>NC_139388.1:44590000-45190000 GCF_054392235.1 Sus scrofa
CTGGCCTTCACCCCATGGACGTGGCACGGGTGATACGCTGGGGTGTGTGCTCGCTTTCTGACTTGTTTTCGGGGATGATTCTAAGAAGATCAAATGTTCTGATTGTGTGGGAGAAAAGAAACGTGGCTGAACTGAAGAGTGACCAGTAGCGGGGAGGGTGGGGTCTCTGCCACCAGCGGGCGCAGCTCCCCCGGGACAGGCTGCACTGTGCGCTCGGGGTCTCAGTGCCACTTTTCTTGGGGGTTGGTTTTTCTCCTGCATCAAGACCACCCTCTTCTTCTGGACTTCAGAGAGACCACCTCCCCGCCGGTCCCCAGCAGCCCCACGCTGGGCTGCCACCCTCCGTTCACCGGGCTCCATCCTTGGCTCCCGCTGCAGCCGTCCTTGGCGTCCCTTCCTCTCCCTTTGCGCACACAGCGATGACGTCATGAACCTGCGCCCGAACATTAGTCTCTGGGTGTCTCCCCGGGGCGCAGGAGACCTTGACTGCTGTCTGCTTCGCCCTGAGCAGCGGTGCGAGCTCAGACGGTCAACCTCTGTGAGCCTCAGTTTTCACCTTTGTGCAATGGGAATAATCATAGGTCCCATCTGATAAGTGTTAGCTGCTATCATGACAATAATCACCATCTTTAGCATTTGTTTTATCATTCATTGGTTCATCATCACAGTTCTTATTTTCTCTAGATTTATTTTGTCCCCCATGTGCATGTTAAGCTCCTTCAGGGCAAAACCCCCAGCCTCTGCTCTTCCTCACTGGAAGTATCTCATGCTGTTGGCACAAAGTAGGGTGTTAGCAAGTGCCCTGTAGTGGTTCCACCACAAGAATAGGTGGGACACCTTTAGGCTCCATTGATAAAACAGAAGGCATTCCATAGGCTCAGCCCCTCTGTCGCAAATCCATATAGGGGTGCAAGTGCTTCTTGCTCTTGTGCTGCTTAAAGAAAGTCCCAGAAGTACAGAGTTCCCGTCGTGGCTCAGTGGTTAACAAACCCAACTAGGATCCATGAGGTTTAGGGTTCCATCCCCAGCCTCGTTCAGTGGGTTAAGGATCCGGTGCTGTCATGAGCTGTAGTGTAGGTCGCAGACGTGGTCCAGTCCTGCATTGCTGTGGCTGTAGTGTAGGCCAGCAGCTGCAGCTCTGATTGAACCCCTAGCTTGGGAACCTCCATATGCCTTGGCTGTGGCCCTAAAAAAAAAAAAAAGACAAAAAAAAAAGAAACTCCCAGAAGTATAAAAAGGACATTCAGAAAGGGACCTGGTCGAGAATCCTACCCAGGCCGGAGCTTGTCCCCAGAGTCAAGGGCAGAGAGGAGAAGTGGGTTTAATCAGTGTGTGTACTGTGATTTAATTTCTTGCAGACAAATGAGGACCAAAGAGAGAACCAGGCACCTCACTGCAAGATGCAAACAGCCCAGCTGCCCCCTCTGCCATCCACTCTGGCAGCACTCTGTGGGTCACCCGGTCTGCCATGTGGACCCCTGCCCCCATCTCCCTACTCCATGCCAGGCACAGAGCAGGCGGCATTCGCATTTGTGGGCTGGATGAATTAACTCACATCCAAGCACATCCCAGGGACACAAACCAAACCAGAAGCGAGACCATCAAGTCCAAGGTGTTTTCAGGCCCTTGGTCAGCTCTGCCTTTCTCTTGGAAGAAGCCCTAGGAAGAAAGCCCTGGAAGAGATAATAACGGAGTCTTTCACAATGGAAAGGTCAACTGACCTGTGTTTATTGAGTGACTCAGTGGGCCAGCCCTTTGCTCAGCTTCGCAGGCGATTATGAGACAGGCAAACCCACAGGGTACTCTTGGTATGCAGGCCAGAATCAAAACACACGAGGAAAATGAGAGAGCAGCCTGGAGCAGCATGTCATTGTGTGAAAATGTCCAGAAAATGTTCAGGGGATGGGGCTGTGCCAGGGAGGTTTGGGTGGAAACGCTTGAAGGGGCAGGGAGGGGAAGGTTGGGTGCTGCAGACCTGGAGCAGACGCGGAGGTCAGGATGTGAATGGGAGCTGCTTCCTGGGTCAGCGCATCAGCAGGGGTTGTGTCCCTGTCTCCTTGCTTGGGCCAGTGCCCTGTCCTGGATGGGGTCTTTCAATCGTGTGGCTGCCCCGCCAGTCACTCCTCTCTCTCTCTCTCTCTCTCTCTCTGATCACTGCCCTTCCTGCCGAGGCCTCTTTGAAATTTGACCAAGGTTGTGAGCACATGTTTCAGCAGTTCTGGATGCAATTTGGTATCATAGCAAAGAATCAAAGGATATTTGCTATCACTTTAAAGTATGTTTCTCTCCCTCTTCCTCTGAGCACCTGACCCCACAATCATCACTGGCTTTGAAATAATAGACCCATCATAATTACAAGAATTAGTCTGGAGGCTTCTGCCTTATTTGCTCAACTGAGGTTACTGAGGCTGCCTTTGGAGGTGGAAAGGGGTCCGGGATCATTTCAGCTGAGATGGCAGGTTCAGAATGATACCTGCTGGGTGGGGACAGCCAGGTCGTGAGAATGAGGGATGGGCCTGGGGGCAGGAAGCCCCATGCCCAAGCCAGCAGCCACTGCCTCTTGGGATTCTGGACCCAGCACTGTGAGAGAACATTTTGTTTGTGCATGAAATACCCCAAATTTGTAAACGTTAAAAACAAATTTGGGAGTTCCCGTCGTGACTCAGTGGAAACGACTCTGACTAGCATCCATGAGGATGCAGGTTCAATCCCTGGCCCCGCTCCGTGGGTTAAGGATCTAGCATTGCTCTGAACTGTGGTGTAGGTCACAGATGCAGCTTGGATCCCTTGTTGCCATGGGTGTGGCGTGGGCTGGCAGCTATAGCTCTAATTCGACCCCTAGTCTGGGAACCTCCATATGCCACAGGTACGGTCCTAAAAAATAATTAAAAATCAAATTTGGCAAGTGAAAGCCTTGTGTGATGAACCTTTGAGATCGACCCCTACATGTTACCGACATGGACACAGAGGCCCAGGTATGGAAAGGACGTGGGCTGGTCATTAAGCCAATGGGCACTTGTGCCCCTCTGCCTTCCTGGTCCAAGTCCCAAGATGTCATGTCCACACATAGCAGACTAGGAACCTCCCATCAGCCTGGCACCCACACTACCTGCTTCTTTGCTGAGGCTTCTGCTTGCCCTTGACCAGGGATGGCTGGCAGCCTCTCTGTGGCTTCGAACCTGTCTCGCAAAGCCTGATTCAGTCCATGCTCTGAGCTGGCTCTGTGTCCACCCCTTCCAGGTGGGGGGGCAGCCACAACGTGGCAGTCCCAGGCGGCAGGCAGGGAAGGCCACAGCTCTTATAGAGGGTGGCTTCGATGTTCTTATAGGGTATTAAAGGAATAGAGCGAGAGTTAATGCAGCGCTCTTTCTTTGCCTTAATTTATTATAATATATGTGGCTAAAATGTAGATCACACTGCTGTTTCAGATCTCCGTTTTGATTCCCAAAATTGCAATCATGATAGGTGGATTATAACCGTGCTTTAACATACAGATGAGGAAATGTATTCCTGTGCAATTTTCCCCTAAGGAGAAGTCAGAGGATAAGGGGCAGGAGTTTTGAATAACCTTGCAACATTTAGTTGCCTCTCTCAGTTATGGGATAGAAATTAGCATCACAGGACTCTGTGTGGTGAATGCGGCACTGCTTTGAATATTAGTGTGGAAGGGCTTCCAAAGGGACTGGAGAAAGCGAGTCTCCATGTTCAAGAAAGAGTCACCACCGTCTCATCTTGCCGAGTGGTGTCGCCTCGTGAAATCGTGGTATGTCTTTAAGACCAGTAAGTGCCTACTGTGTGCCGGGCACCTCGCTCAGAGGCTGGGATGCCACGGTCAACCAGCCAGACCAAAGATTTGCTGCAGAAGCGAACATGAGCAGTAAATATGCGTTGGTGCCCAGCCAGGGGTGAGCTGGGGAGGGGCAGAGGTGGAGGGATGGGGGGGCTGTGAGAGCAGCTGGAGGGCCCAGGGGTTGCAGAGCCAGGGAAAGGAGTGTGCAGTAAGCCTCACACAGATGGGGAAGCCGAGTAGCCTTCCTCATTCCGGCGGTGCATGCAGAGCGCCCGTGTGGCGGGTCGCCCCCAAGAACATATGTCTGGACAGACTTTTCCTCAGGCCCAGAAGCTCAGTAGAAGTACCCAGGCAGAACAAACGGCTGGATATGCTGCCCTGGGGCCTGGGCTCTGCTCTCTGCACCAGCGGCGGCCCTGGGCCGGCACCCACCCAGCCTTTCGCATGCACCCCGAGGTTCTGTTTGTTTGGATCGTGCCCACCGGCTCCCCCGAGCCCGTGTCTGGGATGCGGCTCTTGAAAGCTGCCACTGCCTAATGATCCCTTCCTTCTTGTGTGAACTGGCTGTAGCCTCTCCCTTCACTGAGCAAGCCCTGGACCAGTGTCACCTGGACCAGTGTCACTGGACCGCTATTACCTGGCATTACAGGAGCAGGTCAGTGGAGGAGAGGGAAGGTCCTAAAAGAAAGAGATGGCCTCCTTTGGTTACACTCCCATGGAACGGCCACCCAGCTTCCCCAACACCATGCATTCATGCATGCCTGCATGGATGCATGCATTCATCAGTCATTGTGCATGTACTGAGCGGCTACTCTGTGCCAGAGGTTTTAGAAACAGGAGGTTGAGAAAAGTAGACCCCATCTCAGCTTTGAAAGAGTAGACAGGCTAGTAGGAGACAGACGAATTAAGCAGGCAGCACACACACATGGAGTCAGTACAAACTCGTAGATGTCATGGGGTTATGTTCTGGGATGATCAGGGCTGACCTGACTTAGTCTGGAAGTCAGAGAATGTCTCCCGAAGAGGCAGCATTGGAGCTGAACCCTCAAGAATGGGGCGGGGGGGAATGAGCCAGGCAGGAGGGAGGTGGGAGTTGGGGTTTGGGGGTTGTGTTTCAGGAAGAGGGACCAGAATGAGTTGAGATTCCAAGGGTCGTCAGGAAGAAAGTTCTCACCTTTCTCCTTCTGGAAGGCCAGGAGGGCTGGCTGGAGATGCTTGGGGTGTTCTGGGAATGCCCTGGACAGACCCAGAGCTGGTGGCACCTCCGTGGCCCCCTGAAGCCCTGTCGAAGGAAGCTCCCAGCTTAAGTGACATCACAGCCCCGAGTTGCTGCCCAGCGCCAGAAGGATGGCTCTAAAATTCTTTCCCAGGATTGGGGTCAGGGCATGGGGTGGTCAGAGGGCCTCTGGGGTGCAGGACCGAGGAGTCAAGTGACAATGTCTGGGCAGATGGGCTGCCCTGCAGAGGTGTTTAGAGGCATCCTGTCTGTCGCCTTTAACACCAGCCGGCTCGTGGACAGAGTGCAGTATGGTGAGCTGGAGCTGCCCCGGGCGGCTCTCGGTCCTCCTGGTCCAACACCTTCCCCCAGGTTTTCCTCCAGCCCCTAGTTGCTCACCTCAAAGGGATGTTTGGAATAAGCCTGTCTCATCTAGGAGGTGCCTTGGGAGCAGGTGCCAAATAAACTATAAGGTAGGGATTCGAAAGTGCGGGTGCGCGTGGAGCCTCGTTCAGGGGTTTCCCGCCACAGAGGCTGGTGTCACTTTGCCCCCTGGGGATGAACTTCCCATTTTGGGAACATTCCCAATGTGACTCCTACGTGGAATGTGCTGGGGGGCAGGGCTGACCCTGAGACAGGGCTCCTATGGTGATTTCATCATGTGACTTGTCACCTGCTGGTTTATCCTGGTTGTCTGTGTCGTGAATGGTATGGACCTGAGTAGGTCAGGGGAACGGTAGGTTGGCAATCTATCAGATGCCCTTTCCTCGTGTTATCTCACTTGGTTTTCAGAAGTGATTGCAAGGTAGTGCCATTATTCCAACTTGACAGCGTGTTTGGAGTCTAGGCAAGGTTGCAAAGACAGGGCTCAGCAGAGGCAGGGCCAGGTTGGAACCCAGAGCTAGCCATCTCAAAGCCAGTGACTTTCGCATATGCCATGATGCCTCTGCAGGATCTAAAGAAAGTATATGAAGACCATGCAAACCCCCGATCTCATGAAACCCTCAGACTTCTCTGTGATAAGTGCCGCGATCCAGTTATCATCTGGTTATACAAACAAGGGCACTAATTCATGAGGCTTTAGCGGTTTGTTCCAAGACCACAGGTTAAATTCACACTCAGATCTTAAAGTCAAACACATCTCTGCATTTTGAGGGGACCTCTTCTGGCCAGCAGTCTCTGCGTATGCCTGGGAGCCTTGCAAATAATTTGCTTTGCTCCCACTTCCCCTGCCCCCACCCAAGCAGGATTGCACATTCTTGCCACTCCTTCCTGGGGCCTCTTTGGAGGACACACTCATCTTGCTTGTCCCTGGTCAAATTCCTTTGGACTAGACTGTGGGATTTCTAATGCCTGGAAAGTTCCCTTTGAGAACTTGGCCGACACGTGATACTTTCATCTGTGATCAAAGGAAGAATGAATGGACCTGACCTTCCTATTGGAAGCTGCTACCCAGGAAGCTTGTGCCTGCAGCAGCAGGGGTCAGTTCGTTCATTCACGCATCATTCATTCATGCACGTGTCGGGTGAATGATGGTCGGATGTCCTCCACGTGCTGGATGTGGAGGAGGAGGGGGATTGCAGCCTGCTTGTCTGCCACTTACAGGTTAGAAGGGCAAAAACAAAGCCCAGACTCTTCCCCTGGCCAAGAGAAGCTAGTTGAGGGCCCGCTCAGGATGATGTGAAGGTGAGTGGGAGCCATCTGAGGTGTATAATTGAGAAAGGTCATGTGTGTCATCATCAGAGGAAAGCAAAGTTGCCATCGAGCCCATCTCTACAAGAAGGGGTACAGCGAAAACTTTGCTGAACTGTCACAGTTGCATTGGCTAAAGTCCTCACCCCACCAGCAGCCTGGGGCACCAGGACGTAGACCCCAGAGCACTGTATACCAAGGGCTGTTTCCCAGGGGTTAGGTTCTGGCTTTATTTTGTCAGCAGGTACCAAGACAATGAGGGGTAACCTCGGCTGGGCTGTCTGCTTGGCTCCTGTGCTTTGTGGCTTGAGCCAAGTCCAAAGGGTTTGTCCTTTGGAGATCTACCAACCAGGCAAAAGACTTCCAGAAAAATCTATGTACTGTGATGGGCAGAGCTAGAGAGATTTTTTTGGTTTTGTTTTTTGACTAATTTTAAGATATCAACTAAAGTAGTTGTAAGGTATTGCAAGTTTTAGCCTTTATTCAACAAAATTTTAAATCTCGATCCATAGATAGTGTTCCTCTGATACAGGTTCTCAAATTAAAAGCCTGGGTAAGTCAGTGCAGCTCACAAATGCCAGTAACTTCAGAGCTGGCAATTGACACTTGTTTTCTGCCACTGTTTACTCTTCAATAAAAAATGCATATTTACCATAGCAACCTCCTGATCACGTGGTGCCCTATCTTACCCGCTACCCTCTAAAACAGAATAGCTTCTTAAAGAAACACACACATCCTAATATGCATGCTTTTCAGATGCAAAAATGTGTTCTTTATAAGGAAGCGCTCTTTCCTGGGATTTAAGGCTAATAAACATGTCATCTTTAGAGAAATCATTTGGGTCCCGTGTCTTAAATTTTGGGACATTCGTTCTGGAAATCAAAATAAAATCACTCTTGGAAGGGCTTTTGATTATCTTGAGAGCCTGCCGATTATTTATTCTAATACGGTTCTAAAATATATATGTGTGTGTATATATATATATATATATATATAGTTGCCTTTTTACATGCACATGTATATATTTTTTGCAAACAGCAGCCATTAGTATCGTTTGGAAGGGAGTTCGGTATAGATTCTAATGACCTGCCGCTTCATCTGTGATTAAAGATTGTCATCTATGCGAAGCTCAATTGCAGCCTGAATTGTTTTTCACTGGTAACTTGGGAGCATTGCCTGGGTTTTCAGAGCTTTGGAGAAACTACTCCAACCCAGACTTTTCAGGAAGGAAGCATGCCTTCTGTTCCGGACCTTGTGCAGGTGTAGGGGGTCCATAGCTTGGGGCTTGGAGGGTGGGGAGAGCCTTAAAGCCACAAGGTCTCTGCCCTCCCTTGCAAGCCACCCTTGCATACAATGTGTCCCTTTGGCAATATTCATGTTAAAAGCTACTATTAATTGGAGCATATTCTGCACCAGGCACCATGCTAAATGAATTGTTATGACTATCCCCGGCTTTGCAGATAAGGAAAGTGAATGAACCTCAGAGAGGTTACGTAATTTGCCCAGGATTACACTCCTAAGAATTGGTGAAACTTGCTTTTGACCCGAAGCCTTTGGATTGCAAACCGCTTCATCTGTGACTGGCACGTTTCTCTCAGATGGAAGCCAGGAGGACAGGCAGGAACGGGATGGGCGGGTGAGCAGCGCCTTCCTTCTCAGAATGTTCTCGGGGTCCGTATCAGTGGGGTGTTTTCCACCACCCTTCCCATCCAAGCTTCCCCCGGTGCCAGGCAGCCAGGCGCTGCTCTCTGTGGAGACCGTAGCCCTGGGGACCGCAGTGTGGCTGCAGGTGTCTAGAGCTGTGGTCAGTGCCCGTCTGGGGTAGCTCAGCGGGTTGGGGGTGGGGCGCATTCAAAGCAGGCCTGGTGGATTTTTAAAATTCCTTTCAGCCACATCCAGACCAGTCTGAAAAACAAGAACATATTGTGACTCTGCAATGCTTCATGGCTTTGGGGGAAAATCCGATTGTGAAGTAAGGCAGGGCTCTCCGTGGCAGAGTGGCATTGTGACCTGAACGCAGAGGAAGAGAACGGCTCAGACCCCGTGCCCTGGCCAGCCCATCTGACTGCAGCGTGTCCACGAGCCATTTCATAATTATCCATCAGGAATGCCTCCATGCTGCCTTAATAGATTATTTAAAATGGTGCCTGTGCCTCCCATGCAACCTCAAGTCAGCCCCGAACCGTACATATATACAAGCCGCGAGAGGTAATTGCTTATCATGTATCTCTTTGTTCCAGACACTTTTATAAAAGAGTATGTATTATGTATGGTGTGACCTTCAAATGTCAGGAATGTGTTGTGCAATAAACTGTCAATATTTGTGGTTATAAGGTACTAGATGACTTTTACAATAATTGGAACGGCTATATTAAAAGCTTGGATCGCTCAGCTGGTTAAAGAGAAAGACACAGGCCAGTGTTCACCAGGGACTTGCCTTCTGCCAACGATTAAATGAAAGATATTGCAAGATGCTTAAGATGTCTTCTTTGTTTAAAAAGGAATATGGCAAAGCACGTCTCTAGGGAGTTCCCGGCGTGGCTCAGCGGTTAACGAACCCGACTAGCATCCATGAGAATGCGGGTTCGATCCCTGGCCTTGCTCCAGGAGTTAAGGATCTGGCGTTGCTGTGAGCTGTGGGGTAGGTCGCAGACACGGCATGGATCCCGCGTTGCTGTGGCTCTGGCGTAGACCGGCGGCTACAGCTCTGATTGGACCCCTAGCCTGGGGACCTCCATACGCCTTGGGTGTGGTCCTAAAAAGCTAAAAAAAAAAACAAAAAAAACCCCCAAAACTGCATATCTCTGGGGAAAGTGTTATCTCCTCATTTCCACGTCATCCTTTTCTCCTTTCAATATGCACCAGGCCTAGGAGAAAATTCAGCCCCACAAATTATGGTGATTGACCAAGTACATTTTCAAAAAGATCTGTCCAACTCATTCTCAGTGTCATTTAGGTAAGAGTTCCTGAAACATACCCGGCTGTCACAGCGATCTCTCCCATTATCCCCCACGGCCCCCACCCCACCCCGAAATGAGGGGGTTGTAAATCATCTTAAGTGGATCTTAAAAGTTATAGGTTTTTTTTAAGAAAATAAATTATGTAGAAATCTTTTGGGATGCTTTCCTGAAAGTAGAGGCTTCTGTAGTCTATTGGTTTTTGTTTTTTTTTTTTGAAGAAAGGACTCTGTAATTTTAATTACGGAAAAGGAAAGGCATAACAAATGTTATGCAATAATTACGGTGGTGATAGGGGCAGGGATTACTTTAAAAATATGCTTTATTATACTTTTCTATTGCTTGATGTCTCTTTATGTGTATGGGAGGCTGTTTCTTCCAGGGCGATGAATCTTCGTTTTTAGCCAGGAAGTGGGCAAATGCAGTAGCGGAAGAAGCCTCAACAACACCCCCCCCCCCCATCTTCTCAATAGCTGGGGCTGATCAGTGTGTGTGTGTGTGTGGTTCCTTTCACTCGATACAGAGAGACCAGGGAGGAACCCCGAGGCTGCCTCCTTCAGGAAGCCTTCCCAGGTGCCCCGCCTCCTACCCACCTGCAGATGGGTATCACACTCCAGCCCCTGACATCTGTGCTGCGCACCGGGGTATTTCTGGTACTTTGCTGGGACTCAGGGCCAGTTCCTCCAGGCTACGTGCTGCAGCTTCCCTCTCGTAGTCAGGCGCTGATCTCAGCCTTCGATTGACTAGCCTCCTCTGATGCTTTTATTTAGTGTGAAACAAGTACGTACATTTTTTTTAAAAGGTATAAACAAGCCCCTGCTGTGAGCCGAGTATCTACCACACGAAGCAGTTGGTGCACCAAACAGCAGCGAATGGCCCTGTGTGCCTGGAGCTTGTGTCTGGGGTGGAGACGGGCAGACAGACAAAGGCACAGGTCGGTTAGCAATTGCAGTGGGCCACAGACAGGTTCCTTGAAGGACAAACCAGAGAAAGAGTCCTACAGCCCACATGGTCAGAGACACCTCTCCCAGGAGAGAGAATGCCCAGGGACTAATGCCCAGGGGAGAATGTCCCTGTGAATTCTGGGGAAGAGATTCCAGCTGGAGGGGGGCAGCAGGAGAAAAGCCCTAGGTTGGGTATCCGCCAGAAAGATGGGCAGAGCAGAGTCAGGAGTTGGCATGAGGTCAGAGCCATGGCAGGGGCCACTTAGTGGGGGTTGGAGACCCATGAAGAAGGAGCCAGGGGTTTTTCTAAAGAGCGATGGAACCAGTGACTCATCCGTCCCCTTCACGTAACCAGGCCTTTCCCAGGAAATGGCAGTTCCTGGAGCGGTCCTTCTCCAGACTCATTCTCCTGCCTGGTTCCCTCCCCACCTGCCCCAGGGCAGTGGCGTTGCTCTGCCCTGGCTCATCTGAACAGTTTCTGGGATGTGTCCCGGTCTATCAAGCCAGGGGGAAGAGAGGGGTGTGCAGCGCCTAAGAGACCCGTCCCACCAGATGCCTTGTCGAGGGTTGATCCTCTGATTCTCAAATCCTGCCTGCTGCAACCAAGGGCATGGTTCCCAGGCTGGGGACTCAAAGTGCCAGCCCACAGCTGGCTCAGAGGGCCTGGGGCTAGCTGGCACCCCCCAGGATGACAGAGGGCGATGTCAACGGCAGTGTCACACAATGCCAAAGGGTAGAGACCCCATGGGTGGCCCAGTCACCAGCGGGGGTATGGGGAGGGGGTCCATACACTCCCCTGATAATTAAGAAAGGGCCCTGGGCTTGGTAAAACCAGAAACACATTTGGCCCACAGTGCTTGATTTTGAAGCCCTTGTGTATTTTAAGGGAAATTTAATCCATATGTTTCTGATTCATTTTCACTTAACTCATCAAAATGTTGCTTTAGAGAAGCTATTTGAGATCCTAGTATCTTATATTTTTTGTCCTCCAAATTTTAGCCTTTTGGTGACCTAGTTCCCCAGTTCTAGAAATCCTATCTTGGCAAAAGCCAGCGGAGCTCTGCAGTGTTTGGAGTCTGGGTCGGAGGTGAGCAAGGCGATGACAGGGGGCATTCACCTCTGTGCCCAGAGATCTGTCAGGAGCCTGGGCTTTGCCGTGAGCCCAGCCCTGTCCCCATCCTAGGAACCCACAGGGAAGCCGGCTGCTACCTTCTCACAAGTGGTCATCCTTTTCCAAAATAGCTCTCTGTGTAAGCAAATACTTTTGCCAATCCATATTAATGCTTCAGTGTTTCACATGACTATATATGGCCATCATAAACCAGAGAACTTTGATGAAACAACAGAGACACCAAATTAACACTGACCCAAGGCCTGACTTACATCTTCCAAGAATTAAGTACAACTGTTTACAGTAATGTTATAACTGTTATGCATACCATTAATTTAAAATCATTCTTAAAAACCAAAGGACCTCTTAATAAGAAAGCTCGCAGCTACAGCTCCGATCGGACCCCTAGCCTGGGACCCTCCATATGCTGTGGGTGAGGCCCTAAAAAGAAAAAAATAAGAAAGAAAGAAAGAAGTCTCGACCACACGAATCATTGTCTTAGTGGCATCTTTTCCTTTTAAATTTTTCAAAATAAGGGAACGTGTTAAACTTTTAAGAAGACTTTTTCTCCAAGGTGCTCTTTTTTCTTCCTCTTAAAACGCATCTGTCTGTGGGCAAAGGAAGTAAGAAAGATGTGCTTTTTCTTTCTTTTTTTTTGCTTTGTAGGGCTGCTCGTGCTGCATATGGAAGTTCCCAGGTCGAATCGGAGCTGCAGCCACCAGCCTACATCACAGCCACAGCAATGCAGGATCTGAGCCGTGTCTTCGACCTACACCGTAGCTCATGGCAATGCCCGATCCTGAACACACTGAGTGAGGTCAGGGATCGAACCCGCATCCTCATGGTTCCTGGTCGGGTTCATTACCACTGAGCCACAATGGGAACTCAAAGAGAGATGTACTTTTTTGGAGTCCTGCTCACCCTTTAGACTCCACAAATTGTTTTTTCCTTCATTAATGAAGTGGGAGTTGTGCTTTTGAGATGCTCTTAGCACAAGATGGACTTTTAGAATGAACTGCACAACTCATCTGGGAAAATGTGTTTTCTCTTATACTTAGGAGTTCCATAGAAATTTAAACACCGTGGCCTTTGACGTCATTCAGTATACACACTCAGGTATCCGGATGCTCCCTTGCTCACCTGGGGTTGTTCAGATAATTCTCTCTTCCCTGCATGGGCTTATTTTCATCATCATCATCCTTACAATTTTTTTTTAAATGAAAATCTTTCCAAAGGGAACCTTCAGGTGTGTAAGGCTGCCTGGCAGGATGCGGCGAGAGCTGAGGATACATCCACAACTCAGAAAGCAACCTCTCTTTGCGTTCTCTTTGGGGTCCCAGTCTGCCCCTTCTGGTCTCCCAGAACCTTGTACTCTGGCTCATTCTGTGAATTAATAGGACCCCCCGGGAAGGTTGGGTATCAACCCAGAAGACCACACCCGTCGAAGATTCCCTCTTCTTGGTTCCTGATTCCACCCCTGGTGACAGCTCTCCCAATCTCCACGACGTAACAGAACCAAGATTTTGTTCTCATTCATGCAAAGTCTGCCTTGATTTGGCTCCTGCCCAGCTGGTGACTCAGCCACCTAGGCATCCTCCATTTCATGATGCTGTCCCCTCAGTCCTTGCCTTTGCAAGGGGAGCACAGCTGGGAGGACAGGGAGGCAGCAGTGGCACGAGGACTGCCCTCTGTATCACCTCCAGCCATGGGCCGGACCAGTCAGTTGGTCTGAGTGCAAGGGCAGCTGGGCAAAGCAGGGGCTGGTGGAATATATAGGAGCATGGACTGTCCCTTTCACGGTCATTGCCTCCCATCTCTCTGAGACCCATCTTGCCTCTCATTTGCCTTAGGATGGGCTAGGGTGGGTAAAGGAAAGGCCGCAAAGTAGGTAAAGGGTTCTTCGAGCATCACGGGATTAAAAGGAACTGGAGGGGAAGAGTGAGCAAGCAAGTCCACTTCCCTGGTTCAGATGGAACCATGGTCTGGTTGGGGTGAAAGCATTTGCCTAAGGACAGCCAGACCCTGGGGAACCAGAAGGAAGAGATTCTGCCTCCTGACTCCTGGGTCAGCCTTCTTGGCAAGCAAGCCTATTTGATTTTATTATTATTATTATTATTTTTGTCTTTTGTCTTTTTAGGGCGGCACCCGCAGCATATGGAGGTTCCCAGGCTAGGGGTCGAATCAGAGCTACAGCTGCCAGCCTCCACTACAGCCACAGCAACATCAGATCTGAGCCGTGTCTGTGACCTCCACCACAGCTCACAGCAACACCGGATCCTTAACCCACCGAGCGAGGCCAGGGATCAAACCCGAAACCTCATGGTTCCTAGTCAGATTCGTTTCTGCTACACCGCAATGGGAACTCCGTAGTCTATTTTAAATATATACCAAGGAAGCTTCGTGTTTAAAGATAACCTGGGGGGAAAAAAATCTACCCTTAAAATATGAAATTATTTCATAAACCAAGTTTTAAAAATCCATACACACACACATATATACATGCGTACATATGCATGTGCACACACACACACACACACACATACACACGTAAATTTAAGTGTATAAGAGGCACCTGTAAATTCAAATCACATTTGTGTAGAGCAAGATAGCCAATGTCAATGATGGATTGAGACACTGCTGGTGGTATTTTATGTGTATCTGGTTTTACCTTTTAAAAAGTTGTCTGTCTTTCTTTCTAAGCATCTGATCCTTTGTCTGTCCAGGACTGCCAGTCGGCGGGTTAGTTGGTGATGAGGATTCCAGCATGATCCATGACTGTGTTGAATCCTCTGGCCCCTCCTTCATCTGGAGGGGGGGGGCCTCCCTCTCGCTCTCCCTCTGTGTATTCTCAGGGAAAGTAACGCACCTCAGTATCATCTGGCCCTAGGCTGGCCTTGCTGTACCCTTTGAGGATTAGAAGAAGCACATAGGAATGTAGGTGGCATGGTTTCTAACCTTGAGGTGACAAAATTAGCAAGGTCCAGTTGTCTGATGTCCCCTCACCCCCCAAAATAACATATTCTCTTTGTTAAATTGAAGTGCAGTTGATGATACATGTCTATCTATATGTGTTATAACATATGCTATATATATTATATAAGGTATGCAGTATATTCCATTTTAGACTTCTTTTTTTTGTCTTTTTGCCATTTTTAGGGCTATATATGCTATATATATTATCTATAACATATGCTATATATATTATATAAGGTATACAGTATATTCCATTTTAGACTTCTTTTTTTTGTCTTTTTGCCATTTTTAGGGCTATATATGCTATATATATTATCTATAACATATGCTATATATATTATATAAGGTATGCAATATATTCCATTTTAGATTTCTTTCTTTTTCTATTTTTTTTTTTTTTTTGTCTTTCCGTGGCATATGGAGGTTCCCAGGCTAGGGGTCTCATCGGAGCTGTAACTGCCGACCTATGCCAGAGCCACAGCAACACGGGATCCAAGCCACGTCTGCGACCTACACCAGAGCTCAGGGCAACGCCGGATCCTTAACCCACTGAACAAGGCCAGGGATCAAACCCGCAACCTCATGGTTCCTAGTTGGATTCGTTAACCACTGTGCCACAATGGGTACTCCTAGATTTCTTTAAAGAAAATACTGGCTACATTCCCTGTGTTGTATATCCTTGTATATATTCCCTGTGTGTATCCTGGCAGCTTCTTTTGTGCAAAATAGTTTGTATGTCTTAATCCCCTACCCCTGTATTGCCCTTCCTCCTTCCCTCGTCCCACTGGTAACTACCAGTTTGTTCTCTTTATCTGTGGGTCTGCTTCTTTTTTGTTATATTCACTAGTTCGTTGTATTTTTTAGATTCCACATATAAGTGATATCATACAGTATTTATCTTTGTCTGACTTAATTTCACTAAACATCGTACTCTCCAAGTCTCTATCTATGTTATTGCAGATGGCAAAATTTCCCTTTTTTATGGCCAAGTAATATTCCTTTGTCTGTATATACCACATCTTCCTTATCCATTCATCTATTGATGGGCATTTAGGTTGCTTCCATATCTTGGTCCTTGTAAATAATGCTGCTATGAAGATTGGGGTGCATGTAATCTTTTTGAATTAGTATTTTTGTAATTAGGTCTGTGTCCTCTTTCTTTATCAAACCACTGTCAGCTTATAGGAACAGGAGAAAGCTTGCAGAGTTTTGGATGCTTTCTACAATTCACCTGTTCTAGGCTAAAACTCAGGAAAGGTCACATGTGCAGCCCATGCTACTCTGGGACATTATTTGTTCCAACCATATAAGACATCTATTTCAGAAGAATCAATCCTATATCATTTAGTGGGGTAAAGAAAAGAAACAGGTGTGCCAGGAGTGCTTTATCAGCCATGGCCCCAACATCCAAGGCCCTAGAGCACACCCAGGCTGAGGCTATGTTAGATAAGGGCTGGCTTCCCTCACCCAGACTGCCCCCACTCTCAGGGATGCCCTGGTCTCTAGGAGCAGGCATCCCTTTCCCTCCTTCCACAGATGAGCAAGAGCAAGAGGAGCAGACAGCAGGTCTGAGGCTGACCTCTGGCCACAAGCCCACGTGAAGCCTAAACAGCACATTCAGAGAAAGTGTCTCATCAGAGGAAAAAGATAGTGAAGGTTTCAAGAAAAGGAAGAATTTTTTAAAGTTCAAACCAGGAGTTCTCATTGTGGCTCAGCAGTAACAAACCCGAGTAGTATCCATGAGGATCCAGGTTCGATCCCTGGTCTTGCTCAGGCATTGCCGTGAGCTGTGGCGTAGGTCGTAGATGCAGCTTGGATACCGAGTTGCTGGGGCTGGGGCTCCAATTCGACCCCTAGCCTGGGAACTTCCATATGCCTTGGGTGCGGCCCTAAAAAGCCAAAAAAAAAAAAAAAAAAAAAAGGCTCAAACCAGCTCACAAGCGCCCTGACAAAGGATCACAGATGCCATTTTTATAATGCTTCTTCCTTTCCTGTTTCCTGGAGGGCCTGGGAAGGGCTGATCTGCCCGAAACCTGGACCAGGGGTTGCTTCTCTGGCTGGCAGCGGGGGACCACGGGCAAAGCCTCGGGACTCCATCCTGGGCAGCCTTGTAGAAGGACAGCTATCTGTGCTTTTACACTCCGGGTAGAGAAGGAAATCAGAGTGGCCTCATCTTTCCCTCTGAGCGAGCCTCCCGGGGTCTCCGTGGGGCTGGGCTCAATTTAGCACACTTTGACCGCTGATACCCATCCGGGAGTGGGTGTGGCCTCACCCAGGAGCCCTGAGAGTGTGCGGCTGGTGGGAGGTGGGGGGAGCTTCCTCCCACCATCCTGGACTGGACCTGGCTTGGCTTTCAGCCTCACCGGACACTTCCTGGGACCACCCGCAATTCCCCTTCATCGTGGCTCGAGTTTGTTTTTCTAGTGGGATTAGTCTAAGAGTAAACGCCATAAGGCCCTCTGGCCCTCCCCCACCACCAAGAAGAGAGAGAGAGAGACCCATTTCTGTGTCAAGTGAAAATTAGACGCTTAAATCTGCAGAGAAAGCTGTTTATCTTACAAATTTATTCTTTTTTTATTGGGCCACACAGATCCAAGATAGAAAGATAAAAGGGAGGCAGATACAGGCCATCACTTAGAGTGACGGATAGAGAGCCACGGCTCATCCCCACCTTCCTTCCAGCAAGGCTGCAGGAGTGCACGGCGGCTGCCTTATCTCTCTGCTCATCTATAAGGTGCCCCTGGGCCAGCGCTCACCCACCGCTGTGGTGGAAATCCCTTCGGCACTCTCTCTCTTCCCTTCTGTTGCACAGCCCTGCCTTGCACTGCCTCCTGGGACAGGGGGGAGGCGGAGGAGGATCTGGGGAAGATTCACCTGTAGATCTTGGAGCCAGAGGATGAGCAGGAACGTGACATCAAAAGCCCACACCTGGAGTTCCTGGCGTGGCGCAGCGGAAACCCATCTGACTGGTGACCATGAGGAGGCAGGTTCGATCCCTGGCCTCGCTCAGTGGGTTGGGGATCTGGCGATGCCATGAAGTGTGGTGTAGGTTGCAGACCTGGCTCAGATCCCGAGTTGCGGTGACTGTGGCTGTGGTGAAGTCTGGCAGCTATAGCTCCTATTTGGCCCCTAGCCTGGAAGCTTCCATATGCTGCAGGTATGGCCTTAAAAAAAAAAAAAAAAATGCAAAGCCCACACCTGCCTATTCCTATCCTGAAGCCAGCATGTCTTTCTACTGTCATTCAGATGGGTAGTCTGTGATCTAACTTAAACAGGACATCCTAACCCTGTTTCGGGGAGCATTTTGGCAGAATTATAATCAGGCTCATTGTTGTTTTCAGGTGAGCCCTGGTGATCCCACAGAAAGACAGCTGAATAACGCTGGGAGGGCAAATGCCTCATGGGTTTTGGGGGTGAGGTGGCTGGTGGGGAGGAGATGGGGAGGAGATGGCCTTCCAGCTGCTTACACCTGGGCTGTGGTTGACTTGGACTTGGCTTCTGGCATCTGGCCATTGTTCCCCTGGGCTGTCGGCAAATAGACTCTTGAAGACAGAGCCGGTGGACTCGACCTACAGATATGGACTGCGCTGGGACTGCTTATGGGGCCTTTGTTTGCCATGAGCTTGCATCATTCTCATGTGCCTGTTTGCCCTCATCCATAGCCCAATACCCACTGTGGGCAGCCTTTCCATATTCGTGTGGACACCCACAAAGCTAGGGCTAGGTCTGTGGTTTTAGGCATGGATCATTCGAGTCCTCCTACCTGTGCAAAATTAGGAGAAAAAAAAAAAGGCTAGGCTGCTGGACCCTTTGAATAGTTCTTCCAAGGATGGTTTGAAGAGTTGGGATGAATAGGATTATAAGCGAGCCTTCAAGGAAACTTTCCAGGGTGATGCTGCCTTCGTGCACAGTCCAAAGGCAGAGAGGATGCTTGAAGCCGAAGGGGTTCTTCCCATGGTTGCTCTGAGCAAAGCTTCAAATGAGAAGGAAGTGCGATTGCCTTCGTCTTGTTCACAGCCTCTCAGGCTGTCCCTTTTGGCTGTGAGCAGAGAACGCCAGGAACGGAGGTGGCAGAGTAAAAGCAATTTACATTTTCCATTGCTTGGAAAGTACACATCTTGTTTATTTTGCTCTCTGTAGAACTCACAGGTCTGCTTATTATCCCAGAAGGTCCCCTGGTTCTCACAGTGGATCTACCACGAGACCTAGAGGGTGGGTGGGAAGCCACAGCCAGGACCCTGCCAGCCTTGGGAGCTTGGGTTCTGTGCCAGGCGGCCAGCCTCCACTCTGCAAGGAGGCCAGAGAAGGCTCACCCGCCTCCCCTTCTCGAGACGCAGATTCCCGGCTCCTGCCCTGCTCCCCCAATGTCGCCTCTTCGGCAAAGTGATGTCAGGCCTTGGGTGTTGCAATAACATATTCTCCAACCACCAGATATTTTCACAGTTTTATTTACTATGCTGTCCCATCAGTTCTGTGCAGAAGGCAGCCGTATGTAAGTTTTATTCCATTTTCGAATGGTTTGGGTTACATAACAAATAACAGCAGGAAGGAGAATTTGTATTGATACTTTACAGAGGAAGTTCTCAGGTCACTGCACAAAGCTTTAACTGCAGTGCTCTAAGTTTATGGGAGTTTTGCAGCTGAGTGTCTGCACATGACTTTGAATATGTCCCTATATGTTTATCATGGGCTAATTGTGGAATCGCATTTCCATACTTCTTCTGCCTTTCGTGAGATTACGCCAGCCAGCAAGGGAGGCAAGACTCTACAAGGCAGAAATGATCCGTTGGGGATCATTTTCTTTCCTGTCCCAAAATAGCTGTATGTCTGCCTGTCTTAGGGACTCAGCCGAGACTTTTTTTTTTTTTTTCATTTGTTGCTTGATATAATGCAAATGTGATTTTGATGCTATGGCCAACTCTCCAGCTAGCCCAGATTATAAATTAATCAGAGTCCACAAACACCACCATTTTTAAACTTTTGAAAAAAAAAATATTTAATAGGAGCTAAGCAAAAGAAGAAATCAAACCAGCTGCTGACACAGCTGTTTCTTTTCTTGTTTAATTCAGTTCAATATAAAGGTACCATATGCTGCTTAAAATGATGATAGGAAAGATGAAATAATTTAAGAGAATAACAAGAAAATACATGAATTGTCAGCATTCTGTCAGATTTAAAGAATGAAATAGACAGGTGTAGTATTGACATGTTTAACTTTGTGTGGCGTTAGCAGTTTTGGTGCGAACAACTTCTGACATGTGCTGAAGTGATGTGAGAACATTTCTCCTCCACTGCAGACATTGGCGAGGAGGCTGGGAGATCTGCCGGCGTCCAGCAGCCCGCGCTGCTTCGCGACAGGAGCCTGGGCTCGGCCATGAAGGACTGCCCGTACTGCGGGAAAACCTTCCGAACCTCCCATCACCTAAAGGTCCACCTGAGGATACACACAGGTGAGAGATCTGGGTGCACAGCTCGGAGGAGGAGGCCCGGGGCTGCCATGCTCCGGTCCCAGGTCTGCCCTCCCCGAGGGACACATAAGCGTGTAGATGTGGATCTCCTGTGGTCCAGGTCTGCAATGGTGATGCTTTGTCCCAGGCTCCGGGACATGTTGCTGATGGTGTGCTTCCGTTGTACTGAAACAGCACTTCCCACGCCCTCCTGGGGACCGGGGGTCTTTGAGGGGCAGATGAGAACGGAGCTCAAACTCTAAATATAAAAGGACAGGTAGGAGGTCCCCCTGGGGTGCCACAGGATTGGTGGCCTCCTGGGAGTGCTGGACCCAGGTTCAGTCCCCAGCCCGGCACAGGGAGCTAAGGATCTGGTGTTGCCACAGCTGCACTTTCGTTTGCGACTTGCGGTTCAGATCTGATCCCTGGCCAGGAACCCCGTATGCCATGGGGTGGCCAGAGAAAAGAAAAGAAAGGGGGGTGGGGACATGTAGGAGTTCCTGTTGTGGCTCAGTGGGTTAAGAACCTGAATAGTATCCATGAGGATGCAGGTTCGATCCCTGGCCTCACTCAGTGGGTTAAGGATCTGGCATTGGTGTGAGCTGTGGGGTAGGTCGCAGATGCAGCTAGGATCCGTCGTGGCCCTGGCTGTGGTGTAGGCTGGCAGCTGCAGCTCCAATTTGAACCCTAACCCAGGAACGTCCATACACTGAAGGTGCTGCTCTTAAAAAAAAAAAAAAAAAGGCAAGTAGCCTCTCCCTTCCAGTTCACGCAAGCTGGCTTCTGGCTCACTGGGGTTATGTGCCCACACCTGGGACTGGATGGATGGAGTCAGCCCCCCAACAGTGCATGGAAGGGGTGGGGGCTGGCTCTCCCCTGGGCCTCCTCAAAAGAAAAGTCGAGGTGCTCTTAACCAAGCCTTTGGACCATTGTCCAGTGTGGTCATTTCCCCCGTTTCGATGTTGCCCCAGCCCCTCGTGGGGAGGCCTCTCCTGGACTCTCTGCCTCGGCCCTCAGTCTCGGTCCTGCTTAGCTTTTTTGCCAATTGTTTGCACGTGGCCAATACAGAAACAAAAATCTGAGATATGGACACCTCCATTTTCTTTGATTTTTTTTTCTCCTGACACTTTATCTATTGGCGTATGAGCTGCTTCAGAGGATAGACAAATATACCATCTATTTTCAAAAATAATTGTGGTCTATTTCCCAAGGAATCAATAAAGCTCAGGGTTGGGCGGGATATTTAGAGCATATGGGCCTCACGTGCAGCGTGCAGTTCAAGACAAGCAGCCCTCACCTGGTATCTGCAAATCTCCCAGACACCCAGAGGAGCCCTGAGGACAGGTGGCCATGGCACAGGTTGCCTTCTTTACTCACAGCCTTGGTAAAGGTGGACGTTGCCACTGTCTCCCCCCAGCCCCCCGCTCCCTGGCCAATCCTGGAGCTCTTCCTTTGAAGGGTCACCCCAGGGCCAAGAGAGGTCTCCTAAAGTCACACCCCAGGCTCCCTCACTCTCCAGGCCTGTGGGGTCCCCTCCATCTGGCCATCATCACCCTCATCCCCTCCCATCAACCCCATCGCCTTCTTCCTGTCCCTCCAGTACAGAGAGCTTGCTCCTGCCGCAGGACCTCTGCACCTGCTGCCCCCCTCCGCCTGGAATATTCTTCCTTCCTGTGGTCCCCAGGGGCTTAGCTTCACATGATCTAAGAGACACCATGCCCAACTACCCGGCCTGAAGGACCCCTCAACGCTGCTGCGTTATCTCCTTCATAGATTTAACATTTCCTGAAATGATCTTGCTCAGTTCAGTGGTTCTTTTCCTTCTATTACTTGTCTTCCGTCAAGCAGACCGTGAGGTGGTCATATCGTCCACCGTTTTGATGGCTATAGAACCCCGGGGGCTCCACGAGCATCGTGCGGTAAATTGCCGCTTACAAGGCACGGGATACATTTATTTGAAAGGTGGGATGACGGAGCAAATTCAAGAATAAGTGAGGGACCCTTCCCCTGCCGTCCCTGCACGATGCCGGGTGGCACAGAGGGGGCAAGTGCCATGGGGAAGGTGGACCCTTCCTCGGGGAACCTGTGCTCCTCTTGGAAAGGCACCCCGCACATGTGACCGAGGCAGAAGCCACAGCGTGGCAGCCAGGCTGCCACTGCTGGATCCCTGGTTTGCGGATGGAAGACCTCTCCCCAGGAGCTCAGTGAGGGGCTCCTGAGTTCCTGCCTTAGGGCCTCTGTACTTCTCTGCGAGATAGGTCAGGCTGATGTCCACTTTCCAAGCTGAAGATGGGTGCCCTAGGGTTGGGGTGGTTGCGGGGCACCCACAGACTGCTAGGACGTGGGAGGCAGTCCTCCAGGGCACCCACCAACCCAGGGTCTGCAGGGGTGTGGAGACCTGACCAGGTGGGTGCTGAGGTCCTGCCCTTCCATGCAATGTAGGTACAGGTGACTGGGCCAGGTTTCCCAGGGCAGCAGTGAGGCCGGCCCGGCCAGGGAGTGTGCATCTCGCCTCCCAACTAGAGGCTTCTGACCCCCATCAGCTTCCTCTTGGTTTAAGCAGAAACACCGGAGACTATTCCTGGCAAGTTAGGGCAGAAGCTGGCCGGAGGGAGTCTAGCTGAACCTGAATAGGAACAAATGGATGCTGCTTTTGGATGTTTTAGAGCTGGAGAAAGATTGTGGGTTTCCCAACTTCTGCCTCTTTTGCTTCACAAACTTTAGAAGTCTCTGGAGACACTGAGAGAAGCAAGACAGGGCCACAGACAGAGGCATCCAGAAACTTCCCAGAATAGGGGAGAAAATGAAAGAAGCCATGGAAACATCACACCAGCCCTCCTCAGAAACAGCATTTGCAGTGTTTAGAAGGCAGAATGGTAACCAGATAACGATCAATTTCCTTTTTATCAAAGAACAAAGAAGTATGAAAATGCTTGCCCTTGTGCGTTTGAACACAGCAGAAAGTGTTACATGCTATAAATCACCAAAGTAAACATCCATTACGACCATGTAAAACTGTAGATGACAGGAGTACTTAAAAATCAAAATCAAGTGGTTTGTTAATGAATGAGTTAATAGAGGCCCTGGTTGTAGAGAAGACCTGTCCTGCCTTCGCCTTTCTCTTTGTGGTTTCGTATTTCCAAGGGACAATGGCCGGAGCACAGCCGCCTCTGAAATAGAATTCTTGTTTTCCAAAATGCCATCTTTTGACGCTTTTCTATAATGGACCTGTATGAGCACAGGAGAACTCCAATGTGTAATAAATACACTTTAATTGGTCAGGACATGAGGTGGTACATTCTCTCTGTTTTTCTCTCCTGCTCCATCTCTATGCAAAGTTTTGATCCTAGAACAGCAAACTCATAAAAAGACACTTTCCTTTTTTAACTCCACTATATTAACTCAATGATGGCTCTTTTCCTCCCGACACCTGTTTATCAGAGGGATTCTGAGTAGATGCACCAGTCAGGTTGCCCTCAACACCTGGGGGCTGGGGAGCGCCCGCAGGGAGCCAGAACGTTCTGCTGCTCCGTGAGCTCCAGCCGGATCCGTGCGGGACTGAGAGCAGGGACTTGGGGGATGCTTGGATCCTCGGGGCCGCCCCACTCTGACTCCCTCAGGGCAGCTGTTGACGGCTGCCCACCCAGGGGATGCCGAACATCTCTTCTGTTTGAAACATCACCTTGGTTACAAGCCAGTCACAGAATGTGTGC
The DNA here is from genome assembly GCF_054392235.1 of Sus scrofa. Classification (NCBI taxonomy): domain Eukaryota; kingdom Metazoa; phylum Chordata; class Mammalia; order Artiodactyla; family Suidae; genus Sus; species Sus scrofa. Next base: position 44,613,844 of record NC_139388.1, read on the forward strand.
ACCTCGTCTTCTAGAGCACACGGCCGCCCGTCGGAATTCAGAGCCCATCAGAAAGGAGATAGTCAGGGTTCACCAGAGATACCGTGTGTGTGTGGGGGGGGTGTGAGTGTGTGTGTGTACATCTATAGAAATGTACTTATGCGTACACATCTGTATACACACACCTGCATCTACACATTATGTGCATACGCATAGCCATAGGCATCTATACACGTCTGTATACACATGTTACATATATACACACGTTCATATACATACACCTGTACACACAGACACATCTATGTACATATGTATGCATGCGTATACACCCCCACGCACATATACACATCTGTGTACATATCCATACACATACATATGCATGTGTACACATCTCTGTACACACACACACATATACACCTCTATGTACATACCACATCTCTGCACATATACACACACATACATGCATGTGTACACATCTATGTACATGCATATATACATATGCACGTGTACACATCTATGTGCATACATGCATATATACATATACACACACATATATACGTATGCACATGTACACATCTATGCACATATACACACATATATACATATGCGTGTGTACACATCTCTGTACATACACACACATATACACCTCTATGTACATACCACATCTATCGTGTATGCATCTATGCACATATACACGCACATGCACATGTGCGTGTGTACGCATCTCTGTACATATACACATATACGCGTGTGTGTGTACACATCTATGTACATGCATATATACATATGCACGTCTACACATCTATGAACACACACACATATATACATATGCATGTGTACACATCTACGCACATATACACACATATGCATGTGTACACATCTGTGTACATACAAACACATATACACCTCTATATACATATAGAAACCCATTCATATACATGCAGATCTCTATACCTGCACACATCTGAGTACATATACATACACAACTACATTAGTATACTACACATCTATACACATGCATATATAATACACGTCTCTTTACATATATCCCATCTCTGTGCATACACGTATCTCTATACATAAACATACACATCACATATATATATATATACATATCTGTATATGTGTATATATATAAACACATATATACATACACATCTCTCTATATATGCACATCTATCAATCTATCTATCTAGAGAGAGGTCTTCATTGTAAGGAATTGGCTCCCTTGATTGTGGAGGCTGAGAAGTCCCAAGATCTGCCCTGGGCCAGCTGGGGACCCAGCAGGGTAAAAAGATGTAAGTTCTGGTCCAAATCCAAAGCCCTGGGAAGCAGGAGGGCGGATGGTCCCAGATGGAATCCCAAGACAGGAGACCAGTGTCCCAGCTCAGAGAGAGAGCTCCCCTACTTAGATCTGTTCCAGTCAAGCCTTCAGAGGGCTGGACGAGGCCCACCCACCCTGGGGAGGGAATCTGCTTTACTCAGCCTGCTATTCAGATGTTAATCTCATCCAGTAACACCCTCACAGACACGTCATTATAACCTCAGACCAAAGAGCTGGGCACCCTGTGGCCCAGTGAAGTTGACACGTAATTAACCATCACGGAGAGACATCAGCAAACACTTAGCTGTGCCAGGCAGGGATGGCCCCAGGTGGCCCCTGTCATTTCATTATAGGCTGTCATTTCATTATAGGCTGCCTACAAATGCACTTCCATCCTTTCCCTCACTAGCCCCTCCCCCACGTACCACCTAGGGGACACTCTGAAGGGTCCAGGGTGTGTCTGCTTGGTGCAGGAGGTAGGTAGATGCTGATTGGTTCCTGAAAGGCTGGAGGGGTGTGGGTTCTACACAAGCCTCAGAAGGTGTGACAAGCCCCGCGTTGGCTCACCTGTGTGTATCGACTTTCCAGGGGATGCCTGATGTCTCAGGAATGACCCCTGCAGAGAAATGTAATAAGCAGCCTCACTCGGGAAAACTTGGAGCCACTCAAGTTCAGAGACGAATTAAAAATAAATCTTATTTGTTTTCTCCCCCCTCTCCAATGATGCGAGTTGTTTATGACTCAGATTTGGATGTGATGCATGAGCTGGTCTGGCCCTGATGGGAACCTCTTTATGGGACAGAGCAGCCAGGAGTGGTTCTTCAGGAAGGGGGTGGTCTCAGGATGAACTGAGGGGCTTGCTTGGCCCTGCCCACCCTGCTGGGGGCTGCCTCTGTGACTGGGCTCTGGCTGGATGGCTGGATGGGGTGGGTATATGGGGTGTCCTCCTCCAGTCTCACCTGTACTTTTTTTTTTTTTTTGTATTTTTAGGGCCACACCCTTGGCCTATGGAAGTTCCCAGGCTAGGGGCTGAATCAGAGCTATAGCCGCTGACCTATACCATAGCCGTGGCAATGCCAGATCCGAGTCGAGTCTGTGACCTTCACCACAGCTCAGAGCAACGCCGGATCCTTAACCTACTGAGCGAGGCCAGGGATCGAACCTGCATCCTCATGGATGCTAGACTGATTCATTTCCACTGAGCCACGATGGGAACTCCTCCCCTGTTATTCTTGGCACCAGGCATGAGGCTCCTCTGTCCTGATGGGGCCATCGGGAACCACGGAGGTGAGAGGACTTCTGTCCTACAGCCCCTCCAAAGGGTTGGGTGCCCTGTAGAGGAGGCACAGCCTGGGAGTTTTCCTGCCTCCTGTCTGAGGCTGTCTACACAGCATGACAGCAAGCCGCTGCCCACAGGAAGATTCAGCCAACAGCGATACAGTAACAACAATGATAGTAATAGCAACCATAGCCACCACTTTCTGCGCACTTGTGTGCAGGCGCCTGTGTTAAGCACTGGTGAATTCACCCCTGTATCCTCCCAGCACTTTGGAGACGTGTTCCACACCCCCCACCGCCCACCCTCACTCCCCAGCCCTTTGCACTTTGCTCTTAGCCGGGGAGGGATCTGAGCCTCCGAGATGGAGATGCGATGCTACCCACTCGGAGGTGCCCAGCAGTGATGACAGGTCACAATCCACATATGCCTCCTTTGGAATTTCCATTCTTTTAACTGCACAGTATTGATATAAATATAAATATATATATATTTTTTACTTTTCTGGGTGAATTTTTGGCTTATTTTAGGGAATTAATGCACCATTTCTTTGACAGTGTGTGTCCACACCATAACCAGCGGGAGGAAAGGAAGTGACTTGTACCCACAAGGTGTGTTGCCGCAGCCTCCCGGCGATATAAAAGGGAAGTACTGTGCACCCTGGCTCCTCCTTGCCCCCATCTCAGACTGGCCTGAGGCCTACTTGACCCCACTTGGCTCGGTTTCCCCACCAGCTCAATGAGCTTAGGGAGGTGGCAAGGCAAGGAAATGGCCACGGGGGCTTGTGGAGGTGCCCCGACCCCTGGCATGAAAGGTGGGGTGGGATTACACGCTGGCATCGCCGAGATGATCAACTCCTGGTGCCTTTGTGGCAACGGCCTTCCGACCGAGCACCAACTGGTGGTACGCAGATGGGCTGGGGATGACAGTTCGGCCAGCCCAGCCCGGGTGCCTCCTGCCGGATGCACACACACCTTAGCTTTGATGCCTCTGTATTTCCTCTTCTAGGCGAGGGAACCAAGCTGTTTTCACATTTATAAAAGCACATTGAATAAATGCTCAAAAAAAAAAAAAGAAATTGGTTAAAATGGGCGTGCTTCCCATTTCCCTTTCTAAAAGGAGAGCCTGTGTTGTTGTCCTTCGTGGGGACAGCCACCTGTGTAATGACAAAAAAAAAAAAAAAGCCCCCCAAAACAAAAAGACCCACTTGCCGAAAAGGAGATGATTCTTTTTTGTCTGTGGGTTTTGAATTAAAATTCCCTCGTTTTTCCATTTCTAAGATGAACTAAAAGCCCATTTTATGCCTCCGCCGTCCCCCAGCCTAGCTTTTCCCTGCCTTAATGACATCCCAAACTTTTGTTGAAAATAATTGATTGAATTTAAATTTCCTTAAAAGTTTAAGAGGTAATGTTACAGTATAAATTTCCTACCAAACACTAAGTAGGGAAATATCCATTAGTGAAATTAACTACAGTTTCTAGGTAGCTAACAATGTGCGTATACAGTAGGGCATGGCTAATGAACACTGCAGTGGGTGATATTTCATTATACAAATTAATGCTCACATTTTAATGGGAAAGTCACATAATGAATCTCGGCTTCAGTGACAGCAATTAGAGACACAGATTGTCCCCTTCTGGACAAGGCACTGTTTAGCAATAAGCAGCTGTGTGAAAAGTCTTCAGGTTTACAACATATATATGCTTTGGGGGAATTAGTGTACAATTTATATTAATGTACTGGAGCTTTGCTGCAAAGGCACCACCGTATTTATCTCTCCTGGTATGAACTAAGTAAAGACATGTAGAAAGACTAAATAAATATCAAATAGAGGATGCCAAGAGAGGAAAAAATTCAGTTACCCCACTTAAAAGTGAAAACACTTTGGGGATCGTAACCCCCCCCACACACACACACACACCAAAGTTGGAAGCATGAAGCACTTCCAAAAAGCTTGAGAAAGGGATTTCCAAAGGGAATGAAATGAATCCCCCTGTTACTTTTGGAGAAGCGCTCTGGGGAACTTGCTCTGAATAGTTGCAGAATAACTCCCCAGATAACTGAGGGTTCCTTGAATATGAAGCGCAAAGTGAGGCTCAGAATGATGAAAGACATGGCCATGTAAAAATAGGTACAATGAACTAATTAAACCACTTGGTCGTATATTTCTTAAAATTTATGATACAATGACTTGGAGAAGTTATCAATGATATTCCAAAATTGAATATACATCTTATGCCATGTGTCAGTGGGTAGCTGGTTTAATGTAAGATGGTTCCAATCATTTCATTAGTCCCTTGGAGTGATGAACTGGTGATTTTTTATTTTATTATGCCTTTTCTTGCAAAGTCTCTTTTCTAGAAATGCATTGTTTGGACCCACATCCTATTTTTTTAAAATACCATGGGGGGGGGGGTCCTCACCAGAGGCCACCCTTGTCCCTCCCTGCCTTCTTCGGTGGGTAAATGGCTCAACCCTGGTCATCCTTTTCTCAGATACAAGTTTCATGGACCAGCCCCAGTCTGCAGAATAGGGTCCTGCAGGCTGCTCCATGTTTGAACAAGTTTTTAAGTACATGCCAGTATTTAAAACCTGGGATATTGGAGTTTCCTTTGTGGCTCGGAGGTTAATGAACTCAACCAGGATCCATGAGGATGTGGGTTCGATCTCCGGCCTGGCTAAATGGTTAAGGATCTGGCCTTGCTGTGAGCTGTGGGGCGGTTTGCAGACACGGCTCAGATCCCGTGTTGCTGTGGCTGTGGTGGAGGCCGGCGGTGGTAGCTCCGATTGGACCCCTAGCATGGGGACCTCCACATGCTGCGGGTGTGGCCCTAAAAAGACAACAACAACAACAACAAAACCCCTGGGATATTGCACGTAGAAATCTGGAAGTGATGCTTTCCTTAACAGAGGTCCATGTGTCCCCTGCTGTGGAGTTAGTGGCAGTAGCCCTCTGGGAGAGGTGGCTGACCCCCACCCCGCTGTTTTGCACACTTCTATCTGCTGCTCCGCTTGGAAGGGATCTGAGTGTGTGGTTCTGCAATAGGTAGTTGCAAAGACCTTGAATCCTAACATCACAGAGGTGACCAGAGGGCTCGTGTCACCCTGGACAGTCCAGGGCAGTCTGACTGATCCCCCCCTCCCACCCCGCAATAGACTTGGACTCATTTATGGGCCTAAGTGGACAATCGTTCAACTGGACAGAGCTGTTGGCGGAGTCTGAGGTTCCCTGGGCCACGAGGCCACACAGAAAGCCCTTCCAAGTCTCAGACAGAGTCCTGCCCGGGGGTGGGGCTGGGGCTGACCCCCTCCTTGGCAGGAGCCTGGGACTTCACTAGAGCCAGCCCAATGCGCTCAGGCCAGATGGGGTGATGCTCCCTCTGAGGCGGCTCTCAGCATGGGTGGACTCATTTGTCTGTCAACCAAACCAAAACACAGACCTTAGAGCTCCTGCTGTGGTTCAGCGGAAAAGAACCTGATTAGCATCCATGATGACGTGGGTTCGAACCCTGGCCTCGCTCAGTGGGTTAAGAATCCGGCGTTGCCGTGAGCTGGGGTGTAGGTCACAGATGGGGCTCGGATCCCGCGTTGCTGTGGTTGAGGCTTAGGCTGGCAGCTGTGGCTCCCATTCAACCCCTAGCCTGGTAGCCTGGGAACTTCCATGTGCTGCAGGCATGGCCCTAAATAGACAAAAAAAAAAAGAAAAAGAAAAAAGAAAAGCAGACCTTGACTGCACCTGAGGGTCCACTGACTGTGCCTACAGGTTTTCCCACCCCATCCAGCCAGGGTTGTTTGCCTCCCAGTTGGGAGCCCGCTGCAATGTGCCCCTGGGGAAGGCCGCTTGCAAAACAAGCTGGGGTGTTTGCAGGGAAAGGAGGCCTGGGTGGGGCAGGATTTTCTGGGGGGCACGCTCACCCCTGAGTCTGCCTGCTGGAAACCCACCCCAGCCGGGGCCAGGGGTGGTCTCCTTTCCCCTGCACCCCTTGAAGCTGCCATGCAGCCGAGGACGGGAGAGGAGAGGCTTCCAGGCAGAGGGTAGTCATGCTCATCACATCCCTTAGGGATTACAAAGAAAATAAGACCAGCTTTTTGTTCATTTTTAAAATAAAAAGTCCAAAGCAGGTGGGCTTGTCCCACAAAGCTCCCTCTGGAGCATTTTTCTGGAGACTGGGGTGATAGGGAGCCGTCACCCAAACACAGACTCTCAGGCGCTCAGAGAGGCAGCCGCGTGGAGAAACCCACGGCCAAGGGCTCTCCTGGGGCGTGTGCAGAGGAGGGGGTGCAGAGGGCTCTACCAGGCCCATATCGTCAGAACACCCCTTGAGGACTCTCGTTTAAGTGGCTTCAAATTTACCAGGGCTTGGATTCCTGGAGCCTCAAATGCTGGGAATGCGCCATTCTTTTTTCCTGGGACAGCAGAGGCCAAGGTCTATTTTAAACTTTTTTTTTGAATTTTTTTTTGGTCTTTTTGCCTTTTCTGGGGCCGCTCCCGTGGCACATGGAGGTTCCCAGCCTAGGGGTCTAATCAGAGCTGGAGCTGCCGGCCTACACCACAGCCACAGCAACGCGGGATCCAAGCCATGTCTGCGACCTACACCACAGCTCATGGCAACGCTGGATCCTTAACCCACTGAGCGAGGCCAGGGATCGAACCCAAAACCTCATGGTTCCTAGTCGGATTTGTTAACCACTGCACCGTGACGGGAACTCCTATTTTGAACTTTAAAAGAGCAATGAGTTGAGTGAAGAGGGCCTCTCATCACTGTGTGTTTGTGTGTGTGCGCATACGGTATGTGTGTGGTGTATGTGTGAGTGTGTGTATGTATGTTACGTGCGTGGAGTGCGATATATGTGGTATGAGTGCTGTGTGTCTGTATGCGGTGTGTGTGTGTGATTGTGTGTGTAGGGTCCATGTGTGGTGTGTGTAGAGTATGTGGTGTGTGATATGTGCTGTAAGTGGGGTGTGTGGTGTATGCGTATTGTGTGATGTGTCTACAGTGTGTGCATGGTGTGTGTGGTATGAGTGGTTGTATGCAGTGTATGTGTGTGTATTTGTGTGTGTGTGTGTGTGTGTGTGTGTGTGTGTATGGAGTGTGTGTGTGCCTCTTGCTTTAATAACCCTGTGACATGTCTCCTCTGAAAGCCGTGAGAGCAGAGGCTGTGTCTCTTTGACTCAGTTCCCAGCACCAACAACCGTACGTGGGGGCTGGGGGCTCATTGACCAGTTGGTTCATTCAGTTGGGGAACGTGTGAATGAACCCAATGTTTCCAGGCCTGCAGGTGCATCCACGTATGGATGTGTATGTCTCTGGCATCATTCAGGCTTAGGTCTTGACACAGTGTTTAGCGTTGATGGGAAGCCGTGGAAGACGTGTGCTCCCACTTGCCACGGGGTAGGTCGGGGAAGCACGGGTCTCCAGATGGGACACCCGTGCCCAGTGGGGCACAAAATAGCATAAGGTCTCTGGTCTCTGGTCTCCAGTCCAGACGCTCCAAGCACCTCCCAGGGTCCAGAGGTCCAGACTGGCTTCCGTGTCACATATATGGACCTGGAAGGGCACTTCCTAGGGAGGCTCCTAGAGTGGTTCTCTACTCAGGTCCACAGAGGGTGACACGGGACCTTGGAAAGACCCCAAAGCCCAGTCTGCACCTTCAGAACTCAGAATTTCTGGAGGTGCAGGTGGGACCAGGAGTCAGCACTTTTTAAAGCTCCCCCCAGCAATTTCACTTCGGTTTTGCAAAGCGGGCTATTTGAACTGTCGCAATCAGGATCCTCAGGGACATTTACCGAAAGCACCCACTTTGGGCCTCACCCCAGGCCCAGGGGGTCTGAACTGCCCTGGGTTAGTCCCAGAATTGGTGTCTTAAACTCCCCTAGGGATTCTAATGCGCATTTCAGTCTGAGAACCACCACCACCCCAGTGAGCATTTCAAATGCATGTCCCTCGGAAACCCACACATGTCCCGGAGCATCCTTGCAGGCCACCATGGAGGGCAGCCCCCGGCCCCCACAGGCCCGCAGGGAAGGTCTGCATCCTCTCTCTGTAGCTCTGTTGACAAATGCTCATGCATCCTCCATAAACCCTTTGCCAGATGCACTTAATCACTTCCAGGTGCATTTTTGAAATGCAGCGTGAGTCTCATCTGGTACCTGCAAGCCTCACCTCTGCCGACTCCCGCGGCGCTCCTCACCCCGTCTCCCACCAGGATGGGTCAGGATCCCAAGTTCCTAGTGAGTCTCTCCTGCCACCAGCCCCGCAGTCACCCCCTTAACTTCGGGGGCTGCCTCTCCTCCAACGGGCTACTGGACTTCTAGGTCAGACTGGCAGCACTCCGTCCCCAGCGCCCGTCCCACTGAGGGTGTCCTATCTCCAGGGACATGTCCAAATCACAGTGGCTGAAGGGCTTCTGAGCCCAGCATAGGGATTGACTTCAAGACGTGGAGCCTGAAGCCATTGGTACCTTTATGTCAATGGGGATTGAGTCTTCCTCTAGATTCATGTCACTGGTTTAGCCAGAGACAGCGTGACCTTTGCATTTAGGGAAAGAGACCCCTAGGTGGGCCATCCCTGAGGTGTCCAGGGGGAGACCTTCAGGGGCTCGTAGGAAGGAAAGAGGGGCATGTAGCCAGCATTTGATGGAGCCGGCATAGCTTGTCCAAGGCTGGAGCACACAGTCTGGCGGTGACACGGCGTCCCCCGCTCGGAACCTGGGCTGGTGATCCTCTTATTTACAAAGGCCATGCCCTCCCCTCCCCGCCCCCCCCGCCCACACACCCCCAACAAGTGTCTTACCCCCAAATGCCTTATGCCTGGGGAGCTGAGAGTCACAGTGTTGGCCAAGACTACACACGGTAAAAGGTCTCCAGAATACACCATCCATTCTTAATTTGCTGTTGCTTTGAGATCAGTCTGCTTCACAGTAGAGTGGAGGAGGGGGTGGGGAATGCTCGAGTGTCCTCGGAGAAGCAGTTGGGGACGTTGACAGGGTGCAGTTGTGCACAAGTTCGCTGGAACTCTTCACAGGCCCATTCCCTCCAAAGAGCCTTTGGAGGGCAAAGTCTGCAGAGGCTCCTGGATGGCTAACAGATTCTTGGAATATCTTTAAATCCACATCTGTTCACCTTCCCGTCTTCCTCTTTTCCCACAATGCAGGCAGGCCTACGTTGAATGTTATGGGATCGTTCCCAGAGTGGAAAGAACAATAGAAGTTGTGCACTGAATTTAAATATTTAATTCATGAAAATGATCTTATATGTTTTAAAACAGTCTTTAAAGCTATTTTTATTCTCTAGAAAGCGCTTATTAGAGGTAAATTACACATTTTACTACCGGAGCATTAGGTTTGCCATTAGAACAAATTTAAGGCACTACAAAGACCAGTAGATAATGTTAATTTCAAATACAGAAACTAAATATATTTTGTGCCTTTTTATTACTCATTTTCTTTTAAGTTTTATTGACTGCTTTTTATCTTAACTATATGTCTTTACATGCTGCAATCATAATGCACAGTAATGGTATTAATATTTTATAGAATCAGTATTTATAGTTCTTTATTTAGAAACAATGCAGTAGGTCTGCAGATATCTGAGCCCGTCTGGAATGGTGCCCTCCAAATAATGATAAATTACTTGTGCAGTATGCCATTTGCTAATTATATCCATGATTTACTGCAGAGCAAGACTTAAATCATTCATTTCAGTCTTGCGTAACAGTGCCATAAAATTTTTAGGTTTAAAAATGGTTTCCATGTGTATAATTTAAACAAATTTTAGAGCTATTGTATACACAAAATATTGCAACCACCCATTTGTTACATACTTTGTCTTTTTAAACTTCTACTTTTAATGATCACTGTGGTTGAAATTATTATGCTTAATTTTCATAATCATAGCTTTTAAATCTACAGCCGTTTTCACATGTTAGATAAAGAAAAAGATAGCTAATTGTGTGTAGATAGTATGTCATTCCTGAATAGTCCCAAATGGTACAAAATCATTAAAAAAGCTTAAGAGTACGAATTATTCTTCTATTAAAAAACAGTTGTTCTCTAACTAATTATTAGTTTGAGCTGCTTTGTTTCCAAGAACAAATGTTGATCCTTCTAGCCTCGTTCAGCACACCAAAATGAGATTAACACTTTTTTTTTTTTCCTCCTTGTACCCAAATCTCGCAGGTGAGAAACCCTACAAATGTCCCCACTGTGATTACGCGGGCACCCAGTCAGCATCCTTAAAATACCACCTGGAACGGCACCACCGGGAGCGGCAGAACGGAGCGGGACCGCTGTCCGGGCAGCCCCCGAACCAAGACCACAGGGACGAGCTGGCCGGCAAAGCTGCTCTGTTCATCCGGCCGGATGTCCTGAGGGGGGCGTTTAAGGGTCTCCCCGGAATCGACTTCAGAGGCGGCCCTGCATCTCAGCAGTGGACATCGGGAGCGCTCTCGTCCGGAGATCACCCGGGCCAGGCCACTGGCATGTCTTCTGAGGCCTCTTCCGATGCTCTCAAAGGTACCGACCTTCCTTCCAAAAGCACCCACTTCTCTGAAATCGGGAGAGCTTATCAAAGTATCGTGAACAACGGTGTGAATTTCCAAGGGTCCTTGCAAGCATTCATGGACAGCTTTGTCCTAAGCTCCTTGAAGAAGGAGAAGGACATGAAGGACAAAGCCCTCTCGGACCCTCCTTCCATGAAGGTCCACGGGGCGGACGGTGGCGAGGAGAAGGCCGGTGGCAAGGCGGTCCCCAGGAAGTCGGAGAAGTCTCAGTACGAGCCGCTGGACCTGTCGGTGCGGCCGGACGCCGCCTCCCTCCCCGGCTCCTCGCTGACTGTGCAAGACAGCATCGCGTGGCACGGCTGCTTGTTTTGTGCTTTCACGACGTCCTCGATGGAACTGATGGCCCTTCATCTCCAGGCCAACCACCTGGGCAAAGCGAAACGCAAAGATAACGCCGTCGGGGTGACGGTCAATTGCAAAGACCAGGGCCGGGAGGCGAGTAAAGCGGCCCTGCTGCCCTCGGTACAATCAAGCAAAGAGATGGCGCTTCCCAACCTGATGGGGGCGCTAGACTCGGCCTCTGAGAAGATGGCCCCGGGGCAGGTCAAGGAGACGCTGGGGGAGCAGAAGGGGGGCCCGTGGCCCAGCCACGTGGACCCCGCGTTCTGTAACTTCCCCTCAGACTTCTACAAGCAGTTCGGTGTGTACCCGGGCCTGCTGGGCTCGGGGGCCTCCAGTTCCTGCCCCACCCGGGAGCCCGACGGGAAGGCCCCCTCGGAAGACGACGCCCCGATCCTGATCCCCGAAACCACAAGTAAGAACGCTACTGATGACCTCTCGGACATCGCCTCCTCCGAGGACATGGACTCGTCCAAGGGAGAGAACAACGAGGAAGAGGATATCGACACGGAGCCGGAGGTGATGAGCAAGCCGCCCGCCCTCAGCAAGGACGGCGGCGGCGGCGGCGGGGAAGGCAGGGATGCCCTGCTGCCCGCGGGCGCCCCGCAGCCCGTCCAGGGACTGGTCTCCCCTCTCTCCCAGGCGTCGGAGAAGCAGTGGCACAGCCCGGGCCTTCTTCCAGCCCAGGACCCCGCGGCGGGCCTGCCCAAGCCGGAGCGGGGGCCCCAGGGCCTGGAGAAGCCGATGAACGTGCTGTCGGTTCTCAGGGCCTACAGCTCCGATGGCTTAGCAGCCTTTAACGGACTTGCAAGTAGCACAGCAAATTCTGGATGTATCAAGAGGCCAGACTTGTGTGGTAAGTTTTAGAATCCTCTTCCTTTAGTTCATTTCCCAAAACATCAGTGCTGATGTGTGCATTTTTTAAAAATGGGGTAGACGTCTCCCTGAGCAGATTTTTGAACGACACATAAGCCACCATCCCCCGTCTCTGCTGTATATGCAGTGTAGACAATCATGAGAGTCAACTTCATTTAGAAGTGCTGGACCTCTTACTTTTGTGTTCCAATTTGCATTGTCATGCTCTGAAACGCCTGTACGGAAGGCACGGAAAAGGGGGCGGTGTCTCCCAGCGGGAGCTACTCCTGTTTTTTAATCCGTAACTTGGCGGTTGGGGGGTGGGGGAGAAAACCTTACAAAACAAAAAGTAAAAGAGACATGGTAACTTGCAAACTTTTCCGCCTTTTCACCTTATGCATAAGATGCCTAAAGACCAGTCCTTACTGCTTTGCTAAGCCAAATCTGCTTTCTGAAACTCTTCTTCATAATGACGTAGAGGATACTAAAATCATATCACACTAGCCACAGTGTAGAAATAAAGCGGCCCTCTCTCCAGATCGGGAGATGGTTGTGGGGTGTTTGTGATGCATCTTGAGACATACCAAATGGCAGTTACTGTGACTTTGGCCTTCTATGATTGCCTTCTGTCCGTCCGTCTCTTCACCTGTCTGTTGTTCTAACAAGAAATGTACCTTGTGAAGCCCCTGGTTAGCCGTGATGTGATCCCGTGTGTCTTGGATTTATGCCTGCCTGATCTTGTTAGCAAACTGGCACTTCTTTACCTCCTTAAGGAGTATGGTCACCCCAACGTAATTCCCTATCGGAAAAAGTAACAATAAAATTTGCAGCCTAGAAATGCATCAAATGAGTGTCGTCATGGGCTGGGCGGGGGGGGGGGGGTCAAAGTCACTCTGTTGGCACCCAGATATTTTTATTCGAAAGCCTTTCTCTGCATCAAAGCTCAGTGTGTTCTTCTCAGCCCCTAACACCCACACCAGAGACAAAGGACCATGGGACCTCTCCATCTGTCCTCTGTGAAAGGATGTCTGTGATTTGACTTCACTTGTTGAACAAAAGGAAGGAAGGAAGGAAAGGAGAGAGAAAGGAAGGAAAATGGATGGAAGGAGAGAAGTATTTAACTTCTGAATCCTGACATTCCTTTTAGCACAGAATGGGATTCAACACGCTGGAGTCGGTTCATAATTTAAACTGATGTATTTCTTCCTTCCCCATCCTTCCCTAATTCACTAAGAACTGGATCAAGCAGTCAGAAATATATTTTTGAATTGTCAAAAATCACTAAACGGATTTCTGACAGCTCAAAAAAATATTGACAGTTCCTTATGCTGAATGATTCATAAGGCCCCATTAACCAGCACCCCCAGATCTATTTTTAGCCACATACAATTCATTACTTTTGAAGCTGTTAAAAACAATATTTAAAAGAAAGAGAAAAGGGTTTTATGTCAGTCCAATTTTTTTTTTTTTCTTTTCTTCCGGGGGAGTGATATTTAAGTCTTTTTTTTTTTTCTTTTTTTCTTTTTTTTTTTACTGTTGTTTTAAGGTTGTGATTGGAGTGCTTTCTTTTTTATTGTTGTTTGGGGATTTTTTTTTTTTTTTCCGTCTATTTTCAGTTCTTTCAAATACCTACATAGGACCCTAGTCCCTGCCAGGAATCCATGCATCAGAAAAGATCAAAACCTGGCATGTTTATAAGCTCATTATTATTGAAATGAGCTCATATTACCCCTATTAATTTTCCCATCCTCCCATCAATGGGGAAGGAAGGCTGCCTGCCTTTGAGGAAGCTTGCCCACTTGTGTCCTTTCGCGCCAGGAGAGGGTGGAGGGGAGGCAGCTTCGGGGAGCCCTTTCCTCTGAGCTGTAGCTTTTAGGCCCTTTGACCCCCCTCCCCCGAACAGCACCTCCCCACCCTGCCCTGACAATTCCAGGGTCCATGCAAAAAAACCTTCCTTGAGTCAGCCTTTCAGCCCTTGGGCAACAGATCCTGAGGTGTAAGTTGGGGCCCCCCCGCTTCTGAAAGGGGAGGGAAGCTTCTCAGGCCAGCCAGGCTAAAAGGCACCGTGGTTCCTTCCCCCGAGGTCTATGCAGATCCCACAGCTCCACCTTGAACTCGTGGTACGGTGGTGCCAGAACCACCTCTGGTCGGAAACTGCCCGTTTTTAGACGGCACAGCTTCCGCGTTTCAGTTGATTCTCGTTTCTCCCTCATCCTCTCGCGTTAGCTTGGGAGCAAGGAAGGAAGGTGCTCTCCTCTGGCCTTTGCGTTTGCCTGGGCTGGGCTGGAGGCCCTGTCCTGGCGCTTCCAGGATGGGTCTGACTCTGTCCGGTTTTCGGTTCCCCACTGCCCTGCCTGGCCCGCTGTCATCCAAACCCTCTTCCTTCTGGCTGCTGGGATTCAGGAAGGCCAGGCATGTCCATCCTTCCTGAGAGTTGATATCTGGGAGGAAAACTTTAAACCCACTGAGCTCCAAAGGGGGCATCTGGGGGCGTTTTTCTTATGGTCTGGCTTTCTCTCTAGCATTGCAAGAAGCCCAAATGATCGTTGAAAACGCCCGTCTCCCATCAGCTTGACTTTGCGAGGTTGGAAATGAGAGCGACATAGCAAGGCAGCTATTGCTAATGTTTATTTCCTCCCCTCGGCTCCACTCAGCGTAGATGTACATTTCCAAACGGGCCCACGAGCTTGATATCTGGTTCCGTCAAGAACCTGGGCTTTGCCAACGCAAAGAATGATTCTGATGTTTCCAATATCACAGGAGAGTGTGGGGTCTGATTTTGTGTGGTGGGTAAACCCAGAGCCCTCCTCTGATGGCCCTGGAAACAGCTGATAGGAGGAGCTGATACCAGTCTGGGTGTGAAGTGTTGGAAGAAGCATCCATAAAGCTCTTGTTTAAATCACTTAAATACCCTCTCCCCGCAGAGCTCAGCGGCTCTGCTGACACATGCCGGTGAGTGGAGAGGGTGGCTTCTAGCCCTAAGTCTGTGGGTGCTACTTGTGTTGTCGGCTCTACTTCTGGGTGCTTCCTTAATTCTGTAGACCTCTGGGCCTCCAGCTCAGGGACCAGGGGTCCTGGCCAGTGTGCACGACCCACTCCTAAGCCAATGCATTTCCCTACTCTGATGCAGAAGAGGGAGACAAACAGGAGAGAGGCCAATGGGGGGGGGGCGTGTAGTGTCAACAATGTTGACAACTTGACCATGAATCTTCAAAAGATCCTTCCAGGAGTTCCCGTTGTGGCTCAGTGGTTAACAAATCCAACGAGGAACCACGGGGTTGCAGGTTCGATCCCTGGCCTCGCTCAGTGGGTGAAGGATCCGGCATTGCTGTGAGCTGTGGTGGAGGTTGCAGATTCAACTGGGATCTGGCATTGCTGTGGCTGTGGTGTAGGCTGGTGGCTACAGCTCGGATTGGACCCCTAGCCTGGGAACCCCCATATGCCATAGGAGCGGCCCTAGAAATGGCAAAAAAAGACAAAAAAAAAAAAATCCTCCACAGAGAACAGTGCCTTAGCCTATCCGAGGCCTGTTACAGATGACGCCGAGGAGGATACTGGGCATGGGTTAACCCAAGATGGATTAAGCTAAAGGACATACACTGTTGCTTCTGGAATAGCTCAGGTCCCACTTGTCATAAGATGTCTTCCAGATTCCAGGCATGGCCCGCCTCTTTTTGTTCTGTTGAAGAACATAAGGTACAGGAATTCCCATCGTGGCTCAGCAGAAACGAATCTGACTAGGAACCATGAGGTTGTGGGTTCGATCCTTGGCCTCGTTCAGTGGATTACGGATCTGGCGTTGCCATGAGCTGTGGTGTAGGTCGCAGGTGCGGCTCGGATCCCGTGTTGCTGTGGCTGTGGTGTAGGCTGGCAGTTCCAGCTCTGATTAGACCCCTAGCCTGGGAACCTCCATATGCCGCGGGTGCGGCCCACAAAAGACCAAAACAAAACAAAACACATAAGGTACAGGGGCATTCCCATGCCATCAGAGAACTTGGATGTGCCCTTGGTTTTATTGGAATGGATTTGACCTTGTTTTCATGATGGGACAGGATCCACATGAGTATTTAATAAGGGGGTTGGTGGGGCCAGGGCAGACCAGGGCAGCATTCACATCCACTGACAAGAAAGGCAGACAACCCCTTTGTCCAGCCCAAGAAATCTGATGAACCGTTGGGTCAGCCAGTAGCTTGGAGCCGTGAGAGAGCTCTGGTGTGCCCCGGACAGCCCAGAAGCTGGTCTGCACAGTGCCAGTGGGACTGGCTGCGTGGCACCAGGTACAGAGCTTGCCTTGCTCCAGAATTTGTGGATTTGGAGGGCAACCTTTACTTTAGCTTTTGGAACTGAGACAGATGGCTGCAAGCCATCATGTGTTGAGTCTTGCAAATGGCGTTTACTCTGTATCCTCTGGTGAGTCCAGGGGTAGGGGTGATGGAGAAGGAACTAAAGTCGAATTAAGGGAAAGGGAGTGAGATGAGCATGACTCCTGAACTCTTGGAAACCGTGCTTTGGAGTTCCCGCCACACAGGGAAGCTGGGCTGAGCCAGGAGCATCTATCAGCTTCTCTACCATGGGGGGGCAAGGCCCTGGTGTGGTGGCTGCCAGATCCAGGGACCCACCAGGTGGAATCGAGTAAGAAGAAGGGTCACCAACAGCAATAGCCTCAGGATTTCCAATTAAGAGGACCTGGCTTCCCAAATTATGCCTGCACCTAGGGGTTCTCTCATAGCAATGAGGGAATTAGGACCTCCCTAAAAAAAAAGATAGGATCCATGGAAACTTCAAACCTCTTTACCTTATGTATTCTAAAATGTGTGTTCAAGTGAACCAGGTTAGCAGAGCTGAATTCTTTTTTTTTTTTTTTTTTTCCCCTGCTCTTTACGGCTGCACCTGCAGCATATGGAAGTTCCTGGGCTAGGGGTCCAATCAGAGCTGCAGCTTCCAGCCACAGCCACAGCGATGCCAGGTCCAAGCCACATCTGTGACCTACACCACAGCTCCCGGCACCATCCCTCACCCACAGAGCGAGGCCAGAGATTGAATCCGCATCCTCATGAATACAGGTTGGGCTCATTACCGCTGAGCTATGATGCGAACTCCAGAGCGGAAGGCTAGATGTGACTTCCATCCTCCAAAAACCTCTCCCATTTCTGAGCATAGGCAGTCTGAAAATAGTCACCTTTGTCCCAGCAACACAGTCGAAAGCAGGATTAGGCCACACACTTTTCTTAGAAGGCCAGAGAGTAAATCCATGACGCTTGAAGTCCTGTGGTCTCTGCCAGGCAGTGCAAAGCAGCCAATAAGCAATAAGGAAGCACTTGGGCGTAGCCATGGTCCAAAAAAACTTCAGTTATTAACACAGGCTGTGGGCTAGAAGTGGCCCACGGGGGCTGGTTTGCCAACCCCTGTGCTCCTGTAAACAAGGTGGTGCGGCTCTGGTCACCCTAGGCAAGATGGGACAACTGCCCTCTGCTAACGCCACCTGCCAGTGAGACGACGTGCGCAGGACCCATCTCCTGCTATTTAAAGCCAAAGCCGGAGGTGCAAGAGATCTTCCAGAGAGAGAGGACTTGGAGACCCAGGTGGCCTGGTGTAGCTGTTTCTGGAAGGTCTCATCTCTGCTTACACGCTAAAAACTTCCAGAACACCCCTTCCATGACTCATGGTGAGTCCAGGGCTGCCCCTCATCATGGCCAAGGTGGGCAGAACAGGAAGAGGCAGGAGCTCCGTCTTGGCCTTGAGGTGAACTTGATGGACAGAACATGAGGATAAAAAGAGATGATGGATGGAGAAGAGCTCGGATAGATGGCTCTCCATTGAGCTGGTATTTTATAGAAGAGCTGCTCATCCCCCTGAGACTGTCACAAGGAGTTGATGGCAGCGCCCACACGTCTTTTGATTGCGGTAGTGCCTTTAGCCCTGAGCAGGTCCACATCTTCCTTCCCATCGCGCCTGTGGAGACACGTTTTATTTCTTCGTGTCTGCCACACCCAGGCATTGATAACCCCTCCTTAGTGGGTGGGAAGTTAGCTTGGAAGGCAGTTCTGGCAGTTTGGGGATGACGTCCCATTGCAATGGCATACCATGTCTGTTTCTACTCCATCCTCCTGATAGAAGGCAAGTGCTTCGACAAGGAGAAATAAGTCCTGCCTTCTCAGTCTTTGGCCAAGAAAGAGCTAAGGTCTGTGGTCAGCTAGGGATTTCCAAGCAAGCCGTGGCAGGATATGCGAAAACACTGCGAGCGATGCATCCAGGCAGAGGACGATGCGCTGAGGGTGGAGCCTGTGACAGTGGGTACATTGTTGGTCTTGTGGATGAGCCCAGGTTCTAAGATGTGGCCCTGAAGCCAGCAGGTTGGAATGAAGCAAGGAGGTTACATGAGTTAAACAGGCACAGGAAGAGAAGCACAAAAATCAAAACCACCCCATATAAGGGGGAGAGCACTTAGCCGAGGAAACCCAGGGACTCGCTGCTGTGGGGTCTTGTCTGCGGAGCTGCCGTGCTGTATCTACAGCCAGATGAGCCATCCTCCTCCTCTTCCTCGGCTTCCTGAGCTGATGCTCCTGCGTCTTGGCTGGCAGAGACCGTGGAAACTCTTTTGCCCTCATTTTCGTCGCTCGACTTTAGCATTTACAGGTTGGCTGTTGACGCCCACGGTCCAGCCTGCTCTCACTCATAGCGTGTGTCCAGGGCCTGAGGTTAGGTTACATCAGTAGGGAGGACCCTTTGGCTCATCCTGAAGTCCAAGGGCAGATCCTTTAAATGAATGCAAGTCGCCACCTCATCCTGCCCGCTCTGCCACTGCTGGGTTGCCTCCCCACGAGTCTGCGGAGCCTCCTTTTGACTCCGGGGGGAACAAAGCACAGGTGCTGTCCCCCAGGGTCTCCCACAGAACTCAGCACCCCCGGGCAGGTTCTCGCCTGCCCTTGTCCCTAACCAGGCCCTGTGCACCGTGTCGAGGAAAAGGCAGCCTCTTTGGATAGCGGCCCCTTCCAACTCTTTCGTCTTTCTGCTCCTCCTCCCCTTCCCTCTCTTTAAATTAAATAGGGACTGCCACTGACGTGATGTCGTTTGCACTGCAGGATGACAGAACTGTTGTGTGAATACCATTGTATTTGCCAAATGGTCCACTCGTCATTTCAGAACAAACAAATGGATGGTGTCTGTAAGTCGGCAAACACTGGTGACATTTAGCCTTGTTTATGTTCCTTTCCTTTTGCTGCACATTTTTGGCTCCAGAAGCTACTGGCTGAATCAACAGTGCCTCCGAAGCAGGAGCAAAGTCTGGTAGCTTTCATTTTGGTTGCCGCGTCCCTTTTCTCTTTGGCTCGCATGATACCTCCTGACCAGGATCAAGCCCGGGGTGGGAAAAGAGACCAAGGCAGCTCTTTGGTTCAAAACCTATCTCCATATAAACCATATTTTTTTCCTCCCTGATAATGCCTTCAAATTGGGAGGGAGGAAGAGAATGCTGAGAGGAGAGAGTGCTGTCAGAACAGACAGCCACATCCCCCTGGGAAATGCCAACTCTCCAGGCAAGCCCAGCCACCACCACGTGCAATAGGAGCGGCGTGACCCCATTGCTGTGTTGAGCTGGGTGCCG
Source organism: Sus scrofa (assembly GCF_054392235.1). Taxonomy (NCBI): domain Eukaryota; kingdom Metazoa; phylum Chordata; class Mammalia; order Artiodactyla; family Suidae; genus Sus; species Sus scrofa. Next base: position 44,633,781 of record NC_139388.1, read on the forward strand.
GTACCCGGGGCTTAAGCTTTGGCAGCTACCTTCTCAGGCTGCTGACTCAAAGTCATGGCTGGCACTGACAGCCTTTGAGATACAGACCCCATCTTAACCGCGGATGGAATCAAGTTCTTTCTTTTTTTCCTTTTCAGATCTTCTGTGCCAAGCCCAGGTTTCAAATACGTAGTAATTATCTCCTATTACCTAGCGCTGATCAACAGCACCTCTCCATCTAATTGCCAACCTGCTCTAATCACTGAGACTATTCTTGCTTTAGCCAGAGACGGAAGGACCAACTTTTATAAATATTGCTTTATTGTCCTTATTCCATTAAACAATCAGGGACTGTGGCCCTGCCCTTGCTGTCAAATGCCTCTAGCGCACACGGTTTCTGGATTGTTTAATGAATCTGCACATTTTCTTGCAGGTAAGTGACAGCCCCTGTTCTAGTCGGTCTAGCTGGACTTGCCCTTGTCTGTTCGTGCACCTCGGTGGCTATCTGCAGCTTGTAAATCGTGTAAAGTCAAGAGAAGAATGTATACACATATGTGTGTTGAATAAATAATTACCATTGGCATAGGTATGTGTATACACATGGCACACCAACCTACAGCGTATATAGCAAAGAATCAGGGAGGCTAAAAATATTGCCCCATATGTTCCCCCATTAGCATAGGATGGGGAAGCCTTAGTCACTTGAATGGGAGAGAAAATTCGCTCAGAGTCCTGCATCCTGCATGACAAAGGCTGGTGGATTTGAGGTCCCTTTACCCGTGAAAACCCTGAAGCCCCCCCCCCCCGCCCCCGTACACACAGACACACACACACACAGATAACACACACACACTTCAGCACAGCTTCTGGAGGTGGGCCCTACAATGGTCTTTTGGTGGCATTACTGCTTATGTCTGATTGTCCTGTATTTTGTAACACTTTAGAAGAATACGGCAAAGTGCAGTAATTACCTTTCTCCATAGTCTTTAAGCAGTGATATTGCTAGTTTAATATTGTGTTGGGTCGTCTTATTAACCGGGAAGAGATGACAGTCAAATTTCAGTGAACAGTTACCTTGCCCTCCTCTCCTTAAACACGGCGATTGCAGCGAAATGTGTAAACGTGTAACCGGGTTATCGTGTGCTTTGGCATAGAGTATTGTTGAAGTAATTAGACGCTCTCTTAAGGTATTCCTGGTAATGAAGGCATGTAAGTTATAATCATTGTAGCTTTCTGAATACGTGTCAAACTATATCTTTAAGTGTGCTGTATGCTGAGTTACAAGTTAGGTCCTTTATGAATGGAATGTAAAACAATACTAAAAATGCTTCAATAACGTATCTTGGTATTGCTAATAAAAAAAAAGCTGTGAAACATTAGTGCAGTTTGGAGTCATTATGTTAATTTACTCTGCAGCACCCTCTCACCCTCTGACACCCCTCTGTCTGTTGGAAGCCTCCACAGGACATTCAGGGAAACTAGCCGCGCCGATCCCTGGGCTGTCTGCTGGCCAGCCTTCTGCGTTTTCCACCTCTCTTTAGGTGGGCTCCCCCCCATCCCCCCATCTCTCCTCCCATCCCCCCCCACCCCGTGCATTACAATCCCCCAACATGCAAATGTCAAGGCACCCCCCAGTTAGGATGTGGGTGATCCCTGGCAGGTGGGGGAGAGTGCTTCTCTCCATATGAGTGATTCTCGGGTGGGTGTCTAGACCTCACGACGGCTCAGTGGGCGTTCAGTCCCTCACACCTGGACGGAAGATGCAGGACCAGCCTGCCTGCAGCCAACCTCACCACCTTCTTCCCATCCTGTGAAGGGCAGTTTTAAATGCAAACTTACTTGGAATGGCTGGAGTGGGGCATGTTTTTGCCCCTTTCCCCCACCTCCCCAGGGATTTTTTTGGTTGTGCCCCTGTCTGTGGTGACAGGCTTCTGCCCCCCGGCCCCCGCGCTCCCCATCATGGTCGCAAGTATGCAGGAAGGAAGGGTTTTGCTTTTCTTTTGCGTGACTTAATTTTTTTTTTTGGTTCAGGAGCGGCAGGCCCCTGCTGCTTCAATGGTGTTTCCAAGCTTCTCGGATTGGGTCTGTTTTATAAACGTCCAAATTCCATAAACACCCTGCTCCCTGTTTAACTGGTCCTGGGGCTGGGGGGGAGGTATGACCATCCTTTGCCAGAATCCCAAGCCCCAAGCCTGGCCCCCAGCCTCCAAATAAAGAAAGGGTCCTGTGGACCAGGGGAAGGAAGCCCAGAAGTGTCCCTTTGACTAAGGCTGATTTAGCATCAGGACAAGTGCCTCCCCTGGACTGCGAGGAACCTTCCCTCCAGTCTTTCCCATGAAAACCATGGATGTGATTCCGGCCCCAGAGACCCTGTGCTTCAGGATCAGATTGTCTCTGAGAGATTCTGAGTCTGAGAACATGATTCTGTTCACGTGAAGCTGCGAACATGCCCTTCGGGTTCCAGTGGAAAACGTTGCTGGAGCCCCCAGTGCCCAGCCAAGGTAAAGTGAAGCTACCCCAGCCATCAGGTCCCCAGTCCTCATGGCCACACAGCCCGGACCAGCTTCCGCCACCAATGTGCAGGCACAGCCTGAACACGCAGAAAGGACTCCAGGGAAGTTTCGTCTTATTTCCAAGGCCACCTGAGTCTGGGGAACTGCCCTTGAGACGAGACCTCGTCTATGCCCTTTCCTGGGTCCCCGCCTCCTGATGGCTCTCCAGGGCTTGTGTCACTTCCCGAGGCACCCCAAGCCTCTGTAAGGGGGTGTCAGGTGTTCCCGCCACCAGGGCTGAAGCCACGTCGGGTTTAAGAAGCCACACTTGCAGCTCCCTTCGGGGGGCTCACCGCCGTCCACTCTATGTAGGCAAGGGGAGCCCTCTGCACTCCCTGGGCACGAAGTGGGGACCAGAGGGCTCTGCTGAGGGGCTCAGGGTTGAACACACCACCCCCAGCCCGGTTCTTCATTTACAGTCACTCTGGGATTGCTTGCTGACACTGCAGCCCTGGCCTGGCCAGTCCGGCAGAGGGGGGACCGCGGGTCCCGTGCACACGGCAACAGCGGCAGAACTGCTGCAGGGAACAGGTCACGACTGCAGGAAGGTTCCCTGGAGCCCCGTATCCAGGCGCCTGTGTTTCCTCTTCCTCCACGAGGGCCCGATGATGCCCCTAACGGGATCTCTGTGCAGTTCCACTTCCAAAGCAGGGGGTATTTCCTGGGTTGCTCCCCTGGGGGATCTTCTTAAGCTTAGAGGAGACCTTGGTGGATTCTCTTCTCCTGTTTTTTATGAGCCTCCTCCCCCAGCTCATTTCAGGAACCCCCACTGCTTCCCACCCACCTCTTCCTCATTCCCTCCACCTCTGGGGGAAGAGCTGCTTGCTCACCAGTCAAGTGTTCTTAGGAGCATCCTGCCTGTGGCTGCGAGGGAGCTGGGTGCCTCCAGGCCTCTGCCAGGAGCGGACTTCATTTCACGGCTCTGTGTGGGGGCCACCAGCCGTCCTATTTCCGGGAGCCCCTCTCCCCCACATGGGATCATAACAAGCCCCACCTGTTTGGACTCAGACTTGGGGTGTCCACAGGGATCCCCTGTTGGCTCCGCCCTTGGGCCTCCAGCCTAGACCCTCCCAAGCAAGGATGGAAAGAGGTAGAAAGAGGCCCCCTTTGTAGAGGGGAGTGGAGTTCCGAGGAGGCAGCTGCGACCTGAGATGGGATAAGCTGAGGGAGGGGGAAGGTGGCCTGTGGCTTACAGTGAAACCCAGCTCCAAACCCACTTCTTCATTTACCCGTGTGTTTGCTTTGATGAAATTCAGATAGTCTGGTGCGGGGAAGAATCTAAACTTTGGGAGACACTTATTGCTCCTATATCGTCATTTTTTTCTCAAAGAAACGTCATGATGATTAAATTACACTCCTACATCTGCAGCCGCACCCTGGCTATGTGGTCTCTGCATGAGCAAATTCTGCCTCTTGGGCAAACAGCGTGCATCTTTCTAGGTTCAAGGTGGGGGGCTCTGCACAGCCGTTTCATCAGCAAAACTCTCCATTTGTGCAGCCAGACGTTGGCTGGCTTTGGGAGGAACGTGTCTTTCATGCTCTTTCAGGAGTTGTCCAGACACACCTATCTGATGGTAACCCACTGCTCCCGAGGTTAAGTTTCCTTTTTGAACTTCTGCTGTTGTCGAATTAATATAATATGCTCTCAATTATCCACATAAAAGGAGAAAGGCAACCGAGCAGGGAAAGCAAATTTGCAATTAATTTACCAAATTATTGCTCTTTTTTTCTGTGATGGACAAGTGGCTTTTCTGACTCAAGGGCTTTGTATGATCTGGGAGGAGTGCTGGGGCAGACGCAAGGACGAGTCACCCGAGGTGTCCCCGGCACCTGGAACAGGGATGGAGGTGGGTGTCTTACTGGGATGCAGAGGTCCTGGTGGGGAATGAGGGGTTTCTCAGGATGCTGCGCTCCTGCTTGTCAAGGAGAGTCTCTTAATCTCTATCTTCTAAGAGCCCATGGCTGAGCTAGTTGGGGGTCTCCCCAAAGCATAGCCTGAGATAAGGACCTGGGTGCAGGTATTTTATGTGGGAGGTGATCTTAGGAGGCATTGGTGGCGGGGGGCCGACACAGAGTATAAAGGACAGAGTTGCCACTGCTCAGGGCCTGGGCTCAGTCCCCCTGGAGGTCCTCCAGGATTCTATGCACAGTTCATTCCAGAACCACCCCCGAGGGCCAAAGAAGCTGGGGTATTTACCCACCAGCTCTGCAGCTCTCATGCACTGAGGATCTGCTCACCCGACGGCCAAGGAGTCTTCTCATGGCCAGATGGAGACAAGAGGCCACTGGCATCCCTGGGAACCAGAAGGGAAGGGGTGGGTCACCGACAGCACCCAGAGCAGGTGGGAACCCCTTGGGCCAAAGGTTTTTACACCCTGGTGCACTGCAGAAGGTCACCAGTCTTTCGAGCCCAGGATGGGGCGGATACACACGATACCTTGCCGGAAGTGAGCTGCGGGTTTTAAATGTTGAGAACTGCACAGACTGTCAGCTTAGGGCCAGGCATCCTGGAGGCTGGATCGAGGACCGGCCTCGGGGTCAAGAGACTTGCAGTATCTACCAGCATTCGAGCTCAGGGAGCTTGGACAGTTCATGCTCTTCTTTGGGTACCGTTTCCCCATTGGTGGAAAGAGAGGACACTTGGAGTTCCCTCACTACCCTCCGAGGTCTCAAATTCTATGCCTTTCATGACCCCTTGTGGCCTTGACTTTTTGGATGACCCTCTAGGACCCGGTCAGCCCTCAGGAGTGCTGACTCCTGCAGGATCAAAGATGTGGGCGCCATACTGGCCTTCCCACAAGCATGCCAATGTACAGCGTTTCAGTTTGGGCATGGGGGGGTGCGGTGTGAGTACTTGCTTTGTCATGAAGCCATTTTTATTAACCCATAAGAAGAGCATTGAGAAATTTCTAGTTCTAGAAGTTAGTCAATTTTTTTTTTTTTTTTTTTAAAAAGGGAGTTGGAGTTCCCATCGTGGCTCAGTGGAAACAAATCTGACTAGGAACCATGAGGATGCGGGTTTGACCCTTGGCCTCTCGCAGTGGGTTAAGGATCCAGTGTGGCCATGAGCTGTGGTGTAGCTCCCAGAGGCAGCTCAGATCCCACGTTGCAGTGACTGTGGCGTAGGGCATTGGCTCTAGCTCTGATTGGACCCCTAGCCTGGGAACCTGGGAACCTCCATAGGCTGTGGACGTGGTCCTAAAAAAAAAAAAAAAAAAAAAAAAAAAAAAAAAAAAAAAAAAAAAAAGAGGGCGTCAGTAAAACCGGATCTTTGGATTCATTATAGTGCCAAAAAAAATATGGTTATTTGACTTTTTTTTTTTCTTTTTCTTTTCCAACCTCTTTTGTTCCCAGGCGAGCTGGAGAGAATGGTCTTTTTTGTGATGATTAAAATTTCAGATTCCAGTGTGATCATCCAGGGTGTCCCTCTTGAGTGTATGTCTGTCTTTGAATAGGATGTAGTCCCACGTGGGAGGCCCCCGCTCCCACCCGACACTCCCACGCAGTCATGCTGAGGCGGAGCGGAAGGCAGTACGGGGACCCGAGGGCTCATGTCATGCTCCCTCTTGCGTGCATGGGCCACAGGAGCAGTTCTCATCGCCTCCGTGCCTGTGACCTTTCTCCTTTTCCATCCTCAGAGTTCCTTTGGCGACTCAAAGTCACTGTTGACTAAGCAACGTGCCCCCCACCCCCGGCCCCCAGTTTGGGACTCTCTGTACCATCTCCAAGTTGGAACCCTTGGAGTCTTTGGCTAAAGTTACCGTTGAATGTAACCTGATTGCCTCTAGTTTTGTCATCCATCAAAGCGTATACCTGTGGACCCTTGTGCATCCTCAAGACAATAAAAGGAAAACGCATAAATTGGAGGTTGCCAAGTCACCCACTTTTCAGTTATTTCAGGATATCTGCTGGCATGCAGGAGGCCCCAGGCAGAGCTCCCATGAAAACGCATGCCCCCCCCGCCCAAGACCTTGCCAAGTGAGTAGAGAATCGGGGTACAGTGCTGCAAAGCCTGGAGCCCCTCATCCTCCCCAGTCTCTACTCATCCCTGGAAGACCTCTGTGTTAGACTGCCTCACTGGGATTCCTCCCCGTCCCCAGGGTGAACACCTCCACGGAGGAAGCCGTGCTAGGATTCAGGGCTCTCATTCCTACGATGTGCAGACAACACCCCTGGTGACTCCAACAGAACTCTTTTTCCTGTTTTCCAATGATGCTGCCAAGCATTTACAATCAGGAGATTTTTAATTTTATTAAAGTATAGTTGAGTTACAATGTTGTGCCAATTTCTGCTGTACAGCAACGTGACCCAGTCATACATATATATACACATACACATTCCCTTTCTTAGATTATCTTCCATCAGGGTCTATCCCAAGAGATGAGATACAGTTCCCTGTGCTATACAGTAGGACCTCATTGCTTATCCGTTCTAATTACTTTTTTTTTTAAAGTCTAGCTGATTTACAGTGTTGTGTCAATTTCTGCTGTGCAGCACAATGACCTACTCATACACATATATACACTCTTTTTCTCTTTCATCAAGTTCTATCCCAAGTGGCTGGATATAGTTCCCAGGGCTCTACAGTAGAACCTCATGGCTTATCTGAATTTTTTTCCAGTGATCAACTAGTAGGAACAGCATTCTTGTACAGTGGCTTCTGCTGTACATGGAAACTTGGGGCTTGAAGGGTCTTCTCTAAATCACCCTCGGGCAATTCATTTTAAATCACCAGGGGAATTTTCTAGAGGGCTTTGGGCTAAATGCCCTTGCAGAGTGAGTGATCCCCTCTTTTTTTTGCACAGGTGGATGCCTGAATGTCCCTAACCTCAGGGGTTTTGGTGAAGCTTTGGCTTTTTTGTGACACTGGGCTTTTTTCTATGGGAGATTCATGAGTACAGAGGGAGGCTGACCTGGGCACATTGGAACATAGGGTAGAAGACAGAGAGTCTTTGGTTTGGAGTTGGGCTATGGGAGGGCTTCTCCGTGGTAGAAAGAGGGGTTCCTGTGGGTGCCATGCTCCTGGCCAGCCTTGCCCAGGCCTGACAGCCTTGAGAGAGCAGGTGAGGGCCTATAGGCCTCAGAATCCCCAGACTGGACATGGCTCCAGCCGCCTCTCCCAGGGACAGTCTGGAGGGGTGGGCAAAGCCCCTGGGGCCTGAGATGGGAGGAAAAGAGGAGCCACTGTGGGACCAAGAGCAGAAGGGACCAGACAATGAGAGAGGGGTGAGGAGGAGAGAGTTAGCGACTTGGAGGGAGAGACAGGGAGGGAGGAGGACATAAGGGTCAGAGAGGAGAGAGGGGAGAAGGCGTGAAAAGGGGACAGCGGAGACCTGGGACGTGAAAATGGGAGGCCAGGAGGGAGGAAGAGGAGAGAAAACTGGCATGAACAGAGTAAAAGCAGCAGGGTACAGGTGCATCTGGAGGAGAGGAGGGTGGGCAATAGAGAGAGGGAAAGGAGGAAGAGAAAAGCCAGCAGAAAGCAGGAGATGGAGACAGGGAGGAACCTTCTGGAGGCGGCCCAGGGTTTGGAGGGGGGCACAGTGCTGGCGTGGGCAGGGCCAGGGTGAGGAGTGGAGGGGCCTGAGTCCAGCACCTGGTGGCCCAGGCCAGGCTTCCCAGCAGCATCCTCCCCCTGCTCCCCACCACCCGCTTCTTTGGGAGGCAACGCCACAGCTTAATCAGAATTATTTACAAGATAATGGTCCATTGTTTGCACTAAGACAGATGTCGACTGTGGGAACTTTGTGTTTTATGCTCCTTTCCCTGCTCTGCCTTCACTGGGTGCAGATGGGATGGAAGAAATGTGAGTTATTATTCCCAGAACTGGAGATTCGGAGGCGCCTTCACCCCAGCCTGGGCTTGCTGGGCCGCCGAGCTGAGCTGGCACCGCGCAGGCGGGCAGCGGGGCAGGGCTCCTGCTGGCGGCGGGGTCAGCTGGGGTCTGTGGCCCCCCGCTCCGCCCCTCGAGGCAGCCTGTGATTAAGAAGGTCTTGTTTCCTTGAGGGGCGGGTTGGTGCCATTGCCTTTTCTGGGGGACAGGAAGGACACAGTCTGATTAAGATGCACTTGCTATTTGTTGAGTCAAGAGGTCATCGTTGACATCTCAAATGAAGGTGGCCAGCTGGCCCTCTTCTTGCCAAAAAGAAAGCGTGATCCTTCTGGAGGGGGGGCTTTGTAGCCCCCCTTTATTTGAACTTAGGAGAAGGTTTCTTCTCATCTTCTGGGCTCACTTGCCGGGCCAGATCTGGACCTGGGCCTCCCTGCTCCTCCGAAGGTAGGGTTGGCCCTCTGAATGCCTGTCCCACCTGCGGACCCAGAGACGGCCTCTCCTGGAACAAAGATGGGGCAGCATGGGAAGAGGTCCCCATCATAGACTTGCTCCTGGCCTCGCCCTACAGGCAGGCGGGACACCCCATCTTCATCCGAAGCCCCCAAAGCCAACCTGGACTTTTTCAGCCTTCCTGGTTCTCCGGCAGCTCCTGCGTCACCCCACTCACCTGGTCAGCAGAACGCATCTTAGGATGGGGGAAACTGAGGTCAAAACATGTCAGGTGGCTTGACCAAGGTTATGTTTCTATCTGATGGAAAAGTCTTCCTACTTCTCAAGTTGCGACCATCCCATCAGACAGCTTCTCTGAGCCTCAACTCAGCCCCTACAGGCACCAGGTGACTGTCCTGCAGCATCTGGCACAGAAATCTGCAGACATAAACGTCTCTCCGGTGCTGCACTCTGAGCCCGGCAAAGAGCACATGCTAGATACAGAGATTGGTGTTATCAGCTACATTATATGCCTTTTATAAAACATAGTTGACCCTAGACCAGTGCAAGCACGTGGGGTGCTGCCCCCCATACAGTCAAAAATCTGGGAGTTCTTTGTGGCTCAGTGGTTAACAAAACTGACTAGCATCCATGAGGATGCGAGTTTGATCCCTGGCCTTGCTCAGTGCGTGAAGGATCCGGCGTTGCGGTGAGCTGTGGTGTAGGTCGCAGACGTGGCTTGGATCCCGAGTTGCTATGGCTGTGGCGTAGGCTGGTGGCTACAGCTTCGATTTGACCCCTAGCCTGGGAACTTTCATATGCCTTAGGTGCGCCCCTAAACTAGCAAAAAAAAAAAAAAGAAGAAGAAGGAAGGAAGAAAATCTGGGTGTAACTTTTCACTCCCTCTGAAACTTTACTAATAGCCCACTGTTGGCCAGAAGCCTCGCCAATAACAAAAAGAGGTAATACATATTTTGTACAATATATGCATTATTTTTTGTATTCTTACAATAGAGTAAGCTAGAAAAAAAAGAAAATGTTCTTAAGAAAATCATGAGGAAGAGAAAATGCATTTATCGTATATATATGTATATACCGAAAAATATGCACATATGAGTGGACACAAGCAGTTCAAATCCACGTTGTGCAAAGGCCAACTGTATTGCGTTTCCAATATCAGGCTATGACAAAAGAAAAAAAAATAACGTCATACAATATCATAGAGTCACATTTGGATGGAGAAGAGAAAAGCCGCTTTTACGGCAACTGAGTGGAATCAGGCCTGCTGTTTGGACAACCCCAGGACGTCTAAGAGCGCTCGCTCCTAACCCTGCCCCCCCCCCGCCCCCCTGCCGCCGCCTGGACACCTTGAGAAGTTACCCAGAAAGCAGTTATGACCCGCAGATTTTGTCCCACTCCAAATGAGCATCCTTGGCTCTGGTGTTTAGGGAAGATGTCTATTTCCTCCCTCCATCTCCCCATGTCTGAGGAATGACCCCTTTAGCTTCTGCTGTGGGGTTGGGGCCTCTGGGCCATCCTTCCAGCTCCCAAGTTTGGTAAATGTTTAGCAGTGTGCCCGGGCCAACTCCCATTCTAAATGCTATATTCCGAATAATACATATAACATTTGCATTACACATAATGCAAATGTTATTCTTTCATTGCATCCTTATGTATAATCCTTATAAGATCCTACCCATGAGGTAGAGGTCATTTTTATTTTTCCCATCTTACATGTGGGGAAACAGAGGCACAGAGTCGCTGTTCACCTTCCCTAGGGGGTCTCAGCACACCCGCAAGGAAGCTGAGATCCAGCCGGGCAATGGAGACCCTGGCACATGACTATTTTGCTGCCCCACCTGTGGTGCTCTCCCCTGCCTGTAATCCTTGTTTGGGATGTGTCAAAAAGGAGTTCTCTTGTGGCAGAGTGGGTTAAGGAGCCAGCGATGTCCCTTCAGGGGTTGGGTCGCTGCTATGGCACGGGTTGGCTCCCTGGCCTGAGAAATTCCGCATGCCTTGGGCGTGGCCAAGATAAGAAGAAAAGAATAAACCGACCCACAAATAAATAAAAATGGCCTGTTCTTGCCATTTGCTCCGGGTCCCCGGGAGAAAATGAGGCAATTTCAAGCAGAGATTCCAGCTCCAGAACCTGGGGCTTGTCATCCAGGAAGAGGCAGGATGAAGCGCTGGAGAGGGGGGGGAATCAGGTGCGCACCACGTGACTGAGCCCGCCTAGAACGTGACTGTGACCCTGAGCAGGTCCCCCCCACCACCCCTCGGTGTCCTCACGTCTGCAGGAATGAGAAAGTCACACTGGATCATCCCAAGCTTCCTTCCATCTCCAGTCTGCGAATCAATTAGCCTCAGGACTGTATTTATTTCGTCACTTCCCAGCCTTGGGGAAAAGCCTGTCGTGTCCCCTGCCTTCCTCGAAATAAAAGGGCCTCGAGGAACCCTGACCCCTCACCTTGCAATTGTTCCCTGGGGTCCAGATGGGGGAGAGGGGAGAGTGGGTGGCCAAGGGCACCAGCAGACCCTCCAGGCGGGGGCTGCCAGGGGGGCCCAGCCCCCAGCTGTGAAAGCAGCAGAGGTCAGACTAGGATAATATTTATCAACCCTCTTCTCACTGTGTCAGGCTCTGACCACACCACAGCGTTCCCGAAGATCACAGATCCTGTGTTTTAAGGTCCTGTAGAGCGGCTTCACATGCGACCAATGACCTCTGTCCCTCCTAGTGGGTGGGATCTGAACTTGAGCTTCCAGGGGTCGACGGCTGGGATCGCAGGCCTTTGAGCCTGTCACTCCCCTCCAGCCAGACCTTTTCTGTTAAAACTGTTTAAATTGCAAACCAGTAATAAAAGGATCATATGTGTTTCCCACCGAACAGGTTCTTTAGGGCTATTATGATAATTAAAAACATATGGTGCCTGTGCCAGTCAGAGGGAAACTGCAGATGTACAAATTAGGTATTATATAAGGGTTTTCTGCCTTTGCCCTTTTAAAAACGTCAACCAGAGAAGTTTAAAGAGATAAAATAGCAATTGTGCAGATCGTAGGTAGCATTTTGGTTCCAGAAGCATTAAATACATAAACCCTTTGCTTTAAAAGTACTAGGCACCACCCAGGAAAGAAGGGAGAAAAACACTCACGTCCGGAGTCTCCGGAGGAGAGGCAACGTGTCGACCTCACAAAGTTGTGATCCCGTAGAATCTTTTGCATTTTTTATGATGTTGTTCTGCACAGGCAAAGAGGATTATATTTATTAAATATTGAATTATATTCAAATTGGATGGATGGGAGCAAAGATAAGGATTTCTTTACATTAAACTTTCTTTGCGTTTTGCAAGTATTGATTCTTTTAGAAAGAGTCATTTGTTTTCATTTAAAATATGCAATTGATTTTGAGAAGGTGATAAATACGGCTAATAAAAAAAAAATTGGGAGGATTTCTGTGGCTCCCTGTCGATGGCTTTCCAATGCAGACATCCAGGACAAGTTCTGCGGAGTTGTTCGTATTGAAAGGATATCGGGCTGGCTGGAGATGCTGGCAAGAGCCCGCTGTGGCTCTGGGGTGGCAGAGACAAGGCACCAGGTCTGGGTCCTGATGCATGGGGACCTGGGCTTAGCACTTGGCCCAGGATGTGACACTTTGTCCCTGTATGTCTCTACTGTAGGAAGCCAACTCGATTTCTCTAAAGAAGGAGGAGTTGGGTGACTACGGCCCCTACCAGCACTGTCCCTCAGGGGGGCGCCCCCTTTCTTTCTCATCCAGAAAGTAGGACCCTCCTAAGACGAGCCCAGCCAGAACCAGGATGGCCTCATCCCTGTCCTGCGCCCCTTCCTCCATGCGATGCTGTAGTGTCTACAGAGGACAGTTGAGTAAAAAGCCAGATTTCTAATCAATTGCAATAAAGGAGCAGAGAAGAGGTTCTACTTATCCAGTCCAGCTGCCAGAACACTCAGATAACCAGGACCTTTCAAATCCTGGTGTGTAATTACTGAAATTCACAACGAGGGAGTGGAGACAAGTTGTGTTGAACATAGTTTGGGGTTGAGGTATTTCTTATATTTTTTGAAGACCCTGTAACCAGGAAGTGCCCTTTTCTTAGTCATCCTAAGTCTGGGCTCCTTAGGAAAAATGTCCTTTGAAGGTGGCTCTGGAGCCACATTCCTGCTTGGGCGTGGAGTCCCTCTGTCCCACTGTTCTCTTTTGCCCACACCTTCTCTGTGTCCTGCAGCTGGGCCTGCATCCTAGAGATCCCAAGACAGGAAAAGTCAGAGGGGGTTCCTCGAACCTTCTATCTACTGGACAAAACCAGCCTGGGGTGCAAGGTACTGGACCCCCAGCCTGGGGTGCAAGGTACAGCGGCGGTTCTCAATCAGGCATGTCCCCCCCACCCCCACCCAGGGGACTTGTGGCAATGTCTGGAGACATTGCGGGGGAGGGGGGGACTTGGTATCTAGCGGGTGAGGGCCAGGAGGTTTAGCACCATCCTACAATGCAAAGGAGAAGCCTGCAGACCTGCAGAGAATTATCTGGCCCACGATGTCAATAGGGTAGGGCAGGATGAAGAAATCCTGGTGGACAGGTGGGACCACCAGGCCTTCGAGTGAAAGTCCAAGCTGGATAAATGGTGAGAGGTGAAGGGACAAGATTTACCACCTCATTCACCTGGTGCCCTTCAGCTCGCTCCCCAGGCACCCTCCCTCCAAGTGATGTCATCTTTGGACCTCACGCCTTCTCGGAAACTTTGCAAGAAACCTGGGGCAGCTGGGAGGCAGAAACTTCCAGCAGAGTAACCCCGAACATGCCTTCCAACTTAGACGGGCTGGTGGGTGTGGGGAGGGGGGTGCAGAGCCGACAGCCAGAGCCAGTCTTTTTCTTCTCCCCCCGGGAGGGAGAACAAGCCTGCAGCTTTACTGCACATGTAGGTATTACCACTTTAACTTTTAGTGAGGTAAAATAACACCTTGTCACTCAGGGCAAGTACCAATCACAAAATGAATTAATTGTAATAACTGTTGTCAACGGAACAAAGGACTTGTTGCTTTCCTAAGCAGATTTCAGCGCCACTGAGAACTGTATACAAATGCTCCCATTGGGCCGGCTGGCAGCAAGTAGTCAGAACATAATTGTATCTGTCTATCTCTCTGCTTTGTTTTTAAGGGCTGAGGAATGGAGTTAAAAACCTATATTTTAAACATATCAATAAATATACCCCTCTTTGTATTTGTGACGTCTCCTCAAAAACATGGCGTCTTTAATAAATTGGCCATGAAAATAGCATTTGCGGCTGATGGTCCCAAATAAGAGCCAGCTGTAGAGGCTGCCTGGAGACTCTAAGTCAGGAGGGGAATTATGCCCAATTACCCTCCCATAAAACACCCTCTCATTTCTGGGAGTTATCAAAACACATCCCGTGGACAAGCGGTCAGCTGTCCCCCGCTCCTCAAAAGGAGACAAGTGGGCCCCACGCTGGGCCCGCAGTGCTCCTAACTGCCTCCACTCCACACCAGCGGCTTGTTTGCTCTCAGCCTCTTTTTACAGTGGCCCTTCCCTTCTTTTTTTTTTTCCCCCTCGTTCTGGCTTTTTCACATTTTAGCACATTTCCCCCTTCAGGAAGCCCCGTGGGTACTCCTTTAAGACAAGAGTTGCTCCTGGAGTGGGGAGGGCAAGAGTGGCCGGGGGGGCAGGTGGCTCAGGAGTCTGCAGCAAGCTGTGGCCCCAGCTGAGCTCTGCTCACATCCATGGGGGTGGGGATGTCTGCTGGAGCTTGGGTGGGACTGACAGGCTAAGGGGGGCATGTCGCTGGGCTTTGCTGAGGTCAAAAGTTTGAGGATTTGCTTCCCAAAGAGGAAACGCAAGGAAACTGCTTTGGGCCTTTAGGCAAAGCCTTCTTTAGTGAGAAGCATGAACGACTGGGCTCACATGATACAACGGGGATACCAGGGGTCGTGAGGACTCCCCAGTCACACCACCTTATAAGCACTGAGCCCACCCTCCTTTCTCTCATGCCTCCTCCTGTTGCTTCTCTGTGCTCTTGGACCCCTGTGACCCCAGCATCCAACTCCACACCAGTCTCAGAGGCCTGTCTCTCTACCCCCATCCCTGACACCCCTCAGGCAGCCTGCTCTATTTTTAGAGCTCTTGAGGCCAAAATTGCTCTCTCCATAATGAAGTGGGGATTCTTAGACCATCAGAGCCAGGAGTCATCTCCGAGGTCATTTTCCAGATGCCGAGTAGGGAGAGGCCTTGCCCTTGGTTGCTGAACCAGATACAAGGGTTGATGCTGTTTCCAGGTGTCTGGACAGGTCCCTGTAACTCGCTCTTGTTCTGCCATCCGGGCCAGTCGTGAGCAGCTTCTTCCTCTTCGGGATAAGTACCTAAGCAGGGGAGGTGTTCCTGTGACTTGCCCTTGCAGTACTGGGGCAATTTTCACTGCTCCCCTCCCCCTGCAGAGGGCCGGGCCACTTCAGAAGCAAGAGTAAGGCAGCCCTGGCTCAAATGTGCACTGCATTCAAATTTGTATAGTCCTCTCTGGCCAGAACAAGCTGCCACTTGCAAAAATGCTGAGAAGAGCCCTGATCTGAAAAAAGAAATCTCTCCTGCTTCTGAGGCTCCTCTTCTCTGCAAGGGATCCAGATACGCAGCCTGCATTGGGAAGGCAGGCTGGTATACACACACACTTCCGAGGAGGGGGCACTCCTGGACTGTTGGTCACATGAGGTGCCAGGCTCCTGTGCTAAGAGCAGCCTGTAAAGTGGGACAAAAATACAAAAGGGGGATTTCTCGTTATGACTCAGGGGGTTAAGAATCCGACACAGTGTCTGTGAGAACATGGTTTGATCCCGGATTTTGCTCAGTGGGTTAAGGATCTGGCATTGCCATGAGCTGTGGTGTAGGCTGGCAGCTGCAGCTCCTATTCGACCCCTAGCCTGGAAACCTCCATATGCCATGGATGCAGCCCTAAAAAGACAAAAAAAAAAAAAGCACAAAAGGGGAAGAGAGGTGGGATGTGGGGAAGGAGGTGCAGCAGGGCAGATCTCATGCTGCCTGGAGGATATTCTGGAGTTCCATAGCCCCCACCTCTAGACCCTGCACTCCACTCCACTGGCTTTGGGCTAGCGAAGGAAGACACAGTGGGCTCGCCAAATCTTTTAGAAAGGAGAAGATTCTGTGACAGGCAATGAATCTGGCCACTTGCTCATCGATTTAGCGCATATCAGAGTGTTCTGCTCACCAGCAATGCAGCCGAGATCCTGGCCCTCATGGGGCTTATTTTCTATGGGGGAAACACTGACAATAAAAAGACAAGTGTAAGTTCATTTTATGATAAACGATGTGAAGATGATAAAGTGGCGAAGCCTAGAAAGTGACATGGGAAGGTCAGTATCACGTGTCATGAAGGTCAGGAGGTGACATTGGAGGGAGCCATGCAGATGTTAGGGGATGCACGTTCCCAGAGAGGGGACAGTGATGATAAGGACACTGGGGTGGGGAAGGAGCAGACATCCACAGCTGTTAGACCTCAGGCTTGGGTCCCTTGTGTGTGCGACTCGCATTTCCTATGGCTTTCTTGGACAATGAGATTTCATCCAACTTCTTTATGGCCCTGAGTGGTCAGCAGAGTTGGGGCTGGAGTTCTTTTGCCTAATTTTGCAGAAGGGGGAACTGGAGGTCCAAGAGAAAGTAATGGCTTGCCCTGTTAGTGGCAGTGAAAGGCAGGGCTAGGTCTCCTGACTCATAACACTGGGCTCCTTCTGTTGCCCTGAAAACCTCTGCCTGCTCCTGGGACTCAGGCACTTCCCATAAGCCCGACCCACCATATTGGAGGACCACTGGGTCCCAGGGAGGCACCATGACTGACTCGTGGCACACTAACTCCACTCCTGAAAACAACAGTTGAAACCAAGAGCTTTGGTCCCATGAGCTTGTAAACATGACACCAGGAGCCATACCCCAAGTCCTCCAAGATGAGGGTCTCTCATTTCCAGAGACCAAGACTGCCCATGGCAGAGTCTGCTCTTTTGATGACAGCTTATAATTGTCCCCTTAGGTATCCCGTGGGTAGAGAGCTGTAGCTAGTCGGGACTCTATGGCCACACCCAACAAGCCACCCAGAAAACATGGACCAAATCCTTAGAAATCGGACTCATGTTTCCTTGGAGAAAGATGGATGGCCTTCCACGAATGATGGCTACCTCAGACCAGCCTGTGGCTGTGAAGTTCTACCCCACGCTGACCTTGGCCGGCACCTGGCTTGGCCTCTTCTGGATGCCTTCCAACCATGGCCATGATGGAAGAGGCTGCTACCTTGAGCCATTGCCAAAACTGGCTGCTCCTTTGGCTTTTCAGGATCCCTGTTCTTGTCTGAGAAAACTGCTTTCAAACCAATAGCTATTTCTGGATGTGTTTTTTTCAGTGTTTCTTCTCCCAGCTGGTTGCTAGATTATTTGCATCTCATGCCACTCTGGCCTCTGTGGGGGGACAAGCGGTAGCCCACCTTTTGTATTAGCTGCCATGCTATCTGTTTCCCAATATGAAAAGGTGAAATCAGGAACTATAGCAACCTCAAAACACCCTAGCTGCTCTCAAAGTGAAATGCTAAGTGGAAAGGCTGCTTTTCTCCCTAGCAGTATTTATGATGTTCTGTACACATAGGGAGGATTCGTAGTGGGGCCAGTGGACAGGGATAAGCATGAACTCAGGTTGGGGGAGGAGACCCTTTGAGGAAAAGTGCGAGACCCTAGGCAGGCTCCTCAGACAACAGCTTAGGGGTAGAGCCTCCCACTGTCTCCTTAGGGAGATTGGCCTTCGAGGTGCCCCCGGGAAGCGCCTGACTAGTGCAGACGCCTGGTCCTCATCACTTCTTTCAAAGGTCAGGCACAGGCTAATGGGCTTGCATAGCCATGGGGTCTTCAGGTTGGGTAGACGTGGATGCTGGGCCTTTCTGATTTCCAGGAGATCCGGAGCTTTTCTTACAGGGGTGCTTGCAAGCAAGCAGGTGATTCAGACTGAAGCCCCTCTCTAATGCCATGTTGGGGAGAAGGCATGACCGGCCAGACCCTAGTGTGTTAGTGTGTTAGTGTGTTAACAAAACTGAGTGCAGGCACTTTATGAGGATCAAATATATGTAAGCAGGCGCGCGCGCGCGCGCGTGTGTGTGTGTGTGTGTAGCACCACATTTAATCAATGAATAAATACCATTTTAATCAATGAATTTTCATACCATTTTAATCAATGAATTTCTCATCCTAGCCTCTGTTGAATCTTATTGGAGTTGTGTTACAGATGGGAAAGTAAGTCATAGCGTGGTTTGAATGTAGTCACAGGCAGAAGAGCGATAGTTGGAAGGCCCGGGGGGCTGAGGTTGGTCACCTGGGCTTGGCATTCCAGGGACACATCCACATCTGTGCAGGTTGGTCTTGGCTCGCCTCCACTTGGGAAATCCCTACCCCTCACCCCCTGAAATCTGAGCAGGGGGTTCCTGAGTTTGCAGGAAACAAAGTCACTCATTCCCTCATTCATTATTTCATGCAACAGTATTTATGGACTGCGTCTCATGCATCCATTATGCCTCCAAGCATCTGGGCACAGGGATGAACAGGCGGCTATAGTCCCCATGACCCTGCTTCCTCTCCGCTCTGCCTCATCAGGCACGTACCTCCTCCAAGAGCCCCTCCCATGGAGTGAGCCCCACTGCTGTGGCATCTGGACTCCTCCGTGGATGACTAGCTAGCAGTGGCTGCAACCCCATCCAGAGCCTTGCTCTGTCTGACCCCAAATGGCTCTGTGGGTCCCACTGGCCGGCATCTATAGTGAGAGAAACGCGATCACAGGGGCAGTGACACCTCCCTGTGTTCATTCACTTAGCAAATATTTCCCGAAGCCTCCGGGGCCAGGTCTTTTTCTAGGCCCTGGAGAGCCAGCCGTCAAGGGAAGCTCCTTCAGGGAGCTCACGTCCTTGGGGCGGGGTGGGGCGCAGTCAACCAGTGAAGCAACCAGTCGGTTGGTGGGTGACCCTATCTGGAGAAAGATAAGGTACGAATGAATCTGGGGAGCGCCTGGGCGGGCTTGCCATTTAAAGGGGGGATAGAGACAAAGCCTGAGAGGGGACATTCAAGCCAAGACATGAAGGAGGCCAGCAAATCTGCAGGAGTGTCTGGGGCGCACCCAGCAGGCAGGGACAGTGAGGTCTCAGGCTGCGAGCCCTTTGTACAGCTGGGGGACACTGATGAAAGAACTCATGAAAGAGGGTCGGGGAGGGGGCACAGGGCCAGTCTAGGGCCCCATGGACCCTCCGAAGGCCTCCAGCAAGGGGGTGTCTCTTAGAA
Source organism: Sus scrofa (assembly GCF_054392235.1). Classification (NCBI taxonomy): domain Eukaryota; kingdom Metazoa; phylum Chordata; class Mammalia; order Artiodactyla; family Suidae; genus Sus; species Sus scrofa. Next base: position 44,652,909 of record NC_139388.1, read on the forward strand.
GGGCCTGCACCTGGGGAAAGATCTGCTGTCACCATCTTAACTTTTTTAATAATGTTTGAACCAGGGCCTGGCATTTTCATTTCGCAGTGGGCCCCACTAACTGGGCGGTGGTCCCGACCCCAGCTTTACATCTGCCAGATGTGAGTGGGGAGGCACCACCTGGGCCTGCCTGCACTGGGACGGGCCCCCTGGGGAGGCCGGGAGGCCCTGCAGGGATCTGGTGAGTGACGGTGGCTCTGCAGATCTGGGTATCTGTGGTGACATGAACCCAGAGGCTCAAATAGGACACTCAGAGCCCTCCTACAGGGTCCTGTCCTTATCCTGGGCCTTCCCTCTGCTTCTTCTTAGATCCCACCAGGGCTCTCCTCCTCAACGCCCCACCCCCACATACCAGGAGGGCCTGGTTCACTGTTTATGTTTTGGGGGTTTTTTTCTTTTGTCTTTATTAGGGCCACACCCTCGGCACATGGAGGTTCCCAGGCTAGGGGCCCAGTCGGAGCTGTAGTTGCCAGCCTACACCACGGCCACAGCAACGCCAGATCCAAGCCGCGTCTGCAACCTATACCACAGCTCATGGCAATGCTGGATCCTTAACCCACTGAGTGAGGCCAGGGATCGAACCTGTGTCCTCATGGATCCTAGTCAGGTCCATTAACCACTGAGCCACGACAGGAACTCCCGGGCCCGGTTCACTGTTGAACTTCACCTTCCCTTCCCAGGTCTCCTTTACACGCCTCCCTGGCCCCCTTCCTCCTGGGGACATGGGTAGCTGTCTGGTAGCAGCAGGTGGTCTTACTCTCATCTCAGAGGCTGCAGCTACACTGGCCATTTTCATACCTGCAACGGTGGGCTGGATAGCCAGGTTCTGGTGAGAGTAGAGCTGAAAAAAGAAACTCTCCAACTTTTACATTTTTTTTTTTTTTTTTTTGTCTTTTGTTTTTTTAGGGCTGCATGTACGGCATGAGGAGGTTCCCAGGCTAGGGGTTGAATCGGAGCTTTAGCCGCCGGCCTACGCCAGAGCCACAGCAACGTGGGATCCGAGCTACGTCTGCAACCTACACCACAGCTCACGGCAACCTTCACCCACTGAGCAAGGCCAGGGATCGAACCCACAACCTCATGGTTCCCAGTCGGATTCGTTAACCACTGAGCCACGACAGGAACTCCTACTTATTGGTTTTTGTTTTCTCCTTTATTTCAACACCCCATCTCATCAATACCAAGATATCCCACACAGAAAGGCTTAAAAAATCAGATGGGGGTGGAGTGGTAAATTTGCTTCCTGGCCGAGGCCTTGTATGCCAAGTTTTAGCCTGAATTACTTATTTACAACTGAGTGATAAAGCCCTGAAAAACAGGATTTATCATGGAAATAGTGACACCACCTCACCCCGTCTGGTATTCTTGGGAACGGTGGTAATATACTGTGCAGAAACATCAGTTCATTAGTTAGTTATAAACAAAGGACAGAGACAGTAAATTAGAGTAGGTATTTCAGCCGTTTTCTATGTATTTATGATCCCAAAATATGCAGCTGCATTTTATTCCTTGAGATAGTATTTAAGCTTTTTCAATGGAAAGCGCGTTTTGGGATGTGGCCATGGTGCATTTGTAGCCTCGATCGTGTACTTGTTCTTCGGTCGTTTTATTCGTGGTATTTTCTTCCTTCTCTGTTGCTCATTAGAAAAATGTTAAAAATCCATTTTCGTCTGATTCATAATAAAGCGGATCACATGTAACCTAATTTTCATTCCGGGCTGCCCCTGTCTGTGGAGTCATATACAAAGTGACCTTTGAATCGCCAGTGGACTCATAAAGTACAATAAGCACCATTGTCCTGTCAAAAATTGAAGATGTTTTACATCATTACAAAATTTAATGTTCCATCTTTTCAAATGCACTACTTTTCAAAGGCCACATTCCAATTGAAGCTCATTAAAATCAGACTCAAGTTTCCTGTGGTGGGGATGAAGAGAGGTTCACAGGCAATGGGAGGAAACTGAATCACTCTTTTAAAACAGATAGGGTGACATATTAGTTTTGAAAGGTACGGCGATGGCAGAGGCTCTGCTGCCGGCCACAGGACGGCTTTTGTGCTGAGCGACCCAATACCTGGTGCTGGGTCCCCTCGACGTCACCCGCCCTGTATCCTGGGAATAAATCAGCTCTCTAAACACAATAGTTGTTTTAAAGTTCCGAGGTGGCATCTGAAGGGCATTCTGGGGGAAAGCTATAAAATCTGCCCTGCCATTTCAGAGTTTTTAAGAAACAGCCATCTGGAGTTCCCGACGTGGCACAGTGGTTTTTGAATCCGACGAGGAACCATGAGGTTGCAGGTTCGATCCCTGGCCTTGCTAAGTGGGTGAAGGATCCGGCGTTGCCGTGAGCTGTGGTGTAGGTTGCAGACGCGGCTCGGATCCCATGTTGCTGTGGCTCTGGCGTAGGCCAGCAGCTACAGCTCTGATTAGACCCCTAGCCTGGGAACCTCCATATGCCAAGGGAGTGGCCCTAGAAAAGGCAAAAAGACCAAAAAAAAAAAAAAAAGAAAGAAAGAAAGAAAGAAAGAAAGAAAGAAAGAAAGAAACAGTCATCTGTTGCGGGGACATGTAAGTCTGGAAACTGAGTCACCAGACAGGGGTGCCTGCGGGTGAGCTAGCCCACGAAATGCTGCGATGCCTCCAGAAAAGGAGGTGACCATTGGACTTAAGACTCAGCTGCATGTCAGGGATGCGTCACAACACAGACCCGGCGGTTCTGAGCTTGGCTTGCCAAGAAAACCTCTTCAGGTCTTCTGTTCAAACCTCTCCTTGGTCGTAGTCCTGGGCTTCTCACCTGCTTCCTGGCAGAGGAGCGCCGAGGACATAGCCTGGTCTCATCCTGGTTTTACTCGCGGATCCACAGGATGAAAGGGTTGGACTGCGTGACATCAGGAAAGGTCTCTCTTCGGGTGGCTCTGCTAAGGCAGTCAAAGTGTTCTGAAGTCCTGACTTTGCACACTAAAGCACATCCCTTGAGCTTCTGAAATACTGGCTTCTTCTCCAACCATCTCGGGTGGAAAGCTATCCACTTGCCAGGGCAATAATGACGTCTCAAAGCCGACATCATTCCCTTTAGGGAGGGTGCCTCAGAGGGCTTCTCTTACCAGATTGTGCCTAAAATGGGCCTTTCGTTCACCCATGATTAGGGCATGTTCAGCACTGGGTGAAATGCGGGTCCTTCTGCTTCTGGACAGGCTCTTTTGCACCGTGCTGCACTCTTTATGAGGATAAGCTTTAGCATCCACTAGAACTGAGTTGGTGTCTCAGTTTTGCCACTTGTAGCTGTGTAACCTTGGACCCGGCGTTCTGCTTTGCTGAACTTCAGATTCCTCACAGGGATAAGGCAAGTATCTACCTGGCATGACTGCATAATATCACCAGGCAAAAGACCGGCCACTGCATCTGGGGCTGAGTCACTGATCATTAGGTGGAAGCTACTGGCTATGCAGGGGACAGTGTTCGTTGTTTTCGTTATAATCACTAGCTACAATCACTAGCTAATTTTCATCCTTGGAGTGTAAGAGGGCTTAGAGAGCCAAAACAAGGAAAGGTAATGTGTTTTGTCCCTGGTCACGTGACTGAAAATGTAGGGAGTTTTTTTTTCCCCCTTTATAGTTGTAGCAGTTAGCTATTGCTGTGTAACAAACCACCCCGAAGCTTAATGGTTAAAATGACAATGATGTATGTTTTCTCCCAGTCTTTGGGTCAGCTAAGTGATTCTGCTGACTGGTCAGCCGACTTGACTGATCTTAGCTAGACTTGCTCATGCCTCCATGGCTGGCCAGTAGGCCAGCTGGGGACAGGCTGGTCTAGGGTGGGCTTGGCTGAGGTTACTGTGTTCCGTTTCAAGTGTCTTTCCTCCTCCAGAAGGCTGGCCTGGGCTCATGTCAGAGGCAGGGATCCAAGAGAACAAGCAGAAATGCAACAATCACTTGATTCTGCTTGACTCTGCTTGCATCAAGTCACTATTGTCCCATTGACCTAAGCATGTCACCTGGCCCAGCCCAGGGTCAGTGTGGGTGGAGGTTGGCAAAGGCGTAATGCAAGAAGGCATGAAGCATGCCGCTCCTTGTGCACACAATCATTCTCTTTCTGTCCCCAAATCCCCAAGAGGGACATTGGATGGTGTGGACAGGATGGAATCGAATGTCTTAGAAGACAGTTTAAATCCTCTGAGGTCACTACATTGAGACAGATGTTCCATTACACTTTTCTAGTGTGTTCCGAGGTCCTATCTGTAACAGCCTACCTTGCCACCACTGGACACATCCTTTCCACGAAGGAAACCTGCTTGCCTCTTTCTGGTGGTAGACTTTCCAAGAAGACAGTTTTTTTTTTTTTTTTTTTTTTTTGGTGGGGGGTAGGCAGCACCTGTGGCACGTGGAAGGTCCCTGGCTAGGGGTTGCAAATTGGAGCTGCGGCTGCCAGTCTAGCCATGGCCACAGCCGTGCAGGATCTGAGCCATGTCTGCGACTTACACTATAGCTCACAGCAAGGCCAGATCCTTAACCCACTGAGTGGGGCCAGGGATCAAACCCGTATCCTCGTGGATACTAGTCGGATTTGTTTCTGCTGAGCCACAACAGGAACTCCCAAGAAGACAGTCTTGGAAAGACTGTCCAGCTTCCTGATGAACACAGGTGCATGGTTGGAAATGGGCAGATGCGACTGATGAGTGTGACAGCTCTGTCCTCCCCCTCCCCTCCCCCCTGCTGGCCCTTCCCTTTCTCTTGCTTCCACACAATCCTCTCCCTTCTGCCCCCCATCTCAGCTCTGATTCTTATGTTTTGAAGGTTTGACCTATAGTATAGAGCTGGATCTTTTCTTTTCTTTTCTTTTTTTTTTTTTTGCTTTTTAGGGTCACATCTGCTGCAGGTGGAAGTTCCCCAGCTAGGGGTCGAAACGGAGCTGCAGCTGCCAGCCTACACCACAGTCACAGCAACATGGGATCCAAGCCACATCTTTCACCTACACCCCACCTCACGGTGACATCAGATCCTTAACCCACTGAGCGAGGCCAGGGATCAAACCTGAGTCCTCATGGGTACTAGTTGGGTTTTTAACCTGCTGAGCCACAATGGGAACTCAGAAAGGCAGCTCTTAAGAGAGCTGGAACCTCTGTAGCAGGTCCCCAGAAAGTGCTTCCTACCCCCGAAGTCTAGGAAACAGCGTCTTCCAGTGAGTGTGGGCGTGCTCAGGGCGGGGGGGAGGGTGGGCAGAGGCCTGAGAGGTGGTCATGAGTGCAGCCCACCTGTGCGTATACAAGCAGGAGCGAGTCACACATCATGTGTGCACTGTGACACGTGGGGAGGAGCCAGGCAACAGACCCCCATCTACTACTCCAGAGAAGGGCAAGCTGGGGCCCAGGGCTCCCATAAGCTTCTGCTTCTCAGTCAAAAGATGCTCCAGCCAGGGAGTGGCCATCTCAGGCACAAAGTCTTCCGTGTTCTGGTTCCTGGGACCCTGTGGGGAGCTGGGAAATAATGGGGCTCATCCCGAGGCCTCAGATGAGGTCTCAGGGCTTTGCGTACTTTTCTCCGTCCCCTGGGGACTCTTTGTCACCTGGGCATCCTTGGTGATCACGTAATCCCAGTTTCTGTCTTCTTGCTGCCCTTTGCACACCCTCCTTGCTGTGTGACCCCAAGGCTGCTGTCCTTGGAACCCCATGCCATGGGTCTCTGCAGGTCCAAGGGTGGCAGAGGTTGTGCCCACAGAAAGAGGATGGTGGTGGTTGCAGGTGGGCTCAGCATTTTCCGAGACCTGCCTGAGTCTTTCCCCTGAAGACCTTCTATTAGCTTCTGGAATTTTGAGCATTGACAGTTTGCTTTAAAACCTCCAAACTCTGAGATTCTATCTGAAGCAGATATCCTGAAAGAAACTATACAGATGAAACAAGTACTTTAGGAAAAGAAACGGTAACCAACCAATAAGTTCAACTAACTGCCCCTGCTTCTCAATCTATAATGGCAAGTCACAGCTGCTTGTCGTGGCTTAAGACCAGGCTCAGCCGGGGAGTTCCTGTTGTGGCGCAGTGGAAACGAATCCAGTTAGTATACATGAGGATGCAGGTTCGATCCCTAGTCCCGCTCTAGTAGCTTAAGGATCCAGTGTTAACGTAGCAACCCCTCTAGTGTGGGAACCTCCATATGCTGCAGGTGCAGCCCTATAAAGCAAAAAAAAAAAAAAAAAAAAAAAAAAAAAAGACCAGGCACAGCCCTTGGAGGGGACAGAGAGTCCAGCTGACATGGCTGTGGTCCTCCTTCGGGGCCTCTTGAGGCTAGAAGCAGGATGGTAAAATGACCAAGAAATTATGGATGAGAAGAGGCTAAGAGCCACAAGCAGATTTTCACCAGCCACCAGGCAGCTGTCATAGCAGCAGACTCACTACCAGCTCCAGAAGCGCTGGCTCAGAGCTGGGAAACCCTGAGGCCTGGGGACACAGTGCAGCCCAGAGAAAGTGGGGCAGTGAAGCACAATGGGCAGAGCACTCACCCAGCAAAAGGAAAGGAACTTATGCCCTTTCCGGCTTCTACTACCCAGGGAGTGTGTCTGGGGGAGATTTTTGCTGCCAAAACAGTGGAAAACACTTTATTTACACTCTGTGGCTACCAAAATTGCAAGGTCTGTTAATGTGGGTTCTCTGTCTGATTCCTTGATTGACTTTGGGTCAGTCTCAAAGTCTCTTTAGGCCTCAGGTGTCCTGTCTGTGCTAAGAGGGGTGGAAGCAGGGGACACCCAAGGGCCCCGTAACACCTCTAGTCCCCGGGCCTGTTGGAAGGAACCCTAGTCATGGAGTGGCTTTTCTAAGGTGAGATGAGGCGTAGTAAGAGTCGGGTATCTAGGAGTTCCCATGGTAGCTCAGTAGGTTAAAGACCTGACATTGTCCCTGCAAGGATGAGGGTTCAATCCCTGGCCTTGCTTACTGGGTTAAGGATCCCACCTTGGTTTATAGATATGGCTTAGACCCCGTGTTGCTATGGCTATGGTGTAGGCTGGCAGCTGCAGTTCCAATTTGACTCCCAGCCTGGGAACTTTCATATGCTTCAGGTGTGGCTGTAAAAAGAATAAAAATAGAAGAGTGGGGTGTCCAGACCAGCCAGGGCCACGCTGGATGATTTTATAGGGAGAGAGCATTCAGCAACTTCAGCCCTTCTCTGGCCGGGTGGGGAGATGCCACTAGGGGCCCCAACAATGGTCCTTCCGCAGTCTGGTTACAGGGCCTGGAACAATGCCTTTGAGATGAGGATAGGCCATTGGCAGGGCCAGGCCGGCAGGCAAGTGTTAACACTTTACTTTGCTTCTGCAAAAGGCTTCCCCAAATAAAGGCTATGGTTTGGGGTGTGAGCATGCATGGTACCCTGCAGGCAACTCACCCAGATGCTCAGGGGAGCTTGTACTTGAAGCTCACTTCGTGCAAGCCGAGGCTTCCCTCCAGAATCAGGGCTCCTGCACACAGCAGCCTGCTGCCACCAGTTCCATCAGTGGAGGGGCCTCCTCTCCTCTGCTCCTGGAGAGGCTCAGGCAGTAACACCTCTCTTAGCTTCTGTGTTATTTACACTCTCAATTCCCCCAGCAGCCGGAGGAGAAGGGATCCGTGGTAAGAAAGCTGTTGGTGACGGTGCCGCGTGTTTAGTTTGGGTGTCATGGAACATGTGGCTTCCCCTAGAGCCCTGCCACGTGATTTCTTTCCCTGAGATGTCACAGCACTCCTGATGAAATACAAGCGTGTGAATATCTACACGTGGGTATGTATCTCTGCAAAGCCCAGCTCAGACTGTGTTTGAAGACGCCAGAGACTCAGCCTAGAACACTCCCGAGCTCCTGCCGGCCAAGCCCTGACCAGCCTTCAGGATTAATCCTCTTTTCCTGTTGTCTGATAAAACCATCCAGAATCACACAGGTCCGTCTCTCTCCTGCCTGACTCCTCATAATTTCTCGAGTCCACCCTGGAGAATTGGCGTCTTTGTCGGTATGTCTTCTGTTAACTGATTGCAGTCAAGAAGTGTATCTTTTCTCTCCAATCGAATTTACCGTAAATACTCCATCTTAAGCAGATGGCGAATGCCCAAGAAATAGGCTGAAATGATGCATTTACAGCCATCCAGGTGTTAGCAGGAATGGAAAGTGATCCTTCTTGTCCTTTGGAGGGACCGAAATCACCACTGTATTCCTAGCTCCTAGCACACAGCCTGGCATAGAGTGGAATTATTGTGGAATAATGAAAGAAGGAACAGATAAATGGATGGAGGGAGGGATGGACAAACACAAATAGATGAATAAACAACTCTTGAGGCTTGAAATTTGGCTCTGGATGAGGACTTCAGATCAGTGATTTTGGCTGCAGTGGCCCAAAAGGGTTAATAGATTTTGAGGAATATGTTTGGAAATTCAGGAAGCAGCCCTTCCACTCATAGTAGGTGCCCAGGATGGAGCCAGGTGGGTGCCAATTTCTTGGTGTCACCCAGCCTTTGGGGCATCTAGAATCGACCATCAGCCCAAGCTAACCTCAAGCCCTCTGCTCCAAGAGCCCAGTCTCATCCATGCCACCACACCACACACATCTGTTACACCTTTTTTTTTTTTTTGCTTTTTATAGGGCTGCCCCCGAGATGCACAGAGGTTCCCAGGCTAGGGATCAAACTGGAGCTGTAGCCTCTGGCCTACACCACAGCCACAGCAACACAGAATCTGAGCCCATCTGCGACCTACACCACTGCTCATGGCAATGCTGGGTCCTTAACCCACTGAGTGAGGCCAGGGATCAAACCTGTGTCCTCATGGATGCTAGTCAGATTCATTTCCGCTGAGCCATCATGGGGACTCCACACATCTTTTACAACTTCACCTCTGCCCTCTCTCTTTTCCCATCCCCTCCCCATGCATCCCACTCGGAATCGCCTGCCCTCCTCCCCATCCCCCTGGCATTCAAGTCCTGCCTCCCCAGCTCACATTCTCCAGGGGACCCGTCCTGTTTGACCCTAGGGAACACACATCTTCTCCCACTTGATGAGCATAGAACATTCTCTCATTGTCTGCACCACACAGCTTGACATTTGAAACATCAACTTCAGCATTTGTCACGCGGCCGTGGAAAGTGCTGGGGCTAATCTCTTCATTGATTCAAGAAATGTGCATTGAGTTCCTACCCTGTGCCAGGCCCTGTTCCAGCCACTTGAGCAACACCAGTCAACAAGCCCCCCCCCCATCTCCCTACCCCCCCAATCTCCGCCCTCCTGGAGCTTTCGCTTAGTTTGCATCCCAGCTCCACCACTTGGGAGAAACATGTCTTTAGGCAAGTTACGAGCGAGTTCAAAGGCTGAGTTTTATCAGCCACGACAAGGAGCTGAGAGGGCGAATTCGTGGAGCCGGAGGAGGAGAGGACCTTTGAAAACCAGCCCGGAAAGCCACGTGGTTTCCTCCCTGCCTCTCTTCCTCTCTTTCTCCTTTTGGCGACTGGCGTCAATTCCAACATGGAACAGCGTTTTTCCAAAGGCCTTCCTGGCTAGCCCGCTTCCCAGTTGATCATCAACTGGGAACTGATTTGCCATCCCTTCTTGAGGCCATTCTACCTTCCGGCAATGAATCACCTTTCTAACGCAATTAGCCTGCTTTAGGCCTACCTGGAAAGTATGGTGTGGCTTGAGAGGTCCACGAGGCTTGTCAAGTATTTAACAGGCAGTCTTGGGGTCCAAGAACTATGTGTCAACCTTGCATCATAATCTGTGATCAAACCATGAAAACGTGTCAACTCTTTGTTTGGAGGAGTCCGTGGCCTCCTCATTCGACAACTGAAACTCATTTCAAACCAAATGTAAGTCCAGACGATGGGATTCCATTAGAATTAGCTGCAAGTAGGGAAAAAATGATTCACAGTGATATAAATCAGCATATTGTTATGGCCCGTTTTATCTTACTCTATAAAGGACGCGCTAAAAACAACCCGAAGAGATTTCTCAATGAGCGAAGGACAGACACATTGTGTGTACGTAACACGCATCTTGGGAAACGATGCGAAAGGAGTTAAGACGTCCCTTTCCTGCTAGAGCCTCACGCAGCCCTTCCCACCCCTGCTACTTTTCTGGACCAAGGTGGAGCAGAAATCCAATTAAACATCTTTCTTGGTGTGTTTTTTTTTTTTTTTTTTCCCTTCTGATTTTGAGTCTGCATGCCGTTTCACTGATAGCGGGACCTCAGCAGAGAAATTAACTTCAATAATCTATGGATTATAAGACATATCAAACCTTCGAAGCAACCCAATGTTAGATCTAGTCTCAGAAGGGTTTAAAGGAATTTAATAGCTAAGCACAAATGATAGAATGCGTTTTGCCAACTAGATTGAGATCAATTGGCATTACTCTCCCATTCTCCATGCCTCTTGATTATGGCGAGGACATATCCCGCCATTCGTGAAGCTGATGGGGCGCTTGCTCCTGAGTGATGTCTGGTATCTACCTCCAGGCATAGCAGCCATGGCAGGTTCAAGGCTCTAGGTGAGGGCCTTGCCAGACCGTCCTGGGCAGCCTCCCCCAGCATGTGGTCACTCACATCCTTTATTGTCAATCGAACTAGTCTGGAGAGCTCCCTCCCTGAATGCATTAACAGGGTCAGCATCCTGGGACAGAATTCCACCTGCCGGAGGGATGGCTGTGGGTGTGGTGTCCTTTAGGTGAGGGTCGGGAGATGTCTTAAGAGGCTTCAGGGGCTGCAAACCCTTCCTGACCTGCCTGGTTCCCATGTGATGCTCTCTCTGCCTACCGTCGTGCTAACTCTTTGATTCTCAAGGTCGAGTTGAAGTTACTTCTGGAACTGGTGCCTTACCAAGGCGCTTCCGTTTACTAACTTACTATAATTGGTTGGACCGTGCGTGGCTTCGCCACTTGTGGCACCCAGGGCCTCCTCCCGGGAGGATCCCGCTAGATCTCATGAGCCCCGGCTGCAAAGCGCATCCAATCTGTATCCAGTAGCAACACGTGGCTTCCCAGGGAGCTGCCTCAGGTGGCATCTGTGTCTTGAATCGCAGATGCACCTGCCGAGCTGGAGGTCCAATGGAGGGCCCATCTTTCCCAGATACTGTGGCCACCTGGGGCCGTCCTGGCACCTGACCCTTAGTATCCTCGCAGCAGGGGCAGGCTGGGCCCAACCCTGAGCCTGTGGCATTAATGTGGTCAACTCTGCATCAATAGATGCTGAATGTCCTGGCCACAATGGGCAGGAACCCGACCAGGGTAGTGCCCCGGTTGGTCCCAGGCACCCCATTTGAGGAGGCAATTGACAAACTGGATCCAGGATCAGGCACAGGAGAGGAGCCATATGGCATGTGTCCCAGTGAAGGCACCTGCCACTCTCCAAGGACTAATTGTTTCAGATGACCCACAGCCTACAGAAATGTCATGGGAGATGGATTCCCCGTTCGGTTCTCTCTGACATTTCTGCTTCAAGCCAAGAAGAAAAGATGGGTTTGGTGTGGCTCTGTCTCTAATGCCTTCCCAGCCTTGGCTGATTACAGTTTTTAACCCAGAGAGGGAAGGTCTTAGCCCCAGAGATTTTTGGGGCCATCGATTCTAGCAGGAATGTAGTAACTTGCTCCTGTTTTCATTGTTTCACTAGTAGGACTGTTTCCTCTTTATGCCAAGTCGTCCTGGGTTTCCATTGATGGCTCTGATGGAAAACTTCCTTTTAGAATAAATGTAAAGAGAAAAAGGAGCTGGCTTTTTTTTTTCTTTTTTCTTTTTAAAGAAATGCTAGTACAGGTGATAGGAGGACACAGTGAGAGCCCCAGAGGTGTCATGGTGACAAGTGCAGTTGGGGAGCTGTGAGTGGAGGAACAGCTGGAGGAACACGGCTATGCTGGAAGCTGCAGAAGGGCCAGCTGGGTGGGGGTGGGGAGGGGAGAGTCTCTGGATGTTCTGGAGAGTCCCCAGGGGACCTCAGAATGGGGCTCAGGGGAAAGCTGGAGGACACCCACCTTATAGGTTCCCAGAAGGAAGGGACCTTCTAGCGTTTCGCACCTTCCTGCCTGGGGAGATGCTTCCACGCAGTGTGGAGGGCTCTTGGTGGAGGCAGCCCTGCCTGCAGGGAGGGTTTGGCCCCAGCTTGGACCTACGGAGCCCAGGACGCTGTGCAGTAGAGCCTTGTGGCAATTTTAGACCTAGAGGATGAGGCAGCGACCTTGAAATGGAGCTTGATGTTTCCTGCTGGACATGGCAGTTAGAGCAACGCCTAATTAGGTGGCTTGCAAAAGTTTCTGGGGCTTCCTGGTGAGGTCGAAGGGGTCCGACAACTCCTGTTTCACTTTGACGGTCATTGCTGTTGAAAGACCTAGTTCTGATATCGACCTCTCCTTCTAGGGACACGCCCAGGTTGTGAATGTCTGAGAATTTAGTGCCAGTGGTTTATGTGGGATGTGTGTGTGGGGGGGTGACCTCAGGAAGAACAGGTGGGGGCAGGGAAGTGAAGCAAGTAAGGGAAGGGGATTAAAAAAGGGTGTGTTCCTGGGAGTTCCCGTTTCAGCTCAGCAGGTTAAGAACCCAGTGAGTATCCATGAGGATGCTAGTTCTATCCCTGGCCTCACTCAGTGGGCTAAGGATCTGGTGTGGCTGCCAGCTGTGGTGTAGGTTGCGGATGCAGCTTGGATCTGGCATTGCTGTGGCTGTGGTGTAGGCCAGCAGCTGCAGCTCCAATTTGACCCCAGCCTGAGAACCTCCATCTATGGCAGGTGCATCCCTGGATAAAGGCGGGGGGGGTGTTCCCAAGCTACTTACTATGGTGGCCAGCTAGAGTTCCACGCCGCTGGGGTCAGCGAGGGACAATGAGAAAGTGCCATGGAGTTCTCTCCCAGTTGAGGAGCCAAGGACCAAGGGTGTTTAACCCCTGGCTTTCCAGTCCCCATTCTCTGAAGATTTCTTCTAAGGGAATTAACCCTCTAGCACTTCTAGCCAGCCCTGCGTGGAGGCTGCACATGTTTCCATGTCCTGAAAAATGTCTTCTGACAGCAATTCCCACGTGCCCCTCCCAGCAGCCTTTGGTGGCAGAGGCATGTGTGGAGGGGAGTCTGGGTAGGGTGCTGTCAGCATCCGCCACAAAGGATCTTCCTTTAAGGTAGTGAAAAGTTGACTATTTTTAGAGCCAGCCCTCTGGATCCAACCAGGTGACCCACTTCTGCTGGCTGGGAGGTTGACCTTGAATCTTCTCCCCATCTGGCCATGCCAGTGCTGACTTGGGCTGGGCCAGGGTCCTGAGCCTTCTTCCCAGGCCCTTTGAGCTGCTGCTTGCAGGCTGTGACACCCTTGGTGGATGCCAGAGTGTTGTCCTCTCTTCCTGGTGACTCCTGGTCAGAGGGAGCTTGACTGTGTCCCAGTAGTAGGCTTGTTCCTCTTCCCAGGACTCTTGGTCCCTGGTGTCTTGGGACACAGAATATGAGTGAGGTGCACATATTTCTGTGGCTCCAAATGCCTTTCAGCATGGCTCTTTTAGCTCTCAAAGCTTTTGCCTTGCCTTAGGTTTTGGGAAGGCAAGAACTCCCACTGTGGCACAGTGGGTTAGGAATTTGACTGCATGGAGTTTCTATCATGGATCAGTTGTAACAAAACTGACTAGGATCCATGAGGACTCGGGTTTGATCCCTGGCCTCGCTCAGTGGGTTAAGGATCTGGCATTGCCGTGAGCTGTGATGTAGGTTGCAGATGCGTCTGGGATCTAGCATTGCTGTGGCTGTGGTGCAGCTACAGCTCTGAATGGACACCCAGCCTAGGAACTTCCATATGCCAGGGGTGCAGCCTTTAAAAGACAAAAGAAAGAAAGAGAGAGGGAGAGAGAGAAAGAAGGAAGGAAGGAAGGAAGGAAGGAAGGAAGGAAGGAAGGAAGGAAGGAAGGAAGGAAGGAAGGAAAGGAAGGAAGGAAGGAAGGAAGGAAGGAAGGAAGGAAGGAAGGAAGGAAGAAAAGAAAAGAATCTGACTGCAGTGGCTCAGGGCACTGCAGAGGTGCAGGTTCTATCCCTGGTGGCACAGTGGGTTAAAGGGTCTGGCATTGCCACAGCTGCAGCATAGGTTGCTGCTGTTGCTTGGCTTCAGTTCCTGGCCTTGGAACTTTCATATGCTGTGGATATAGCCATTAAAAAAAAAAGAAAGAAAGAAAGAGAGAGAGAGAGATGTAGAGAGAAAGAAGGAAAGGAAGGTAGGAAGGAAAAAAGGAAGGGAAGGAAGGAAGGAAGAAAAAAAGAAGGAAGGAAGGAAGGAAAGAAAGGAAAGAAAGAAAAGAAAGAAAGAAAGAAAGAGCAAGCAGGAAGGAAGGAAGGAAAAGAAAAGGGTCCTCCAGTGGATTTCAGCTCCTCCGGCCCTGTCTGTGCTGTCAGCTTGCAGTGCCGTCTACAGTTATCTTGCAGAACTAGAATAGGCACCTCTCTTTCTACTGCAAGTTGCAGCCCCAGCAAGAATGAAAACAGGGAAACACAGCCCAGACGACTGGGGCCCAGGCATTCACATACGACTACCTCCCAGAGCCCCTTGACCCTCTGTGGTCAGTTTCCCCAGCTGCAGAGTGACTGGACTTGAGCGCCTGCAAGGACCCTTCCAGGTCTAGGTGTCTGTTTTCTGCGGTTCTTCCTAAGCCCACACAGCACTTACAACAAACAGAGGCTCCTGGATGGCCAGCTGTTGGAGGAAGGTTGGCCATCGGGAATAATGGGTGAAACCTTCCCAGGTAGCAGGGCACTGGCCAGGGGCTGCCCCTAGGGGCTGCCTGCAGGAGGAGGAAAAGACCAAGGGCTTCTGTTGTGCCCTGAGTCATACTGCCCTGGGCAGGCCCCACCTATGCACAGACGGGAGGGCCTGGCACCGTGGGTCCTGCTTCCTGGCACCGGGATCAGTGCTGACAGACATCTGAGAATTCACGGGCGAAAGGCAGAGACAAATGCCCCCGCCGTCTGATGGCAAGGAGTTCAGACCAGAAGCAGATAACACCAGAGAAGTGGCTATTCCCTTCGTAAAATCAGCCATCAGGTTTGAGATGTCAGGGCATGGGCCGGGGCTGTCCTCGCTGCTCACACTCTGCAGAATTGCCACTTCCTCCTCTCCCGGGGGGTCCCCAGCCACGTGCTGTCAGCTTGCACTGCAATCTGCAGTCTACTTCTGCAACGGTCCCACATAGACTCATCCCTCTGAGTCACAGCCAGCTTTGATGGGTTGTTGGAGCAACTTGGGAAGAGATACTAGGCTGGCCTGGGCTTTCAATCACCAACTATAATTTTATTAGACTATAAGAGAAACACAGCCCTTGGAGAGGGGCTCTGCCCTTCAGAATTTGTTTTCAGCCCTCACAAGGTGGCCTTGGAAAACTTCCCCAGTGCAGTTTGGAAAGCTTCGTACTTGCTGAGCAGGTCCACGTACGGTGCGTTTCCTTGCACTTTGGAAAGCGTTTGAATATTTATAAATTTAAGTATTTATTTTCATATTAAAATTAAAGCTCTATTGTCTTGCAACTAACCTGCCTTGTTCTGCCACTCCAAAACAAAACCTTCTCTGGTGTGATAACCTTTATTTATAGATGGCAATAAGCATATTTAGCAATATTATTATTCATGACCCTTGCACTAAATATCATAATCAGAATACAGATGTGCAGGGTAATTTCCATGCACAAGTCACTGTGCATCAAATTCTTGCAAAGCAAAAATAGCATCCATTTGGGGATTAAATTATCCAGGGGTGTTGCATCAAGGTGTCAAGGGGGCATAGAAGATTTCAAGGAGTAGAACTTGAAGAGACTGTTTAAGTCAATGGGTACCCAACACCTGGGGCATACGGAGAGATTTTTCCCATTCCCCCCTTCTGGTTAACTTGTTTGATGATCTCCTTTGCTCAAGCCCATTTTTAGGGTGTGAAATGAAAATGGGTCAGGTAGGTGGGTGTCTGGATATGAAGTGTGGCTGAATCAAAGCCTCCCTCGACCCATTCTCCGTCTCTTGGAATATCTTTACTTTCATCAGACCTAGAGATACAGATTATCAGAGGAGCAGGACACTCAGGCTCAGCTCACTAATTGACTGAACAAGACGCGGTCACAGTTTACACACCATTCCATAATGGATTTTCATGTTTGTGAATCCTAACCGGCTGTGGAAATGAAAAGCAAATGTCTCATAATCACAAATATCTTCTGGGTTTTTTTTTTTTTTCCTAGACCCAAAGATTAAATCAACTTTACCCTCCATTTGCCAGCAAGTTCATGGTTATAGAAGGATGATAAATGATTGGGTGATGGACACATCCGTTGTGCTACTGTTTAGCAAATTCATATAAGTGATTGCTAGATATAACACATTTCTCAGTTAGGTGTTACATGAATAATTGGTATATTAAAGAAAGTGTGAAATAAACAGGTATAAAGCTTGAAATGCGCTTATTATTTCCTGAGGTTTGTCACATTCATACCATTTAGAAGCCATCGTCAAGTTCACCATTTTCTCCCATATATCTGGAGCAGAACCCTTCATTAAGCCTGTTTTTAAAAAGATCCTTTCATGCAAACATTATCAAGTATTTATAACTACAGCTAGGTGGATAAGAGAGAAGAGGCCGTGTGAAAATGACGCAGCGTAAGATGGCTCAAAATACCTCTATCCATCAGGGTACAGGTGGGAACTGGTGGAGGGTTGTCCATGTAGATCAGCGGGGCCTCCCTGCTTTTCCCCTTGTCCAAAGCCTGCTTGGTGTTGGGTCCAACTCCAGGCAAATCCTAGTTTTATTGGGCTCATCCTTGAAGGAAACACCACTTCCTTGAAACTCCAGGGAGGTTCTCGCTGGTCCCTAGGCAGCCAGGAGAACACCTGTGAACCAGCTGCTATCCTGTGGCTGAGTTGCCTGCTATCCCAGATGGAAGAAGACTTGGGACAGGTTCCCTAAACCTTCTGTACAGATGGCCCAGGGAGCTCTTGTCTATGCTGCTGCAGACAGCCCAGCCCCGACTAGCCTCCCAAAGCTACCATCTTTCATGACTGGCTTCCACCTTCTGAGAGGGAACGTTTCCTGAGAAGGTAGGCAGGTAGAGCAAAGCTGGTTGTGACTCTTTGGCAAAGCAATACCCTTCTAGTCTTTGGCGAGGCCAGCCTTGGCAATGACCCCAGCGGGCAGGCTTGCAGGCAACGGAGTTTGGCTGTTCTTTGTCCCTCGCACTGCTCCCCAACACGCACTTGAAACTCCAGGACTCTAAGAAGGGAGATTCGCTGTCAGTCAAGGGTTTCCTTTACCCACCTTGCAGTAAGGAGGCTCCCAGGTAGCCTTGGGCTTGAGATTGGGGTCTGTCAGCCTGGCACCTCTTCAGAGCTTTTGGAGGCCCTGAGATGGTTGGATAGAGTGAAACTTACAAAAGAGAGTCTCTTCTTATGGAGACGCTGAGAAGAAGAGGAGAAAAAAGGCTAGACCTAACGAAGTCCACTGCCCCGTGGCCCCCATCTCAGTCTCATCCTCTTAGCCATACGAGCTGTGTTTATGACAAATGCAGCATCTTCCACGTGGCTCCTGTGAGTTGCACTCCACTAAAACTGTCCAACACCAAAGCCCCATCAGTGACCCAGAGGGACAATGACGATGGCCCCAGACCTCACCTTTCTGCACAGTGGTCTGTGCCCAGCACACAAAGGGCCTGTTGGACCTGGCCTCCCAGCATCGGTTCACACACGGCCAGCAGCCGTGCTCCTTACTGCACCTATGGGCACCCCATGGGGACATCTGCTGAAAGGCAGGGGTCAGGCACCAGAGCCCATCCCGGCCTGGTCTCCAAGGATGCCTTCCAGGCCACGGCCCGGGCAGATGTCTGTGAGCCCAGCTGTAGGTCTCCACCCCTTCTTCCCTTCTGGCTTTCTCAGGCGTGGCTCTGCTCTCAGGGTGAAGCCTGTGGCCTGCCTGCCCACCTTCCCCTCAGCTCCCTCCATCTCTGGCCGCTGCCTTCTTTGCATAACTGGTACCAAATTGCTTGACTCATCACGTGACACTGACTATGACAGATGAAATAGCTTTGATCTGAGCCTGAGGCCCTCATCCAAAGGATGCTCAGGGGAACTTGCTGGAGGGATGCAGGCTTCACCGAGGCAGTCCTGGGTGGGATCCTGCTCTGTTCCTGGCCGGGGGCAGGGAGCTGGTCTGCCTATTTCTTCTCTTCTGTCTCTCTCAGGAGAGAAACTTGCATTTGATTCAGTGAAGCATGAAGCTAATATCTGAGTCTGCAGGGCCCAGAGGAGCCTTCTGGAAGGGCCTGGGTGTGGATATGAGGAGTGGGATTGAGGCCACCCCAGATCACTTCCAGTTTTCCCCTGGAAATCTCCCCCTGCCCCCCACCCCGGTGACCAGAAGCCCATGCCAAGGAGCCTTGCGTGTGCGCTCAGTGTTTTTGCGGCTCCTCCAGGATGGCTCCCCCAAGTCACGTGTTCCCACAGGGCCCCCCACCCCGGTGCAGGCAATGCAGGGGACACAGCAGGGAAATCATTCCCCAAGTGGGGCCAGGGAATCTCAGAGCCAGAATGTGCTTGGGCCAGCCCGGCTGGAGGCATTGGGTTGGTCTGAACTGCAGACCCGGCCTCTGCTTGCTGACTGCGATCTGAGGGCTGGGCAGAAGAGTCGCAGGGCCCGGCCCTCTAACTGGCCATCCCTCAGGCCGGCGACTGTCGCAGAATCTTCTAGTCAGTCAGGACTGTGATCGTTCTTCTATTTTTTTTTTTTTTTTTTCAGTCTTTTGTCTTTTTAGGACCGCACCTGCGGCGTATGGACGTTCCTAGGTTAGCGGTAAATAGGAGCTGGAGCTTCCTGCCTACACCAGAGCCACAGCAACACCAGATCCAAGCCTCATCTGCAACCTACACCACAGCTCACAGCAGCGCCGGATCCTTAACCCACTAAGTGAGGCCAAGGATCGAACCCTTGTCCTCATGTATACTAGTCGGGTGCGTGAACCACTGAGCCATAACGGGAAGTCCTTCTCTTTTTTTTAAAAATATTTTTAAAAGTATAGTTGATTTGCAGTGTTGTGCCAACTCCTTCTGTACAGCAAAGTCACCTGGTCAGAACATATACATACATTCTTTTTTTTTTTTTTTTCATATAATCCCCCATCATGTTCTATCCCAAGAGACTGGACACAATTCCCTGTGCCCTCCATTCTTGATGGACTGTCGTTTGGCCCTCTGGCTTCCTTCTCCAGGCAGCTTTTGTGGATGGAATCTTCTCTCTGGTTCTTTCAAAATCCCAAATCTGCAGGGCCTCCTTGACATCTGTGTTCGTGCATGTGTTGGGGGTGGCAGGGGGCAGGTACTCCCCCACTTGCTGCTCCCATTCCTGGGCGGGAGGAGACCTGTCTTCCTTGGGGTTCAGTGTCCCCTGAGACAAGTATCAGGGGTAAGGAGGCAGAAGAGAAGAGAGAGGAAGCACAGGGTCCCAGGGGGAAGATGAGAGAGAGCCCCTGAAAAGAGGGGGTGTCTCGGGGGTGGGTCACATTTTCAGGGAGCCCCAGTGCCCCCTCACTTTCAGGGTGCAGAGCCTGGGGGAAGCTTTGTTCTTTGCCTTCTTCAGCCACAGGCTAATTCCCACGAGGACCAGAGCAAAGACCGTCTGTGGGACACTCTGTTCTTTCTTATAGTTCTAATGTGGCTAAGCTATTTTGGGCACCCATTGAAATAAAAGGCAATTCGACTAAAGAGCAAAATATATTCCACCGAATGACGGCAAAAGGGCAGAGCTTGGAAAGGGAAAGGAAAAAAAAAAAATAACAGAGAGAGGGAGAAGGGGGGAAAAATGGAAATGCAAGGCATTCATTTTTCCTTTGTACTTTTTAATAAAAGAAATTCTCTGGCTGCTGAAAATGACACATTAAAAGATGTATGTATCGTGGCTTTTAAAAACACAATTAGATAACACCTTGTCAAATACGTATATTCTTTGTTGACAGCCTTGAGCGCAGGCACAATCCGGGCACAGCCACTGGGGCAGGTGCCTCCCCTGACGCGCTGGCAGCCGAGTCAGCCATTTTACAGAAATGCTACTGTTTACCGCTTTAATCATCAATCCACATCTAGTCACAACAATAAGTCAGAAGGAGCAGTAAATTATACTTGTTCAGCCCTGATGAGTTTGAACTGTTTTGCTGAAATTAACTGAAGTAATTATCTATTTTTCTAAAGCTGCAAAAAGAAAAAAAAAAGTACTAATGTTTCATGGGGAAAGAGGCTCTGCAAGCCGTCGGTCTGCAATATTTAAGGAAACTTTATTTTTTGGGTCTGATGACCACATAGGTTTGATGAAGCTGTGCGATGAGGCAGATTTCCGATGCTATATTCTCTCTCTCTCTTTTTTTTTTAGCTTAAAAAAAAAAATTCTTTCTGCAAAAGAAGGTTCTCCCACTACTGAACTGGTTTTTCCCTCTACCTGATTGGGTCTTTTGGAGGAGCCCCTTACCTCTTTTTTTGGGGGGGTCTTTTTAGGGTTGAACCCAGGGCATATGGAAGTTCCCAGGCTAGGGGTCTAATCGGAGTTACAGCTGCCAGCCTACACCACTGCCACAGCAATGCAGGATCCATCCAAGCAGTGCCTAGACCTCCACCACAGCTCACGGCAACGCCAGAGCCTTAACCCACTGAGCGGGGCCAGGGATCGAACCCACATCCTCATGGATCCTCGCTGAGTTGGTTACCCCTGAGCCATGACAGGAACTCCAAGGAGCGCCTTACCTTTGGGGGCTGTTTGCTCTCAAAATGGAAAGAGCAAAAAGCTTTCCTGCTTTCTGTGATCTTAGATAAGAGGGGGTGGGGAGACTGTTACTAGATCCCCTAAATGTCCTCAGCCAGCCGGTCTGGGCCTTTAGTCTTAGAAGACCCCTGTCGCTGGACCCGTGTCGCAGGCAGTGGAGCCCAGCGGGGACAGAGGGCAACCGTCCCTTCCCTTCCCCCAACCCAGGGTTTGGAGTTCACAGTTCAGCTGATATTTGCAGTGTGGTCTCCCTCGGTCCTGAGATGCTACTCTTCCTTGGGTCCCCTCTCCTTACGTTCACAGGAGGCTCGGGGCTTCTGTCCATTCCCGTGGTGGGAGCAGCACACACTTTGGAAAGAGATGGATTGCATGGCTTTGACCAGCGTGGGTTTCTCCTTCTGGAAAACAGAGCCAATAGCACCAACCTGGCAGAGTTAGTTCAAGAGGTATACATGGCCTTTCATGAGATGAGGAGAGTGAAAGTGACAACGCAAGCCTTGGCCCCCAGGGCCATCCAGGTCCTGGATCTGAATTTCCCTTGTCTTTGGTTACGCTTGGGAAGGTGCCAGAGGGTAGAGTCATTAAGAGCCGAGGTGCTGCGGTCAGACGTCTGCACCTGACACCTGGCTCAGCTGTGATCTTAGGTGAAGCTGCCACTGATGCCTTGTTCCTATTTTTTTTTTTTTTTGGTCTTTTCTTTTTTTAGGGATGCACGCACAGCATATGGAGGTTCCCAGGCTAGGGGTTGCATTAGAGCTGCAGCTACCGGCCGACGCCACAGCCACAGCAACACGGGATCCAAGCTGTGTCTGTGACCTACACCACAGCTCACAGCAATGCCGGATCCTTAACCCGCTGAGTGAGGCCTCATGGATACTAGTCAGATTCATTTCCACTGAGACACGACAGGAACTCCTTATTATATTTTATTTATGTCTTTTGTTTTGTTTTGTTTTTTGCCTTGTTTCTAAATGAGGGATAATACTCTCATGAGTTGAATGAAATGTATGCAGAGTATACAGCAAGTGCTCAATCATGCAGCTACTGCAGTTGATAATACTGTGTCTTATGGACACGTAGGATGAGTGTAGCATTGAGGTCCCCACTAGTTTTCTGCATTTTAGTTGTAACATGACTCACCCTTAAGAAGAAAGATGTGGGCACCCGGGTGCCCATCCTGGAGAATCATTCCAGAGACCCCTGGGCCCGTGCAAACCCCTCCATCCAGAGCCCCGTAAAGACTTTAGAAAATCCGTGTTAAAAGCCACACTAGATATATACTTTCTCATCTAGATTTTTTTTTTTCAGAAAACCTAGGGACTCTGCGTGCTTCTTAATTTTCTGGGCAATTAAGGCAAAATTAAAGCAAAGCAAATGGTTAGGTGTGGGGGAGGGAGAATGAAGCATAATTATCCCCTCCATCCAGCCAGACACCTCCCAGGCACAGAAAGATTGTTCCCTCTACCAGGTTTTGATCTGGGTAAACAGGGTGATTATCCTGTGAAACATTATTTCCTATGATTCATTGTGCTAGACCAGCAACACGTGAATCTGAAGGTCTAATTTTATTTTTTTATTTATTTTTATTTATTTATTTATTTATTTTGTCTTTTTGCCATTTCTTGAGCCGCTCCCGCGGCATATGGAGGTTCCCAGGATAGGGGTCTAATCAGAGCTGTTGCTGCCGGCCTACGCCAGAGCCACAGACACGTGGGATCCGAGCTGCGTCTGCGACCTACAGCACAGCTCACGGCAACGCCGGATCCTTCACCCACCGAGCGAGGCCAGGGATCGAACCCGCAACCTCATGGTTCCTAGTCAGATTCGTTAACCACTGAACCACGACGGGAACTCTTGAAGGTCCAATTTTAAAATGCTCTACGTTCTATTGAAACTTAGGGGTAGCAGTGGTATGTCTCCTTAATGGTTTTTGGGGGGAGGCAGGAGTTGTCTTTTGAGGGCCCCACCCACGGCATATGGAGGTTTTCCCAGTCTAGGGATTGAATGGGAGCTGTAGCTGCCGGCCTACACCAGAGCCACAGCAACGTGGGATCGGAGCCTCCTCTGCGACCTACACCACATCGCACAGCCACACCAGATCCTTAACCCACTGAGCGAGGCCAGAGATGGAACCTTCGTTCTAATAGATGCTAGTCAGATTCGTTTCCACTGAGTCATGACGGGAACGCCTGTCTCCTTTGTTTACTAATCAGATTTCTTGGAAAATAATACCTTCTCTCCTTTCCTTCTCTCCTCTCCTCCCTTCCTCCCTTCCCTCCTTCCTTCTGATTTTTTGGTATTCTTTCATTTATCTACTCAGTAACTTTTGCCAACTTACCTCCACCCGCAGACCATAACCCAGAGAAGAAACTGATCCAGCTCTTCGCACTTGGGCCATTTGCATTCCTTCACAGGACAAGGCAGAAATTGTAGATTCTTTTCTAATCGTATGAAAAATGAGATTTACAAGCGAGGCATTGAACTTGGACAGCAATGGTGGGACTGACAACGACCTGATGGGGTTCTCTAAGTTTCGCAAAACCCATTTGTCTTCCTTTTCCCTGGCAACGTTGAGGCATTCTGCCCTCTTCACCGGCTGTTTTGTAGACGAACAAGACTTTCATCTTTTCGTTTCCCACAAAGCCACTGGGTCCCCTCGGAAATGAAATGACAAATCCCCACTCTAAATGCGATTCTCAGCCATGTGTGAGTCATGTTTGGGGTAGGACAATTTTCACTGAGTGTCCTTGGAGAAAAAGTGACTCTGGGCCTGTATTCTACTCTGAAAGGTTCCTAGCTATTGACTGATCTTGATTTTTAAAAACTGCAAACCCTGAAGTTCCCTTCATGACTCAGAACCCAACTAGGATCCGTGAGGATGTGGGTTCGTTCCCTGGTCCCGCTCAGTGGGTGAAAGATCCAGCATTGCCGTGAGCTGTGGTGTAGGTCGCAGATGCGGCTTGGATCTCACATTGTGATCCAGATATAGATATAGATAAACACACACACACACAAACACACACATTCCTTTTCTCATAGCATCTTCCATCATGGTCTATCCCAAGAGACTGGATATGGTTCCCTGTGCTGCACAGAAGGACCTCATTGCTTATCGTTTTTCTTTCCTTTTTTAAAAATTATATTTGATTTACAACATTGTGCCAATTTCTGCTGTACAGCAAAGTGACCTAGTCATAGATATACATACATTCTTTTTTTCATATTATCTTCCATCATGTTCTATCACAAGCGATTGCATATAAAATTCTCTGTGCTGTGCAGTAGGACCTCATTGCCTATTCTAAGTGTAATAGTTTGCATCTACTAACCCCGAACTCCTAGTCCCTCTCCCTCCTTCTGCCTCGGCAACCACACATCTGTTCTCTATGTCTGGGTGTCTGTGTCTGTTTTATATATGGGTTCATCTGTGCCATAGTTTAGATGCCCCATAGAAGTGATATCATATGGTATTTGTCTTGCTCTTTCTGACTTACTTCACTTAGTATAAGAATCTCTAGCTGTGTCCATGTTGCTGCAAATGGCATCACTTCCTTCTCTTTTCGGCTGAGTAATATCCCATGGCATACACGTACCTCATCTTAATCCATGCATCTCTCGATGGACATTTAGGTTGTTCCCATGTCTTGGCTCTTGTGAATAGTGCTGCTATGAACACGGGGGAGCATGTAGCTTTTTGAATAGTAGTTTTGTCTGGATATATGCTCAGCAGTGGGATGGCAGGATCAGAGGGTGGTTCTTTTTTGAGTTTTTTTGAGGAATCGCTGTCCTGTTTTCCATAGTGGTTATACCAATTTACCTGCCCACCAACTCTGCAGGAAGGCTTCCTTTTCCCCACACCTTCGCCAGCATTTGTTACGTGCAGACTTATGAATGATGGCCCTTCTGACCAGTGTGAGGTCATACCTCATTGTATTTTGATTTCCATTTCTCTAATAACTAATGATGTTGAGCATTTTTTTCATGTGCCATCCATATGTGGCAGAGCTATTTTGTGAAGTGGAAGTGTTGTTTCATTGGTTGGTTTTGCTGTTGATTGAGCTTTTGTTTTTAAATTTTTGACTTTCTGATTTTTATGTATGGAGTTTCCTTGAAGATGATGCAGCAGGTCTTCAGACCTTGTTTTCTGGGTCTTTGGCTAAAGGCTCGAACCAGGCAGAAGGCTTGATTATGCCAGAAGAGGGATCGTCCCCAGGTTTTTCATGTTCCTTGGGTGAGGACCCTGGGAACCCAAAATATGAACTTTGGGTGCTGGGAGCTTACCTAAACACAAGCTTTCATTTGACATAGAGGGAAACCGAGGCCTGGAGAGATAAGTGGTCTGGCCATGACCTTACTCTCCAGTCATTCCAGCTCTATTGCCTGAGTTTCTCTTGGGTACTATTCTGGGTGCTGGGAGTCTGGCAGGGAGCGTACACACCCATGGCTCTCTGGGACGCTGCACTGGGGTTGAATTCTAGAAAGTCACATCCCAGGGATGCATGGCCAGAGGATCCTCTTCCTCGGCCTGTTGGACACAACTCCTGGGAAGAGGACCTGGTCAAGGCACCACTCCAGAACCCCTGGAGGAGGGCCCATGCCCTGTTACAGGGGCTGTAGGAACCCCTTCATTGAATGTCATATTGGAACACAGGCATCTCTGTAATGGGGAAAAGGAAGCACAGAGGCCACGGGCTCCTCAGATGGGCCCATGACTCCCCAGAGGAGTTCAAACCACTTCCAGGAATCCATCCCTGAGAAACACAAAGCCGTGTAGACATCTTGCTCTCTGAGAGAGAGGGGCAGCCGCGGGTGTAAGTACAGGGGACCCAGGAAGCCGTGGTCAAGCTGCCTTGGTGGGAAAGAGTCTGGGGCATCGAGTTTCTGCTGGAGGAATCTGTTCTCCCAAGATCTGCAGTTCCATTGTGTGATGCTGAGACGAGGCGGTGATGCGGTGGAGTAGAGAGAGGATGGTAAGACCCGGAGGAACTCAGCAACTCCACTCCAGAGCTTGCTAGCTGAGGGTGAGAACTTGGTCCAAGGGAAGGTCAATGGGGTACATTGAAAATGCCATGTTTCTGAGGTCATTGGGATGTGGAGTCCATTATCCCCAACTCACCTTGGAGCAGGTGATTAAAGCTTTGTGTATGCAAAAGGCTATGGGAAAGCTCCAGTCCAACCACAGCTTTAATCTGCTATGGTTATGGGATTGGGGTGCAGGGTGAAGGCCTGGGGGCTCACTCATGCAGTGACAAGGGGCAGGAAGACCAGTGATATTAACATATGCCCAGGGGTTAAGGGTTTAGATTTATTCTTTCGTCCCTTCAACAGATATTGAGTATCTGCTATATGCCGGGCTCTGTTCAAGTCAGTGGAGACAAAACGGGGAGCACGGCAGCTGAAGTCCCCTGTGCAGCCCCCTCCTTGGGAGCTCAGTGGCATGCTGATATGGTACAGATATACTTGGTCATACTTAGAGCTATATTTCGAGGCCTTGGCTACCAAAGTCCCATGATGCCAGAAGTTATGCCTTTTGGATAAGTATTCACTGGTCTCCCCGTGAAAATCAGCTTGTGCGTAGAGGTTCAGTCAATGATACTGAAAGCTCAGGGGTCCCTTGGTGCCACCTGAGCCTGGGTGCATATCTTCATCTTGCTTGAATTTAGAAACTTTGTCCAAAGGAGTCAGGCTACAGACTCAAAGACAGTCCCAGGGCTGCAGGAGCAGGTTGCTGGAGGTACATTCCATGCGAAGGCGGGAGGTGTTCTCTGCATGGTGAGTGGCTGCTGTGACCCAGGATCCAGGGAGAAAGCTGCTGGCTGGGTGCTCTCCAGAGACCTTAATCTTGGCGTTAAAAAGCGGCTTAAAAATAATACTGCTAAATAAATCTTCACAGGGTCCCCTGCCCGAGACAAACAAGGAGTGGTTGGAAACTGCGGTCAGATGTGGTATTAGGTGACATAGGAGGTGTGGCCTGCCAGCTGTGCCCTGGCTGGTCCCCCTGCTCCCAGCAGGCATTGTGCTTTCACACGTATGGGCTTCATCGAGCTCACACAGGCGTCTGCGGTGAGGACGTATCTGATGTTTGCTGAATGCCCTAGACTGGGGCTGCAGGAGGACATGGCTGTGTCCACTCTGGTCATCTCCAAACCTCCAGGGCATGGCCCAGTGCCCGACACAGACGAGAGGCGCTCAACAGAGACGCCTTGAGAACAATGGGAGGATGGAGGGGTAGATGAGAGAAAGGATGGACGGACAAACAGCAGGATTTTATGACCCCAGGGACTGTCAAAACCTCTGTCTTCTCCAACCTCTCTTCTCCAACTGTGGAGCCCCTGTCGAGGCAGCACAGGCGGCCTGTGCTTCTCAAGTTGTTTTAAACAAATAAATAAAAGCCGCAGGGTTACCTGTAAACATACTGTGGATTCTGTGTCTTGAGCCAGGCGGAGAGTATCCGGATATATATTTTATTGCTAACCTGACTGATCCCTTTGGACATTATTTTGTATGTATAAAATATATAATTTTTATTTTATTGATTTATTGTTGTGTTTTTAAATGCAAGTGGAGTCAATTTACGATGTCATGCTAATTTCTGCTGTACAGAAAAGTGACCAGTCATACATACATACACTTTCTTTCCCTCATACTACCCTCCATCATGATCCATCCCAAGAGGTTAGATATAGTTCCCTGTGCTGTACAGTAAGTCCTTATTGCTTATCCATTCTAAATGGAATAGTTTGCATCTACGAATCCCAAATGCCCTGTCCATCCCACTCCCTCCCCCTCTCCTCCTTGGCAACCACAAGTCTGTTCTCTATGTGTGTGAGTCCATTTCTGTTTTGTAGATAGACTCATTTGTGCCATAGTTTAGATTCCACATGTAAGTGATATAATTTTTTTTTTTTTGCAGTTCCCATTGTGGCTCAGTGGTAACAAACCTGACCAGTAACAAATTCGACTCGTATCCATGAGGATTTGAGTTCCATCCCTGGCCTCACTCAGTGGGTTAAGGACCTGGTGTTGCCACGAGCTGTGGTGTAGGTTGAAGCTGTGGCTTGCATCCTGAATTGCTGTGGCTGTGGTATAAGCTAGTAGTTGCAGCTCTAATTTGAACCCTAGCCTGGGAACTTCCATATGCTGCAGGTGCAGCTGTAAAAAAAAAAAAAAATCATAAGTGCTATCATTTTTATGGCAGTGCCGAAGGCATATGGGAGTTCCCAGGCCAGGGACTGAATCTAAGCCGTAGCTGGAACTACTGCAGCTGCAGCAACATCAAATCCTTTAATTTTTTTTAATTTTAATTTTTTTTTTTTTTTTTTTTTTTTTGCGTTTTAGGGCTGCATTTGCAGCATATGAAAGGTCCCAGGCTAGGGGTCAAATAGGAGCTGCAGCTGCAGGCCTACACCACAGCCACAACAACACAGGATCCGAGCCACATCTGTGACCTACGCCACAGCTCATGGTGACACTGGATCCTTAACCCGCAGAGCAAGGCCAGGGATCAAAACCACATCCTCCTGGATATTAGCTCGGTTCATAACCCATTGAGCCACAGTGGGAACTCTAACACCTGATCCTTTAACCCACTGCCCCAGGCTAGGGATCGAGCCTGCTCTTTCACAGCAACCAGAGCTGCTGCAGTTGGATTTTTAATGCACTGCACCACAGTGGGAACTCCTGGAATATACAATTTTTAAAATAATAGAAAAAAGAAAAACAAGTTGATGACATTAATCTCGTGTGCTGATGTTGGGAGTTGGGTTTGGTAGATTACTTGGGAAGGGTGCTTTCATAGGACAGTATTGTACACAGTAAAATTGCTTTAAAAAAGTGCCTGCGATTTGAAGCATTAATTTCATTTCTAGAAATGAATACGAAGTAAATAATTCAATATGTGCCCAGAGTAAGTCACAAGGATGTTTAGAACAGGGCTGTCTGTGTGCAAGAGCCAAAGAATGGAAGCAACCCAGACATCCAGGGACAGGGGTGTATTGAATAATTGGTAAGGTCTTAAAACAATAAAATGCATGGCTGTGGATAAATAGGAAAGGCTGTCAATAATATGTTGCTAATTTTTCCAAAAAGTTACAGAAAATATGCCACAGTGAAGTTCTCTTTTGTAAAAATATGTACTTTTATCATATTTATATAGGCAATAGGAACTTTTTGAAGTCTATCTTTCAAGTCTATCGTATATATTGAATATTCTTTTGTATTTTTATACTGAGAGTCTGTTAAGTTTATAAGGAAAAGAATAGATTTTTTCCTTTGGAAAATATGAAATAAACTAAATGTAGATTTCAAAGGAAGGCTGCTGAATTTTACAAAAATGTCAAGTGTTAGGGGGTGGGAATTACATCAGCTCCACTGGTTTCTTCTGGCACAGGGTCTCATTGGTTACTACAACTGCTTTTGAGGAGCTAGTTATTATGTGATAGGTTAACTTTTTCTTGGTAGATAAATTGAGTCCCACAAATTGAGCTTGTGGGACTTGGGGGAGGTATCAAAGATGATGCTGTTGATTTGAAAGTAGCAAACTGGGAGTTCCCATTGTGGCTCAGTGGGTTAAGAACCTGACATTGTCTCTGTGATGATGTGGGTTTGAACCCTGGCCTCGCTTAGTGGGTTAAGGATCTGATATTGCTGCAAGCGTCTTAGATGCAGCTTGGATCTGGTGTTGCTGTGGCTGCAGTGTAAGCCTCAGCTACAGCTCTGATTCAACCCCCGGCCTAGGAACGTCCATATGCCATGGATGTGGGCATACAGAGGGGAAAAAAAAGTAGCCAATGGCTACTAACAGTTTAATTCAACCCACACTCTCATTTTTCATATGAAGAAACTGAGGTTCAGAGAGGGCGAGTGACTGGCCTGAGGTTGCTCAGCAAGCCTGGGCAGAACTGGGAATCCTGGCCCCTAGCCCTCCATCCGGAAGAGCCTTTACATGGCGGGGCTCCTGGACAGCGAGCACCAGCAAGGCCACATGGTGTCCCTGCAGAGACAGCAGGTTCTCAAAGCAGGAGTCCACGCATTCAGGGAAGCTCATGCTGCTTAAACACTTTATATTCATCGCCTCGTTCAATCCTCACGGTCACTCCATTGCATAAGGCTCTGATTATCCCCATTTTACAGATGAGCAAACTCATTCTTCACCAGGTGGCAGTTCCACGCCCAAGCTGCTGATGCTGCAGGGAGGCAAGGACAGAGACCACCAAGGTCCCCAGCAGACAGACAGGTAAACTGCTTCCATCACCACACAGGCTCCTCTCCTGCTTCTATGGCTGGCACCTCCAACCCCATTCTTTTTTTTTTTTTTTTTTTTCTCGTAAGAGGACAAGTTTACCATGGTTTCAGACAGACCTGGGTTACTTCCTGTTGCAATGGAGTCAAATTACTCCTCAGGAGGAAAAAGAGGTTGGCCATTTGAAAAGCAGGAGTTGGGAGAGCTCCCATCTTGGCTCAGCATTAACCAACCCGACTAGTATCCGTGAAGACGCAGGTTTGATCCCTGACCTCGCTCAGTGGGTTGAGGATCCAGCATTGCCATGAGCTGCAGTGTAGGTCACAGTCGCTGGCTCGGATCCTGCGTTGCTATGGCAGTGGCATAGGCCAGCAGCTGCCGCTCCGATTAGACCCTTAGCCTGGGAACCTCCATATGCTGCAGGTGCAGCCCTAAAAAGATTTTTAAAAAAAAGTATAGAAAAGAAAATCAGGAGTTGGGGGAGAGGAACCAGGTCTTCTCTGGGATCCTGAGCTGAGGTCCCATCCAGGTAGCCAGGAAATGGAAAGAGCATGAGTTACTGGGGAAGTACGCACACGTCTCTCGGGGCCTTTGAAAGGCACCCTCTTCTTCTCAAGCACCGAAGGCCTTGTGCTGTCACAGGCGTTCTGTGGCCACGGGTCTTCCTGGCTGTATGGTGTCAGCTCTGGGCCACAGAGGGCTGCCTGGCTGAAGCGGAGAGATTGCCCTAAGGGCATAGGGTGGTGCTGAACCCACTGTTGGGAGGCCACGTGGTCCTGCTTCTCCCAGTGTCTGGTACGGGGGGAGGGGGGACCCCTCATCTGGCAGAATCTTGGTCAAGATTATCTGAAGGCAAGGGGGCTGTCTCCCTCCTTGCGTACACATGCGCAGATCCTCCACGGAATGGCCACTCTCGGTGAAGACACGGGAGGAGTGGATCTGGATGTGAGTGGAAGGGATGCCTGTGCCCACAGGGAAGGGTGGAGGCAGCTTGGGCACCACGTGGGCCAACAGTGTGGATGCCCGTCCCGCTGGAACCGTCTCCAGCTCCGTGATCTTGTGAAAGTCAGCCTCGGTTTCCTCCTCTATTAAAAGAGGGTTGTGGAGCTCCCGTCGTGGTGCAGCAGACACAAATCCGACTAGGAACCCTGAGGTTGTGGGTTGGATCCCTGGCCTCGCTCAGTGGGTTAAGGATCCGGCATTGCCGTGAGCTGAGGTGTAGGTCGCAGATGCGGCTCAGATCTGGCATAGGCTGGTGGCTACAGTTCCGATTTGACCAATAGCCTGGGAACCTCCCTATGCCTCAGATGTGGCCCTAAAAAGACAAAAGACAAAAAATAAAATAAAAAATAAAAAGAGGGTTGCATGAGTATCTGCCTGGAAGAAGGAGCTGGGTAGGAAGAGGTTCCATACAAAGTGTTGGGCATGGTGCCAGGGTCCACCACTCCGCATCACACACTGGGGGCAGCTGTTGATGAAGGACCCAGAAATAAGTGTGTGTGAGGGGTGCCAGAGTGGGGCCAAGGGCTGCAACAGAAAAGGGAAAGTGAGGATGTCAGAGTGGGTGCCTAGGCTGGTCAGGTGTCCCCTAGAGCGATGCAGGGTGACCTGGCCAGGGTGTGGGGCACACAGGCCTTAGGCCAAGCCGCTGCCCCTCTGTCTGCAAAAGGCCTAACCTACTGGACCAAGATTTCTCCCTCTTGGTTGCAAACTAAGCAGCTCTTCCTTCCTTGAAGCTCTGTGATAGAAGGATTCTTTTTCAAATTTATTTACCAAAAATTCCTGAATTGCAAATACTGCAAAGCACCATGAGTTCATTTTCCACGCGTTCCTGGCAACCGGGTGCAGCCACAACCTGTTCTTAAATGATTCTTAGAATTTGTGTGTAATTTTCTTTGGAAAATAGAACATTTTTAGAAAGTGCCAAATGAGGCTTTTTCATGATATTTTATGAAGATGGTCTTATGATTATTCTCATTGTGAATTTGAATTAAGCTCTCCCCTGGTCATCCAAACTTTCCCTCACATCCCCTCTTTACTTGAATAATTATATTTAAAAATAAAAGGAACATGCTATCAGAAAAGAATTTTCCTATGTATGTGCATATAATATGGTAGAAATACATATGTCTCGTATTACTCTAGGTCTTGCTCTTTTTGCAAATATGATCATACAGAAATCATAAAACAGGTATTTTGTACAATTCGCTTTTTCCACTTAGAATGAGGTAGATGTAGAAGTATTGACTTTAGTCTCACATTATCTTGTTACTGGCTGCATAGTATTCTATTATATCCCATGCAATAAGGTCTTTAACCAGCCCTGTATTGAT
Organism: Sus scrofa; assembly: GCF_054392235.1. Classification (NCBI taxonomy): domain Eukaryota; kingdom Metazoa; phylum Chordata; class Mammalia; order Artiodactyla; family Suidae; genus Sus; species Sus scrofa. Next base: position 44,685,250 of record NC_139388.1, read on the forward strand.
GCCCATCCACACAGGGCATTAGGTGGCTATATCTGTTATGTCAAACAATTCCCCCACCAAGTATCTTTTGTGAACTTGCACAAGTGTAATCATATGATCAATTCATAGAAGAGACACTACAATTGATTTCCAAGTGGATTTGTTTGAGATAATATTTACAGACTCTTAAATGGTATAACTCACGTGAAAATGGAATTTTTCATCAAGGATCAGGTCAGATGGAACCTTAAAATCTGACAAAGATAATTAGGGGCAGACACAGTGGGTGTCCAGGAAGTGTTTACCTGGATCATTCATTGCTCGTAAGCACTTCCTGGGGGAATGAGGGAGAGAGCACTTGGCGTGGGCACCTGCTGGAGTGAGAGTCCCAGGAGGGCTGCAGGGAGTGCTCTGATGTGCAATGTGAGTTTTCTGGACAGAAATCAAGTGTAGACCTTCCAAAGAGTCCATCAGGGCTAGTCCCCTCTGGAGCATTTACAAAACATCAACTGTGTACCCAGCTGATTTAGAGTGAGCCCTGCTGGTAGTGGTCCCAGGGGTTTAGAAGATACTGAGGCAGTGCATAGTCCAGCCAGGTGTGGTTTCTGGCTCTAAGGAACTGAGCCCAGGCAGCTTGGGGACAGGAATCTTGATTACCACTGTTCTTTTTTTGTGGCTTTCTGAGGGCCCTGAACAGACAGTTTTGCTGAGCTTCCGTGTGGAAAGCCCCTGTGATCCTCCCCAAAGATGATGCAGGATCTTTGCTCCCCCCAACATTGTGGCCAGGGAGAATGTCACTTTGAAACGGTGAACAGAGACTAAAACTTTCAGGTGCCCACTGGAAGATGTGTTGATGCTCATCTCAAAGCCAGCAGCAGCCCTGCAAGTGGAGAGCGCCGGGTGATAAAAGGCCCCGTCCACATGGCGGTGCTCCTGGCCGTGTGGTGGCTTCTTGCTGCATTTGATGGCTAGGGCCTCTAGGAAAGAGATGGCTTCTGGACCATAGGAGTGGAATTGCATTTTTTCACTTTTCTCTTCCATTATTCCTCCACCCAAAACCACCACCCCCCCAGCCTCATTCCAGCACTAGGAAAGAAGGAAGGCAGACTACAAAATTAAAATACGATTTTTTTTTTGCTCTTTAAGAGGTAGGCTACAGACTAGGAACTGAGCCTTCTGGAAGCACATGTTAAAATGGAAATATGATCAAGTATATGAATCCCCAAAACCCAACCAAATACATCTTGTCCTCTTCCTGTGCAATTCCTAATTACTTTTTATGAGCTCACCTATAGGGAGCTTCAAATGCATTTTTGTGTATCTATGTTCTACTCCGGATTCTGCTCCTTAAGAGGTGTGTGGCTAGCCCTTAACGGCTTGGAATCTCAGTTTTCGCATTTGTCAAAAGCTGTAATAACTCTTGCCAGGCCTCTCTGACAGAGCTATTGTGATGAACCAAAGCAACACAGTCAAGGAAAGTGTTTTCTTAATGATGAAGCTTTTGAAAATGATTAACAGGTTCATGGCCATGGCCTTAGAAGAGGCTTGTATGTGGGGTTGGCCAACAGCTCTGATACCTGTAGAAGTGCTTTTGCTCTACTCCAGAAAACTCAAAATCCCCAAGGTGTTCATTTATTCATTCATTCATTCATTCATTCATCCATCCATTCATTTATTCATTCATTCATCCATTCATCCCATTATTCATACCACAGATATTTATTGAATACCTACTATGTGCTAGGCAGTCTGGATGCAAAGATGAAAGAAAGACCACCCTCCCAGCCCCTCAGCGGCTTCTTTCTAGTGGTGAGACAGACAGGCATAATTTCTCCTTTTATAACTAAAAAGAAAAAAAACTCTGTTTCTAACTTATGTAGAGTTAAAAAAAATGGACCTAAATGATTTGGGGGGGCAGGCAACGATCGTTATTCCCACTAACAGGGCCCTTCCAAGAAGCTGGCGAGGTTGCTCCTCCCTCACCCCTGGATCTGGGCTGGTCCCCTCCTGTACAGGGACCCCTCCGTGGCCTGCTGGGCCACCTGTCACTGTGAGGCTCTTTCCCACCCAGGAGTCTGTGGATGGCTGCTGCCTCACCCCTTGGCTGATCTAGAGGATGACGTGTTTCTGGGTAGCTTCTCTGTGAATGGAGAGCCGAGTGGAAGCTCCATGATTGCAGCCAAAGGAAAGAGAGCTTCATTGTATCGCAAACTTTTGAGCTCAACTCAGTTTCTGGACTCACATCCCTTAAGACACCCCTTCTCCCGTGGCTACCGGTTTCGTTTGCCTCTTTGAGGGCTGGATGCTTCTTCGTGAACCGAGGGAAAGTCTGTCTACCCACTGTCACTATTGCCGTGGGCAAAACCACACCCAGAGGGAGCTGCCTCCTGCTCTGAGAAGGAATACTATGCCCAAGTTAATGTCTTCCAAGTTTATCCAAAACTAGGCTCTACCAAATGCAGCATCGTTTCTTGAAAACTCTCTACTATTTACTCTCACTGGAGCTGCCGACCTCAAAGAGCATGGCAATCCCTTAGCCACGTACTGTATTTTTTAAATTTCGATAAAATTAAATTTAAATTCAGGTAAATTATTTTCATTAGAATATATTTGATGTACAGTGCTGTGTCCATTTCTCCTGTATGCCCTAGTTATCAGTCATCAGAGACATGCAAATCAAAACCCCAATGAGGTACCGCCCCACACAGGTTGGACTGGTCATCATTAATGCATCTACAAATAACCAATGCAGGAGAGGGTGTGAACCCTGCTATGCTGCTGGTGGGAATGTAAATTGGTACAACCATTCTGGAGCTCAGTACGGATGGTCCTCAGAGAATTAAATATAGATCTACCATAGGATCCAGCAATCCCAGTCATGGGCATATATCCAGGAAAAAACTATGATTCAAAAAGACACACGCACCCCTATGTTCACAGCAGCGCTATTCACAAGAGCCAAGACATGGAAACAACCTACGAGAGATGAATGGATCAAGACCATGTGGTACCATGTATACAGTGGAATACTCTTCAGCCATTTGCTGTACTTTTATTAAGCACCTACTGTATGCATCCCGTGCTCTGCCGTTTAAGGCATAGGTCGCTCATGCACAATAGAACGGTCATGGCTAGGGCAGGGTTAGGAGAGGGGGCCGTCCAGGGGAAGGGCACTGGGAGCCATCCCCAGCCCTGTTGGGTGGAATTAGCGACCTGGCCACTTGCTATTGCAGGAAATCCATCCTCCCAGCTGATGGGAGCCAGCATTAGCTCCCGGAGACTCCTCTGTTCCCCCTCCCTTACTCTTACGAGATAGGCATTAAGGTAGTAGCTACATATATGACCAGAGCAGAAATCGGCAGTGTGGGGAGCATGGCCTTGGAGGACTTCAAGGCCACTTGGTTTACAACCAGGCATCACGGGAAAGCTGCCCTTGGCCCTTCTCACACCGCTCATGACCATTCATTAGAACCCAGGCTCTGCTGAATTGACAAACACAGAAATAAAAAGGGTCCCTTCTAAACCCTGTTTGTCCACTTACCACATAATCCTTAATTACTTCTGTACTTTTATGGATAGAGAGCTTTGACTGCATTTCTGGGTACTTAGTAAACTGAATAAACCAGAAATTATTCCTCTGTCTAAATCTGTGCAATCCGTATGGGGAGGTTTAGCTTGGAAGTTGGTGACATGGTGCATATTATTTCTGAATAAATTTCCTTAGAGTCATTGATCCACTGAGTGTCAAATAAAATGTGATACCCACAAAATTCATGTATGACCCTGACATTTTTCCAGTACTTAAAGTAATTGCCCTTCTGTTTAATAACAGTGTTTATAAAATTACTTTCTGATTGGCTAGGTCCATGGCACACTCGTGTCAATAATCTGCTGCAAATATATGCCCATGGCCTTTGGCCTTGGTTTTCAAAATAATTTTCATCTCTTAAGCGTGAACCGGTGGCAGCCCTGGGAGCTAGGAGTCAAGGCTCCAACGCACCAACCTTTTTTTTTTTACTCTTTGGTCCTGGGCATTTTGGAATGCTCATTTCAGCTTTCTGGCTTTGCACGCTGAGTTGAGACTGGGTCTCGGCTCTTGAGTGATGGCTGCAGCTTCTGAAAGGGATTTGAGGTGGTGCAACGAGTGGCCCATCTTAAGGATCTAGTGCTTTCGTTTATATTGCTGGTGGCTTTCATTTTCTAGATTTTACAGATTGAGAAAAGAGAAATGGGTGACTGTGAATGAGTGAGGAGTGAAGTTTTTTGTTTTGTTTTGTTTTGTTTTTTTTTTTAGGCCACACCAGTGGCATATGGAAGTTCCCAGGCTAGGGGTTGAATTGGAGTGGCCACTTCCAGCCTACACCACAGCTCACGGCAACACCAGATCCTTAACCCACTGAGTGAGGCCAGGCATCTAACCTGCATCCTCATGGATACTAGTCAGGTTTGTTACCAATGAGCCATGACAGGAACTCTGGTGAATCACTTTTTAAGACCCCTCAAGTGAGGAAGAGATGGTTTTAGAATCGGCCCTGTTTGCCAAACCCTACAGGATGTTGAAACCTCTGGCTATAAGCATTTAGATTTAAGGCAAGGGCTCGAACAGACCCTCGAAGCCCCAACATTTCTATTCCCAAGGGACTAATTTTCAAGGGACCAACTGTCTCTTTGGCAAACAGGGAAAGAGGGCACCTGCTTGACTCCCACTGAGATCTCTGGGTATGGCATCCTCATCTGACAGTGAGGCTGAACAAGTCCCAGGATTTTCCATCATGATTTCATGATTTGATGGGTCAGCTATCTTACGTCTTCCATGGCTGGTCCCAGCGGGACCTCCAGGAAGAATTTTTTTAAATGCCTTTTTAAGCTTCTTATTTTGAAATAATTTCAGTCTTACAATGAGAATTGTACAAATAGTGCAGAATTCTGGAAATGCTAACATCTTGCATTTCCTTAGTTCGATTACCCAAACCAGGAAGTTAACCTCCCTATAATATTATTGACTAAACCATAGATCTTCATCTGTAAATTAAAATTTCCCAATGTCCCACTGATAACCTTTCTCTGGGCCGGGGTCCCATCCAAGATCCTGTGTTGCATGTAGTCGTCATGGGACTCCTTCAATCCGTTCCTTAGTCATGCTATGTGTTTCTTGACCTGCACACTTCTGAAGAGTTTTGTAGATCAGCCCTCAATCTGGGTTAGTCTGCTATTTTGTCATGGTTACGTGACCTTGTGCGTTTTAGACAAGACTGCCATGGCAGTGACGTTGTGTGCCCTCAGTGCATGGTATCCACAGAGCCACGAGCCCCTGGTGCTGTACACTTCTGATCACTTGGTTACGATGTTGTCTTATCGGTTTCTTGGCTATAGAGTTATTATCTTCTCCTTTGTGATGGAAAAGCATCTTAGGATACTGTGAGACAAAGCAAATATCCTTTTTTTATTTTCATGCTTTTGCCCACGAATTTTTATCTCCCTTAGTGGATCTTGCCTATAACAATTATTACTATGACATTCTAATGACCATTTTTCATTTCCCTCACTCCTCCTACATTTCTTAAATTGGAATTATTCTATAAGGAAAAGCAGTTCCTTCAAGCCCATTCTCTCCTCTTCAGTTGCTTTTTATCACATGGACTCAAGGATACTTATTTTATTCTATGGGTTATAAACCCCTCACTGTCATTATTTTGGGGTTCAAATGATCACAGTGTTGGCCATTGAGAGCATCCTCCGATTAGCCACCGTGTCCTTTTGTCAGGCCTCCATCATTTTTTGAGCCCTCCAGCAGGGCGTTGTGTTTGTGCTCATGCGTGTGCATACAACTCAAACTGTACCAGAGGGTCTACCTGTACAATGAGAGGTGAGGTTTCCTCTCTTACCCCAAACTCTCAGCCCAACTTCAATGATAATCACCATCAGAGAGTTAAGGTACGTATTTCAATACATTGCCTACGCAAATATACGTATTTCTATTCATGTTGAAACGCAATTTGAGACATACTGTATACACGATTCTCTAACTTGCTCTGTTCCTTATCAATATATCACGCATATCTTTCCGTATCTTCCATATTTTTGTTAATCATTGAAGAGTTCTTAATTCCTTTGCACAGGTCCACCGTACTTAAACAGGCCCCTGTTGATGAATAATTATATACAGATACACACAAATATGTGTCCTTTTTATATCTATCTAATATCTATCATTTATCTATCTAACGTTTGTTTTATAACGGGTCACCTTTGATGAGAGAGGAAGAGAGAGAATGAATGAGAGATTCCCTGTAAGACAAATTTCAGGAAGTAGAACTGGTCAAGTCAGAAATGGAAACTTTTGTCCATCGGATAGTTTTCTCCTCGTTTTGATTTGCGTGTCTTTAATTATGAGTGACAGTGAACATCGTTCCATATGTGTATACGTCATTTGTCTTTCTTCCTGTGTGAATATTTTTCGTATCATTTTTTCTATCAAATGATTGATATATTTCTCACGGATTTTCAAGAGCTTATTATATATTAAGGAAATTAGCCCTTTTCTGTCATTTGTGTTATAAATATTTTCCACAATTTGTCATGTGCCTTTTGATTTTGTTTATAATTTTTTTATCTTAGTGATGTTTTAGATAATTTAATACTTAGATTTAGCTGTCATATTATGGTTTCTTGACTTACTTCAAGATTTTTCTACTAACCTCCATGTTATCTTTTTTTTTAGGTTTTTATTTATTTTTTTTTTTGCAGTTGATTCACAATGTTCTATCAATTTCTGCTATACAGCAAAGCGACCCAGTCATACATATATATGTATTCTTTTTCTCACGTGATCCTCCATCATGTTCCATCGCAAGTGACTGGATATAGTTCCCTGTGCTATGCAGCACAATCTCATTGCTTATCCACTCCAAAGGCAATAGTTTGCCTCTACGAACCCCAAACTCCCAGTCCATCCCATTCCCGCCCCCTTGACAACCATATGTTATTTTTTACGATTATTATTTTTTGCTTTTAAATCCTTAATCATCTTGATTTTACTTCAGGGTAGGAAGAGGATGAGCATTCCAGTGTTACTTCTTATTCTCCTCTTACCCAGTGGCTGGCCAGTTGGCTAAATAGCATTTATTAAATAATTCTTCTTTCTGTCACTGATTTAAAAAGGCACCTTTATCTTTTACCAAATTCTCGAACGCATTTATGTCCATTTCTGTACTCTCTATTTACTCAATTGACCTGCCTGCTGCTTTTTTTTTTTTTTTTTTTGTCTTTTTGCCTTTTCGCCTTTTCTAGGGCCACTCCCCATGGCACATGGAGGTTCTCAGGCTAGGGGTCTGATCGGAGCTGTAGCCACTGGTCTACACCACAGCTCACGGCAACACCAGATCCTGAGAAAGGGCAGGGATCGAACCTGCAACCTCATGGTTCCTAGTTGGATTCGTTAACCACTGCGCCATGACGAGAACTCCCCTGCCTGCCACTTTTGCACCTGTTCCAAATTGTATTAATGACATGTATATGTATAAGCCAATGTCTGGTAAGGCTCGTTCTCTTTTTTTTTTCTTCAGAATTGTACTATATAGTTTCATGTTTATTTCAGATGATCTTTAGTCTTGGTTCGAAAATTATTCTCCCCACAAAACACTCAGGAGAATTTTTTGAGGGGATGAAAAAATACAATACAGGTATAAACATACATGGAGAATTAACATTGTTATGACTTAAGAGTCTTATCCTCAAGAGTAAAATGGGGAGTTCCTATTGTGGCACAGCAGAAATGAACCCGACTAGCATCTATGAGGATGCAGGTTCGATTCCTGGCCTCACTCAATGGGGTAAGGATCCAGTGTTGCTGTGGCTGTGGTGTAGGCCAGCAGCTGTAGCACCAATTCAACCCCTAACCTGGGTACCTCCATATGCCATAGGTATGGCCCTAAAAAAAAAAAAAAGGAAGGAAAATGGTGCTTTCTATTTATGTTAATCATTGGAACAACTGTTTGTTTTTATTTATTTATCTAGCTAGGCGCTAAATTTATATTTAGGTTTATTTCTAGGTATCCTCTCCCTCTCCTCTCTTTTTCTCACATTGCACCGCTCTGTGAATCAACTCTTTTCTTCAATTATGTTCTTCTAATTGGTTATTGTTTGGGTTAATGGAAAAGTCCCGATTTTCGAGTATTCATTTGACAACCAGCCACCTTGTGGAATTATCCTATTGTTTCTAATTTTTTTTTTTTTCCAGCAGTTTCTTTTAAGTATTCTGGTATGGAAGCATATTACCTATGAGTACTAATCATTTTCCCTTTTTAAAACAAATTTAGAACCTCTTAGTTTTCTCCTTCTCCACCGCACTGACTAATATGCTTGGAGAAAGTGTTCAGTAACGGGGGGCAGTGGACCGCCTGCTCCTACTGCGGGTGCGGCGTGATTTGAGCCTTTCGGCCTTAAGCATCTTGTTAAGTGTACGTTCCCCAAACACATCTCTATGCCTATTTGATTGACTATTTATTTTAATCAGGGATTTGTGTTTAAATTTATCGATGCCACTTAAAACATTTCTTCTCTGTTTGATTATTAAAATATTAAAATAGTGAGTTCTATTACTAGATTCCTTAACAATAAAACAGTTCTTAATTTATGAGGTCAGCTCTATTTGAAAGACCCTTGTTATCTTTTTTAATGTACTACTGCTGAAGTCTACTCTTAAAAACATTATTTAGGAGTTCCCGTTGTGGCGCAGTGGTTAACGAATCCTACTAGGAACCATGAGGTTGCAGGTTTGGTCCCTGGCCTTGCTCAGTGGGTTAACGATCCGGCGTTGCCTTGAGCTGTGGTGTAGGTTGCAGACGCGGCTCGGATCCCGAGTTGCTGTGGCTCTGGCATAGGCTGGTGGCTACAGCTCTGATTCGACCCCTAGGCTGGGAACCTCCATATGCCGCGGAGTGGCCCAAGAAATAGCAAAAAGACAAAAAAAAAAAAAAAAAAAACCAAAAAACAAAAAACGAACATTATTTAGGTCTTGTTGCACTGCTGTCGTACAGGTATGAGGATGGACATACAGGGGTATTTTGTTGTTTTTTTCATCTTTTGTCAAGTTTTGATATCAGTGCTATACCACTTTTGAAAAAGATTTTCCTCCTCTCTTTAAGCTCTTAAAGTGAAAATAACACTGGTAGCATTTGTTTTTGGAGGGATTGATAGACTTAACCTGTGAAAGCCTCTGGGCCTCATGCATCTCTGAGATAGCTCAATTCTCTCAGTGCTTTTCTTCATGGTCATTGGCCTAAGTTCCTTCTCTTCTGTTGTTAACTTTAGTCATTTCGACTTTGATAAAAATATATTCATTTTATCTACTGAAAATTATTAACACAAAATGAAATAGCGTATTTTTAAATATTTATTTTAGCATTTCTTTTTACCAGCAGCTATATCCATACTATCATTATTTCTAATTCTGTGAATGTGAGCTTTCCTTCTTGGGTCTTTTTTTTTTTTTTTTTTTTTTTTTTTGCTTTTTAGGGCCACACCCATGGCATATGGAGGTTCCCAGGCGAGGGGTCTAAATGGAGCTACAGCTGCCAGCCTACACCACAGCCACAGCAACACCAGATCCGAGCCGCATCTGTGACCTGCACCACAGCTCACGGCAATGCGGGATCCTTAACCCACTGAGCGAGCCCAGGGATGGAACCCGCAACCTCATGGTTCCTAGTCAGATTCCTTTCTGTTGCACCACGACAGGAACTCCCCCTTCTTTGGTCTTTATTAAGATAACTCGGAATTTCTCGACCTCAGCCTCACTGACATTTTAGGTGGGTGATGCTCCATCATTGGGCTGTCCCATGTAGGAGGTCTAGTGGCCCCCCTATTCTCTACCTCTGAGGTGCCCTCCCAGCTCCCTAACAGTGCCAGCCAAACCCAACTCTCCATATACTGGCAAATGTCACTGGGGGGAACAAATCTTTCCTAGTTGAGAATCACTGCGAGAGCTAGAGATTTATCTATTTTATTGTGATATATATTCATTAGGTGTTTTTCATTAATGTCTGCTGTCTCTCTAATTCTTTTTGCTTTAGTAAGATGTATTTAGTTCTTCTTTTTCTTCATGTGAATCAAGTGCCTGGTGCACATATTTCCTTGCTTTCTTACTGAATAACTGCGGTTGTAAACATTATGATGCTCCCCTATTCTATCCTATTAACTCCCTTGATATGCAATTATTCTTGTAAACCAGAGAGCCTGCAATTTTATTTTTAATTTTTACTTTAGCCCAAGTAATCGTCATCTTTAAAAAAGTTTTCTGTGTACTTTTGGGTGGCTTGGCTGTAGTTTCTATTTTAGGTGTTAATAACTAGATTCACAGACATACATACTGCTCAGATACTGTGATCTACTTTAAGTTTTGGTGATACATCAGATTTCTTTGTGATCGATTGCTCTGTTCATGTTCTACAGGCATTTGGAAAAAGCACATGTGTTCTATTTTGAGGAGAAGGAGTTTGACCGACATCTGTTAGATTGACCGTATCGATTATGCTACTTATATTTTTTACATGCTTCCTAATTTTTATGTACTTTATTTGTGATAAGCTAAGCATGAGCTAAAGTGTTCTATTACTATTTCATTCTGGCAATTTTTGCCTTTTTAAAAAAATTCTTTTATGTGGCTGGTTTTTGGTTTTTGGTTTCTGATTTTTTTTTTTTTTTTTTTGTCTTTTTGCCTTTTCCAAGGCTGCTCCCTCGGCATATGGAGGTTCCCAGGCTAGGGGTCCAGTCGGAGCTGTAGCCACTGGCATACACCAGAGCCACAGCAACGCGGGATCCCAGCGGCATCTGCGACCTACACCACAGCTCATGGCAACGCTGGATCCTTAACCCACTGAGCAAGGCCAGGGATCGATCCCACAACCTCATGGTTCCTAGTCGGATTCATTAACCACTGCGCCACGACGGGAACTCCAGTTTCTGAATAGTTTGGAACACAATCATGTAACTAGATTTTTGTGTGTCTTCTTCAATTGATCATTATGATCTGGTCAAATACTTTTGCCTTAAATTTATTTATTTATTTATTTATTTATTTATTTATTTATTTTTGCTACTTCTTGGGCCGCTCCCGCGGCATGTGGAGGTTCCCAGGCTAGGGGTCCAATCAGAGCTGCAGTCTCCAGCCTACACCAGAGCCACAGCAACCCGGGATCCGAGCCGCGTCTGCAACCCACACCATAGCTCACGGCAACGCCAATCATTAACCCACTGAGCAGGGGCAGGGACCGAATCCACAACCTCATGGTTCCCAGTCGGATTCGTTAACCACTGCACCACGACGGGAACTCCCTGCCTTAAATTTAAACTTATCTGATACAATTATCAAAACCCTACTTTCTTTTACTGTACATGTTCATGTTACGTCTTTGCCAATCATCATCATTTTCATTTGAGTCACTTTGCTTCAGATGAGTCAAACACGTGACATGATATTTTGCTTTCCTTTTTGTAAGTATGTTTTCTTTTAATAAGTAAGATTTATACTTGATGTAAAAAATGCATTTGATTCTAGTGCTTTGATTTGACTTTAACTTTTCTTTGTCTTTATTTTGTTTCCTGTCTTCTGCTGTATCATCTTAGCTTTTTTTGTTTTGCTGTATTGTGTCGTGTATTTTTTCACCAATAATATGGAAAAGTAGTGTTTTAAATATATAATATTACATATCAATGATATCCTTAAACCTTTTTATTGATGTATTATTTTTGTCTTATTGCCTTATTTTTATTGTTTTAATACAGGATTTATTTATAGGATTCTTTTTTTAAAAAAATAATTGAAATCCAGAACACATCAGGATTTCCTAAGACTCTGAGTGTTGTTTCCAGCCAAAGATTGCTTTCCTTTATTTGAGGATAGTTTTCTTTTATTATATCTTTGACTAGGGGGTTACTTTTAAAATGCTCTTTTCTTCTCTGACACCAGTGAATGCTGAATTTCCTGTGTCTCGTCTATCCTTTTTCTCTTTTGTTAATTTTAGTTCTTGATTTTTTGAGCCTTTTTTGGTTTGGTTCTCTTAAGTCCTACCATGCTTCTGTGTTGCCAGCAGTGTCTATTCAACTTGTTCTCCTTTTAATGAGATTTTTATTTCCATTTGATTTGATCATGATTTTGGAAAAGTGGATTAATTTTTTTCCTTCCATCCCCTTCTAAATCCTTCTCCTGTTTGCTCATCTACATTTTGATTCTTTGTATGTCTTTTTTATGCCCCACTCAAAGACCTTCTATTTCCTTTATTGTACATGGAAGTTGAGCATTAGCCTATGTCCTGTTCCTTTATGTTCTGATCCTTTCCTTGAGAACTTTCTCTCTTGATATGTATTCTCCACCTCCCCTCTACCTCCTTTTTTTTCCCCTGCAGTCAGCATTAGCAGAGGCATTTGCTGAGGTGTATGACTGGAGGAAACAGAATAGGGGACATCGGGCTGGAAAGAGGCTGAGGCCTTGAATGCAGATTGAGGAGACTTGACTGCATTGTGTTGGGTGGGAGTGAAGGACAGGTGCTGAGTGGATCAATGAAGAAACGGGAGGACCCCCAATGCAGATGCCACTGCTTCCTTCCCTCACATTCTGGTTGCGCCGTCCAGTCTGGTAATGCCGTCCCCTCTGAACTTCAGGTACCACTTTTTTCCAAACTCTTTTATAATGCTCAGCATTTTCTGCTTTTTAGGAGAGTCATTTATATACTTGCCTCACTCCCAGATTAGATTAGAGGGCAGGGACTCTGCTTCCCCCACAGAGCACCAGCAGAGGTCCCAGGTCCCCAAAGCAGCTCAATGTATGTTCTTTATTGGGACCAGTGTGCTTGGCCTTTAGTCAGTGCTCCTCCCAGAGCAGTTAGAGGTAGGTATGGGAGAAGATGGTCAGGGAAGACTTCCTGCAGGAGGTTTGGTACCATCCTAGCGGCAGAAAGAACAAAGCCCAGAGCGTGCAAACTCAAAAGCATATGCAAAGTTGCAAAATCCACTCCACACACTCCCGGTTGTCTCTTTCTTCTCCATTTTTCCTCTTGAGCATCTTTCACTTTCTAGCATGCATATGAATCCTTTATTTCTCATGTCTATGTACGTTTTAATTTCCTGCAGTGAGGCAAGCTCCATGGGGAAGAAAATTCTGTTTGCTTTGCTAGCTGATGTGTCTAGAGCCGTGCCTGGCACAGAGCAGGTGCTCAATAAATATTTGTTGAAGGATGCCTGGCACATAGTAGGTGCTCAATAAATGTTTGTTGAATGAATATTCAACCTAGAGGTTCCAGGCAGGTGACATAAATGAGTGACCTGAGTGTGGTATTCACACCTACACCTACAGGGATGGTCTGCGGTTTTGCAAAGAAGAGTCTTTTGTTGTATGTTTCTTAAAGCACACTGCTTCACCTCTGCTTGCTTTACATTCTTTTTTTAAGTAACAGTAAAGGTACATAGAAATGTGTCCTTACTATAATAAAAAGAACACACCAAATGCAAGGATACATGCTGGCTGACACTGGGTCTCAATGCTAAGTCACAGTAGGGAGTGGTGGCGACTGTGCAAAACTGGAGAGCACATACCCAGGTTAAACGGGCAGACTCCACTCTGCTCTGCTGCTCCAGTGTCACCACAGGCGAAAGCTGGGCCAGTGTGGCCACAGCTGCCAATTTTTTTTAAATGAAGCCAGACATCTGGATCATTTATGGAACTTCATTATTGCTACATGTTAACCCCTCACCCCCCCAAAGAGAATACTCTGTGGGTCAAAATCAAACAAAGCCCACCAGGTGTTGGCAGGGCCAATGGAGCTGCTTCGTTGTAACTCCTGTTCAGCCAATAAACGGGAGTCTTGAGGGTGCCAGGTCATCTTCTGCTTTTCCTCTGCCAGCCTGGCATCTGTGGGCACCCTCCCCACTCTGAGACTGCTTCTTCCCTGTGTCACTGTGCAGAGTCTAAATGTCACCCACACATAGAGCAGTGGTGGCTCCAGAGCCATCATGGTGAGCTGTCTGAAGGGGTGTCAGCTCATCGGACAGGGTATAATTTCAGTCAATGTGTTCTTGTCTTATTTTAGTTCAACATCATTTCCCAGTTGCAAACCTTTTGAATGACACACGAAATGCAAAACAACATAAAAGGTCCTCCCTGAGGCAGATCTGTGTCCGTGTAGAACTTTAATTATTCTTTTTGAATCCTCATCATAATGTGCTACCCCAATTCTGGCAAAAAAAAAAAAATTAAAAAGTCTGATGGGAAACATTTGTGTCACCTGTACCAGGATTTTATTTTTTTTATGATAGGCTTTATATTTTTAGAAGCACTGAACAAAAGGAAGGGCCTTTCTAATCAAGAGTATTCTTTGGATACAGAGCATCAGACAATATTTGTGATAAATAGAAAATAACTGCTCTTATAGTCTTCTGTGGTGACATTTACAAGATCACGTTTGTCTTTCGAAAGTATTTTTAGTGCAGGTTTGATGAAGAGCCTCTAACCTACTTGTTGGGTGGGGGGGCTCAGGGGGCTCCATTTAGGAGGTTTGAGGTATTAGATTAAAGAGCAAAATTTTCACCAAGAGTGAAGCGGCTAGATTTGCTTTGATTATTCCCTCTCTAGGTCATTAGGAATGATTCGAAGGCCTTTCTGGGGGCCGTGATCAGGCCTCGCCTCCCAGAGTTTCCGGAAGGGGCTTCTGGGGACACATGTGGCCTCTCCCTGTTCTGATCGATTGGGGTGTATGGAGCCCGCTCCTTGGTGGGGGCACCCGGAGGCCGAAATCAAGCATCCTTTTCCCCTCTCCAGACTCATCAAACAGTCTGTAGGAGATGAAATCTGAGCCCGGGAGAGAGCTCCATTTTCTTTGAAAGCTATCCAGGGCGGCCTCGAAGCGCCAGACCTAAAAACAATATCTTTACAACGCCAGCCATAATTCAGCGTGATAATGTAACTATGTTTTTGTTTTAAACCTGACAGCATGTAAAGTTATGACAGGCCGAAAGCAGGAGTGGAGGGCGGCCCGTGATGGGAGTTGTGGGGGCAGGGGTGGGGGGCGAGAGGGGGGCTCCAGTCGGGTTAGAGGCTTGGGCCAGGACCCTCACAGCATCATCTGACCTGACTTGTGCGCCTGATCTTCCTCTTGGGGGGCGTCTCCTCAATCGATGTGTGTTTGCAACTACAGCACTTTGTTGGGAACGGTGGGTCCCCTAGACGCGGGTGGCACCCTTCAATGCGGAGCCACCTTCCTCCAACGCGAGATTATAAATAAGTTTCTGGCTTCTCCATTTAAATGAAAACCTTTAGTAACCAAAACTAGCTCATCGTGAACTTCGCAGCTTGAAACATCCATTTCTCCTGCTGATGCAAGCGAGAGAGTTAGTTATTTCCATTGGCTTTCAACTGACCCTTAGGCAGACAGGAAGAATAGATTCTCTGTTATTTATTTGTGTGTTTTTGGCAATTTGCTGTATATAAAAGCCGTTAAGTACAGCAACAGCTGTACTTTCCCAAAGAAGGGGGCTAATAATGCAGATTTAAATGGTGTTTAGCAGGAGCAAAATCTCAGAGACATCAGCAAAGTCCAACTTCATTCAGATTCTATGAACCAACAGTGTTTGGGAGAGTTCAATTTTGCCCTCGATTGCTTGGGCAGCCTAATGTGCAAAGCTCCATCCTTCTCTCCTGGGGCCACGCTTGGCTTGGGGCCAAGAGTGGGCAGGACCTCCTGCCCACTGGTAAAGCCGAAGGGCCCGCTCCGAGTCGCTTGTTAGAAAACCCAAGATCTCGTGCTTTGCTGGAGAAATATAATAGACAGCTTCACTTTCACACTCCTTAAAAGTCTTTTTTAAAAATAGTCCCTCTAGCGAGAGGCTTTTTTTGGGATGCGGTGCTTTGCACCTCTGCATGTGCAGACTGTTTGAGGAGGGTTTTTTGTATGTGTGGTTCCACTGGCTGTGCTGCCAGGGTTGGAGGCCTGGCTAGCAGAGTCACCAGGAGAGAAGAAGACCTGTTTTACAGGATGCTCTGAGGCAGGAGGTGCAACAAACCAGAGGGGCATTTTTGCAATTCTTTTCTGAGCAGTTCATCCGGGGGCTTCAGCTCATCTGCTCATCTCCCTCCTTGACCCTCCGTGCTTTCAGAATCCCAAATGCCTCTGCCTGCCCTGCCCCGCATGCTGCAGGGCAAAACACCTAGGAGGCTCGTCCCTGCTGTGCCCCCAGCCTGCCCTTGCAGCAAATCCCCCCGCTCTGCTAACAGGTCATTTCCTCAGACCCTAAACCTGCGTGGTTTGACTGCTCTCTTGTCTCCCACCCCGCATCCATTCCTTCAGCATTATCTGTAGACTCTGCCTTCAAAATATGTGCAGAAAGTATCTTGGAGTTCCCGTCGTGGCTCAGTGGTTAACGAATCTGACGAGGAAACATGAGGTTGCGGGTTCGATCCCTGCCCTTGCTCAGTGGGTTAAGGATCCTGCATTGCTGTGGCTGTGGTGTAGGCCGGTGGCTATAGCTCCAATTCGACCCCTAGCCTGGGAACCTCCATATGCTGCAGGCGTGGCCCTAGAAATGGCAAAAAAAAAAAAAAAGAAAGAAAGTGTGTCCACAGTCTTCTCCCCACCCACACGTGGTCATGTGGTCCAGCTCCACCAGCATCACCTCTCATGTGCATTATTAACAGCCTCTTGGCTGGTCTTCCGGCCTCTGCCCAGTCCCTACCTGTTAGTCTCAACACACAAGCGGGAGTGATTCTCTTTCAACGCGATGTCAGATCTTGTCACTACCGTGTTCGAATGCTCAGGGGCTCCCGTGTCACTTGAGTCAAGGCAGGGGCCGGCAGGCCCCACTATCACATCCCTGCCTCTACGTCCAGCCGTCTCACGGCTCTCTGCCTCGCTCGCTCTGCTGTGGCCACACAGGTCCCGGCGCTTTGCTGGGCTGGTCAGACTCCTGTCCCAGGGCCTTTGCACTGGCTGCACCCGCTGTCACATCTCACCAGACATTCAGGTCTTTGCTCAAGTGGGGGCTCCCAGCGAGGCCTTCTTGGAGCCCCGGGTTAAGATGTGAACCCCCTCATCCCAGAACCCCTACCTGTCCCTCTCTGCTCAGTTTGCTTCCAGGCACATTTCACTCTTACAGCATCACTGTTGCCTGCGCCTTGTCTGGAACGCTGCTCTGTTTTGTTGGCAGAAGCACGTCCAGCCCTTGGAATAATGCCTGGCACGACTGAGTCCTCAAGGCACCTTGTATGAATGAACGAATGAGTGGATCAACCGACGTCGCCCTCAGGGGTTCTAAGGGCTGGAGAGTCGTGAGGCTTCGCAGAAGAGGCCTTGGAGTGAGGCGGCCTGTGGTCAGGACTGCTATGTGTGACCTGCTCTGTCCCTTCTTTGTGAGATGATTCAAATAGGTCCAGGCTTTGAGTGAAGATGTTGTGGGGAGTTGTGGGGGGACCTCTAGGAACAGAGCAGTCAGGACAGTGGGTCCAGGGGGCCAGACAGCGTGGGCCCTGCTTGGCTCCCGCCAGTTCCCCCATTTCCTCAGCCACACCCCCAGCCTTCCCGAGCAGGATCCCCTAGGAAAACTCCCTCCTCAGGACCCATTCTCAGGGTGAGTCCTGGCCCTGGAATCTAGGGCCTTCCTCGGAGCCCCCGGGCTCCTCCCCACACCTTCCCCGGGAATCTGAACCAAAGCCCCTGTGACACAATAGTGTTGGGACAGCCTTTAGCATAGAGGGTGACAGGTTCCTAGGTGGTAGCATCCTTATAATCAGGTGTTCATGTCATTCTGACTGCGAGATACTGTCAGCTGTATAACGGGCCATCTTTTAAGGGAAACCATAAAGAAGCCTGATATCTATTGTCAGATGCATCATTAGGTCAGATGTATTCAGTCTTGAAGGTCGGCGGAGGAAGCACAGCGTTAGGAGTTTTGTTAAGGAGCAGAGCTGCTCAGGCCCAGACATCTAGAAAGCAGCCTGGCCCAAGGAGCCCTTGGGGAGCGCTTGGGACAAGGCCAAAACTCAGGAGGGGCCCAAGGTGTGTGCAGATAACGAACTGGGCACAAGGGAGCTCTGCCCGTCAGGTGGTAAGGGACTGTCGTGGCCCTCTGGGTACCACTCTGATGGGGCCCCCACAAGTAGTCATTATTCACTTGACCAAGGGAGGTACAAGAACCGTTTGCTCTCGGAAACCTCATGCTTGGATCGCCCAAGGAATAACATCTTTCCAAACTGGGCTTAAGAGGAAAGTCAGTCCACCTGCACTGGCCCTATTCCACATTGCAGCCGGGAGAAAGGGTGATGGTTATTATAAGCAACTGGAAGATTATTGTTATAAACAGGATTATTATCTTATTATATAATCGTACCTTATATTATAACGACGATGATGATCACAAATATTAGACGCAAGCATTTAGCACAATCTTTGTGCTAGGAATTGTGTTGCAAATTTGATATCCTTTGAATTGAACTGGGGAAGGCCGGCCCGCCGGGACCCCCCTTGCTGTTGCAGAGACAGGTTCCAACATGTGTTCCAGGTCCTACAGCTGAGCAGTGGAGGACACAAGATTCCACATCGCCTTCACCCCCACTGTACCCCATTTACGGAGCCTCCCCCAAGTCAGCTTAAACGGTTTCTGGACCGAAATGTGCCCTGGACCTGAGACCCTCCTGTGTTCTAAGAGTGTCTGTGCCCTTCCAGCCATGCAGCAGCCATGTGATAGGGATGGCCTGGTCCCTCTGGCCTGGGGGCTGGAGGGATGGGAGCAAAGGACGGTCTTCTGACCTATGAAACACCATGTCTTAGGACATTCTGGATTTTTTTTTTTTAAATGGCAGCTGTGCTAGGGAATTGAAAAGATGGAAGTGGCTAAAATATTTTTAAATGATTTTTTCCGCATATAGGCAAGAGGTTATATTGCAAGTTCAATGCTAATTACAGTTATTTTCCAAGAAAAAAAAAAAAAAGCAGCCATGTGAAAGGGAAGGAAATTTGGTTCCAAAAAACACGAGCTTGCTTGTGCCGCCTGGTCCAGGCCGTGTCCACCGAGGGCGCCAGGCAGGAGACATCTCTGCCTGGTGCACGGGGCACTAAATAACTCACAGATGTCAGACACAAAAGAATTACGCCTGTCTGACCTATGAGAGGGAAAAAATTCTGCCTATCTGCTTATGGCCAAGAGATGTGTCTTTAAGTGTCATAAAAATTCGGCATTTTTTTTTCCTCCTAATTGTCTCCTATAATTTTGCCAGATTTATTAAAATAAGATTTTCTGGGGGGTTATTTTTTTTTTTCCTTTGCACTGGTAGAATGTGCTCTTTAGTATCATTTTACATAATTTAATACAATTTGTTCCATCCATTGATTTTCATGGGGATACAAGCTGTTCGTTTGTGAGAAAGCTGGCATGGGCGTGAGTGTTGGCAAGGAGGCCCATCGAGGAGTCGATCCTGATTTCAAAGTTCCGGGGTGTGGGGGTGGGGGGCTTCGGCCATTTTGAAGCAGGCTCCGTGAAGTTGGGGCTCCCAGGCGTCTCGCCTCTGCTCTCGGAGGGGCAGGATGGAGGCCATCGGCTGCCCTGTGGACTTGGGAAGGGATGCTAGGTCCCTACAAGGTGCCGGGGCAGGGGAGGGGGGCTCTCCCCAAATGTGCAGCCTGATGGAGAAACACAGGTGTTTCTTAATGACGAGTGCAGAGGGAAGGGAACGGCGGGCAGGTGCCCGGATGCCGCATGCCAGCCCGGGCAGCCCAGCCAGCACCCGCCTCCCCGGGGCGCCCCGCCGGCTTGGCTCTGCAGCCCGAGGCCTTCACCTTCACGGCCTCGCTTCTCTCCATCCTTCTTTTGTTCCATCGGGCGTGGAGGTTTTGTTTTTTTCTTTTTTTTTTTTTCACAAGACTGAGCCAAACTCTTGACATGTGGGGAGAGAGGCAGCATCACCAGGCTGGTGGTAATTGGTCGAGGTGTTGAGCCCCCAGAGAGTGGAGGCTGGGTTAGTGCCTTCATCTTGGTGGGGGGGGGTTCCCTCCCGGAGACCACATAGGCCCCCTCCTGAAGGAGGAGCTTGAGAGCCCTCAGCCCCTCCTCCCTCCAACTCCCTGGAGGCTCTTCTGACCACCTGTGTTTCTGGGGCTGCAGCGTCACATCCCACGTGACAAAGACATTTGTAGAAAGGAGCTACCGAGGTCCCCTTGTAGAGCAGCAGAAACGAATCCATGAGCATGCAGGTTTGATCCCTGGCCTCGATCAGTGGATTAAGGATCTGGCATCGCTGTGGCTGCGGTGTAGGGTGGCAGCTGTAGCTCGGATTTGACCCCTAGCCTGGGAACTTCCATGGGCCACCTGCGCAGCCCTAAAAAGCGAACCCCAAAACAAACCAAAAAGAAAGGCTCTAGGATGGAAGACTAGAGAACTGGGCTCCAGCCCACCTTCACTGTGCTGTGTGATCTTGGACAGCTTACTTGGCCTCTCTGGGCTGTAGCCCCACCCCTTCAATGCTGACTCTCAAACCCCGTGTACCATAGAGAGGGGGTCCCCAGCCTGTTGGTATCTACCTGGCAGACACCAGGGCTTCTCCTGCTTTACTCTTCCCACAGCAGGCCTGCCTCTCCTCTCAGGAGGTGGTGGCCTGAGACAGAAGGAGAGCGGATGGTGTGGGGAGAGTTAATGACGTGACCCCGCCCCCAGCTGCAGGAAGCGGACCTGCCGGTCTCTGCTCCTGGGTTTCTGAAGGCCCATCACAGCTCCACCCCAAACTAGTGTCACCCTGCCCTGGTTGGCTTCCCAAGGGGAGGGTCTGAGGACTGTGGCTGTCTTGTCACACAGACTGACAGGGATGCAGCCCCCTCTGGGTGGCAGCGTCTCTGGGAAAGGGTGCCCCAGACAGTGATGAATCACCTCCTCCCCCACCCCCGGGAACGCTAAGTAGGCCAAATGAAATGATCTGAGCTGGCTGCTGGCCAGGGCGGCAGGGCTAATCCTTGCCTTTGTGGGAGAGCCTGGGGCCGGAGGGTCTGCCACCAGTCACAGCCGCCTGTTACGATGCTGGCCCGGTGGCTGTGCCGCCACCCCAGGGGCTCCAAGGCCTCCTGCTGGCCCCCCTGCTGGCCCCTCATCCTCGCTCTCCTGAACCCTCACAGAGACCACCGCTGCCTCCACCTGCAATGAGAATGTGGAGAACAGGACACCGCAGAGCTCCCAGCCCTCCTGGAGTCACTTTTGAGCACCTACTGAATGCCCATCCTGGTGGGAGGGGCGGTTATCAGAGAAAAAGAAGAGATGGGAGCCCTCTGCAGCTGCTAAGGGTGGCATGTAGTGCCTGGCACAGGGAGGGCACCAGGTTAGTGGGAGCAGTTCTCACCCAGTGCTTGCTCAGTGCCAGGCACTGGGCCGGGCGCTTGCCAGGGGATTATCTTCCAGTCCCTGTAACAATCCTAGGAAATGCGTCCTGACCATCCCCATTTTATAAATGAAGGGCTGAAGCTCAGAGAAGTCAAGTAACTCACCCAGGGTTGCAGAGCTAGCACACGTGGCGGCCCTTCTAGGCTTTAGCCCTCCCTGTGGCCTGGAGTTGCTCTCTCCTGTGGGGAGTCCCTCTCTGTCCATCCAGCACTCCTGTGCCATTCATCAACCAGTGCTCTTACCCAGCCCAGGGCTGGGCAGGGGGATGCGAAGGCCAAGGGGAGTGAGAGCCCCTCCCCGTGCAGGAGCTCAAGTGACCCTAGCACAGTGGCCCCTGCTCAGCTCGGACCCAGTTCTAAACTGGAGGGAAGGCCAGATAGTGAGCAGACCCCAGGGCACTGTGCCGAGGAGGGCCTGGCTCAGCCCCAACTGTGAGGTAGTGCAGACCTGGGGTCGGGGGGTCATTGTCCTTACAAGTTCATTTGTTGAGGGCGGAACGCGAGAGGCATGATGGGCCTGCCTGAGAGTGCAGGGGGGCGGGGGGCGGGGGGCCGTGGCTGCTGCTGCTGCTGCCCAAGGGGGCTGGGCAGATGGGAGAGACTGCAACACAGCATCTCCCTCACTAGTTCATTTTTTTTTTATTTTTTTTTATTTTTTATTTTTTATTTTTTTGCTTTTCTAGGGCTGCTCCTGCGGCATATGGAGGTTCCCAGGCTAGGGGTCTAATCGGAGCTCTAGCCGCTGGCCTACGCCAGAGCCACAGCAACGTGGGATCTGAGCCGCGTCTACAACCTACACCACAGCTCACGGTAATGCCGGGTCCTTAACCCAAAGAGCAAGGGCAGGGATCGAACACGCAGCCTCATGGTTCCTAGTCGGATTCGTTAACCACTGCGCCATGACGGGAACTCCCACTCACTCATTCATTGAACAAATACTGCATCCTTTGTACCCAGCCCTGGGCCAGACAGGGGGCATTCTAAGGAGAGCCGGACAGGCAAGGGTCCAGCTCTGATGAAACTTACATTCAAATGAGGGGAGATGGACCATGAACCTGTAAACAAACATGTAAACAAGATCATTTCAAATAGTATGATGTGTATGAAGAACACACAAGGGAATGGGGGTAGGAAACATCTGAGTCATGCCTTCATTCGTTCATGCATTCATTCATTTATTCATTGCACACTGTTTATTAAGCACCTTGCATATCTCAGGCACTTTCCAAATAGGCGGATACCTTGGTAAATAAAACAGCCAAAATCCGTGTCCTCAGTGAGGTATCTGCATGTGTGTGTGTGTGTGCGCGCACACGCACATGTGTAACTGTGTGCATGCCCGTGTCTGCCTTGGCATGGCTGTGTGCCTGGGCATACAAGAACATGGGTTTCCTGGAAGAGAAAGGAGACCCCGGGCAGAAACAAGAGCGGGGCTCAGCCTCCCTTTCAGCCCTGGCCTGCAGACCCTGCCAGCAGCTTGTGTTGAGAGGAAGCTTTGAAAAATCCTCTCTTCTCCAGAAAGCACTCCCTGGCACAGGCTTCCTCCCTTCCGCCTGCTCTTTCTAGCTAAGGGCCGCTCCTTCCTGCCTTCCATCACAGCCTAGGTCATTGTCAAGACTCACTGTCAGGCCAAGGTCAACAGAACCTTTTCCGGGGGGGTGGGGGGGCTGCAGTTGGCCTGGCCTAGGCACCACAGGGAGGATCCTTTTTATTGCTCACCCAGCCACTTGCTGAAAAATTAATTTGCAAATGAATCACATTTACTGAGACCTTCTGGATCAGATAACAGATGCAGCCTGGCCTGTTCCAGAAGACCATCCAGAGAAGAAATCCTAAAAGCTTCTTTGGACAAAAGGACTCCTGCTGGCCTGGCCGAGCCTCACTCCTGGTTTGGGCTCCTCGCACGAGGTGTGCTGCTGGATATTTGGAAGCTGCTCCTGGAAGCAGAAGCTCCAGGCTCCATCCCAGCAAGTGCTCCTGGAGCGGAGGCTGGGCCGGGCAGCCGGGCCCTCCCGGCCGGCTCTCTGGATTGGTTCTCCTGGAGCCCCTCGGAAGCAACCAGGAGCCGGCTCTCCCCTCCCTGGCCATCTGCTTGAAGCATCTGGTGATCAGGTGCAAGCCCCACACCGGAGCATTCAAGCTGAAATGTGCAGTCACCTTGCCACCCGCACTGGCTTTTGTTCGCCGCCAGGCTGCCCCTCTTTGTGTTGGGGAGAACAGTCTGGGGCTGCAAATCCTATTGCCGGCACCGGGCGTGCGCCGGGACTGTGCTGAGATCCTGCAGCCTGTGGCTGGTCTGGACCCGACTCTCCCCTCCTGCCAGGGTCTGTGGACACGTCTCCAGCGAAAGGCAGGGGCTTTCCATAGCAGAGCAAAGATTGTTCTTCGATGCTGTCTTTACCCAGCTGGGTAGAGCCAGTCGCAAATATTTGGATGCCACTGGAAAAGAGACAAGCCCTTCAGCTTTCTCTGTGTCCATCTCTATTTAGTAAAGAAAGAATGGGTTGTTCCCTCTGCTGTTAGTGGCCGTGAATGAAGGTGGCTTATTGAGGGGGTGATTTTCTGGGGCCCAGGTCAGGGCCGGGGAAAAGGCTTTGGACCTGCTTCTGATCTTGCTTCCTTCTTCCGTGCCAACCCAGGTACCCTGCGGGCATGCAGGTGTCTGCATGGCTGACCGCATCCTCCACCTCTGCTTGCGTCCCCCCTAGCAGAGTACTCAGGGAATATTGGGGGGGGGGGCAGTTCTTCTCAAGAGAGAACTCTTTTCTTTTCTAAGCTGTGGAGGACTCAGCTGGAGACTCACTACGAGAAGAGAAGCTTTTGTTTGCTTTTCAGGCTTGTAAAGCATGGCCCCAAATGGTACCTCCCAAAGCAACTAGGAGACCTGTCCTCTGGGCAGCCAGAGCCCACGGGCACTGCATTTACAGGCTCCTCTCCTGGA
The DNA here is from genome assembly GCF_054392235.1 of Sus scrofa. Lineage (NCBI taxonomy): Eukaryota > Metazoa > Chordata > Mammalia > Artiodactyla > Suidae > Sus > Sus scrofa. The sequence goes on from NC_139388.1 coordinate 44,709,574, forward strand.
GCAGGTCCAAGGTGAAAGGGCTTGGAAGACCTTACGGAGACTAGCTCTGCTTGAAAAGATGAAACTCTGAGTAATAGTCTCTTGGAAATCATGTCCCCTCCCTTAATTGTTTTTAATTGCTGGGTGTGCTCGTAAAGATGACAATGATGTCCCAAGATTTTCTGGGGATGCCTTTTCGATTCCTCTCTTTAGGTTAGCTGCGGGCGTTATTCTAGAATGTTCTTAGACGAAGATACGATTCTCTGAAAACCAGAAGCTCTGCCCAGGCCCCATGCTCTGTGTGTTCACCCCTTCCAATGAGCTTTGCCAATGCTATTCGTGACCATCCGTTTGATGTGGCGAAGCCCTTGCCTGCTGAAATTAGCATGCGATTGTGTTCTGGAAAGGGACAGAAGAAAAAAAAATAAAGTCGAAATCCCAATCTGGCTCCATCAATTGGTCTCAATCCCAAGGGATTTTCTTTAGAAGATGAGGAAGATTTAATGCATGGGGCTGGGGGGTGGGGTGGGGGTTGGGGCCAGGAAGAGGACCACCAATGAGAGGCAGGGGAGCCCCAGCACGTCACAGGCACTGTCATTCCTGGACTGCCCGTGATGGACCACCTGCCACTATTTTGCCAGCCATGCTTTTTGCTTTTAAACACTTTCCAATAAGGTGATCAATGAGAAAAAGAGTCGATCTTCCTGGTGAATTTTTGGAAACTTTTTAACATTTCGTAGTGACTATACTTCCTTAGTGGGAAAATGCAGCAAGAAAACCTTCAATTTTTTTTTTTCCTTGCTCTTTCAGGGCCATACCTGTGGCATATGGAGGTTCCCAGGCCAGGGGTTTAATCGGAGCTGTCGCTGCCGGCCTATGAGACACAGCCACAGCAACACTGGATCCAAGCCACGTCTGCGACCTATACCACAGCTCACGGCAATGCCGGATCCTTCACCCGCGGAGCAAGGCCAGGGATCGAACCCACAACCTCAGGGTTCCTAGTCAGAATCGTTTCCGCTGTGCCACGACGGGAACCCCGAAACCCTTCCATTTCAGATACGGGACTGAAAACTGACATTGTTCAAAGTTATGGAAGAGGCTGAGGCGAGTGTCAGACTTAATCTAGCTTTTAAATATTTCCATATGATGGTTTCAGTATGTCAATATTAGATTTTAAACATACCCCAAGCATCTTTGATTTTAAAGATGTAACCCCCCCCCGCCCCGGCACCTTTTACCAGCACATGCGTGTAACACATGGTGCTATTTCCCTCACAAAGCACTGCTGTCCTGTGCATATGTGCCCACACCGACATCCCCCTGCCTCTGCCCCCTCAGAGCCCCTTCCCCGGTTCGGGGGGCTGCCGGAAGGTCAATGCTATTTCATCCGTGTGCTAACCTGGCAGCCCACCCCTACTGGCATTAGAGCCTCCAACATCTTTTTCTCCCACATCTTGGTGGAGCTTCAAGATGAGGTCCCATTGGCTTAAGGCGCGGTGCTGGCTTTCTCTGATGGCTGTGCCGTAAGTTAGCAGGATAAGTTTGACAGTAATTTAATTTTCATTGACAAATGCTGTCATAATATTGAGAAAAAAGTGATATATTGTATCAACAGTAGTGGTCGACGCTCAGCCAGTCATATGGACTGGGCGAGCACCATATGCTTCTTCCAAACTCGCCTTGGAAAGCTCTGGCTAAGAACTTGACAAGCTTAAGATACCAGTCAGGGAAAGCGATTACCCTTGAGAGGTTCTTGCCATGTTTCCAGTTTCCTAGGGGAAAGGAGAGTTCATTTTCTGGGACAGCCACTGTACCTACCATTGTGGGCGTCCACTACGTTCTGCCATACCCCTGGGTCAGGAAGCCCCTCTTGGGTGCCCCAACGTGTTTGCCAAGGAGTGTCACACGCCAGGGCCAGGGGCAGCCAAGCAGATCCCCTGCCGACACCTGGCACAGCCCTGAGCCCTGCAAAGATGAAACACCATTGATTTCCTGCTGGGTTGTGTTTGTTTCGGCTGCGGTTCCCTCCACTGGATGCCAGCGGTTGTGCGTCCTGGAGCCTGTGTGTGAATGAAGCCAGGGCCCGAGTCTGGTTGCATCACAAACTCTGACGATCCAACCAGAAAGGGGACAGGATTCTCATCTTGGGAGCACAACTAAGATCTCAGGATCTCCAAAGCCCCTTCTGGACCAATCTCAAAAGCCAGCAGGTTCAGTGTGCGCCTTTCTATTCCTGGTGAATGTGTCTGACGCAGCATTGGGCCAAACTCCGAACTAGAGGATTCGACCAGAAGAGTGATGAAGTTCCGTCTTAATGTGCTTTTTCGTTTTGCATTGTCTTAAGCACCGAGCTTCTTTTCATTTGGTTACCGTTTGCAGAAAAAGCGACTGATGAGCAAAGTTACAAATGGTCTGGAAAAGAATACCACCACCGTATGTGCCTGTGTGTGCGCGCGTGCACGCGCGCGTTCGGAGAGACAGCATCTCCGTGCACATTCGGCTGGTGTCCTTGTGTAGTTTGCCAAATATGTGGGGACCTTCCATTCTCTGAAGGATTCCCATCCCAAACAAGGCTAAGTAAAGAAACAGGCATATGGCGAGTACTGGAGATGGCTCAGTGTTGGCACAGGCCAACCACCGTGGCGAACAGGTATCTGGAAAAGACAGTCTCATCCCGCTCTTTTTGGAGCTCATCCTTCTTTGGCTTTTGTTGCTGCTGTTGTTGTTGCTTTGTGTTTATTATTATCTTCACAAAGAGAGGGAAGAGCGCGCAGTTCACAGCCCTGGGCACGGGTACAACTGCTCCCCAAAACGGCTCCCTGCCTGGGCCGGAAGCGCCCGCTCCTTCCACGCGGATGGATCCTCAGCTTCCAGGCTGGGCGCAAGCGGAGCCCCAAGGGTTGTGGGGAGAGTGTAAGTGCAGATGGTTCTCAGAGGCAGTGAGAGCGCCTGGGTGTGGCCCAGGGCGTCCTTGGTCTCCAAAGAGAGTGCTGTCTCGAAAAAGCAGGCAGATTGGGGGAGCAGCTGCCCTCCTTGTGGATGCCATTCGTTGGGGGCTGCGGGAAGAGGCGCGCCGGCCTGCCTCCCATTACCATTTCATTACGCGACAGCAGATCCAAACACAGATCCATACGCTGCCTCTTGGATGGGGTTTCCAAACACAGCAGGACACTGCAGAGAGAGCTTACCTCCTCTTCTGCCTGCTGGAAACCCAGCTCCCTGCCATGTGGTACTTTCTGAGCGGGCGGCTTCAGGCTCACGCCCAGAAAGCCAGAGGATGAGTGCAGCCCTTCTGCAGGCCAGTGTGGCCCGTGACATTTTCCAGAAGGGTTCCAGAGCGAAGGTAGGAAGAACAGCCCAGGGAGTTCCTGTGGTGGCTCAGCGAGTTAAGGACCCCACGTTGTCTCTGTGAGGTTGAGGGTTCAATCCCTGACCTCCGGCGGTGGGTTAAGGATCCATTGCTGCAGTAAGCTGCAGTGTAGGTTGCAGCTGCAGCTCCTATTCGACCCTTAGCCTGGGAACTTACATATGCCACAGGTGCAGCATTATAAAAAGGGGGGGGGAGTTCTAGTCATGGCTCAGCAGTGAAGAACCCCACTATTATCCATGAGGGTGTGGGTTCGATCCCTGGCCTCTCTCATTGGATTGGGGATGCGGTGTTGCTATGAGCTGTGGTGCAGGTCTCACAGGAGGCTGAGATCTGGCGTTGCTGGGACTATGGTGTAGGCCGATAGCTACAGCTCTGATTCTGTCCTTAGCCTGGAAACTTCCAAATGTGGTGAGTGTGGTCCTAAAAAAAAAAAAAAAAAAAAAAAAAAAAGGATAGCCTAGCTGAAGTGCATTTTCTGATCCAGTACCTCTGGCTTTTGGAATGTTACTCAGTGGGGTCACTTACTTCAAGGAGGTGGCCAGTCTAATAAGAGTTGGCTTTTTCTCTCTCAGCCTGGCCACCAGCATTTTAGTGATAAAGCCAATGAGATCGTCTGGGTCACTCATGGATGGAGAAGGCTAGAGAGCTGCAGCCGTGTCTGCTGAGTCCCTGATGTGGTGGACAGCCGTGTTCTTCTGGTGGAAGTGGGGACCAGAGGGCTGTCCAGCACCCCCAGACCTGAGTACCGGCTCCCTCCTCATTGGGCCTCCACCTCTGTGTGGATAAAACCAAAGGGTCAGGCTGCGTTGCTGGTTAAAGGGTGAGGATTCTGGAGTTCCTGTCGTGGCGCAGTGGTTAATGAATCCGGCTAGGAACCATGAGGTTGCGGGTTCCATCTCTGGCTTTGGTCAGTGGGTTAAGGATCCGTCGTCGCCGTGAGCTGTGGTGTAGGTTGCAGACGCGGCTCGGATCCCACGTTGCTGTGGCTCTGGCGTAGGCTGGCGTCAACAACTCTGATTAGACCCCTAGCCTGGGAACTTCCATATGCCAAGGGAGCGGCTCAACAAATGGCAAAAGACAAAAAAAAAAAAAAAAAAAAGGGTGAGGATTCTGCTTGTTCTTCAAGCAAGGAGCTTCCTCTCTTTCCCATCAGATTTCTCATCATCTCTGTATTTAAAGGGAAAATCTATTGGGTGGAGGCAACGAATAACATGACTCTTTCTCCCTATTTAAATCCACTTTGTAGGAGTTCCCGTCATAGCGCAGTCGTTAACGAATCCGACTAGGAACCAGGAGGTTGAGGGTTCAATCCCTGCCCTTGCTCAGTGGGTTGAGGATCCAGTGTTGCCATGAGCTGTGGTGTAGGTCACAGACTTGGCTCAGATCCCGCATTGCTGTGGCTGTGGTGTAGGCCGCTGGCTACAGCTCTGATTAGACCCCTAGCCTGGGAACCTCCATGTGCTGCAGGAGCAGCCCAAGAAATGGCAAAAAGACCAAAAAAAAAACAAAAAAAAAATCCACTTTGTGGAGTTAGTTTTTCCCCACCCACTTAGGATAAAATCTAGAAGTCAGGGCTGGTGGTAGGGCCACAGCAGGTGTTTTTTTTCCCTGGGCTGGGTGTTTTCTGGAGCTCTCTGTAGCCCCTCACACATCTTCAGGGTTTGGTTACCTACAGTTTTAGAATCTTCCGTCTGCTAGCTGCCAGCCCCTCAGACACTGCCTTCCATAGCCATTATCCAGTCTCTTCCCGTTGAGTTGTTTTCGTCCTTCTGGTGGTCTCTGGGGCCGAATCTTTTTCAGTGAATTTTTGCAGAGGCTCCCTTTCATAGTAACCCACATACGGACCTTAAGTAACAGTTTTCCTTTGTTCCAGAAACCTCTGGAAGTGGAGCCCCTCCCCCACATAGCTCCTCCAGGCTAGGGGTCTCATCGGAGCTGTAGCTGGTGCCTACGCCAGAGCCACAGCAACGTGACATCCGAGCTGCATCTGTGACCTACACCACAGCTCATGGCAACGCCCGGTCCTTAACCCACTGAGCAAGGCCAGGGATCGAACCCTCAACCCCATGGTTCCTAGTCGGATTCATTAACCACTGCGCCACAACGGGAACTCCTGACTTTTCTAAGCTGGGTGCTGCAATGGCCTAGCATCCCACTGATGGCAAGGGACACAGGAGAAGCTCACTTCGAGGTTCCATTCACTCAGCTTGAAGGGGAGGAAGCAGCCCTGTCCCTCCCCCAGGGAAGGAGGGCTGGTGGCCACATCCCACTTCCAGCTCGCTCTAGAGAACAATTGTGGTGTGCACATCTCTGCCGTTTCAAAGTCCATCCTCAAGCTGGGGGCTGGCATGGGAGGTTGGACACTTCCTTCCCCATTGACATCTCACTTTGGATAAAGCCAGTGTTTCTTCCTTTTGTTTGGTGGGTAGCCCTTTGCAGCTTCCATCTGAGCAACAAAGGAGTTCCCATTGTAGCTCAGTGGGGTAAGAACCCAACACTGTCTCTGAGGATGTGGGTTTGATCCCTGGCCTCCCTCAGGGGGTTAAGGATCTGGTGTTGCTGAAAGCTGCAGTGTAGACTGTTGAGCTGCGGCTCAGATCTGGCATTGCCGTGGCTGTGGTGTAGGCCAGCAACTGCAGCTCTGATTGGACTCCTAACCTGGGACCTTGCATAAGCTGCAGGTGTGGCTATAAAAGTAAAAAAATAAAAAATAAAATAAAAAGCAACAGAGACACGTTTTAACATCCTGCTATACTTGATTATCAAGAAACTCTTCTTAGGAGTTCCTGTCATGGTGCAGCGGAAATGAATCCGACTAGGAACCAAGAGGTTGCGGGTTCGATCCCTGGCCTTGCTCAGTGGGTTAAGGATCTGGCGTGGCCATGAGCTGTGATGTAGGTGGTAGATGCAGCTCGGATATGGCGTTGCTGTGGTTCTGGCTTAGGCTGGCGACTACAGTTCCAATTCGACCCCTACCCTGGGAACCTCCATATGCCTCAGGTGCGGCCCTAAGAGGACAAAAGCCAAAAAAAAGGAAAAGAAAAGAAACTCTTCTTAGAATCCAAAGTCAAATCTCTTTTCTGGAATCTCAGGCCCTTTTCTCCTTCCAGGTCCTTGGTGAGAGCAGTTTATTAGTTTCCACTTGCAGTAATGCTTCTGGTATGTAGAACTGATTGCACTTGTTGCCTCGCACACTGCACTTCTGAGCAAGTCTGTGTCTTCCTTTTTTTTTTTTTTTTTTTTTTTTTGTCTTTTTGCCTTTTCTAGGGCTGCTCCCGCAGCATATGGAGGTTCCCAGGCTAGGGGTCCAATCAGAGCTGTAGCCACCAGCCTACGCCAGAGCCACAGCAACTGCGGGGTCCGAGCCACGTCTGCGACCTACACCATAGCTCACGGCAACACCAAATCGTTAACCCATTGAGCAAGGGCAGAGGGACCGAACCCGCAACCTCAAGGTTCCTAGTTGGATTCGTTAACCACTGCGCCACAATGGGAACTCTTCTGTGTCTTTCTTTGTGGTGAGGGTTAAACGAGGCAGCAAGGTATTCCCGAAGGTTCTGTGCCAGGCCAGTGTTAGTGTGGACAGAATGGACAGCCTCTCCCCTCTGTCCTTCCCTCTTCTGCTGGATGTTTAGGACATCGCAGCGCCACCTAAACAACCAGTGGCTTCCTCATGGACCACCCGGAAGTGGTCCAGCCAAGCCCTGAAGGCTCTTCCCAGAATGTTCCAGTCAGATAACCTGGTGGGGCTGCAGGGCTATCCTGTTGACCTTGCTGCTGACCTCTGGAGAATACCAAGGTCAAACTTGATGGAGGATTTGAACATCCTGGCTGGTGGCGCAGGTCTTATCTAAGGCCTGGACCTTGACCCAGACCTCCGCTCTGTTTCAGCATGTGTCCCACCTCTGTCATGATGGCCTAAAGGATGGTCGCATCCAATACCTCTCAGCCTTGGACTCTCTGGGAAGGGGATCTTGTGGGTTTCTGATGGAATTGGAAGGCGGCCATGAGCCAGATGAGTACAAGGGCCAAACTTAAATATCTCTCGGGTCAAGAGCAGGGCACACTGGTGTATTAGAAGGTGGACCCTTCTTCTGGTTAACTACTTCAAGTCTTTCAAAACAATCTAGCTTTCAACTTTAGAGAATATCTTTTTAATTCAAAATTTTTCCCTTGATCTCTTTTACAGATTCTAATTTTCTGCCAACAGTCTTTACCTTGTCACCTCTTTTCTTAAACATGTTCATTACTGTATTTTCAAGTCTGTAAAGTCTTGAATGCTCTCATACAAGAGCTGGCTCTTCTGTGGGTCTGTTGCTATTACCCGGTGTCTCATTTTTTTAATCCTTGCTTTTGGTCATTTGGTCTTACTTCATAGTGTGCCTGTTAATGTTTTTAGTGAATATCAAACCCTGTAGTTAAAACATGTGGGTACTTTTAGCCTCTAGATTGGCACTGCCAAATAAAAATAAAAGGTGAGTCATATACGTAATTCTTAATTTTATAGTAGTCACATTACAGGATTACAGAGACATGGATGGACTGACTTTCAGAATATATTTTATTTAACATTAGAGGTCTAAAATATTATAATTTGAAAATGCAACCAATATAAAACATTGTTCACAAGAATATATATATATATATATATATTCACTGGTCTTAGCAATCCAGTATTTTTCCTTTTTTATGGCCACACCTGCGACATATGGAAGTTCCCAGGCTAGGGGTTGAATTGGAGCTGCAGCTGCAGACTATGCCACAGCCACATCCACACCAGAGCCACATCTGTGACCTACGCCACAGCTTGCAGCCATGTGGGATCCTTAACCCACTGAGGGAGGCCAGGGATTGAACCTGCATGGTCACAGACACTCTGTTGGGTTCTTAACCCACTGAGCCACAACAAGCACTCCCAGAAATCCAGTATTTCCTACTCACAGCACATCTCAATTCCAACAAAGTCACATCCCGATTGCTCAAAGGTCCCATGTGGCTTGTATCTATCACATTGGACAGCACAGTTGTAGATGAAGCTGCATCTTTCTGGGAAAGATTTCTTTTTGTTTCCAGTAGGCCGTTTGTGTGGGGGAAGCTCACCTAAACCAATCAGACATTGGGTTTGATTATTGTCTACACCCCCTGAAGCGGGCTTCACTGAAAGCGATGGGTATTTACGTGGTAACGTCTACCTTGCCAGGCCCTGGATTCTAATTTTGGTCTCGTCCCTTGGATTGTGGAAAGCTCTGCTTTGCCTCTCAGGGTCTCAACTGCCACTTGGAAATTCACAACTGCCTCAAGGGGAAGAGCAAGGCCAAAACCAGGCCCAGCTGTCCATGTTCCCTTTTTGCTAGAATCGGGGCCCCTTAAGTCCTGGCCTCTTTGATAACTCTCTTATGCCTTAAAATAATTTCTATATACACACCCACATGCAAGCACACTATTTTTTGAGGCAGTTTTTCTAGTTGTTTTCCTTAGGATGGCTGATTTGACACAAGCCTTTTGCCATCACCAGAAGTAGAAGTTAAATACCATCTTAATGAACTGAAACCAGACTTTTTTTTTTTTTTTTCTGTTTGGCAATCAGCACTGTTTCAGCCTTTAAAAAAAGACTTGTTTCCCTCTGATTCAGCATACCCAAATCCCTGGGGAATAAGATTATTTTCCCAATTCTAAGGATTGGCAAATTGAGGCATAATGAGTTTATTCCTAGGAAGAGTCAGGGCCGAGATCCAAACCCAATATGTCTTTGTCTGAGTTGAGGGGCTTCCCAACTGCTCGATGCCCCCACCCTGGGTGGTGCAGACCCTTCACGTGGGAACAGAGAGAAATGGCAGAATAGGTAGTTATTCTGGGCAAAAGAGCAGGAGACACACGCAAAGGGCCGTCCTTTCTTTCTTTTTTTTTTTTTTTGCCATTTCTTGGGCCGCTCCCGCCGCATATGGAGGTTCCCAGGCTAGGGGTCCAATCGGAGCTGTAGCCACCGGCCTACACCAGAGCCACAGCAACACGGGATCCGAGCCGAGTCTGCAGCCTACACCACAGCTCATGGCAACGCCGGATCGTTAACCCACTGAACAAGGGCAGGGACCAAACCCGCAACCTCATGGTTCCTAGTCGGATTTGTTAACCACTGCACCACGACGGGAACTCCAGGCCGTCCTTTCTGATGGAGTGTTTGTTGAGAAACCGCTTTGCCCCAGAGCCAGGATGACGTCATTCACGGCCCTGCCATGGAGGGCGTGCTGTTTACCCGCACAGGTCAGGTACCATGACCCCATCAGGAACATAGAAGCAGAGTTCTGGCAACCTCACCACCCTGTGAGGTCAGGACTTTCCCAGGTCCCTGCAGGGCCTGTCCCGGCTTCAGTCTGGGTTAGTCCCCTCTGCATTGGCAGCTAGGCCCTGCCCACACTTAGGCCGTAATGATATTTCAAGTATAAAATATTTCAATAAAGAATTTTATGGAGATCCTTTCGTGGCTCAGTGGTTAACAAATCCGACCATGAGAACGCAGGTTCGATCCCTGGATGTGCTCAGTGGGTTAAAGATCTGGCATTGCCATGAGATGTGGTGTAGGTCACAGACACAGCTCGGATCCCATATTGCTGTGGCTGTAGTGCAGGCTGGCAGCTGTAGCTCTGATTTGACCTCTAGCCTGGGAACCTCCATATGCCTCAGGTACAGCCCTAAAAAGACCAAAAAAAAAAAAAAAAAAAAAAGGATTTTATGATATAAGTGAACTAAGATCTTAGACATTAATAGAAATTTTAGTTTTGTTTTTTTTTTTAGAAATTTTAGTTTTTAACAATAAATATCAAAGTTCATTGAAACTGACTTTGAATTCACTGCTTTTAACTCCATATGTTTTTCTTTTTTAAAAAGAAATCAGGAGCTCCCTAGTGGCACCGCGGGTTAGGAATCCTGTGTTGTCACTGCCATGGCCTGAGATTGATCCCTGGCCTGGGAAACTTCTGCATTGCTGTGGGTGCAGCCCCCCCAAAAAAAATTTTAATAAAAAAGAAAAAAGAGATCAACTTTTTTTTCTGGAAATAAGAGTAGGTGTTCCTTTTTTCCTGTCTGATTATCAGAAAATAGGAGAAAACATTCCCAGCCATTTCTCGCTGCATGAAGACGGCCAGAGTTGGGTTTATTTCCTTTTGGGCTTCTTCCATGCCAGTCTTTTACATAATTATAATCATACTATACATACGACTTTGCACATAATATGAACATTTTCTCATATTATTAAAATTATACGTACACATTTATAGTTATACTAAAATATCCTCTTCGTGATTTTATAGTCATTTCTCCTATTGTTGAATATTTAGGTTGTTGCAAGTTTTTTTAGTATGACACCTACTATGAAGCAGACTGTCTTTGAACATAAAGGTAGTCCCTCTCCATTCCCCTGTGCCCTCATACTTGAGATTATTTTTCCAAAGGAGATTACTAGAAATGGAATGACTGCACCCTTGATTAATGAAAAATAACAGAATATTTTAAGCCTTGGATAACTCCTCCAACACTTGCCACCAAATATCAGACAAAATAGGAGGCAGGATTTGGGCAGCTTCTCATGGCCAATTCCCAATGCCTGGCTGAAGGGGATGAGCCCCTGGAGAGCCCCTAGCTGTGAGCGAAAAGGGACTCCCATTGCCAAGGGCTAAGGATGACATTAGTGAGCCCAAGAAAGGCCAAGGATGAGAGTGAGGCTGCACTTGCAGGAAACCTTTTGAGAAAAGAGTAAAATCAAGTCTGCCGCGTGGTGGCCACAGGAAGAGGGGAGGCCGTGGGATGGATGGGGGGTTTGGGGTTGGTAAATGGAAACTGCATCCAAAGTTTCTCATCACTGGGAGTTCCCGTCGTGGCTCAGTGGTTAACGAATCCGACTAGGAACCAGGAGGTTGCAGGTTCCATCCCTGGCCTCACTCAGTGGGTTAAGGATCCGGCGTTGCCGTGAGCTGTGGTGTAGGTCGCAGATGTGGCTTGGATCCCGCGTTGCTGTGGCTCTGGCGTAGGCCGGCAGCTACAGCTCTGATTGGACCCCTAGCCTGAGAACCTCCACATGCCACGGAGGTGGCCCTAGAAAAGACAAAAAAAAAAAAATCAAGTCTGCTGGAGTACCTCATCCTTCCAATGGCTGTATGGATGGGGGCTGTTGCCGGTCTGGTGTGTATATTGAATTTTGGCAACTGAATCCCATTTTAGATGCACTGTGAGCTGAATCCTATTTTAGATTGACTCATATAAGGAACCCCGTGGTGACTCTATAAATCAGAAAGTTCGTTTGCAATGCAAATTGTCCTTTCCTAAGTAATCTTCAGCTCCTTAATTTTACAAATTGTATATTGTAAATTTTTTATGTTTGTAGATTGGTCTTTGCAAAGTACGCTTGGAGGACACTGGGGGTCCATTTCAGCCATGAGGTTTGTGGGTCTTGGTGGGAGAAAGTTCTACGGAACCCCTGAGGGCTGTCCTCTACCTCTGGCTGTCAGTTGAGTCCCGACGATAGTGACATCCATCCCAGGACCAGTAAATTGAGGAGAAAGTGCCCCACGGGTGTCTAAAAAAAAAAAAAAATCGGAGTTCCCATCGTGGTGCAGCAGAAATGATTCCACCTGGGAATCATGAGGTCGCGAGTTCGATCCCTGGCCTTGCTCAGTGGGTTAAGGATCTGGCGTTGTCGTGAGCTATGGTGTAGGTTGCAGACATGGCTCGGATCCCACATTGCTGTGGCTGTGGTGTAGGCTGGCAGCTGTAGCTCCGACTGGACCCCTAGCCTGGGAACCTCTATATGCCACAGGTGTGGCCCTAAAGAGAAAAAAAAAAAAAATCGAGTTTTCTAATGGCTATGTTGATGGGAACTGTTGCTGCAATGGTGTGTATGTTGAATTTTGGCAACTGAATCCCATTTAGAGGCACTGTGGGGCACTTTCTCCTCCAGAATGGAGGAGGGGCTGCAGGGTGCACCGTCCAGCTCCCCGAGTGTTTGCAGTAACCTCAGGCTTGGGGTTTTCTTTTCCCCTTTCATGTCGACACCAAGAAGCCATGGCATTGGGTCTTAGAAATTCAGCAAGGCACAAAAGCCACATCTTAAATCATGACCACATTTAAAATATTTCTACTGACTGATTTGATTTCATTAATAAAGCCAGCTTTGCATAAATTAATGAAGTCTTTGCACTGGGCAGCATGGTAAATTTCCCAAGTGCTCGGGGACCCCGTGGCAGGGGCTGCTTCTTCTCCTGCTGTGTTCCTGAGTCTAACATTTCAGCTGAGGTTGTGTCCTTTTTACCAGCCTCGAATGCTGGAACCTGCTCAAATCTCACTGAACTTTGCAAGTTACTCTATTTGCCGGGGCATTGCCCAAACCTCCACGTGTAATTGGAGGTGAAAGTGGCAGAAACACCCCAAGACCCAGACTTGTCTTGGGGAAAATTTAGAAAGAGCCCCATGAGCCATGTCCTGGCTGGGGCTTGTTGCAAATTCACACGTGTATCAGTAATTATTTAACAATCAAGGTGTCCTAAACTTTTATACAGTGTTTAATTTACATTGATTTCTTCATTTTACATGTAGTAATTAATTTTGTCTTACTGACAGATGATTCCCAATGACTGATTTCAAGAGACATTGCTGACAGGTACTTTTTAACCCTTCATTTATCCTTCGAAAGGCTTTCTATTCAGGCGTGCGGTCTTGGGCAGCACAGGGATTTCGGGAGGGGGCCTGCATGGAAGTGAGAGGTGGGAGGTGGATTTTCACGTAGCTTCTGCATCTATTTGAAGTCGCTTTGGGGTGGAACACAGGGACAGGAAGGGCTTATAGCTACCATAGCAGCTACTCTTTGCTCCTTTTAAGAATTGGTTCCAGAGTTCCCATAATGGCATAGCAGTCATGAACCCAACTAGGATCCAGGGAGTTTCGGGTTCTGACCTTACTCAGTGCGTTAAGGATCTAGTGTTGCCACGAGCTGTGCTGTAGGTGGCAGACATGATTTGAATCCTGCATTGCTGTGGCTGTGGCATAGGCCAGCAGCTGTAGCTCTGATTCGACCCCTAGCCTGGAAATTTCCATATGTCATGGGTGTGGCTGTGAAAAGCAAAAAAAAAAAAAAAAAAGAGAGAGAGAGAGAGAGAGAGAATTGGTCCATACTTTGGTGTAGGAGGTTAAGGATTTGGAGTTGTCACTGCAGCGGCTTGGGTCGCCACTGGGGCGTGGGTTCCATCCCTGGTCTGAGAACTTTCCACATGCTATGGGCTCAGCAAATTAAATAAATAAATAAATAAGAATAAATTTAAAAAAAAGAATTGGCCCCTACGGATACTGCCTTAGGCCATGCTTGAATAGGCTCCAGGGTATGAGACGGATTTTCTTGCTTTAGAAGACAAAGTAGAAATCCCCAAATTTGCTTTGAATGAAAAATGAGGGGATTTAAAGACAATTTAAAGACAAGTGTTTTTTTTGGTCTGTCCTGTGCATTTTCTCTTCTAACACATGGGTTGTGAAAGTCATCCCCAGGCGGGGAGAGCTGCAGAAGTGAATTCATTAAATGATGGTGGCGCCACAGGTCCTTCCCCAGTCCTGTGTTCTCATTTCTCTGGACAAGCAGTGCTTGTTCCCATTGGTTGTCTCTGGGACATGTTAGAAGAGGGACCCTGATGCCCAAACAGAGCAGGTTGCTGCAATTCTGTGATGTTCCCTTTTTTTAAAAAAAAAAAAAAAATTCTTATTATGGTTGATTTACAATGTTCTGTCCGTTTCTGCTATACAGCAAAGTGACCCAGTCATACATTCATATACATTCTTTTTCTACATTATCCTCCATCATGTTCCATTGCACGTGATGAGATACAGTTCCCTGTGCTATACGGCAGGATCTCACTGATGTTCCTTTAAAAAAAAAATCTATTTTTCATCCCTATTTTGTAGTCTCTGAGTATTGATTCATAACTATGGGATTTAAGGCATGGACTGGGTTAGAATTCTAGAACTGGAGAGGGGCGTTCCTATGGATATTTCTATTTAAAATCTGATTTTTTGAATGAATGCTTTGCCCCTTTGCATGGCAGGAGATGACCACTGGGCACTATTCCTGTAGGTATTAATGAGGGTGGATTTTTACCTCCTGTGCTTTGCAACTTTCCATCCTAAATGGATACTATTCAAGTCACATTTTACTATTAATGAGTGATAGCAATGGTAAACGAGATTTGAATTATTCTAACACTCTCATTTTATTTTTTAATTTAATTTAATTTTATTTTATTTTGTGTCTTTTTTTTTTTTTTTTTTTTTTGCCTTTTCTAGGGCCGCTCCTGGGGCATGTGGAGGTTCCCAGGCTAGGGGTCCAATTGGAGCCGTAGCCGCCGGCCTACGCCAGAGCCACAGCAACGCGGGATCGGAGCCGCATCTGCAACCTGCACCACAGCTCACGGCAACGCCGGATCCTTAACCCACTGAGCAAGGGCAGGGATCGAACCTGCAACCTCATGGTTCCTCGTCAGATTCACTAACCACTGCGCCACGAAGGGAACTCCAACACTCCCATTTTAGAATCTATGTCTTTTGCTTCCCTTTTTCCATCGGCTGGTTCTAACTTTATAAGTAGGGAGGGGGTTTTAGCGCCAACCCCACATGTGTGTCTTGTGTGCATCCCACTTGAATGGTGGTGGCCACTCCATAGCACAGGCTCCCAGTACCAACTCATACTTCTGACTTCGGGTCATTGCTCTAAGTATCATTCGCGTGTTCCCAAGAATGAAGAAGCATTTGTTTGGCAAATAGACATTTTTGGCGAGTTCTCCAGGTCTTGGTCCGCCTAGTTCTTCTGTGGTTCGGGTCAGAGTTCTGAGGACAGCAGGTCCCAGATCTGGGCCACCTTCTTCAGGCGCCTGCGCCGTGCCTGTAGTTCCTGTCTCTGAAGGCGAGAGTTGGGCTCCTTTGGGGATTTCTGCCTTTGTCATTCCTGAGTGCTGGGTCTCTGGATATTTCTTCGGAGAAGCTACTCTGATCTGGTTGGATTTGTCGTAACAAAGCTCTTTTTGTGTCTCATGGTCCCTCTGCTCTCTGCTGCTGCTTTTACTCTGTGGTGTCTATTATTACTGTAATGGGACTAAAAAAGCCTTTCCCCCAGTGGGCCGCCCAATATCTCCTGGTGGAAAATAGCAAGTTCTCCCCTTGGCACCTGCCATTTCCACCTACTTGTGCAGAGCCCTCTCCAGGTGATGCGTGAGCGTGTGCACGCATGGTCACTATTGTGCGTGCCTGTATCTGTGGCATCAAAGTTACAAAGTGTGTTTATGCATGTGCTGCATGAACGTGTGCCTCTTTGCAAGGCTCCAGGTGTGGTGGAGAGTGTCCCCAGGTAACCTGTGTGGGTGTGGGTGTGCGTGCGCTGGGGAGTGGGGCTCTCAGTGTGTGTGTGTGTGTGAGAAAGAGAGAGATGTGTCTGTGGCCAACAGGGGGCGCCCGCACTGGTGAGTGGAGGTGTCAGTGTGTGTGTGTGTGTGTGTGTGTGTGTGTGTGTGTGTGAGAGAGAGAGAGAAAGTGTGGCTGCGGCCATCAGGGGGCGCCGCTGATCCTAGGGCTTTGGCTTCTTGCAGTCCTGGCCAGAGCCTTAATCTTTGTTCGTGCCCATTAGTCACAGGGCAGTTAGTGGCGATGCCCACTTCTTGGCCACAAACCATCTCATCATGTTCAAAACCAGTCATTTTTTCCGTCAAATGTCAACGAATCCTTCCCAGTGCTATTGTCCGTGTCGTGTAACCAGCACCTGCCCTCCGATGCTGCACCTCCAGGAGAAATTCCTCACATTCGGACACATTTCCTAGGCAAGGTTACCAATGTGCTATGTTAAAAAAAAAAAAATTAATTACAAAAATTTCAGATCTCGGGAACTTCCAGCAGTCAGTCTCCTCCCTTTATCCTAATCTCTTCATGGTAATACTCACAAGCACCCTCCGTCCAGACAATTCTTCATTCATTCTCCACCCGCCACCACACTCGTACCCAAACTCCCCACCGCTGGAGATTAGCCTTTTGTGAGGCAGTGCATCAAAAGCTTTCTTAAAGTCCCAGTAAATTATACCCCTGGTTTCCCTCTTCAATTCCTTTTTGTTACTTTTTCAAAATATTCTATTAGTTTTGTTACGTATGATCTCCCTTTTGTGAATCCATGCTGAATATCTTTAATTAAATCATAACTTTCCCTATTTTGTCCCTGATTAGTGTTTCCAATATCTTCCCCACCGCTCAAGTCAAGCTTACTGGTGTTTAATTTCCTAGATCTCCCTCAGAGTCGTTATTAAATATAGGTGTTGCATAAGGGCTCTTGTCCACTGCTGCTTCTCCGGTTTCCCAGGGTATTTTTAAAAGGTATTTGCTAATCGTTCCCCCGTTTCCGTGCCTCCTCTTGCACAAATTCTAAGATGGTTCCCATCTGGTCCCAGAGTTATCAGTCTTCAGACACTCTAATTCCTTTCTCACCTGTTCTGCTACGATGCTGATTTCCTTCGGAAATGTTTTCCTCTCCTTGGGAAATGCGTGTCTGCTGCTGGCATCTGCTCTCGCCTTCCCTGCATGGACATGAAGGCAAGCCGTCTATTTTTCATTTGCCTTAGCAGTTGTCACTCCCGATTTCAATAAAGCATGCTCTGCGCCTCCTTCCATCTTCAGAAAAAGCGTTGCAAACTCCGTTCGAGCACTGCCTTGCTAAGCCCCCAGTTCAGAAGTCGGTATTTCTCTTCCCAGGGCGCTGATGGCATCGTGGGCTTTTAATTCAGGGCGGGGAGTGTTGACCCTCTGGTAGTTAAACTGATGTCCTCAGCTGTTCTGGGGGGGCGGGGAGTGGGAAGTCCTGAGCAACCCCTGCCCCACCGCCCCCCCAACCCGGGTCCACCCGGCTCCTGTGGCTGGCGGCTTTTAGGGAGTTGTAATGTTTCCCACGTGTCTTTTTGGAAATCTGTCCCCTGAAGTCAGCTTCAGCCTGCAAGTTCTCGTTTCCTTACGTTCTGAGCAGCGCTGTAGTTGTCCGCCCGGTACCTGTGCCTGTCGGATGTGCTTCTGGCCTCCTGTGGCTCTCGAACCCTCAGGCTGTCCTGTGAACTCACATCATGGAACCGGCTCTCTTTTCGGCCTCTGTTTGGAGGACCCAGACTAAAGGGCTGCCCCTCAGAGGGTGCACCCCCGGGGGTGGCTTTCAGGTGCTGGCACAAGCAGGTGCCCCCTGTTGCAGGGGCGGCCGTGGGGAGGGGTTTCGCGCCTCTGAGCCGGGACGCGGGGAAGCCTCTCTAGTTAGTTGTGGGCTTCTCTCCTGGCTTGACCTCATTTCCTTTTCCAGCACATACAACCCAGATCTGCACACTGCAACATCGCTCTCAGGTTGTAAATTCTACGCCAAATCAAAAGGCCGAATCCTTCTGTAAACCCAAGGGCCGCTCGACCTACATAACACCAAAGAGCCTGGCGCTGATGGCTATCACGGGGCCCACGGGTGTGAGGTGCAGCCCCCTCCAGGGCGGGCTTCCGACCTTAGGTGGGAGGAGGGCGGCTGCCCCGATCAAGTGGCAGAAGCAACATCAGTCAAAGATTTCAGCCCGTAGGTATGAGTCAGAGATAGTCCTTCTGACATTGTTTCATGTCAAAAGGCACACAGCCTCTGTGTGTGTCTCATGTCCCTCGTCATGCAAATGGCTGTCATTTGCACACACAGAGGGATTTGAAATTTTAAAAGCTTAATAAAGTCTATGTATACACACACTCGAGCCAGTTTTTAAAAACTGCATTTAATTGAGTCAGATAGCATGTTTCTTTGGGGAAAAATGAATATCATTTAAACTGGTTCTTTTATTTCCAATGTCTTAAAAAAAAAAAAATGGAAAAACATCAGGCATTCCTGTCATGGCTCAGTGGCTAACGAATCTGACTAGCATCCATGAGGATGCAGGTTCAATCCCTGGCTTTGTTCACTGGGTTAAGGATCCTGCGTGGCTCTGGCTGTGGCGCAGGCCAGAAACTACAGCTCCAATTCGACCCCTAGCCTGGGAACCTCCATATGCCATAGGAGCAGCTCTGATAAGCAAAAAAAAAAAAAAAAAAAAAAAAAAAATCGCCTGGTGCAGACTGATGGAGGAGCCTACCTTGATATGGAAATGAAATGTAGGGGGGCAGGACCCCCCAAACTCGGGGATTTCCTCCTCACCCCTACCATCGTTTCTCCACTGAAAGGGGCCACTGTCCCTTTGCCTTGTGGTTACGGGATGGGATGGCCCGGGCCTGTAATTCTGTAGTTCGCCAAGATCCGGACGCCCAGCCCCCAGACCCTTGCTCTCCGTCACGAAGCCACAGACGGCTGCCCCAGACGGGGTGCGCACTCCTGTGTCAGCCTCCGAGCGCTGCTCCAAAAGCAATTTATAGATGGACTCTGTAAGTGAAAATAAGAGACACAGGTGCTTCATAATAATTACTTGCACATTTACAGAATCGGACATTCTGTCATTTAATAGACCTAAAACTAAAAAGCTTTTGTCTGTGAAAGGTGACCAATAGAAAAAGGGTTTGGATTATATGATATCCCATAACTTAATCATATGGCTCTTAAGAGGGGGACATACACAGCTGTGTCTCACTAATATGCATGCAATATGTGTAAACTGATACGCTTTAATTCTAAACTTGTTTTTAGCAGGAAGAAAAAAGCATTTAGATGAGGAACATTAAGATTCAATATTAACCATTTTTCCCCCTTTGGGCCAAATTATTCATCACTTGATATTTATTAAAACAGCATTTTTACTTTTTTTTTTTTGGCTACAGAGAAATGCATCCTTCTGAAACATTTCCAAACCTCCTCAAAAGTTACGGGCCAAAGTACAAAGGGGGGAGCGGACAGGCAGAGACTTCCTTTTGGCCACCCAAAGACCATGGACTTGGAAGGTAGACACTTGTTCTTTTGAGGCTCCAAAGCCATCCTAATGCCCTAGACCTAGGGATGGGCAAAGATTGGGGTCATTTAGGAGGGCCGTCTGGTGGTCTGCCTCCCCTATTACCCATATTTGATCTGCCCGTGTGTTCTGATGTTTTCATTGTTGGTTTGTCCTGCTTTAATCTAAAGTATCTAGGTATACTGGCTTTACTCATCATAACCAAAAAAAAAAAAAAAAGAAAAAAGAAAGAAAGAAAAAAGAAAACTAAGACAAAGGAATCGTAGATTAGAGACTTTATTTTCAGGGCAAAATGATACGGATAAGTGAACATCAACTGACCAGAAATTATTTGCTTCTGTCTGTTAGACACGTAATGGAGTCATTTAACTAGTCAAATTAGGAGCTGCAGAAATGCACCATGCTTCATTACTGAGTTCGAATGGGCACCATTTTACATTTACGTCAAAAATTATCTCATAGCAAATTAATGTTTTCATTGTGCCGAAAAGCCGAAGCGATGCAGTGTTAGCACCACCTAGAGGCCACTGCAAAAAATACTTCAAAGGGATCTTGCAAACAAGGACGAGCTGATCAATAGATCAGTTTTAGGGAACAGGGCCCTGACCCCGTTTTCCAGGAAGAACACAGTCATTGACGCTAATTGGCTTATGATGTGACATTCTGAGGGTCCCATGAAGATGTCCCCAAACTTGACGTCATACCAAATGGGCTGAACCATCTCTGAAAGATTTCCACCCTCTTCTTGTGGCTCTTGAAGTGCTGAAAATATCTGTTTTGCTTTTTTTTCTCACCTTGCTTGAGTTTTTTTCTTTTTTCCACCTGTGGACTCTCATTATATCAAAATCTCAGAGTTTAGCTGAATTAGCATTTCTGAAAATAAACAAGGAGAGTTTTTTTTTTCCTCTCCCACGTTGTGCGCTGGCATCTTTATAATTTTTCTTTTGTTGTTGGTCAAACTTGCAGAAAAAGGCAAAAAACCTGACATCGTCTCCTCTCCAAAAATCCTGAAACTGGCCCGTTTGCTGTTCATCCAGGTTATGAGGTGGGTGGGACTTCCCAAGACGGTTGGTCTCTGTTCAATTCAGAGAGCAGTCACTCAGGATAAAAGAGCAAAGCCCTCCCCGATACAAATATTTATTAAAATGACGGGTGGGCGCCCAGCGACGCTGGGAAGCGGGACCGTAATGTCAGAGCAGAGGCAAAGGAAGGGATCAAAGCACATAAATAGCATGGAGAACTTGAGAATATGTCAAGCCAATATTGATGTCTAAAATATATGTGAATGACTGCATAATGATCGAGGCAGGCATATTTCAAAGTACAGTCAGAATCTGGCCTCCAACTCGGAGCTTTAAATTCTCCAGAAGACATCTGTTTTCTGAGAAAGCCTTCCCCACAGCTGCTCCGGGGAGGAGCCCTGTAAGGTGGGGAGCTGGCCGGTGCAGGACCCCCGTGGGCACAGGATGCCCCAGGAGGGCTAGTGGGCGCTCTCCCTCTTTTAATACAGAAGGCAGTGCTGCTCTGGCACCAGGGAGAGGGGCACCTGTGTTTCTTAGAGCTGAGGATGGAACGTGGCCACGGGTGTTTCCTCGGGGAGCCGCTCTCTTTGCAACATCTCTAAAGGGAGGGTGAGTTGGGAGACTGCGTCTAAGATCCCGAAAGGAGGTTTGACTTCACCTCTCTGGCCCTCAGGGTCGCCCAGCTGCTATCCTCCTGATGCTTAACTCTTGCAGCGAGCAGAAGCTGGAGGAAGACCAAGTGGCAGGTGTGTGATTTCTAAACAAAACGGAACGCTCTGGATTTAAAAGAAAGGATAAAGCACAAGGAAAGAGAATAGCACCCATTTTCTCCTTAACTGGGATTCACCAATGACCATTTTTAATTAAAACACTGCCCGCCACCGCCAACCTCTTCTGTAGACCAAAAAAAAAAAAAAAAAAATCTCCTCGGAATGGTAGCCACTCTCCAGTTTCTGCAAAGATGCTGTATTTTCAGATTTCAAAGAGAGGTTCTTCTTTTGAAAATAAATAGTTGGTGGGGATCATACGAGCCTGCTAAAGTCCCGTATTTGCAACCCACGCTGTGTTGAAAAGTTGGAGAATTTTGCAGTGACCTTAGGGCCACGGATAGGATAATGAAAGATGGAGAGATGAGGGCAGGGTCTGAAAGTGAGTCCTCTTTTGTGCTAACGGAAGCTTTTTGTGTGTGTGGCTTAAGCTAGTGGTTCAATAGAATTTCTTTGAAACAGAAACAAAAAAATGCTAAGAGCTGGTTACAAGTACTCTAGTCTGTTCTTCCGCTTAAAATGCAGGGAGATTTGTACCTCTTCTCATGAATCTTGTCGGCTGAAATGTTTCAGTCTTCATGTTATGTTTACCAAGGCCAGGCCGGAGGATCCGATAATTTATAACCATTCCTATTGGGTTTTATGTAATAACTTTGGAACTCATATAAAGTAATGATCCACAAACTCTTTTAATGTTCATTATAAAATATGAAATATTTCTCAGAACCATTGCAATTATGTGACCAGACATAACTGTTTCACACATGAGTAAATACAGGGAGGTTTAATGTAACTTTATTATCTTCCTGTCTTTTCTTCTCATTGATGTGATAATACTGTTTTAATATTTTTCTAAAGAAAAGTTAAGTCATTTTAGAATCTCTACTGAGGCCCGCTTTATTGGCTTTTGTAATAGAACTCTCAAAGCTAATTGTATTTATGCTCAGACTGACACCAGCAAATGTCGTGAGTGGATGGGAAATGCCCCCCGCCCCAAAGCTGTGTATTCTGTAATTATCCATAGGTGTGTCTCTGCCGACAAGGCCTGGAGATTGGGGGAGAGTTGGAGAAGCAAACCCAAGACAGAGGCTCCCACTTTCCTGCAGTCATCGGAGGCCGTGGCAGAGACCAAGAGAGAGGATTTTCGAAGGGGCAGACAAGCCCGATAGACGCCACACAAAGCTTTCCCCTTCCCTGGGTTGTGTCTGCCTTCTCTGGGGTCCGGAGCCAACAGCATGCTCCTTCGTGCAACTTCTTGTGCAATGGAAGGCTGAGCTCCAAAGAGACTTGTCCTGGGATCCCGTCCTGCAGATATTTTTTGTTGCCTTTTTTTCCAGTTTTGTTGACGTCCAGTTGATTTACAAGGTTGTGACAATTTCCGTGGTACGACAAAGGGATTTGGTGATGCCTCTACACACATCCATTTTTGTTTCCCAGATGCATTCCCCGTGGAGATTATCCCAGGGAATATTGGCAAGAGTTCCTGAGATTTGAGCTGGTGGCATGGGTCTAGCTACTTGACCTTTAGCTGGGACATGACCTTGGAGGTTAGTTGTCCACGGTATGACGTGTCCTGTGGTGGCGGAAGGGGGAAGGCGTTGTTCTGGACCCCCTCTTCTTGCTCCCGGCCTGGGCCCCCTCTCCGATCTCCTTTCTGGAGGCCCCATGTCCTCATGATTACAGTGACTCTCTCTGGTCTGGGCATGGGACATGGAAAAGATGTAACAGGAGGGCAGGTGGTGTACCTTGGCCGCTGCATCTTCTGGAGAGAGGAGAGGGTGTCACAGCTTTTAAAACATCTCTCTTCCTTAGCCTTAGACAAACACGTCTCAAAGACTTGAAAACAAATAGCCCGGGTGGGAGTTCCCCTTGTGACACGGTGGAAACAAATCCGACTAGTATCCCTGAAGATGCGGGTTCGATCCCTACCCCCACTCAGTGGGTTGGGGATCCGGCGTGGCCGTGAGCTGTGGTGAAGGTTGCAGATGTGGCTCGGATCCCACGTGGCTGTGGCTGTGGCCGGTAGCTGTAGCTCTGATTTGACCCCTAGCCTGGGAATTTCCATATGCCAAGTATGCAGCAGCCGCCCCCACCCAAAAAAAACCCCACAGACAGCCATGGATCTTGCTCCAATGCAGATTCTGATTCAGAAAGGCTGCTAAGGGTCCTAGATGTGACTGTCTCCTTTGCTCCTGGCCTGGATTCCTTGTCCGCCTTCTCACTGCTCATCCTCTCGGGGTAAGCAGACCCAACAGGAGGTTTGGAAGGTGCGGTGAAGCCCTCTGAGTGGTTCAAGTAGGATAATGGGACTGACAGGGTAGCCCGGGCACTGGATGTGTTTTGTTTAGTTTGTGTGGTATTTACATTTTCATCTTCGATTACTTGCAAACATTCTGAAACTATGAGGTTCTGACTTACAAATCCAGGATTCCACGTTCTCTGGAAAAAGCGGAATATCTGGGACAGGTGACAGAGCTGAACAAGTGTCTCTCTTTAGGGAGGTGTGGCTCTCACTTTCCCAAGGATCTTCTCCCCCTCGGAGTCCCTCCCAGGGCTGCACTGCTCATCACACAGACGGGCCTTCAAGACCCAGGGCCTGGCCCACGCAGGGGGGCGCTGGGGGCTGAGGAGGCTGGTCCTTCCTTGGAGTTTTCAGGACCGAGAACTTGTGCTCACACCGGAACCCAAACACCAGCCAAGCGCTTTCGCTCTGCCTGGGGCAGTCAATCCTCCTGATGGAGAGGGGAAATTATCCACTAATTAAATGTCCTGGGAACCACCCCCCCCGGGGGAGGGGGGCTGACACCATGTCTGAAACAAGCAGGTGTGATGAGAGGGCTCCCCAGCAGCTGGTGTGAGCCAAGGGCAGCTGCCCAGGCTGCGGGGAGGGGCGCAACCCCATCCACTTCCTAGGTGGGCATGCTGGGGGCTTGTCGCAAAATCTGGAATATTCATACGTGCTTAGGAAGAAAAGTGTGATCATCTTGCCCCGAGGTCCCGATCACTCCTCATCCCATATTCACAGGTCCTCAGCCACTTCTGGAAACCAGTGGCCTGTGTTGGAGTTTGGTGGGGCAACAAACAGCCAAAGCCAGCATGTGTGGTTGCTAAGACAAACAATGCAGAAGGCCTGCATCCAAAGTTTCTCATCACTGGGAGTTCCCGTCGTAGCTCAGTGGTTAATGAATCCGACTAGGGAGCATGAGGTTGCACGTTCGATCCCTGGCCTTGCTCAGTGGGTTAAGGATCTGGCATTGCCGTGAGCTGTGGTGTAGGTCACAGACATGGCTCGGATCCCTCGTTGCTGTGGCTCTGGCGTAGGCTGGTGGCTACAGCTCTGATTCGACCCTTGGCCTGGGAACCTCCATATGCTGCAGGAAGCAGCCCTAGAAAAGACAAAAAGATAAAAGAAAAAAAAAGTTTCTCATCACTGGTTATGTGATGCAATTAAGGGAAAGCCAAAAGGATCTTCTACTTCCCTGGGCAGCAGCCTTCTCACCTCCTGGTCCCCTAACCCCCGTTAGAGGTCACATCACCAGTCACCACGCCATTGCTGTGCTGTGTTTAGTTTTCCCTGCCCGAGGGCTGGAAGCCCAGGCTCTGAGTGAAAGGCCAAGCCTGGCTCTGGAGGAATTGAGAGCTGGCCTTGGGGCAGGTCCTGCTGAGCTCAGAGCGGGCACCTCTGATGTTCTGTGATGCCAACCAAGGCTGTGCTCTGAGCATGGACGATTTTATCCCTGGGCAGAATTCAGGGGTAAAAATCTCAGATTTTTCTAACCTGTTGAATGCTGGTTAGAGGCAGGGTCTTCCTTCTGGCTAATTCCTCCAGCCACCCTTCTGCAGCGTGAACACAGAAGGGGTGACGTCACCCCTGCAAGCTGGGCTCTGGACCTCCAGGGCCTCAGCAGGGCTCGTACAGGACACTCAGACGGGCAGCTGTCAACACTCAGCAGCTGGTTAAAGCTCTTTTGAAGCCGAATGTCTACTGTCGCTCTCCTTTTACAAGATGGAGTAAAACAGTCATTTCCTGGCTCCTGGAGGGTTTGTTTTTGCCTCTCTCGGGGATGCCGCGGGTACCTGGAGAGAGCCGGCTGATGGCAAGAGGTTCCGGCTCTCCTCCTGATCTTCTCAGAGGCTTCTGCTCATGGCTGTTTGTGACAGGGGACTCTATGACACATGGCACTCAAAGAAACGGGCGCCCGAGTGTAGCCCCATGTGCGAGGAACACCGTACCAACCCAGAAAAGAGTTTGCAGTCTCCTCTAAGAAATGCAATAATAATATACATGTAAATCACACTTTATAAATATAAGCCTGAGATGGTGAATGATAAAGTCGAAATAAATGGTGGGAAAGAAGTGAGGTTGGGGAGACCCTAAAACACAGAGTGGGAGAGATGGGTCTGGAAAGATGGGGAGGGTTTGATCCCCCAATTAGTGTTTTATGGCTTCATCCAAGGGAGGCATCCAGCAAGGATCTCCTCTCGCCTCTGATGCCCTTTTCTCTCCACGGTCACTCATGCCTGAAAGTGTTTGGCTGGGCTCAGAAACGAGGCAAATTCCCTCCGTGGCAGCGAGCCCAAGGCACGGCTTCCGGGGACCAATCCTGGAGTTCCTCTCCAGTCTGTCCTTGGTATTACTCTAAGGGACAATTGCCTCGTCTTTGAATTGAGGAACTACTTAAAATAAAATGACTGTGTTTTTTATATGACAAGTTTAATTCTTTTCTAATGATTTTTATCAGACTGCTCTTCTGAGCACATACTGCAATATGGCAGTGCTGGACTATTTTCGAGCATAAGAAAATAAATTCATTTAGGATCTTTTAATCACATTAAAACAATATTAAAACTCTGCCGTGCTTTTTGCTAGCCCTTTGCTGGAGCAGGCTGTGCTGTCACCCTAAGAGCCCAGCCGGGAAATGATCTTCGGTCTGTCTCCGGGTGCCCGGTGCACCGATGCCCGTGGAACTGCCGTCTGCCCATCTCGTCCTGTGTGCCCTGGGACAGTGGGCCAGCGCCTCTGCAGCGCACTCTCCAGAGTCAGAGGCATCAGGCCATCTCGGCGGGGATGCCATTGCACATCGGCTCTCTGGTCTGTGACACTTGTCACCTGCCCTCATCGGTCCCTCCATGGCCATGTCTGTCATCTTGTTATGAGGCTCCATGGAAAGCCAGGCTAACCCCTGACGTGGCGGGGATGACGCGGGCTACCAAGCCAGGCTCATTGGACGCCCCACACTTGGGGGCCTCGCTCTGATTCCCTGACTCCAGGGAGCCTGTCTGCTTCAGAGGGGATCTGCCTGAACCCTGGAAATCGCAGGGGAGACTGGAGGGCTGGGCACACGACCTGATGAATGGGAGAACCTGCTTTGAAGCTTTTCCTCTCCCTTAGCTTGTCTGCTTTATGAGGCCTCCTTCTCCTGGAGTGAATTCACAGTAAGTCTGGGGCTGGCCCTGACACTGTGTAGGGAGCCAGAGGGGATAAATATTTCATCTGAGATACCGTACAGATGGTGGCGCTGCTAGCATTAAAAATGCAGAAAGAAGACATTCGAAATGTGTTCCTAGGTTCCCCCAGTGGCATGACTTGGCCACACTTGGCAGACAGGACCCTCGAGTCCAGTCCTAGAAAGCAGGACACATGTAAATAACAGAGTGGTCAAGAGTTCAGGACCGGTGCCCGATGGGTTCCGACAGAGACGCGATGCCAGGGAAGCAACTGAACATCACGGAGCATCAGCCTTCTCTGTGAGATGAGGGTGGGAGTAGGACCAACCGTGAAGGGTTCCTCACTCTATGGAACGTCAGCATTCAGAGGCAGCAAGTTTCCAGGGATGCGAGAAGGCAGCATTGTCCAAGGGGGGACCCTGTGGTTTCCGGGAGACCACTCCCTCTGAATCTTCTTCTCCTTCACTCGCTCCTCCTTTTTGGTCTTTCTTTGCTAACGCCCCCTTCTCTATTTGCCCTCCTTGGGCTCTTTGTGGCTCAGCCCTGGTCCCTCTTCCTTCCCAGGAGATCCCGTCTTTCCTTACAGAGGCTGCCGCTTGCCTTCCGGTGGCTCTCAGACCCAAAACTTCAGCCCACTTCACTCCTCCAGGATGTCGTCTCTCCTTTTCTATGCGGGTTCTCCATGTGGACATCTCGTAACATCAAATCTAGAGGTTGACTTTGATTTCTCCCTTTCCTCAGTACCCCCATCAATTGACCGAAAGCTCTGGCAATTCTATCTCCAGGATAAACCTAGAACCCCCCTTCATCCGCCTTCACCCCTTCGGTGAGGGTAACTCCCATCTCTTACCTGGACTAGGCTTAACCCATCTACCAGACCTTCCTCCAAACCATTTTGTGCTTTAAGAGTCTAGAGTGAGCTTCTGAAGACGACCACTGAGCCATATAGTTTTTTAAATACCTTTCGAGGGCTTTCCATCGCCTTTTGATTAAAACCCAAGTCCTCTTTGTTACAAAATCCAAATGATCAGGTCCCTCCCTAACCCGTAACTTCATGTCTCAGGATCTGCCTCAACTGCATGGGTCTCCTCTCTGATCCTTAAATGTTTCTGGCTCTTGGCCCTCAAGGTCTCTGACTAGGCAGGTCTCACCACCTGGCATGAATGACAGCCTCTTCTTTCACCACACACACACACACACAGTGTTGCATGGCCACTTCCTCCTCATTCAGGAGGGTCTCACTTGAAACATCATGTTTTCAAAGAGGCCGTTTCTGACCTTCCACTCCAGAAATGGCTTATCCCTCTATTATTCCCTCTCTGTCCCGCATGTACTTCTTAGCAGTTACTGAAAAATGTGTGTGTTCAATTTGCCATCATTTTTGGGGTCCAATTCTCCCACCAAACTGAGAACTCCAAGCTGTCAAAGACCTCATCTGTCCTGTTCACTCCTTTGTCCCTCTGGGTTCCATGAGTCCCCTAAGATCTTTAATATGTATTTCTTAAATGAGTATCTATATCTGTATCTATATCTATCTATCTATCATCTATCTAATGCATAACATTTGGGCTCGTTTTGATAATTATTTAAATGAGCATCAGTTTTCGCTCATGTTTAGAATCAGTTCCATGGAGCTCCCATTGTGGCTCAGTGGGTTGAAGACCTGACATTGTCTCTGTGAGGATGTGGGTTCAATCCTTGGACTCGCTTAGTGGGTTAAGGATCCAGCGTTGCCACAAGTGGCAGGGTGGTCACAGATACAGCTTGGATTTGGCATTGCTGTGGCTGTGGCGTAGGCCTGCAGCTGCAGCTGCAATGCGACCCTTAGCCTGGGAATTTCCATATGCTGCAGGTTGTGGCCTGAAAAGGAAAAAAAAAGAAAAAAATAGGATCGGTTTCTTGTGTCTAGACCATCAGTCCTTTCTTAGGTGGGCCTGTTAGGAATGTTGAAGCTTTGGTTCCGAGGAATCTAACTTTATCCATTGCATGGAGAAGTTCCTCTGAGCTCCTGGGCAAAGTTAGAAGTGATACAGGTAAGGCTGGTCTCCAGAGTGAGCACCTGAACCATCTTTCTGAAGCATAGAATCAGGTTTCATCCCTGACTCCCCTCCCCAGTTTGGCACAGAGGGGTGTGTGTGTGTGTGTGTGTGTGTGTGTGTGTGTGTGTGTGTGTGTCTGTGTGTGTGTGTGTGTCTGTGTGTGCATGAATGGTGATCCTCTATGGCAGATTATCAGTGATTTCAAAAGCTTCATCTAGACTTCCTTTGAAAAATGATGACAAATCTAAGATTTTTGTTAACAAATGCTGGTGACAGATGTGGTCACTCCACGTCTCAGTGGCGCTATGACTTTTTGTCTCTGCGTATGCCTAGATCTGGTTACGTTTGAAGAGAAGCTAGGCAGAAGGAAGACCCACAAAATACTCATAATTCAAGAGCCAGTGGATAGAATGCAGCATGTAACACCATGACCCAAACCCTCCTTGCAAAAAATGACTGCATTTTACTTTTATTTTTATTTTTTGTCTTTTTGCCTTTTCTAGGGCCACTCCTGCGGCATATGGAGATTCTCAGGCTAGGGGTCTAATCGGAGCCGCAGCCACCGGCCCATGCCGGAGCCACAGCAGCTCAGGATCCGAGCCATATCTGCAACCTACACCACAGCTCATGGCAACGCCGGATCCTTAACCCACTGAGCAAGGTCAGGGACCGAACCCACAACCTCCTGGTTCCTAGTCAGATTCATTAACCTCTGTGCCACGACGGGAACTCCAAAGATGACTGCATTTTAGAGCGTGCCCCTGAGAGGCCTCATTGAACCAGTTTACCCAATAGTCTTTGTGACTGTTTCTTTGCAGCTGTTTTTGTTTCTTCTTCTTCTTTTGTGGCCATGCCCATGGCATGCAGAAATTCTCAGGCCAGGAATCGAACCCACACCATACTGTAAGCAGGGCCACTGCCATGTCAACACTGAGTCCTTAACCACTAGACCACCAGGGAACTCCAAAGAAGCTGTGTCTAATGTTGGGAAAGGCTTCGGTGCTGCCGACCCTGGATCACGCGGACTTTTCTCCTTCCTGCCGGCTCTTCCTCGGTTGTGTAGTAGTAGAAATATATGTATCCTTTCACCCTGGGGAGGCCAATGTTAAAATATATTAATGAAAGAAATTGACTTTGGGCCTAAAAATAAATGTATAATGCAGTAATAGCTGATAAACTAATAAATATCTATCACCATGATATTTCAAGATTTCCCAAAGATATCTGAAGAGCACTTAATTGTTACTGAGTAATCAATTATTCAATTAACCTTCTTCTCATTGAATATATTTTTGATACAACTTTTTTGAAGCTTCAGCTTTAAAAGGGTCCTATCGATTGAAACTTTCAAGGCCATATGGCCTGAATATTGGATTTGTGCCGTCATGATTGACAGCGGAGGCTGGTAATCACATGCAAATATTTCAGATGGTGCGCGTTTCCATGATGAGGCTACAATGGCGATGCTCCTTTTGCAGATAAAAATATTTACATGCCTGGGAGTGTGTATATAGAGAGAGCGAGACATACACAAAATCTCTGCCTCCTGCGTGCCCTCCCTAACCCCTGTGTATACACACACAAGTGCCTGCTTCATTTAGTCCAAACCTTGACCAAATACAGGCCCCACTCCAGACATGAGCCCAGTGTTCCGAAGCGTAACTGCACCATCTCAGAGGCCACCCGGTGATTCAGTGATTCAAATTTGGGGAGTCTTCTATTTAAACAAGATAAGCGATGCGCCACGCTGTCGAATGCAAAAATGGAATTGCCTGAGGCTTCAACTTGCAAGTTGAAAAACCATCATTTCCATTCAAAGGACATCTTCTTTGCTCTGCTGTGGCCCGTTGTATTTTTCCCAGCATCGTCTTAGGTAAGCTCAGGTTTGTCCGAGCCTGCACTGACGGCTGTGCTTCATTTCATCTTTCTTCTGATGATCGTTTTACGTGTGAATGTGGGAACTCGACGGTGTTGCGGATAATCCAGTGGATGCAAAGCAGGGTTCAAGAGAGCTTTGTCCCCCCCGGGCAAAGGACGAGGTTCGTGTAGCGTAGTCCTGGACACAGTGTGGCCCAGACTTCGAGCTTTCTGGAAGCCCGGGAAGAAATGTCTGTGTTCAATACAAAATATGCAACTTTTTTTACCCAGAAATCCCACCTCTAGGCATTCAGCCAAAGAAAACTACCTGATGGGGGGGGGATTTTTTTTTTTTTTTTTCTATAGACGTATTCATTGTTGCATCCCTTAGAATGGGGGAAACTTAGAAAACTACCTGCCCAAGAATAGGGACAGTTAAATAAATTAGGTCCCTCCAAAGGAAGGAATACCTTGTAGCCATAAATGTATATAGCAGAGGAATAATAAATGACATGAAGAAATGTTGACTATACCATTTAGTGAAGAGCTGTATTTGAAGCATAGAAGCCATAAAGATGTATAGTTCTGCGTAGGAAGAAAAAAAAAAAGATGGGATGAATTTACTGTCGGAAGGCCCAGGGGTCATTTGGAGATATTGGGATGATGGGAGATGATTCTGTCTTTAAGCTTTTCTTTATTTTCCCTGTATTTTACTAACCAACCCCTGCAGAGCTTAAAATTAGCAGAGTTTGATAGTTGACGGTGCAGCTCGGAGCTCAAGTTCTGTGATGCACCAAACTTTCTGGAAAACGGTGTGTGATCCTCGGGACCCCATCTCAGGCCCCTGTTGCCGTGGGTTCCGCACCCCCCCTGCCCCCGCCTTGCCCCCCACCTCACAGCATCTCTTTGGAAACCACAGTGCTGAGCTGGGGGTGCTGGGACGGGCCCCCGAACACAGTCATAATCAAGATATTAGCAAAGAGTCTCTGTCCTGCAAAATACCGTCAACAGGCTGGCTTTGACCTCCTTAATGCAGGAGCGCTTTAGTAATCTGCGCCTAATGATTTTTTACATTAAGCCCCAGCTTGTGTTGGGCCCTTGTGAGGCGCAGTAATTTAAGAACCGTCATTTTGCACATTCCAATCCCATTATGTTACATTGTTACTGAATAAAGACTGGTATTATGTTGCTCCCATAAAGGGCAGAAGTGGCCTGAATTTTATCTGCTGAACGAATCAATCTGGATTATGTCAGCTGAAAAGAATTGCAGACTGCAGACTCTCCCGCAGATGGGGGGGTGGGGGGATAGGGTGTTTTTTTTGTTTTTTTTTTTTGAATGTATCTGTTCGTTCTAAACACCGGAGCTCAGAGAATACCTTGTGGTGACTCAAAGTAGGTCTTCTCTCTTCTTTCCCAGTACGGCGTGTACCCATTATCATTTCAACATAACGTATTAGGAGATCAATTGGGGACTGAAAGCCATTTCCCCATGTTAATACTTTGCTGTATTTAAGCCGCCCTGACGGCCTGTCGGGGCTGTGGGAAAAAGATTCAGCAAATAATGAGCAAAGAGCTTAGAAAAAAGGCAGAGGGTGGGGCTTGGCAAGGGATGTGAACTATTCATCAACATCTCAACAAGGACGATGGAAATAATAAGTTCCCCTTAAAGAAAAAGGGAAAAGGGTTTTTTTTTTTTTTTTTTTTTTTAAGAAATCGTTTCCCCTGGTGTGGGGGGGAGGGAAGGGGCCGAAGAAAAAACGCATTTAACCCTAACTTGGTCCTGCTTTTTCCATGAGCTGATTTTCAACTTCCTGAAATCAGCCACTGCTTCCCTTTGAAATGGAGAGCGCACAGTTGAAACAGGGTGCATTCTTTAGCAATCAGTTTAAGAAAACAGTGTCTCATTTCCTGTCCGTTTGTGCAAATTTCTTAGCATGTGGTAGTGTCATTTAATATCGAAGACGTAGAGTGAGGCTCTGCTTCGACTTAGGAAAAGGCAGACAAATCCTTTGCATGAAATAATTTGTGTGATCTTTGCACTGATCATGAATAAAATCAAGCTCTTCCTATGGCCTCTTATTTATAGGGTAGAGAAAACCTTTGAAACCCGAACCTCTGCAGGATAGGGTCTATGTAGCCAGTAAGTTGCTTAAAATAATATAACTTTGTTGCGTTTTATGTTTCCCACTCTCTTCTAGTCACCATTATGCAACCCCTTCCAAATATTTACCTTAGAAATGAATAGGCTTTTCTAAGAGTATTGTGCTCAGAGTTGCTAAATTTCCATTCAGCAGACCTAATTCCACCATCTGCAAAGTTCTAGATTTTATAATACTTATAAGCTGTTTCTAATCTATTTTTACTGCCTTGTTCTGTCCTGAAATGTCAAAGAGTGCAGAATAGGTCTCGGAATTAACATGACAGTTAAGAAACTTGGCAGGGTTTTACAGCAGATTGTGACATTAACAAAATACAAAGGAGAATGGTGAAATTAACATTAATGTATGCTTGCAGACACTATAAAAATCTATATGTCCATGATCAGGGAATTAAAAAATAGGCATGTTTTTAGGATGATGCTATTAAAGGCAGATCTTTACTATGAAAAGAAATTTCCATATGAAAAGCAACTTACTAAAAGTAATGCCTTAATCCCCTCTCTGGAATGAACAACAGGTTTATGGTCCTAGGTCAAGTAGGCATATGGCTGGCTCCGGTTGCCAATTTTTTTTTTTTTTTTCCCTAGGCTTCTTTAATCTGTGATAAAACTGCTTTGAAAGCACTAATAGCATTTTTTCACAGCTGTGAAGGAGATCATATGATCGATGGACCTAGAAGAGAGATCGCCTGTTTAGAGTCACAGATTGAAAAAATAAATCACTTAAAGCCCACTTTTAATTTCATCATGGGAAGGTTTCAAAGAGTGCTCTCTGGAGGAATTCCTATCTCCCCTCTCCCTCTCTCGCTCTTTCTGTCTCTTTCTCTTTCTCTCTGTCTCTGCCTCTCTCTTGCTGCAGCTGCCAGAATCTGCCCGTCCTGCTTGTTCCCTGGTGATTGTAGTTGTAGACACTGTAATTAGCTTGACCTTGGAGTTCCCATCGCGACTCAGTGGTTAACGAATCCGACTAGGAACTGTGAGTTTGCAGGTTCAATTCCTGGCCTTGCTCAGTGGGTTAAGGATCCGACGTTGCCGTGAGCTGTGGTGTAGGTTGCAGACGTGGCTCAGATCCCGTGTTGCTGTGGCTCTGGTGTAGGCCGGTGGCCACAGCTCCAACTCATCCCCTAGCCTGGGAACCTCCATATGCCGTGGGAGCAGCTCAAGAAATGGCAAAAAGACAAAAAGACAAAAAAAAAAAAGAAAAAAAGCAAATAAGCTTGACCTTGGGCTGCTGTTTTAGGAAAGTAGAATCTTGCTGTTTGAATGGTGTCAGGACGCATCCGAGGACAGGATGGATGTACAGACTCTGATCCCATCCCCGGGCCTAGACCCTGGCCTCACTCTTCTGTCTGTGTGACCTCAGGCCAGCTACTTAACCTCTCTGAGTCTCAGATTCCTCATCTGAAAATGCAGATGCATAAGAAGACCTACCTCCATGGGCCATTGTCTTTGAACAGCAGATGTGTATCTAAAGTCCCTGCCACCCAGGATTTACGCAGTTATTTCAAATTTGCTTCTGCTTTTAATCCAAGAGTGGGAAGACCCAGAGCGGGTGGGGGTGGGGAGATCAAATCCAGGCCTTTGAACATGCTCTGCTCCCTGTGGAGTCAGGGCAGCTGGCATCAAAGAGGGTGTTCTACTATAAAAATCTCTGAGCCTCTGTGTGCTCTGGACACCTCCTAGCCGGGGATGCTAAGCCTGGGCTGCCCGCCCAGTTCTAGGCCCGACAGCTCTTCCCTCAGTCCCTCCAGGCCTCGGCTTGTCCACCTGTAAACAGGGCGCAAGAGTGCTGCCTGGGGTTCAGGGACAGCAAAGCCAGTTAATCAAGAGGAAACACTTTGGAGCTAAAAAATAAACATACCGAAGTTTTAAAAAGCAGAACATCTAAAGAATGGTGAGTGTTGTAGTGTTTTCTTTTTCTTTTTTTCTTTTTTTTTTTCTTTACGGCAGTATCCACAGCATATGGAGGTTCCCAGGCTAGGAGTAGAATCGGAGCTACAGCTGCTGGCCCACGCCACAGCCACAGCAACGTGGGTATCCCACTAAGCGAGGCCAGGGATCAAACCTACATCCTCAAGGATACTTATCAGATTCATTCACACTGCGCCACAATGGGAACTCCCAGTGCAGTATTCTCCAAGCTATCTCCATTGCTCAGTGCAAGCTGTGGGGCAGGGCTGGGGACAGAGGATCTTATGGGAACGTCATTGCTGCCCACTCGTCCCTGCTTTCCTGGGCTTGGGGTTCCTAGAGCCTTAGGACAGTGCTCCTGGGGGAGATCCTGGCTGCCCGAAGGCCCAAGAGACCAAGCCAGGTGTTCCTGCAGCTGGACAAGAGCACTCCTGCAAAGCGGCCACTCAGAGCCCTTTTAGGCCTGGGGTTCTCTGGGGCAGGGTGTGTGGTTTCAGGTTCTTGGGCAGGGGGCAGGTTCACGTGGGGTCAGAAGACTGAAGAAAGGCCATGGGCTAGAGACGGGCGTGCCTGTCTGCAAACACACCCCAGATGCACGGGGCATGTGTGCTCACTGGCTCGCCTCAGGCTTAGCTCCTGAGGACACCGTTCACTGGCCCTGCCCCTCCCAGCAGCAGGTGCATGCCTCCTTCTCTCTCTCTCACAGCCACGGGGACTGCTGAGTCACTTGGGCCCTCCTTTGGAGTTTCTTCCCAGATCAGGGTCTGGCCCACCTGAGATTCCCCCTCCTCCCCCACCCTCCATCCTCCACCCTTCACCCTCCACCCCGATCCTCTCCTGGGAATGCCCGCAGGTGCTGGCTGCACTTACCCGATTACACCAGCAGATGGCGGTCTCTGCACAGCAATGAGACCCACATGCCTGCTTAGGCTAAAATCCAGCCTGCTGTGCTCCCTTTTGGGACCCGGTGTTCTGAGCCCTATGTCCTTGGAGGATCAGAATCCCCCAGAGCCCACATCTGGGGATAGGGCGGAGCCAGAGATGGCCTAGCCCCCTGGCTCATAGCTGGGCTCAGGGACACGTTTTAATTGCTCCATCTGTTGAAGAACAAACTTGCTCGCATTTCACATTCAGGATATTTAAAGAGAAAAGTTAGACGATGTGCTGGTGGCACCAGGCCATGTGCCCTGGGCCACAAGGGGCAGGCACTGAGTGCCCTCTGCCCCTCTGGGCGGGCCAGGTGCTCTCAGATGGGCCTACTTCCATCAGCACCACAGCATGGCCTGTGTCAGCACCCCGGGGGTCAAACTACACGTGTTAGGGGCTTGCAACATCCTAACAGCAGCAACGGTGGATTGGGCACCTGCTGTGTCCCTCGCTGCCCCAGCCTCTGGTACTCTGCCCACGCTAGTTCATTTACACCTTGGGCAGGTGCAACGATCCCCATTTGGTTGCCAGAACTCAGCCTCTGCTCACTGCTGCTGGAGAGAAATGTGGAGACAGAGGTTTGGGGCAAAGGAGGAAAAACACAGCTTTATTGCTTTGCCAGGCGAAGGAGGGTCACAGCAGGCTAGTGGCTCAAAGACTGTGCCCCCCTTAGGAGAGACTGGAAGGTGGTTTAATAGTTTGGGGCAGTGGAAGAACAGGACCACAGAAAAGGATCAGGGTAGGGGCAAGCTGGCATTGTTTTCAAGGTTGGTGTTCAGGGGTATGGTAGGTCTTCTTTCCAGAATAAAGAATGCTTCATGGAAAGCATTCATGTCTCAGTGGTTAACGAATCTGACTAGGAGCCATGAGGTTGCGG
This sequence comes from Sus scrofa, assembly GCF_054392235.1. Taxonomy (NCBI): domain Eukaryota; kingdom Metazoa; phylum Chordata; class Mammalia; order Artiodactyla; family Suidae; genus Sus; species Sus scrofa. The sequence goes on from NC_139388.1 coordinate 44,745,882, forward strand.
GTTCAATCCCTGCCCTTGCTCAGTAGGTTAAGGATCTGGCGTTGCCGTGAGCTGTGGTGTAGGTCGCAGATGAGGCTTGGATCCCGCGTTGCTGTGGCTCTGGTGTAGGCCGGTGGTTACAGCTTCGTTTAGACCCCTAACCTGGGAACCTCCATATGCCTCGGGAGCGGCCCAAGAAATGGCAAAAAGACAAAAAAAAAAAAAAAAAAAAAAAAAGAATGCTTTATGAACACTTCCGACTTGTTGGGGGGTTTAGTTCTGCAGAAGAACTCAAAGATATTCTTATCTATAATCCTTGAGAAGGGATGAGGCCCCTGCCCCAAGCCTGCCCTAATGTTTCTTGGCGGCGCCTCCCTGGTCTCCTGGTCTGGACATACCCCCCCCTCCTCGCCCCATAACTCCTTCCCTGATTAGCAATTGCCCTTTGGAAGGTCAAGGAAGGTCTCAGAGGGTGAAGATGTTTATTCCCTAAAAACAAGAAATGGGCAACACAGAAAGGCATGTGTGCCCGGGAGCCCACGGGGCCCTGCTTGGTTTCCATTTCATGGAAGGGGAAGCGGAGGTTCAGAGATGCTGTGGCCTCCCCAGTGACAAAGCAGGGACTTGTGTCTGGAGTGTGAGGCCTCAGGTACAGGAGGGGCACCTGGGCTGTGTGAGTTCACCCTCCTCCCAGGGGCTCTGCTCCTGTCTCTGGCCCCATGTGTCCATCAGTCCAGGAGGCCTTGTCCCCAGCCAAAGCTGGTAGAGGAGGGTTAGGGGACCCCACGAGGCCCCTGCAGACTTGAATCAAGGTTAACTGAAGTAACTGAAAAGGCTGTGTATAAAACAATGACAGGAGTTCCTGTCATGGCACAGTGGTTAACGAATCCGACTAGGAACCATTAGGTTGCGGGTTCAATCCCTGCCCTTGCTCAGTGGGTTAATGATCTGGCGTTGCCATGAGCTGTGGTGTAGGTTGCAGACGTGGCTCGGATCCCATGCTGCTGTGGCTCTGGCGTAGGCTGGCAGCTGCAGCTCCGATTCGACCCCTAGCCTGGGAACCTCCATATGCTGCGGGAGCAGCCCAAGAAATAGCAAAAAGACAAAACAAACAAAAATGACAGAAAACTCACTGTTAGGGGTTTTTTTTGTTTTTTTTTTTTTCATTTTTTTAAAGTTTTATGAAAGTCTAGTTGATTTAAAGTGTGTGATCATTTTGGCTGGCCACCAATGTGATTCAGTTTTATACAAACGTGCATCCAGTCTCTTGCAGTCTTTGCCCACATGGATGATGACAGACTATGGGGTGGAGTCCCCTGCGCCATACAGCAGGTCCCCGTTGACCCGTCACTCCATATACCTCAGTGTGCACCTGCCAATCCCCAGCCCCCAGCCCATCCCTCCTGCCCACCTGTCCCCATGGGTAACCATAAGGTTCTCAAAGTCTGGGAGTCTGTTTCTGTTCTACAGATAAGTTCATGTGTATCCTTTTTTTTTAGATTCCACATATAGGTGATAGAATATGATGTTTGTTTTTTTGAAAACAAGAAATAAGATCATTCCCATGTCCAGATTTCTAGATGAAATGGATGTCCCCCTGCTCCAGAAGCCCGGAGCTTGTCAGGTTGTCCTGGGTGGAGCATGGTACCGAAACCGACAGCATTATTGGCCTGAATCTAACCAGAACCTAGACTGGGACTTGAACCCACGTGCCGGGACTTGGACTCCGCCCAAACCCAGATTGGGACTTGAACCCACAGGTTTCCATGTAGACTCACTCACCGGGGTCTGGACTTCCGGAGGTTCAGGCTCTTTGTGCCTCCAGCAGAAGGAATTCAGTGAGAGACAAAGTAAGAAGCAAGGAATAGATGTATTAAGACAGGGTGCTTGGGAGAGATGCAAGCGGGCAGGCACGGAGGTTCTGCCCTGTGGAGTAGGTGGGCTACAGTTTTATCATCCCAGGAGAGTGGGGGTGGGAAAAGGCCACCTCTTCCTCCTTCTTGAGGAGTAGCTCCTCCTAGGTATCCAGTAAGAGAGTATTTGACCCTATAAGGTCAAACTGGGACTGTCAGGGTGCTTATTCAAATCAGCAGAAGGGTGGTCCTTAAACTCCTGCCCCTGGTCTGAACCTGGATGCGGCTTCACCCCCGCCACACGCACCCTCCGCCAAATGACCTGAGGCTGCTCTCGCACCTCCACTAGTCAAGCAAGCCTGTCTTGCCTTGTTCTGATGGCTTTCTTGAGCAGTTATTCATTCACTCACAGTGATCTCCCGATGTCCCCTAGGCTTCCCTCTCTACCTACGGTCCCTTTCGGGGACTTCTACAACAACTACCGGTGCCCGCTCCATCTCTACCAGTATTGAACACTTACTGGCCCATTTGTTCCAGGGGTGGTGGTAGCAGATTATAATAATAGAACAGTAGAGCCTACCCAGCCTGTCTTGAGTGCTACAATGTGCTAGGAAAGATGCTGTGAGCCTCGTATACCTGAGAGGATTTTATCCTCAAACCCTGTTGAAGGATGAATCATTCGCCTCATTTCACAAAGAAGGAAATGAGGGCTCAGAGAGGTTAAGTAACTTGTCCAAGGTCACACAGCTGGTAATCTGTAGAGTCAGATTTGAAATCACATCTGCAGGGCAACATCATCTCAGGGCATTTTATTTAAATGGGTGTGTAATTTGCCTCTGAAATGACGGCATTGCTCTTTAGAAGAGCTAACTGCCCTGAGCTATCTGGATCCCTCTTGGATTTTAAGCGCAAGCATTAGAAAAGAATTTAATTTAATTCTTTGGTTCATGGCAATAGTCTTGGCCACATTTTCTCCCTCTCCAGGAAACAGTTTTTACAAAATTAGAATGTTTGCCCTAGAGATTCTTTTCTGTTTGGCTGACTGCCCCTGGATGTCTAAGGGGCTCTTTGGGGTGTGAGGGTTGAGGTTGATGGTCCTTTTGCCTACAGCATGGTTCAGCATCCTCAGGCCAATGACAGACCCTTCTAGACTTTTTTCCCCACCACACTCCATATGGGGGCCCAGGTCAGGCTATAGCCATTCCCTGGTGTGTGTGTGTGGATTGGGGTACCTCCCGAGCATAGCCCTGGGGTCATCCAGGCCCTGGGGTCCAGGTTGGAGGTCATAGCAGCCCCCAAAAGTTCTGAGGAAAGGCAGCCCTTCAGAGGCCCTGGTTCCTTGCTTTAGGGTGGACCTAGGTCTGTGCTGGGGTCTGGAGGTTGGCTTCAGTCTCTGTCTTGCCTCTTACTGCTGATTAGGGAATCATTGACTCCAATGGCTCATCTTGGCCAAGCGGGGTAATAGCCTCCCTGATAAGGAGCACAGCGTTGCCCTGAAGACTAGCCTGGAACATTTGGGAGGGGCCAGTAGGAGGAGGAGACGACCAACCTCCCAGGATCCTTGGCGCTGGAATCCATCTTGGTTGAGAGATACACCTGCCACCAAGAAGGACCCTGAACCAGACCAAGTGTGGGCTGAGCAAGGGGATCGGCCAGAGACAACCTGGAAACCAACCCCACTCCCATAAAACTGGAGACTGTGAGCCGCTTGGCAGAGCAGTTCTCCTGGGTACCCTCACCCCACTGCTCTCGGCCCGGGAGCCCCTTCCCAATAGTCTCTTGCTTTGTCAGCAGGTGGGGCTCCTCAGACGATTCATTTCCGAGTGTTAGACAAGCACCCACGCTTGGGCCCTGGACAGGGTCCCCCTTCCTGCAACGATACAGCTCAGAGGCTGTGTGTGTCCCTTCTATAAAGGGCCATCACAGCTGCCCCCTGCTGCCTGGCCACCTGGATGAGCAGCACCAGAGGGCCCAGTTCCCAGCCTGGGAGAGAGCCCTCAGCTGCTGTTATCATGGGGGGCTGGGACTGTCCCCACCAACCCCACCCCCTCAGCCCAGTTCCCTTTCCTGAGGGCCTCCCGTGTGCCTGCACCTTGCTGGTGCAAAGTGCAAGATAGCCAAGGAGCTTCTGCTTAATTAGGAAAAGGCTTCTGCACCAAAGATGTCCAGAAGAAAGAGCCAGGCCCCTGAGCAGCAGGCCCCAGCTGCCAGCGCAGCTCGGGGAAGGTGGGCGGCAGGAGCAGGGGACTCTGGGGGGCTTTTATGTATTGGAGCCATCGTTCCGGAGGCATTCCGTGGAGCTACCATGGGGCGGCCTGAGGCTTCTTAGATCCCAGCCAGAGCATCCCTGCAGTTGGGGTGGGGCACTGAAGGAGCAGGGCTCAGACTGTCACTTGGAGGTGACACCTGAGCTGGTGGGGAGCATGGATCTAGTTTTGGAGAGGAACAGCGAACAATTTGGGGAAATGCCTCTTGTCCAGTCAGGTCTCCCTTTTCTCTTCCTCGGTCGCTCCCCTGAACTGGGCATCTGGCTGGCTGAGCTGTGTAGATGTGTTCCCAGGACGTCAGGGGACAGCTGATAGCTCAGAATCCCCTGCCTGATGGACGGCCGCCCACATCCCTACTCTCTCCAAGAGGCTGCCTGTCCACCATCAGCCTCCCTCAAGCCTCAGTCTCAGTGTCCAGACTGATTGAAGAAAGAGAGAACAGGTCCCCGGAGAGTCTGGGGCCTCAGGCCCCTTGCCTAGGCAAGTGGAGAGTTCCAGAGGGACCCCGGATTACCCAGCTCCAGGACCCAGTGCTGGGAATCCGAGATGCCCACAAGAGGGCGCCCGAGACCGGCAGACGGCATGGGCTCCCTTTTTCGAAAACCTGGAAGATGCTTCTGTGAGGGGATTTGTGATAGGAAGGGGGGTGCAATGAATACATATCCACGCAAACCATCACTGGGGTCTTGGGAAAACATGAGGCTAAAACTGTCGTGACTCTTGGAAAAAAATTAAAGGAGAAAAGATCTCAGTTAGTCCCTTGGTTCAGTTATGCATTCCTTGCGACAAGGTGCATTTATGGAGCACTGGCTGAATGCAAAGTCTGAGGTGTGATGTGGGCAAGACAGAGGTATTCCTTCCTCTCACGAGCGGTAGGAGAACCGGGTGTTGAGAGAGCTGGGCCAAGTCCTTACACCATGCCTGGACCCACATCAACCCAAACCAGTATCTCGAGCCCTGGTCATTTTCCCCAGGTGGGAAAGGGCTCCCGTTCCAGACACCTTAGCCCGGGCCCAGCCTGGGCTGAGTGCCTCAACCTGGGAGGCTGGTCCCCAGCCGGAGTTCTTCTTCCCCCTTGAGATTCCCCCAACACGGATAACGGCGCCAGGTGGGATAGGACACAGGATGGCACATGTGCTCAGGGCAGCCGGGCTGCCTGGGTTCTTTGCTGTCCTCGTTTGCTGTGTGTTCTTGCAAAGCCACTGCGCTCCTCTGGGCCGCCGTGTTCTGTCGAACTAGGAGGAATGTAATTACTGCTCTGGCTTAGGACAGACCTGCAGCTCGAGTGAGGAAATCCATGCAGAGAAGGCTCTTAGCCTGATGCCTGGCACACAGTAGGACTTCTCAACAGAGGCTTTTATTGTGGACATTGTTGTGGTTATACCCTAGGCGCTGCCAGGTGAGATCCTGGGAGATTCTGGGAGACTGGTGGTGGCTGGTGGCTCTTTCATGATGAGATCGGAAGAGAGATTTGTTGACTGGAAGGGGCGTCTTCAGAGATCTGCCTGAAGTCAGGTCCCAGGAGACCGTTCCCCTGTGGCCCCTGGCTCATCAGTGTCCCTGTGGCAGGTCCGAAGGCAGGAGCCATCCCGGATCCACTCCCCTGAGCTCATGGCATGGGAGGCAGCATCTACCTGTCTTGCTGTATCCCTGAGGCTGGAGGTGCCGTGTGTGGACACACGTTTGGTCAGTTCCCCTCATCTCACAACAGTGATGAACGAGCAGCTAAGTGCATCCTTCCAGGCCTGATGCAGCAGGAAGGACCTGCGAGGCTCTGTGGGCACCAGGCTGGGGAACAGGACTGCCCTCCAGGCACCAGACAGCCTGTCCATAATAAGCCTCAAGTTTTCCATAATAAGCTGGCAATAATGCCAGCAGGACTCTGAGGACCCCAGTTGACCCCTGAGAGCCCCACCCACCCAGCCAAGGCCACACTACCCCCTGGAGCCATCCAGTTCTTCACTTGGGACAAGAATATTTTTATTCAATACACGATTAATTGCATGGCCAGAGAAATTGAACTTAAACAGAGGGAAGTAATTTCCCTTTATTCTTCCATTCAGTACTTCTTCCTTTTTTTTTTTTTTCTTTTCTTTTTTAGGGTTGCACCTGCAGCATATGAAAGTTCCCAGGCTAGGAGTCAAATGGGATCTCTAGCTGCCGTCCTACACCCCAGCCACAGCAACGCCAGATCTGAGCCACATCTGCGAACTATGCCACAGCTCTCGGCAATACTGGATCCTTAATTCACTGAGCGAGGCCAGGGACCCAACCTGCATCCTCATGGACACTATGTTGGGTTCTTAACTCACTCAGCCACAGGGGGAGCTCCTGCCATTCAGGACTTCAAATTCAGGACTTCCAGAGGCTCACTTCCCCTGGAGAGACCAGAACTACCCAGAGGACAGGGACGCTCACCTTACTGTGCCCGGGGTGCTCTAGGGCCACCTCTGCCAAGCTCTATCCCTGATATTTATGAGACGGACACCCAAATGTAATATTTTATACCATAATATATATCCTTATAATGGTACAATTACCGAACAAATAAATTTAGCTGCTAAAGGTGTTGTGAGGGCTGGCCTGGCCAACAAGTTCAGTTTGGGGCATTATTTCATCGAAAAGTGCATTTTAAAGTTCCCATCATGGCTCAGCAGTAACAAACCCAACTAGTATCCATGAGGACACAGGTTTGCTCCCTGGCCTCACTCAGTGGGTTAAGGATCCAGCATTGCCATGAGCTGTGGTGTAGGTCGCAGACACGGCTCAGATCTTGCGTTGCCATGGCTGTGGCGTAGAGCGGCAGCCGCAACTCTGATTTGACCCCTAGCCCTCAAAAAGAATTAAAAACAAAGAAAGAAAGAAAAAAGTTCGTACTGAAAACAGGATTAAAGCTGAGAGACGCAACCCCCATGACTCCTCCTTACATGTTGTTTTAGTCTTGATTTGTCAGTTCCTAGCTTGAGGATCTGTGTTGTTAGAAAGAGCCCTGGAAGCCGTTAAGAGACTCTGGTAGGAGTGTCTGTCGTGGCTCAGTGGTTAACGAATCCGACTAGGAACCATGAGGTTGCGGGTTCAGTCCCTGGCCTCACTCGGTGGGTTAAGGATCCAGTATTGCTGTGAGCTGTGGTGTAGGTTGCAGACACGGCTCGGATCTTGCGTTGCTGTGGCTCTGGCGTAGGCCCCCCAGCCTGGGAACCTTCATATGCCTCGGGAGTGGCCCTGGAAAAGACAAAAATAAATAAATAAATAAATAAATAAATAAATAAGGCCCTGGTTTGCAAACAGGCAAACAAAACCAGTTCCCACTTTTCCTTCTGGGACTTTGGTCCCCTCCTTGGGTCCTTGTAGAATCAAACCCCGAGACAAGGATTTGGGTACAGGGAGTCTTTTTGGGAGGTCACAGCACCGGAAGCATGGGACAGGGGTGGTGACATGAGGCAGGAGAGGGAGGAGCCGAGACAGGTGCACTTCGCAGCAGGTGACTGCTGTGAGAGACAGGGTCTTGGTTCTGCTGGGGACCCTGCGAGGACTCACGCGGGGTGTGCCCCTGGGCTGTTTCCCTGAACCCCACAGACACTGGGTGTTTATTAGCCAACCCCCATTTTTGCTTGGTTGAGGGAATACCACATCAGTCCAGTACCATCCCGTGGCTGGAGAACAACCTCAGCAACCTCGGAAGGCCCTGGCCTTTGTGGGAATGGATTGCAGGGATGGCTCCGCAGGGCCTGCGGCATGTGGCAGCCTAACCTCTGGGGGCTCCGTTGCATTGGCTGCAAAGTCAGCTCCTCCTGTCCTCCCAGGACCCTTCCAGGAGGGTGCAGGTGACACAGTGATGGGTACAGGCTGGGCTGGCACTTCAGAGGCACAACAGCAAACACCAAGTTTCTTGGAGTTCCCGCCATGGTGCAACAGGATTGGTGGTGCCTTGCAAGTGCTGGGACGTGGGTTCAATCCCCGTCCCGGAGCAGTGGGTTAAGAATCTGGCATCGTTGCAGCTGCGGCTTGGGTCACAACTTTGGCTCAGATCTGGTCTCTGGCCTGGGAATTCCATATGCCATGGTGCAGCGAAAAACAAAACCAAAAATCCTTCTTGCATGGCTTTTTTCCTGTGTGATCCTCCTCTCCCCTGATTCAAGTACTCATCCTCCAGCTTATCGTCAAATCTCTATTCTCCCACGATGCCCAGGACAAGTTTAGATGCCCACCCTGGGCATCAATGTGTCCTTTTTGTATCAAGCTGAACACAACCAACATGTCCTCTTTGTATCAAGCTGACTCTTGCAGCCTGCTCTCCTGGCTGGGTCTGCACGTCAGCCACCAAAGCAGCACACTGGCACTGGCTGTGTGGAGGGTTCAAATTACAAGAGATGGTAAAAGAGAGAAGTCTCTTCCCAGACATCCTCGTCAACCTTTCCCCCCACTTGCCTCTCTGGCCCAGGCCCCCGAGTCCACCTCCCCGCCCCCGCCCAGCATCGCTACGTCCTGGTAAGATGCACCTCCCGATTTCAGGCTCCCCGTGTTTATGGCTAAAATATTACTGGTGACCGACACGCAGCCCCTTTCTCCTCCGTTGTCATTTTATGTTAATTGAATGCTCCTGTTAATCTAATAGAGTTTAGATTTATGTGGGGTTCTGTAGCGCGTCATATTTTAATCAATACACATTCCCCCGTTTAGATGGACGGATGAGAAAACCTGCTTCGTCTCTGCACTTGGGTTCCATCAGCTGTCAATAATTCCTAATTTGAATCCTTCAGACAGTCAGATTTATGGGTTTGCGTCTATTGCATTCATCACAGAAATTAACTTTTGGGGGAAATGATGTGAAAGGTCACACAGCATCTCCGCGATACTGGGTTTCAGAGATGAAGCGCTCTGAGATATTTATCTGGGAGGGGCGGGCTGGAGGGGGGCGGGGCGGGGGCGGGGCGGTGGGAGGTGTTAGGGGCCTGGGGGCGGAGCTCTGTCTGGGGAGGCTGCCCCTTAGTGAGAACTAGGATGGCTCCGTCCCCAGAAGAGCCGCTGTCCTGGAGTGGGGCTGGCAACCCTGTCCCTGGGCCACCCGGGGAAGGAGAGGGCGTGGGCAGAGTGTCAGACCCACGTGGCTGCCGCTCAGGGCCGGTGGCCATTCGCTTCCTGTGCCATCCTGCTGCCACATCGTTCCCGGAGCTTCCTCTGGAATCAGAACCTGCGTTCAGGATTCAGGTGGCTTGTGACCTGTAGGAGAGGGAACAGGGTATGTTTTATCAAGCCCCGAGGGCGACAGGAAGTTGGCAGGAACATTCCTCAGAGTCGCCCCACTCGGGGCGGGGGGGCGCGGGGCTGTGCTGACTTTCCAAGTTGTGTGGCACCATGGGACGAAGGCCCCTTCTGGGGACATTTCTTCCTGAGCACTTCCTGCTTGTCCTCTCCAACAACAATGGGGTTATAATGGATTTTTTGCAAAATACAGATACATTCCCAAACAACAGTGTTGATGAAAAAGTCGCCCCGTCCCAGTGGGGCAAAGGCCGGGAGCCAGGGAGAGAAAGATCCAGAGAGGGGAGAAGGATGGATGCCTGTGCTGTTGTATGGGTGCTGGCAGGTGGCAGCGTGGCGTTGGCGCTGAGGAACAGGGAGAAGGTGAGGGCACTCGGAGATGACACGTGGCTGCAGGGCACTGGGATGGCCCTCCTGCCCACCTTCCCGCCTTGCCGAACCCCTTCCCCCTGAGAAACTGTAGCAGCTGAAGGCAGCTGGAAGGCTGTGTTGAGGGTTCCCGGGACACCCAGGTAACCATCCAAAGCCTGGAGGGGCTCATTTTCCCTCTCTGGCCTCCTATTCTATGGCTTTACCTCCTGTAGCATCTCTGGGACATTGCCTTTTCATCTCGAAGTCCTTTTGTCCCACCTCTGGGGAGCTGGGTGCCACCAGACATCTGTGCAGACATCGTGTTGGGATAATGACCGCCCATCTCCATTTCTGCGGAGGCGATAAGCAAATGGACTTGCTCTGGGGTTTGCTGACTCATGTGCTCCAGGTGCGAGGACACTGGAGGACCCAAAGCAGGTTGCTGTTGCCTCATAGCCAGTTAGAGGGACCTGGGGAGACAGACGGGGCTGGACCCTTCCTGGCAGCGTTTCCTGCTGGAGACTTCTGTGTATTTCCACTTAATTTTCAGAGGCAAAGGCAGTGCGTGCCCACCTGGCGGCTAAAGGAAGGATGGGGTTGACCTCTCTGGTCTAGCTCTTTTACAGCCAGTGGAGGCACCTTCAGAGTTCCCCTGTGGGGCAGTGGGTTAAGGATCTGGTGTTGTCACTACAGCAGCTTGGGTTGCTCCTGTGGCTCGGGTTTGATCCCTGGCCCGGGACCTTCCACCTGCCCCGGTTGTAGCCAAAAAACTGTTACTATTAGAACAGATAAATAATGAGGTCCTACTGTATAGCCCAGGGGGCTATATCCAGTCTCTTGGGGTAGAACAAGATGGAAGTTAATATGAGAAAAAGAATGTATCAATTTGCTGTGCAGCAGAAATGGACACAACTAGACCTCAATAAAAAAAATTTTTAAGGGAGTTTCCTTTGTGGCTCAGTGGTTAATGAATCCAACTAGGACCCATGATGCTGGTTCGATCCCTGGCTGGTTCGATCCCTGGCTGGTTCGATCGCTCAGTGGGTTAAGGATCTGGCATTGCCGGGAGCTGTGGTGTAGTTTTCAGACTTGGCTCAAATCCTGTATTCCTGTGGCTGTGGCATAGGCAGGCAGCTGTAGCTCCGATTCAACCCCTAGCCTGGGAACTTCCATATGCTGAGGGTGCAGCCCTAAAAAAAAAAAGAAAAAAAAAATTATAAAGCACTTCCCCCCCCAACAAAAATATAACTAAACAAAACCAAACCAGTGGAGGCACATTCAGGGCTGGGGAGGTGACAGCTCTGCGGGAGCTTCTCTCCATGACGTGGGTATTCTGTTTGGTATTGAGCGCTCAACTCGCTTGCTTGTAAATTCCAAACACTCTGGGAAATTCGGAGCCTTTCGGTCTTCAGAGGTAGTCTATTTGGGTGCTCTGAGGGAATAGTGTCCTGGTTTCAGCTCTGCATTAATAAAAACTTGAGGAATTCCCATTGGCTCAGCGGAAACGAACCTGACTAGGATCCGAGAGGACGTGGGTTTGATCCCTGGCCTCGCTCAGTGGGTTAAGGATCTGCTGTGGCTGTGGCATCGGCCAGCAGCTGTAGCTCTGATTGGACCCCTAGCCTGGGACCCTCCATATGCGGGTTCGATCTCTGGCCTCATTCAGTGGGTTAAGGATCTGGCTTGGCACAAGCTGCATTGTGGATTGCAGATGGGGCTGGGATCTTGTGTTGCTGTGCTGTGGCATAGGCTCCAGCTACAGCTCTGATTTGACCCCCTGGTCTGGAAACTTCCATATGTTGCAGTTGCAGCTCTAAAACAATAACAACAACAAAATACCCCTTGAACTCCATTCCTCAAATGTTACATGTGCTGAGTGGGACTCCATGGCATTTGTGGGTATGTAAATACCAGGGCTTCCCCCCCAACCCCCACCCCGGCCCCGGAAGTTCACTGTCTTCCAGGGGTGTGGGCAAGTCACATGCCCACTGGGAGGGGGCGCCTTTTTCATCGACACCGTGGTTTGGGAATGCATCTGTATTCTGCAAAAAATCCATTATAACCCCATTGTTGTTGGAGAGGCAGTTAATAAACGAAGGTAGCACAAAATGTGATTTTAAATCAGTTTAATAAAATTATTCAAGTAGATTTTAAATCATTTTTACAGTTGATTTAACATTTGTGACTGGTTTATAGATTATGATATAGGATGGTGTTTGCATCTTTGCAATTTTATTCCAATTTGGAAACAGAACAAATATTAATTTTTGCTTCAATAATGGAGCCTTTGAGAATTAAACATGTCTTTCCTCAACACACATTTTATGAAAATGATTGTAATATGATTTTTAATATATTTTTGAGGAACCTCTTGCAGGAAGCCCTTTTAAGGAGGACTTCAAGGGAAGTCTCTTCTCAAAAGTTTCTTTTGAGATAAAGGGGAGTGGTTTCCAGGGAGCAGGGTTTGTTTGTGGGAGAAACCGCTTGATGCTTTCTCTACAACTGAAGAGAATCTTGAAGCTTCTAGAAGTGGTTTCTTAAGGATTAGGAGCCCAATTAAGCCTCAGTGGGGGAGTTCCTGTTGTGGCACAGTGGAAACAATCCAACTAGTATCCATGAGGATGGGGGTTCGATTCCTGGCCTTGTTCAGTGGGTTAAGGATCCGGTGTTGCCTTGAGCTGTGGTGTAGGTCACAGACATGGCTCAGATTCTGCTTTGCTGTGGCTGTGGTATAGGTCAGATCTGGTGTTGCTGTGGCTGTCACGGAGGAACGCAGTGGAAGATTTTATTCGACCCCTAGCCTGGGAACTTCCATATGCCTAGGGTGTAGCCCTAAAAAGCAAAAAAAAAAAAAAAAAAAAAAAAACCGAAAAAAATCAACTTGATGGGTACCTGGTGGGTGGCCTTGACTCTGGGCCGAGGGAGGGAGGGAGGCTGGTTCTATGGAGACGCTAGGCAACTGGCAGGGGCTGGGGAGATGCGAGCTTCGTGGGCCAAGCTTCTGTCCCTTCTCAGGGTCCTGCCTGAGCCTGACCTGTGGAAAATGTAGAAAGGGCAGCCCTCACAGTTTTGGAATCATATGTGACTGCAGAGACCCAGTCAACCAACTTCGCTTGTCATTTTTTTCTTTAAATTTTTTTAAATTAAAAAATTTTTTCATTTGCATTTTTTTTTTGTCTTTTTTGACATTTCTTGGGCCACTCCTGTGGCATATGGAGGTTCCTGGGCTAGGGGTCCAGTTGGAGCTGTAGCCACCGGCCTGCACCAGAGCCACAACAATGCAGGATCCGAGCCGAGTCTGCAACCTACACCACAGCTCACGGCAACGCTGGATCCTTAACCCACTGAGCAAGTCCAGGGACCGAACCCGCAACTTCATGGTTCCTCGTCGGATTCATTAACCACTGTGCCACGACGGGAACTCCCTCATTATTTTTTTTTAGGGCCACACCTGCAGCGTATGGAAGTTCCCAGGCTACGGGTCAAATCACAGCTGCAGCTGAAGGTCTACACCATAACCACTGCAACACCGGATCCGAGCCTTGTCTGTGACCCGTACTGCAGCTCACGGCAATGCCAGATCCTTAACCCACTGAGCGGGACCAGGGATCGAACCCTCATCCTCATGGATACTAGTTGGGTTCCTAACCTGCTGAACCATAATGGGAACTCCTCTTCCGTCACTTATGAATGTTGTTTTGTCTGGCACCAAGAAGTCCTTTTATAAGCCTGCTAAGGACTGGGACACACAGCCTGGGTGCAAGTCAGGATCCCCTGGGTGGGCTCCCCTCTCTGGTTTGGGGGGAGTAAGGGCTCTTGGAGAGGGACTGGGACTCCCATCTCCTCTGGGCCCAGGGATCACCGGGTGGAGGCAGGGCAGCCTCCAGCATCACTGGGGATCAAAGAGTTTTCTCCCCAGGGTTTAAAGCCCTCTCCCTGATGCAATGGAGAGCTTCAAACGCTAGAGCTGTTCCATGAGACTTTGGTTTTTTTTTTAACCTTTATTTATTTTTTATTTCTTATTGAATTTTATTACATTTATAGGTGTACAGCAATCATCACAACCAAATTTTATAGCATTTCCATCCCAAACCCTCAGTGCATCCCCCCCACCCCCCAACCTGTCTCCTTTGGAAACCATAAGTATTTCAACATCCGTGAGTCAGTATCTGTTCTGCAAAGACGTTCATTGTGTCCTTTTTTTAGATTCCACATGTCAGTGAAAGCATTTGATATGTGTCTCATCGTCTGACTGACTTCACTTAGCATGATAATTTCTAGGTCCATCCATGTTGCTAAAAATGCTGTTATTTCTTTCCTTTTAATGGCTGAGTAATATTCCACTGTATATATGTACCACATCTTCTTGAGCCTCTCCTCTGTGGATGGACATTCAGGTTGTTTCCATGTCTTGGCTATTGCAAAGAGTGCTGCAATGAACCCTGGAGTACATGTGTCTTTGCGAGTCATGGTTTTCTCTGGATAGATGCCCAGGAGCGCCCTGAGACCTTGTATTTTAGGAACAAAATGTGTCAAGGGAGCTCGAGGTGAGAAGTCAGCCTGTGAAGGGTCTGCAGAATCGCAGTATGTGGAGCATCTGGAAATAATCAACCACCCCCAAGAGAAGCAAGGGGAGGGTATCTCCTGGCCCATAGAGGACCTCATGAGGTGCCACAGTTTGCTTCTCCAAAACGGCTGTGCCGGTTTCTGGTGATGACAAGGGGGTACTTGGGATGTGAGGGTAGCTTCAGCCTCAGGGGCTCAGGGACCCCGCCGGGGGTCACAGAGGCTCCTGACCTGCCAGGTCTCCCTTCTGAGGCCTCCTCTTAGCCCTGGCCAGACGCCAGAGGAGCCAAAGGCAGAGCTGTCCGGCCCTTGACTCTGGCCATGGGCAGAGCTGGGCCCAGGGCTCTCTCCCGCCTCCTAATTGGTCGTTCACATGTCATATCACCTCTTGGGAATGAGCCCCCAGGCCCAGCTCAGTGTTCAGCTCACTGTGCCAAGACAGGAGGAACCCCGGGGCCAGTCCTGAGCAAATCTGCTGCCCCAGCCTCTGCACTAGATGCCGGACCCTTGGGATGCAAGCAGGGCGCTGGGAGACCTCAGCCTGTTCCCAACCTGCCTTACCTAAGAATCATCCTGAGGAGTTCCCTCTGTGGTGCAGCAGGTTAAGGACCTGGCATTGTCTCTGCGGCAGGGCGGGTTTGAACCCTGGCCCGGCACAGTGGGTTAAGGATCCAGCATGGCAGGAGCTGTGGGGTAGGTTACAGCTGCGGCTCAGATTAGATCCCTGGTCCAGGAACTTCTGTATGCAAATAAATAAATAAATAGATAAATAAAATCATCCGGAGAGCTTCAGACACATCCTGAACCCCACTGCCCTCCTGCAGTGCTGCTGCTGCTGCAGAGGGCCTGGGAATCTGCATTGCACCAGGACTGCACCTCCCCCTCCAACCAGCTGAGTCTTCAGCTCAAGAGTCTGGAACCCGTGGCAAAGGGAATGAAGCCTGGAGGGCATGGCAGCCCCGGGCTGCTGGCTGCTCTAGAGCACCTCCCAGACTCCTGGGACTCCTGGGTCTCCCCACCCCCTGCCATGCCTGCACCCTCTCTGCCCAGAGTTTATTTCTGCTTTCTGCTCTCCGGCCATCTGTCAGTTAACTCTTCATTCAGAAATAAAGGGAAGGGCGTGTTGGGCCAAGAGCAGTCTCCCGGCGGCCCTCAGCACAGAGCCAGCCTGGCAGGAGTGGCTTCCTTCCGTGGCAACAGGTGATCGATCCTTCCCTGGAGAAGAAAGGGGTGGAGTGGCAGCTGAGCCTGAAATCCTGCTGCCAAGAGGCTGCAGAGACTGGTTCAATACAGGCTCAGGGCTCCCTTTATCCGGGCACCAGCCCGATTTTTTATTTTTGAAAGTTAATCCATCCACGAGGTGGCTTATCAATAGTTCCTTCCCCTTAACCGCTGTTCCATAATCATCTCCAAACAGAGGGCAGTTCAGTGCCCGCAGCCGGATTATTGAGGAGGGGCACACAGGTGGTGGGTATTCTTGGCTGTGGCTAAAACAAGACCTTCTGGGTGGGCATCAGGGACCCTTGGGGTGTGGTGCCAGAAGCAAAGCCCATGGCTGGCCAATGGGAGCCTGGGGGCTCAGGGCTGTGTGACTCCCTCAGAAGCTGCATCCTGGATGGCTCTGGAGCATGCTTCCTGCACAGAGGGGCTGTTGGGGCCTCCTGGCCAGGACTTGAGTGTGAGCCAGCAGGGAAGGGGCGGGTGGCATGGCCCAGCATCAAGGCCAAGGCTCAGACACCCTGCCCACAGCTTCAGGAGGAAGGTTACAGGCAGGTGTGTGTCGGCTCCTGACAGTCTGCAGACCCGGGCGGCATGGCCCCATAGAGCCTCTGAAAGCCTGGAATTGGTAGTTAACATTTAAAACTCCAGGGATTTCACATAAAAATCTGTGTTTCTGGCTCCTCTGGAAAATTTAGAGGTATGGCAACCCCGGGCCTCTTTTGCTGCGAGGCAGAGGTCAGCCTAAGCTTCAGATAGGGGTGGGGTCTCTGGGATGCTCAGCCATTCCCACGGCCCCACCCCTGGCCCACATCTGGAGCTGGAGTTACTTCCTTGGTGCACAGATGAGCCAGTTTCCTGCCACTGGGTTACCTGGGCTTGCTTTTCCCAGGGCCAGTCTCCGTTGCGCATTCTGGCAAAAGCCTGGGTCCCTGCAGGAGCGGGGAGGGGCAGGGGAGTAGGACAGGGCTGCAGTGGATGGCATGGTTGAAGAGGGGTCAAGCTGAACAGTGAAAACCCTGGCTGATCCAAAGACCCAGGGGACCATCCTTGCTCCTCTCCATCAGAGCAGGAATGAGGAAGGGACCTGCTTTTGCTGGCATGCTGGCCTGGAAGCAGCCTGGGGCCAAAGGGCCCTTCCTCTCATCTCCTAGGGCAGGGCCCCACCCAGCCCAGGAGACACTTGGGCGAAGATTCGATGCTTTTGGAGTTCCCGTCGGGGCACAGTGGTTAACGAATCCGACTAGGGATCATGAGGTTGCGGGTTCAATCTCTGGCCTCGCTCAGTGGGTTAAGGATCCGGCGTTGCTGTGAGCTGTGGTGTAGGTTGCAGACGCGGCTTGGATCCCGCGTTGCTGTGGCTATGGCATAGGCTGGAGGCTACAGTTCCGATTCGACCCCTAGCCTGGGAACCTCCATATGCCGTGGGAGCGGCCCTAGAAAAGGCAAAAAAAAAAAAAAAAAAAAAAAAAAGATTCAATGCTTTCTTTCATCTTTCTTGCCTAGCGTCCTAATTTAGATTCCGGGAAGCCAGGCTGCAGCGTGGTTTACGAGACAGGAGATTGGTGCAAATGGCCACATTTGATGGGTCCTAATTACTTAGGAGCAGTGTGGCTGGAGTCCTCCTGTCCGTTTCCATGCTCTGGTCTCTGGGAACCCACCCCCCCATGGCATCTCCACTGAGTAAGAGAGAATAGCACCCCCAGAGGCCGCAATGGTGTCAGCCCAAGCAACGCGGGATACAACAGATGCTAATTGTGTCCCTGAGGAGGTTCCCTGAAGTTGGGGTCACTCCACTGTGACTTTCCTAAGTGATTTGTGCATAATCGACAGTGCAAAAGGGAAGGGGAAAGGCAGGACTGTCTCAGCAAGGCAGGAGGCCGGGGAAAGAGGCTTTCTCCTCGGGAAGGGAACACAGGGCTGCTGGGCAGAAAAGCCGCCTCTTCAAATCCCCAGGTTGCTGGTGTCACCTTGACCCTGAACCCCAGCTCCTGAGCCCAAGGTTTAGGTCTGCACGTAGGCTGTCCTCTAGTGTAAGCCCACCTTGTCCCCAGGATGTTAGGACAGGCGTGTGTTTCTTTGAGGTGGGCGTGACCTCTTAAGGGGAACCAGGAGATGCACGATCGATCGGAATTGGTTTCTCTCCCCAAATATCCACGCCTGCTGCTTGTGCGCGCACGCAAGACACAGTATAATTCACGCGGGCAAGCGAACCAGCCCATCTAGATTCTTGGTAAAAGACCAGCTCTCAGATGAAGCTGGCAGAGGGATACAATTCAGACAGGACACCCATTTCTTTGGAAAGATGCCCTCCCAGCCCCCAACCCTGGGGGGCAAACCTGCCAGGTGGGCATAACGTTAAGTAATGCCGGCGGCGGGGGCACCTGGGGTCCTTCCCAGCTCCGCTTCTGAAGTCTGCGAAGACGGAGTCTGTCGTTTTTCCTTGCCCTCCCTCTCTGCCTCCCTTCGGCCTGGGGAACGGCGGCCGTGGTACCCTCCTTTCCTCCCACCGCCATCCGGGTAGCACCTCCAGCCCCGAGATGCCCTCTCCCCAGGAGCTGAAAGAATCACCTGTCTCTTTTTGGCACCAGCACCCTCCTGAATGCCATGAGAAACTGGTGACCTTCACTCTGGTCTCCATGACGACAAGATGGTATATGTTTAATTAGTTCAGGCTTATTTTAGGACCAATTTTCTTTTATTTTAGGGCAATGCGAGCTATGATAACTGTAAGCATGTTTACGAGGCGCGCGAGGCTTAGCTGAAATGTGCCAACAATTCTAGTCAAACAGATGGTGACCCCTGATTCAACTTGCCCTCTCATTCAATTATTCAGCTGTATTTAATTTTCCTCTGGGTGACTCACATGCCATGCCCCCCTCTCTCCTCTAGGTGGCAGGAAAGACCACCTTTATGGCTGCAATAAAAGGTTGAAAGCCGGGTCTTGGGGAATTTTTCCCAGCCCGGCCTTGGCTGCAGGAGACGATAATGAATTTCAGCATTGGAACAATAGTTTCTGCCTAATATCAAATGATGTGAAAGGGTGGAAAAGAATTGGGTCAAATTGTATGTGATTTGGCCACGAGCTCTAAGTAATCTCCATTCTAATAAGAAATGTGAAAGACCTTCCAGGCTTAATATCCTCCCAAATAATTTGTTTGGAGTTCAAGGAGTATTACAGTGTTAGAACCGTTTTTTTATAATTGTGGGAATGTTCTGTTTTCATTTTGAAAACCTCTGCTATTTAATTTTTAGCGGCTGCCAGCCCACCTAGTCTGGGGCTGGGGAGGGGAAGTTGAGCAGACTTTCTGATCTTTTTTTCCCCCCATAGTCTCCACTCGCCTTTTCATGAGGTCAATGCTTAGCATTCGGAGTTGAAAACTGGATGTCCCTGTAAAAATGGGGAATGGAATTGCTCACGAAATTATCTTTGCAAAGACGAGAGCTTGCTAGTGAAGGAACCCAAGAAGCATGTGGTCACAGCCCCTAGTCACCACAGACTGGATCTTTCAGAACCTTTGGAAGATGAAACATGCATTCTATGCTCAGTTTCTGCCCGTTCCACTGGACCCCGCTTGCTCCCCAACTCCTCCAACAGCAGGGGACTGACCTCGGCCCCACCGCACTAACACTTCCTGTCTGTGGTTGTAGCTGCGTTCATTAGAACAACATGGAATTCATGCCTTTATTTATACCTCATTTAACTTCAGAATTCATACCTTTAGCATTGCTCTTGTTTTGATTCATTAAGACTCACTCATGGCATATGACATGTATGCTGTCCCCCTGAGAATATCTCCCTTTAGAAATCCTCCTTGGAGTTCCCGTCGTGGCGCAGTGGTTAACGAATCCGACTAGGAACCATGAGGTTGCGGGTTCGGTCCCTGCCCTTGCTCAGTGGGTTAAAGATCCGGCGTTGCCGTGAGCTGTGGTGTAGGTCGCAGACGCGGCTCGGATCCCGCGTTGCTGTGGCTCTGGTGTAGGCCGGCAGCTACAGCTCCGAATCGACCCCTAGCCTGGGAACCTCCATATGCCATGGGAGCGGCCCAAGAAATAGCAAAAAGACAAAAGACAAAAAAAAAAAAAAAAAAGAAAGAAAGAAATCCTCCTGTATATCTTCCCTGTCCTGCCTTTGGTCAAACCACAAATAAAAGAACCATGTGTCCAAGCAGGTCCAAGCGGGATCCACATGTGCGTGAAAGGTATCGATGCAGAGACTGCTTCCAAAGACAATAAATCGAATTTCCACGGATTAATGGCAGAGGTGTCCGCAGATATGCTCATTCTACCTGAAAATGCTCGGCTCTCTTTTCCACTTGAGGGCAAAATCCTGGCGATGGAGAGGTTAAAAAAGCCATGTGCACGGACTGTATTCCTGGAACTTCATTTTTAAAGGCTGGGCTTTTGGCTTGCTTTCATGCTTTATTTTCTCCAGCCAGGGCTTGGTTCAGTCGTTTCGCATTAAAGGGTCTGCATGTAAACCAGGCAATCTTGAGTTCAGGCAAAGGGAGAGGGCTGCTGTGCTTCACAGGATGACTTCATAGGGGCTGATGGATGCGGGGGGTGGGAGAGAGCCATGTGCAGCAGCCGCGACCCCGCTACCCAGCCAGGCGGCCTCACCCAGCCAGACCCCGCTACCTAGCCTCGCACACTCTTTCTGTCTGGGACACTCATCCTTGGCCTTGTGGGGCCATTTACGGTTTCGGGGAAGCTTCTAGGGTTAAGTTGGGTTGGGGGGGAGTGGGTTTCAACCACGCAGATTGATTTTAACGCCTTTGCCCTCTGGTTAACCTACCATATTGGTCTCGTCACTGTCCTTGTGTTCCCAGAATGCCCGTATCTTTAGCACCATTAGGTAACTTTTTTGGGGTGGGGGGCTTTGCCAGGCCCTCACAAAGAAATGGGTAGAGCCCCAAGAGGGTATAAGAGCATCTCCTGTGATTCCCTGAGGTGCCGGGTTCCCTGCTCTCAGGGTAGGTGCTGCATCGCTGTTTCCCACGCTTCACCCGCCACCCCTGGAGTAAAGGCACAGGGAGGCAGGTGCTTTGGAATGAGCCTCGTAGAAGTGCCATCACCTGCCCTCACGGGCACCCTATCTGAGCTGCCGGAGATGCCAGTTGGGCAGAGAAGCCCGGACATCTGGGGGCTCTTACGACTGGGGAGTGTTTTTATTTGTGTGTGTCTGGTGTGTGTACACACAAGAATCCCTGCTGATTTGCAGGGAAATCAAACTCTAGGCTCCCCATCCGGCTTGGCTTCTTGCAAATGGCACTTGCAGCAGCTTGGAGGCCACATCAAGGCGAAGAGGAGAGGGAGGGCAGCCTGCAGGAGGAGAAGGCAGGGGACATGTGCCGGAGCATAGTTAGGTTTTCAAAAACTATCAAAAAAAAAAAAAAAAAAAAACCCACCAAAACCCTATCACGGCTTCTCTGGGCCTCTTGGCTTCCATCTGGGATGTGTCCCTATTACATAATCGGTCACGATGGTGATGGAAGTTAAAGCCATGGCCCCTCGCAAGCGCCGCAGAGGGAGGGGGGACAAGGCCCCCGCCCCCCCCGCCCCCTGCCCCAGCGTCCTGCCATTTTGCTGAGTTCCCAAGTTACTCTGCCTCCCGGAACATCATTTGTTTTTCTTTGTTCGGAAGACACGCTACATGAGCATTTGCGTGAGGCCATCTGTATCTTTACAAGGAAATAATGGGGCAGGTAGCGAATGGGTGTGCGTGGGTGTTCAGGACCCTGGCCCGCGGCCGGGCTCCCGCGTGATGCGGGGAAGGTCCGAGCAAAGTTCTCCCCCCGGGGGGACCTCAACCCCTGTCCCTGGGTCAGGACAAGCCCTGCGGACCCCTCCCTTCCCCTCCTGTCTCTGGCTCTGCCTCCCTCCTGCAGGCTCACGGGCCCTCACAGTCCTGGGAGGATCCGGAGTGGAAGCTGCCTCTGGCCGGCTCTTCTGCAGCGACCAGCCGCCCCCCAACTTCCCAGGGACTGCCCCCCGCCCCCCTTTTGGGAAAGGACCAACTCTCTCTCTCTCTCTCTTTTTTTTTTTTTTCCTGAAGGTGGCAGTGAAAGAAAAAAAATGACTCCCATTGAAGATTTCAGAATTTTATTGCAAAACAGATGGAGCGCGCACGTCCCCCCCCCCCCCCGCGCCCCCCCTCCCCGGTTGTCCCCGCGCCCAGGGGCGCTGACAATGGAAACCACGGCCCCACAAAGTGGTGTTCCCAGGGGCCGGGCCTCTCCCGCTCCCCTCCGACTCCCTCGCCAGGATAATTGAGGATCATAATACCGGGGAGGGAGCGCGGCTCGCGGGCTGTCAGGTACCTGCGCGTCTTTATGTCATCCGTCAGCATTGAGCCCCTCTGTCATCTCTCCTCAGCCTTCAGCGTCGCGCTCTCTCATCGTGTTCATTATCTCGGCTCAGACCGGCCCTCCCCCTGCCCCCCCCATCCAGTAAATGCATCTTTGTGCAACTCTCAGTCTCCGATTATGAATCGATGATCATGTGGTATAAGAGAGATAGATGGCTTTTAGTTCCATCTTGTCTCCCCTAATTGTAAAATATTAGTTACATTACACTGTGTCTTTTGATTAATGGAACTTATTTGGAGTAGCCTATCCGAACCCTCCCCCTTCTAAAGTCCTCCACTGACTTTTGAGAATTGAGTGATTTCACTTAAAGCAGACAAATAGGCCCTTCAGCAGGGAG
This sequence comes from Sus scrofa, assembly GCF_054392235.1. Classification (NCBI taxonomy): domain Eukaryota; kingdom Metazoa; phylum Chordata; class Mammalia; order Artiodactyla; family Suidae; genus Sus; species Sus scrofa. Next base: position 44,768,083 of record NC_139388.1, read on the forward strand.
ATAGTGAGGCTGCGATACCGTGGGCAAGGCAGGCTCCCCACACCGAGCTGCTGCTGCTGCGTGTGCCTGGAGAGGCAGCCACCAGCCGGGCAAACACTGGGCTGCTAGCACATGCCTGCCAGGGGAACGGCCTCCCCTTCCTTCTTTCACCCCCTGTTTGGCAAACCTAGCCCATCTTGCTGACTTGCAAAACAGGATGTGAAACCAAATTGAATTAAAATGAAATAAATTGCAGATTGCCACATTCCCACACTCAGCTTGCGAGAAGCCAGTCAAATCTGAACTTTGATGAATCTGAGCCCTGGCGGGCCGGCTCCCTTCTCCCTACACGGGGCAGGGGGCCAGGAGCCTTCGGCAGCCCGCCGCTGCTGACACCGGAGGACGCATGTCCTTTAAGACAGACCTTCCCTTATTTGGCATATTTACTTAAATAGGTCTGTTGATAAAGTCCTTGCCACATGAAAGGGAAGTCAGGGGCTAAACCCCTTCTTATAAATAATCACTGTCTATCTTCCAATGTAAATTCAAGGACATGTTCACTTTCAACCTATCAGCTCAATTAAAAAGGTCTATTTACCGTCCACGTGTATAATGTCTATATCTCGGCGAGATAGAAAGACTGACTTCAAAAACTCTCAGAAAAATGGGAGTTCCCATCGTGGCGCAGTGGTTAACGAATCCGATGAGGAACCATGAGGTTGCGGGTTCGATCCCTGGCCTTGCTCAGTGGGTTAAGGATCCGGCGTTGCCGTGAGCTGTGGTGTAGCTTGCAGACGTGGCTCAGATCCCCCTTTGCTGTGATTCTAGCGTAGGCTGGTGGCTACAGCTCTGATTCGACCCCTAGCCTGGCAACCACCACATGCCGCAGGAAGTGGCCCTAGAAAAGCCAAAAAACAAAACAAAACAAAAAACCCAAAAAACAAACAAAAACTCTCAGAAAGAGGCAGCGCGGATTAAGAGTTTCTAAGATGCGTTTCGATGGGGGCACTTTCAAGACACATGCGGTCTAAAACGCGTGCACCTATTTCTAGCCACTTATATAGGGTAGGCTTAGTATTTTATTCTGACCTCCCGATTTTTATTTTTACTTTTATTTGCATGATTCTTGTAGACCCTGCCTATTATGTCTTTTCTGGGGACAAGCTATTTCATTGAATGTACTAGAGGCAGAAGATTGATTTTATTATGTGTATAGGAAGCTGGTAATGTTTTACTTTATTTATTTATTTTTTTGGAGAGCATAACAAAGTGTTTATGGCTGCCAGGAAAAGTGAAGGCGGCAACACCACCACGCCGGAGTATAAAATTCATTCTGAGGAGTAGATGCCCAGAAATGCGTAGATTACAGATTGGTGGGCTAAGCCCACGCCGCTTCAGCCACCATCCGCCTCCTGTGAGTGCCTGTACCAGGGGCTGGCAGGTGTCTGGAGGACCCTTGCCCCCTTCACTCTGGGTTCATCGCCCCAAAGTCCGCCCTCCCATCACCTGAGCCTAGATTTCCGATTTTCTTTCTTTCTTTTTTATGTGCGTCTTAAGTCCTTGCTTTGGGGAAAGTATATGCCTGAGGACTCTTTGTTCTGAGTATCCAGGGACTTTTTTTTTTTTGAAATGTCAGCTGAGTTTGGGCTGTTGTGTCTAATAAACCTCCTTAGGGCTTAAGATGTACTTTCCCCAAATTTTCATTAGCAGCATCTCTCGGTTATGCACATCCATCATCGTTTGAGAGGATTTTATAGAATGTTCTTACCACAGCATGTGAATGCCTATTGACAATTGTTGGCACTTTTATATTTTCCACGATACACTTTTATCTATTATGGATCCATAAGACCAAATGCGTAGTAAAAACCTGTATCAAAAGGCAGTTATCCCACGTGTATAAAATGCTCTTACTTGGTCGCTTTAATTTTCTTACTACAGCTTCTGAACGCCCCCTCCCCTCCCCACTTCATCCTGATGGACGTCAATATTTCATTGAAGTAAAGTAAGTGCCTGAGAGGGGGTGACAGTGTTTCTAGGGCCAGCGACGGCTCTGACTCTGGGCTAGGGCAGCCCCTGCGTAGAGGCTGAGAGCAGGGTGTGAGGTGCTGCATGGGTCCCTGGCCACCCCGTCTTCTGCCACCTTCTGTTGCATCTGCCCAGGGGATACGGGTTGGAGAGAAGGCAAGCAGAAGCTTCAGGGACCCGGGCTTTGCCAGGGGACAGCAGCCAACGTCCATGGTCATTGCGGAAGGCAACATTCCTGCTAAACTTTGGATGGGTATCCCCTTGCTTACATGGGCCGTCTGACAAGTGAAGAAGCAGAGGCTTGGAGGGGCTAGAGCTTGCTCAAGGCCAGGCAGCCTAAGTGCTGGAGGGAGGCTGCCTGCCTCTCGCATACGGCTCTTATTCCTCGACCCTGTCTGTGCGTGTTTGGAGTCAGTCTGGGCTTTAGCTGCTGGGTATCAATCTGTCCTTTGGAAGATGCAGTGAGATGATGAGCCCTGTACACCCTGACTGTTGAGATACCAAGAATATGAGTGTGGTGCGAAAGGCAAACGGACCCCCCCCCAACAGAAACCATTTCCTTTCGGGAACCCCCATTTCTTTCTCCCCTTTCTGATTTTCAGGATAATTGGGCAGTGGAGGGGGGGCTTGGACGCTGGGTCATTGGCGCAGGCTTTCAGATTGGTCGTGGTTATTGGTGGGACCATGTGGTTGTCAGACAGGAAATACGAACTTGGAAATTTCCACTAAAAGGAAGACAGCCGGGTGGCCTTGGGATGGAGCGTGGATGAGGGGTGCTTGGCGTGACCAGCAGGAGCTGGGGTCTCCTGCAGGCCTGACTTCCCATGTGTCACGTGGGATGGCGTGTGTGGAAGCACTCAGCCAATCTTGGAGTGTGATACACGTGTAAGAAAGGAGATTAATAGTCATGATGGTGAAAAGGAGAAGAGAAGGGCCACCCATGCCTGTTACTTGAAGCTGCAAGGGGCAGAATGCAGGTTGGCTGCTAGACGCCAGCCCCACGAAAATTTCTGTGTGGCTTGTCGTTTGGCATCATGTATTTTAAAAAATAAAATAAACATCTGGTTGTTTGAATGCAAGTGGGATTCCCCGCTTCCTTCTCTGCACCCCCACCCCCACCCCTAATTTCAGCCAAGCTGTGTGTGTGTAAACAGTCTTAATTGTTAGCAGGTTAGAGAAGTCTGGGAAACGAGCTACGATCCAGAATTCTGGGGTGGACATCTAGAGGCATCTCTAGAAATCCAAAGGTAGGTGTTTATTGGCCCAACACCTACTGGGTGCAGGGCTTTTTCACAGCCGGCCTGGGGACAGAGAGCGTTAAGACAGGGCCGCTGTCCTCAGGGAGGCTCTGGCTGGTTAGGGGCAGAAAATCCCACAGCGGGCCAAGGCCTGCCATGCAGAGGGTCCTCTGGGTCCACTGGGCCGGGCAGGGGGCTCCAAGGAGGAAGCTCAGGGCAAGGGACTGGAACCTGGGTAATTAAGCTGGGGATGAATATGGTAAGGAAGCCTCCCTTAGCTCCTATTCGGCACCAGTCTCCTTCTCTGTATAAGGACGTATCTATTTTGAGACTCAGGAAAGAAAGGCTTCAATGTGTAAAGTAAGTGTGTGTTTGGTTGTTTATTAATAATCACGTAAAGAATGCCAGTGGCTCCTTTGGCCTGAAAGTGTTGCCTCTCCAGTCTCATCCTTACGACACACTCTTGGGGTCCTGCGATGGGTCAGAGAAGAAGGGTCTGGAGTGGGACCACGTGGTTTCAAACACCAGCTGCCCTTCTTCCTGCCTCACCTGGGCACATTCCTGACTATCTTTACACCTTGGTTTCTGCACCTGTACAGGGAGAGGGCCTACTCATTGGGCGTTGTGAGGACTATTTAGATGCTATGGGAAAGCCTGTGCATGGAATCAGGGGTCCCAGGGCTTCCAACAAGGGCGAGGAGTATCTGACACCACGTGCACCTGCTACTAACAAAAGCGATAGATTTTTTTCCCTTGGAGAGGCTTGGTCCTTCTTTCTCTTCCGTTTTAGTCCATCACTTTAAAGGGAAGTTTGTAGTGTGAGTAAAGATACTGGCTAATTATCATGAGCGGTTTAAGGCCTGGGGTCAGTGTGGTTGCTGCTAACAGCCTGAGCCGGGAAAGGCCCAAGAACGTGTTTCAGAGGAGAGGGTTGTATGGGGGGGGGGGGCGGAGATGCATTTGCGTGTAGTCTAAACTCCTGAACAAAGTCTAGAATATCTTCCCAAAGCAAACCAACCAGAAGGATCAGGATCCCTCCGTCTTAATCTGCTCTGAAGACCACCTCTTCCGCCTGGTGGTCCAGCCCCCCCTACAGACACACGTGAAAAGAGAAAGGCTTCACATCGGGGCCAGTTATCCCAAAAGGTCTGTGGCTGGCGATGAGCCCGCCCCTGCCGGTGCCCGGATCCCAGGCCACGTGGAAGAGGAAGAACCTTGACAATAAAAATCTCCTTGTCGCTAGGACATTCCTCAACTGTTAGCAATCAATTGAGGGGTGGGGGTGGCGGGGGTGAGAAATACCGAAGCACATCAAAGAGGGTCTCACCCCCAGACTCTGCTCTCTTTCAGGGCTCCGTAATTTGGGAAGGTTGTGCGCTCAATAATTTGTGAGCCTCCAAACACGCAGGTTATTGTTTGTGGACAGATGGTGTATCGCGTTTTATCGCTTTTCCTTCTGTGGGTCCTCATATGTGGGACTGATGTGCATTCTGAAGTCTTTGTCTCCTTGCTAAAATCTCTAATCTAAAACAGGCAATCAAGCACAGAGGCAGGGCTTCGGAAGGCATAATCAGAGTTTTAAAAGCAAAGGGGAGGGGGAAGCCAGAAATCCAAGTGGAGTTAGGAGGCAGATGTGTTTGCCGAGAACGCGAGAGGTTATTACGGTATTAAAGGTGGACAAATGCAAGGGATTCCACCGTTGCGGAGGGAAAGCGAAAGCCCGGCCGTGGCGCTGGCACGGGGGCGCGCCCTGGGCGGGGCCGAGCGCCCCCATCTTCCCCGGGGTAGAGGGGGGGCCTGGGCGACCGTCAGGGTCTTTGTCTCTGCAGGCGGCCCTGGCAGGGCCTGGGAGGCCCCATCTTGGAGCTGCGGCCGCCCTTAAGAGTTAAATCATGTTGATCTACAGGAAGGAAATGAAATAGACGAACTCGCTCCTCTTTTCTTCCTACGGATTTTTCTTTTTTATTCTGAAGATAGAATTACTGTTTGTAAGCATCTGAAAGTCATTAGAGGCCCTGCAGTCTGTCAGGTGCCGACGCAAGAAACTGCTGAAACCGAACGGGTGCCTGCACCGAGGGCTGGGAATTTGTCATGTGCTGATGAGCAGTTATAATAATATATGAGCAAATCACAAGCATTCTGCAAATTAATCAAATTTTTTTTCCCCTTCTCCCTTGTCTCTGGGAGAGTGGCTTTGCAGGCAGACGTAGGTGAAGCAGTTTTACTCACAGATGGTCGCTCTGGCATCAGATGGAATTTATATAACAGTAATTCTGATTTCCTGCCAAAGTAGCAGTGAACACACCAGGGAGATTGTAGAAGGCGAGTCATGTGGTTTTGCTGAGGTTGTTGTGGGAAGTTGAAGGGGGGAAATCTCAAATTTTCCTCTTTGCCTTTACTGTTTTTGCCTGAAGGGCCAGAAACGGAACGCCATTCTGCCATGGGCGAAATCCGTCACATCTTTTCTTGTGACTTGTGCTGAAAGAGTGCGTCGCAGCTGTTGCAACTGCTGGCGGTGAGAGAGTCCCATGACTCCTGCTCCTGGCCCGCTCCTTACAAGATCGAGAGGGGAGCGGGTTCAGAAGGTGGTCGCCCCGCAGGCTGCGTGCGAGGAGGCAGGGCCGTCGCAGCGCGCCCAGCTCTCACGTACCCTCCCCGCTCCCGGTGGCATTGCTAAACCTACAAGGGCTTTTCTTTTCAAGTGTTTTATTAAATGAAGAGTCTAACAACCCTCACTTTAATTACACACGGGCTCCGTGTATAATTCCTCGGGATTTATTCAAGTAGTTGAAAACGATGGTGCTGGTGATTAAACGGATCCTCTTAGTTTAGCAGCTCAAAAACCCGGGAGCGCGTCGGTGCCGAAGCGGGTACATATACGTGGGCGGCGCCGCCCTGGGTCCTGGGGAGCCTCCCTGCCAGCTGACACCCTCTCCCTTCAAAAAAGGTCCCCCTTCCCGGGGAACCCGGGTCTGGCCTGGGGTGAAGGGAGCATGATTGACACTTTGGGGCCACCCTGGAGAGGGGTCCTCCCTGCAAGGTGCCTTCCCCAAGGAGAGGAGAGGAAACGATACCAAGATGGCGTGTCGACTGCCTGATGCAACCACGTCCTGCCGCTGTGGGGTTTGCTCCTAATATAAAGCCCTGCCCATTTGTTGTGGTTTACGTGACTACAGAGAAATAAGTGGATTAGACGGAAACTTTAGCATGCTTCATTGCAGCTGGGCGCCGACATCTGTCATTCCCCAGCCGTATTCCGGATCATGCCAGCCAGAGAAAGCAAAGTCTGACACCTTTGATTTTAGAGAGAGCCTTTTAGAGGGGGAAGAACAGGAGAAGAAAAGAGTAGCATTTCCTTTGTGACGTCATAGGCGAAGCCACCTCTCTTCTGTGCCTTATTTCTTTTCTTTCATCGTTGGCATGTGACAACGTTAGCGGTGGTGCTGGGCGAGCCCTGAACGTGGAAAAGTTTATGCTCCCGTCTCTCCTTTTTGACTTTGTGATTTTCTGTTGTTCGCGGTACCCATTTGTTGAATTGGGCGTGATAAAATGTGGCTATTTAAATATATATCCGGTGTGCCCATCTATATGGATATATACTGTGGGCTTGGATTGCGGGTGTCTGATGCCTTTATGAAAAGAGGGATGTGCGTTTCTCTCTCGCACATAAACTCCCATTAATACAACACCACAGCACTGAAATTTGGTGGAACATGACGGTTCCTGCTACCCTGTTTTTGGTGAGATATTCTGCAACCCATATGAGCCCACCGGCCCCCCCAACCACAAAGCGCCCCCCTCCCCCAAAGAAATATCCTGGGTTTATGAGTGCATCGTGAATTACCCACAGATAAATGTGGCTATCGGCTTTTGGTGGATTGGCTGTATACTTAGAGTGTTTTGTGTTGGGTGGTTTTGTGGGTTTGTCCTCTCCCCCCCACCCCATGTCTTTTCTAGTGTGGCATAGTGCCTACCGCTCCCTCGGCACATGCGAAGTTACCGTATTGGCGCCCCTTCCCATATTTAAACTGTGCAATAAAGCAGAACCTACCATTAAGGGCTGATGTGTTCATTTTGAGAGACACAATGGAAAACAGGAAACGATTGAACCAGCAGAGACCACCCACTTGTTTCTTTCACGGGGTGTGTACAGGAATGGAATTCATCTGCCCCATGAAAAACCCCAGGAAGACTTCACCCAGTGACCCCACCCTCCCTGAAGAAGGTGAAGCCCTGGGTCTTAGACTCAAACAGCACAACGTGCTCTTAGAACAGTCCAAAGCAGAGGTGGAGAACTCAGGCTTGCTGAAGCCAGGCAGGTGGCTGCCTCTGGGACCATCTTGCCAGATCTTCCGACTGTTCCTGACAAACCAGAAGTCCATGTTTTTAGGGAAATCTCTTTGTTTTGAAACATCGGCGATCTTAAATGGTTTGTGAAAGACAGCGCTGGGGACAAAACAATAATTGTGTGTGCCTGCACGCTAGCTTGTGACCTCTGAGGAGGGTGAAAGCATGCGATGGCCGGAGCAGTGATGGAGGCTGTCCTGCTGTCACGGGTTAAGGATCTGGTGTTGTCTCTCTGGCATTGAGGGTTCGATCTCGTATGCCACAGGTGCAGCAAAAAGAAAGAAAGAAAGAAAACATGTAGAGATGGAATCTGTGGAGCTGGCCTTGGGCTGCGGGGCTCCCGGTCAGTCTGGGCGGTATGGTCCCAGCACCACACAGGAAGTGGGGAGGGTGAGGATGCTGGGGAGGCAGGCAGGGGGAGAAGTTCTGTTCATGGAGCTGTGAATGGGGGACTGGGGAGAAAGCAAATCTGCTCAGTGCCCCAAGGTACACCCAGAAACAGTTGAGCTCTCCTGTGCCCTCATGGACACTGGGACACTGGGACGAGGAGTGTGGTGGCCGGGACTGGGCTCCCCAGGGGTCCTCCAGGACTGCAGCACACTTGGGTTTTCCTGGTGAGGAAAACTGGAGGGGAGGTGTGGTCCAGGAATGGACAAAGCCCGGGCATAGACGAAGCCCTGGCACAGGCCATGTCCAGGGGAGGGTTCTGCAGGGTCACCTGTTGGGAAGAGGGGCTTGCTCCCCCACCCACTTTGGTGAGGAAGGAGGCCAAGGAAGGTGGAGGGAAGCAGGGTCGGGTTGTGTCCTCACAAGACCAGAAAGTGGGACCAGCCTGTTTAAGGTCAGAGCTGCCCACCTCACCCTAGGGTATCGCTAGGTTCCTGTGAAGGTGAGAACATGGGGATTGGGCAGAGGGGTCACCCAACCAAGTTGGGGACCTGAGCCCTTCCTAAGAAGCCCCCAAAAGGGAGCAACTCCCAGCCCTCTTGGATGCAGCCCCTTCTAAATGCATTGCAGGCATCTCCAGCTTCCTAAGGGGAAATCTCCCCAAAAGTAAAGTAAGTTCATCGACCCTTTGAAGGTTATTTAATGATAAACATAAATGCTTTCATAAAATCTGGGGAATGATTTAAGATCTTGGATCAATAGGTGCCTGGAGTGCTGGCCAGACCTGCGCTGTAGTCTGGCTCTCCTGACCACCCAGGCAGCTCCGGGGAAACAAATAAAGGCGATTTAAGGCAAGATCTGCATGAAGTGGCCCAGAGCCTGGGAATGAAGTAGCTAAGGAAGGGACCACCGGCAGGTCACAGGAAAGTAAGGACAGAGCCTCCTAAGACTGACACTTCTGAGGTCTTGGGTAGGGGAGGGGTGGAGAGGAGCCTGAGCAGGATCTGGGAGACGACCCCCACCCCCTGCACCGAGCTCTTTTCTGCAGACACCTCTAGCCTCATCCGCTGGGCTTTCACACTAACTGAACTTGAACCTGAAGCTGCAGGGAGGCAGTGGCTGTGGGTTCAAAAGGAGCTGGAGCGAAGCTGGGTTTTCTGCCTTTCTCTGCTTCCGTGGTTCTGGACACACCCAGAGCCTCTCAAGGCCTTGGTGTCCTTAGCTGTTAAATAGAGATCCTAACACCTGACTTTAGTGTTGTCCTTGGAGGGACAATTCTAATTCAAGACTCTCTCACAATGGGTACTTATTAGAGGAGTATTTTTTTTTTTTTTTTTTGTCTTTTTAGGGCCACACCCATGGCCCGTGGAGGTTCCCAGGCTAGGGGTCAGATCGGAGCTATAGCCACCGGCCTACGCCACAGCCACAGCAACAAGCGATCTGAGCTGTGTCTATAACCTATACCACAGCTCACAGCAACGCCAGATCCTTAACCCACTGAGCGAGGCTGGGGATCGAACCTGCATCCTCATGGATGCTAGTCGGGTTCATTAACTGCTGAGCCATGACGGGAATGCCTAGAGGAGGATTTTTTTAATACCCAAAACCATGTCTAGTGAACATTGATTTAACTCTTCCACACATTGGGCTAAGCATTTTATGGACCTTTTCTCATCTAATCCCCGCAACTCTGTAAATGAGTTATCATTAGTATGTCCATTTGACAGATGAAAAACCTGAGGCTTGGAAGGATTAAATAGTTGGCTTGTAGAGTACGTAACCCATAGAGACAGGTAAGGTTTGATCCAGCGTCTGGCTTGAGAGCCTGTGCTCGTTACACTGCCTGAGTAAGGCATATGCTATCTCCTGCTGGGGCTGTGGTTATCATCCAAGCCCATCAGGGCACGGGTGTTCCACTGCCCTCCTCTAGGAGATGTTTCCCTGTCATCTGCTTGGCTCCCTTGAGGCCACGCCCTTAGCTGTGTCATCCCCTGGTCTGGGGTGTTATGCTGTCCCTGAAGAACAACCAGATTCACTTTTTAGGGAACTTTTAAAATAAAATTTTTACTTTAATATAGATTTAGAATTACAAAGACGTTGCATAGCTTTTACAGAGAATTCTCATATATCTTATGCCTATTTCCCCTTATTATTACTATCTTACATTGGTGGAGTACATTTGTTACATTTAATCAATTAATACACTATTAAGTCAAGTCCGTAGTTGACGCCTGTTTCCTTAGTTTTTACCTAATGTCCTTTCTCTCATCCAGGATCCTGCATGCACTTGAGTTGTCAGGTCTCCCAAGGCTCATCCTGGCCATGACAGGTTCTCTGTCTTTCCTTGTTTTGATGACTTTGCCAGTTTTGAGGAGTATTGTGTTGCATGTCCCTCAAGTGGGACTTCTCATGGTTAGACTTAGACTGTGGTTTGGGGGAGAAAGGCCACAGAAGTGAAGTGCCTTCTTAGCCCATCAAATCAAGGGACATGCTCTCCGCCTGACCTTGGTCACCTGGCTGAGGTGGTGAGTGTCAGGTGTCTGCACTGTACGTTCTTCTCCCTTTCTGCACTAAGCTCCTCTGAAGGAGGTCCCCATGCCACCTGCACCAAGGAGTGGGAATGACAACCACCTCCTCCAGGGGGAGCACCTGGGTAGTAAGAAGTTTGGAGAGCGTGGGGCCTTTGTGCTTCTCCATACAGGGACTGATTCAGTCATTTGCAGTTCCATCAGCATGGCTTGTGGATACGTATTTTATGCTTTGTCATTGACATTGTGGCTGGAGTTGTTCCGGATATGGCCACTAGGGGCTCTCTCACCAGGCACTCCCATCAATGTATGGGTTTTGGGAAATTCCTTACTTTCTGGCACAAGGTGCTCCCAGATCAGCTTGTGTATTTCCTGCTCCAGCCCTAGAATCAGCCATATCTCCAAGGATCCCTGGTGCCCTTTCTCAAGAATGGTATTAGAAATAAAGTTCTGGAGTTCCCGTTGTGGCTCAGTGGTTAGCGAATCCGACTAGGAACCATGAGGTTGCGGGTTCAATCCCTGGCCTTGCTCAGTGGGTTAGGGATCCAGCGTTGCCGTGAGCTGTGGTGTAGGTTGCAGACGCTGCTTGGATCCCGCATCTCTGTGGCTGTGGCGTAGGCCGGTGGCTACAGCTCTGATTCGACCCCTAGCCTGGCAACCTCCATATGCCGCAGGAGCGGCCCAAGAAATGACAAAAAAAAAAAAAGAAAAAAAAGAAATCAAGTTCTGGGCTGAGTGTGCTTGTTGCTACTGGATGTTCTGGGTTCTGGACCCTCTCAGCTGACAGAAAGAAGAAATATATGCATGGGTACTAACCCCTGCATGTACTCATATCCATACTACATACATTAAGCTAAAGCTGAGTTCACACTGCTCTCTCCAATCTATTACCACATAGATCAAAATTTGCTTTTAAAATAGTATAATTTTTTTGGATCGTGTTTTAAATTAAACCCCAAATCACAGGAAATTTAAAACCTAAAATTATTTATACTAAGGATATTCCAAAGTGTTTTAGCATCTTTGATTAGACGGATGAATATTTTTTTGAAAACTGAAAACATAAATTATGTACCTGATTAGAACCATTCTCGCCTATTTGGAATTAGGGAAATTAAAAAATACATATATGTAATGTTGCCACTGTAAAAATGGCTCTCTGGGCTCAATGCGTGTTTGTGTATATTTTCACCCATCTCCTTGCCCCTGTTGAGTCTGTTGAACCTTGAAGGATGGCTTGGATCCTGGGAACCTCCCAGTTTCAGGGTCTGACCAGCAACCACTGGGAAGGAGCAGCAGGTAAGGTACCAATGGAGACCAGGCCACGGCCCTGGAGGCCACTGCTACCACCCTGCCTAGACCATTTGGATGGGGTCCACCTCTTGGGGGGGGTGTCCAATGTAAACATTTGGCCCTATGGGTGGAGCCGTTTTCTTACCTACCAGCATGCAATTTACAAAGGTCTTTAGTTTCAGAGTTCCTGTTGTGGCTCGGTGGTAAGGAACCCAACTAAAATCCATGAGGATGTGGGTTTGATCCCTGGCCTTGCTCAGTGAGTTAATGATCCAGTGTTGCCAGGAGCTCTGGCATAGGCTGGAGATGCAGCTCAGATCTGGCATGGCTGTGGCTGTGGCTGTGGCTGACAGCTGCAGCTCCAATTCGACCCCTAGCCTGGGAACTTCCATATGCCTCAGGTGTGACCCTAAAAAGGCAAAAAAAAAAAAAAGTCTTTAGTTTCAAGGACTCTAAAAGGCTCTGGATGGGATGCAATAGGGGGAGGGCTGTTAATTAAGGAGCCTTCTTGGCTCAGAGGTAGCTCTTCTTAAGCCTCATAACCCTGTGCATGCCAGCTGCTTCTAAGGGCTATTTCAGTTCGTCACCTGGATGTTTCTAGCGCCATAGAACATGGCTTTGAGAGACCCTTCTGCAGTAGCTTAGAAATATTCCATGATCCTGGGCTCCAGAGAAAATATTGCAGAAGGAACATGGGCGGTGGGCTGCTGAGGGCCCCTGAAGCATCCACAGTGCTGCTGGTCCCCAAGATTCTCCCTCAGCCACACTGGATTCTTTCCAGCCTTCTTTGGGCTCTCCACCCACCCAGGCTACATGTGGGCTATGACCAGGGCTAAGCGAGAAGCCATGGCAGCAATATTCCTCTTCAGTTACCCATTGTTGTCTTTCTCTAGTTATTTCAGTGAACGCAAGGCCCCAGTGGATCTATCTGAAGGGCTTGCCCTGGTCTGAGATGGCGTGGCTGTGTGAGGACACAGGGGGTTGCTGATGTCACAGTGTTTACCTGGGCCAGGGGCCCCACGCTCCAGCACTCACATGTGGAACCCTCTTGCAGACACTCTATCTTGTGTTGACCATGGGTGGTGAATCATGAGTCTGGGGTTTGCGCCTCTCCAGTCTGGGCTTCCCTTGTTCCAAAGTCCAGAGTCTTGCCTCTGACACCATGGATGGGCCCTGCTTTGGCAGAGAGCACACGTGTCTTTCCTCAAGACTGTTCTTTCTTGGAGTTCCCCTCGTGGCACCGTGGAAACGAATCTGACTAGGAACCATGAGGTTGCATGTTCGATCCCTGGCTTTGCTCAATGGGTTAAGGATCTGGCATTGCTGTGAGCTGTGAGGTAGGTTGCAGACATGGCTTGGATCTGGTGTTGCTGTGTCTCTGGTGTAGGCTGGCAGCAACAGCTCCGATTCGACCCCCCAGCCTGGGAACTTCCATATGCCACGGGTGTGTCCCTAAAAAGACAATAGACAAAAAAAGAAACAAACAAACAACAAACAAACAAAAAAACCCTGTTCTTTCTCTTTTGGGGGTTCTTTCAGAACCAATCCCCCACTTGTGAGCCATCTTTCAACCAGAAACTGAAGTCTTGCTTGAAGCAGTTAAATGTCCTTCCCTCGTGAATCATTGCCCCCTTCTTCCTCCCTTTTGGGTCTCTGGTGTGTGGTGACCCCTGAAAGCAGCCTTAGGAGCTGGGTACCAGATGGGCCTGTGTCAGATGCTCTTCCTGCCCTCTTGGTGCTGAGAGTACGGCATCATTCCAACAGAGGTCTACTTGGGGCAGTGCATGCAGCAGGCACTCAGAGTGTGCTCATGGAAGTGGGCTGGGGTCCAGGAGCTTTGACAGGGAGCTTACAAGCCCTGTGGCTCAGCACCAGCCATGTGCTCAATGCCAGACTTTGATGGGCGTCTGGAGGCCACAGTGGTGCCTAGGGTGTCCCTAAGGGGTGTGACACGGGGCATGCGTGCAACCCCACACTTTATAGTACTTGGCCCTCCAGGAAGTTCATGGACTCCCTCCTGGAGCATCCTTGGGTCCTCATCAAAGATACCCCCTTGTCGAGGGTCTCCCCACAGGCGGTTTGCAGGGAGTGAAGAGAGGAGCGTCTGTTTTGAGACACCCTTGAGGTTAAATTCCTGATCAGGAGCTGAGTAGCGGTGTTTACCTGACTTTGGATAATTATTTCATCTCCTGGGCTCAGTTTTCTTCTCTGTAAAATGGGGATATGTCTCTCTGCTGTCTATTCCTACTGGCGGTCATGAAGACTATTGAGGCAACTCCTGTGAATGTGCTTTGATGAATGGGTGTCGGACTGTTTGCTCGCCACCCCAGGACGAAGCACCCGAGGCTGGGCAACTTCCCCTCCCCCTCTTTTCTCCACCACCCTTCACCTGAGCAGAAACCACCCGTGTGGCAAGTCTGGAAGCCTTGAGGACACGGCACCCCCCTTCCCTGAACCCAGCTGCCCACCAGTGTGGAGCTGTAATTAATGGATGGTCCCCCAAGGGCAGGCATTTTCCTCTCCCCCTTAGGTACAGGGAAAGAGCAGATATTTCCATCGTAGCAAGTAAGAAAAATATCTCGTTTCCCCACTTTTGTTATAAACAATGTACGACTTGCTTTCTCCTTACTCCTCTTGACCCGCCACACGGTATACATATTTATATATTATTCATAGTGGATTAAAAATGAATGTGCTCTTTACCACGGCTCTACGGCGCAGTGACAATACAAATTAACGTATGATGTACTTACTTTTCACATGGCAGTGATGGGAAATGTTGATGGCCTCAAAGTGAGAGGTGGGGGGGAGTGGCTAGGTGTTGGGGGGGACGCGGTGGCTCACATCTGGCTGCACTATCTGAGCCCAAGCCCTGCCTGTAGCCAGCGCTTGGGGCTTTTCCAGGCAGCAGCCTTGCTGCAGAGCTGAAAGAGCTTTCCCCTACCCCTCTCCCTTAGAATGCAGTCCAAGCTCCCCACAGGGTTCTGTGGGCCCAGCCCCTGGCCAGATCCCATTGAGCCCCATCTCCACCACATTGACCTGCCTCCAGGTCCTTGTACCCAACCTAGTTTCCTGTTCCTGTACCTGGGGCCAGGCATGTCTCCCTGTCTGGGGTAACATTCTTGTCCTTTTCCCTTTTCTTGGATATCCCCCTCTTTCTTTTATCCATCCATCCATCCATCCATCCATCCATCCTTCCATCCATCCATCTCTCCCTCCATCCATCCCTTCATCCCTCCATCAATCCCTTCGCTTGAAAAACACCAGATGGATATCTGTGACATACAAACTCTGTGTCAGGTGGTGAGAAACAGCAATAATCAAACAATAACAACAACAACAAACAATAACCCAACACCCCACAGTCCCTGAGCTGTGGTGTGAACAGTCCGCCTGGTGGGGAAGACAGACTTTACTGTTTATTTGTTGAGTTTCTCTTATTGGACACTCTGCTGCGGGAGAGAAGAGTTTGCTCTGATGAATCTCAGTGAGTCTGGGGTCATCAGGGGAGGCCTTGGTGAGGCTGAGGCAGCTGCACTGAGGGATGGGATTGTGGTGATTCAATCAAGTACAGGAGGGAACATTCAGATGGAGGGAATGAGCCAGGACTGAGCAAAGGGCTGGTGGCAGGAAAGAGTAAAAGGCATATAAAGCATTTAGAGGAATTCCAACAGGATCAGTGGCATCTCTGCAGTGCAAAGACATGGGTTCAATCCCCCACCGGTGCAGCGGGTTAAGGATCCAGCATTGCTGCAGCTGTGGCATAGGTTGCAACTATGGCTTGGCCCAGAAACTCCATAACCTGCGGGGCAGCCAAAAAAAAAAAAAAAAAAAAAAAAAGTATTTTAAAAATTAAGTACTTGGAAAACAGAGAAGGTCCTGGGGCCAGAAGCAGCAGATTCAGGGGCTTTGAGGGCGAAGAAGATGCAAAGGCACTCAGGGGCTCACATCCCTCCCACTGAGCTCTTGGAGTCCCCAACCACGTGTACCATCTCCCACACGGCATTGTCTCAAACTGCTCTTTCAGGCCAGCCCTGCACCTGAAGAAGACCTTCTAGATGCAAGATCCTTCCTGCATGGGCCTGACCACAGCCCAGCCCAGCCCTGCCCACGTTTGCTGAACTTCATCCAAGGGAAATAGGCCTGTTAACAATGTGTTCCTTTGGACTCTAAAGGTCTTCCCGTTCCCAGAATCCCCATTCAAAGGCAGGTGCCGCCAGGAAAGACAACATCTGAAGCTTTAATCCACGACCACCTGGGACCACCTGGGACCAGACCACCTGGGACAGGCAGGCTAATCCAAAAACAGTGGCACATGAAATGCTTGTCACATCGGTGCTTTTGATGAAGAACAAAGCAGAGCCTCCCCCGACCAGGCTTAGATAAGCAACTCGATGACAACGAGATCAGCAGCCACCCTGATGACAGACAGCTGACATTGGCATAGCTCCTTGTCATTTACAGACTTGACACACTGTTTCATTTGATCCTCACAACAGGCCCAGGGTATAGGTATTAGTATTATTCCTCCATTTCCAAGATGTGGAAACTGCAGCCTGGAGGGGTCAAGTGCTTACTCAAGGTCAGAGTGGAAACTGAAACTTGCGTGTTAGCCTCCCAGCCTCACAAGGTAGGGGAGCTACGCTTTGAACTCAAGCTTCTGTTCAGACTCATTGTCTACTGCAGGACAGGAACATATCTGAAAACCAAGATGAGAAACTGAGACAGCTGTCCATCTTCAGAGGGCCAAAGCCACCTGGAGCGAGGTGCTTCTCAGTAGGGTTGAACTTGAGAAAGACCACTGTCTTGTCCTGTAACGGGGAGCTGACGGGGGGTGGGTATCCTCATTGTCTTGAATTCAATCACCGAGAAAGGCTATTTGACTCACCTTGGTCCTAAAGCTTTTTCTGCTTCTTAGAAACTGATGGACTGCAGCATCTTTATAGCCACCTTTAGACCAGATGAATGGCCAGCTTCGTCTCTGGTCTACCAAGGTGGGATGGGCATCATGGCTGGTCTTTCTTCTTATTAAAATGTGACAGATGGGAGTTTGCAGAGTCTGCCACCCTGAGGGCTTCTCCTTGGGGGACGGGTTGACCCACCTCCATCTGGAGATCTAATTTCCTCTGAGGCCCACATCCACCTCCGCAGGAAAGGTGGAAAAATTCCAGCAGATTTCCATGGCTCATCTTGCTGTCTCTTCCTTCAGGTGGGTGTCTTGTTCTGCCACACAAATGCGGAAACCACAGTGGCAGGTGCAGTGGAGCTCTCAGCCCCTCGTTTCTGAAAGCCTTGCTAAGTTCTCTGACCAAAACCTAACAGATCACTGTGTTTGTGCCAATACCAGGGGCTTCACAGGAACAAAAGTATATAGAGAAATTTGAAATTTTCCATCCAGATTTAGCTGGACTGGGGAATGTATCAAGTTTCCCAAAGTACTTTGCATTCCAACAGCTGTCTGTTTGTTGTTCCCATCACCAAAGGATCACCCTTTCACTTATGTTTGATTCTCGGGAGAACACAAGGCGTTCTTTTGGACCCGTCATAGCTCCTCACCGTCACCTTCCATCAGGATGGACCTCTCGTTTCTTCAAAGAACTCTCTTCTATGTCAGTCCCACAGGAACATTCAACAGACCACTCAGAAGGGTGTATGTGTCTGTGCGTATATCCTATAAAAACACATCGTAATCATGATTCTCATAAGGATTTTGGAGAATTAGGGGCTCTGAGCATTTTATTTACATAGGAAATTCATTTCAAAGTTGAACTGTTCAAGTTTCTTCTATCTTAAGCTACTCATCTGTGAAATGGGGCTGATATCCTGGAAAAATTGCCGTCAAGCTCGGCAATATCACAAAAAGGTATGTGATAACCTGCAGAGTGTAAGCCTTTTGGATCTTCAGACACTGTCGTTTTCACCAGTACTTCTACTTCCGGGGTACCTTGCAAGCTCAGGATTTATGACGCCTCCAATATTACACACGGACTCCCTTCTATGAAGGTAGACACAGATCTCCAGCTCACCCAAGTTAAAATAAAAACTAATTGTGGTTCGACCACTGAAGTTTCCTAAAATGCCAGGATTATTGTACCTCTTTGGCTCTACCAGAAAATAGAGATTGAGTCATAGGATAAAATCATGATTCATATTTTAAAATCAATTGGTGGAAGAAATGTACTCAGTGATTTTATGCCAAGTTGGCTGATTCACAAAAGCTCTTATTGTGAATACAGGTGATACTTAAGGTTCTCCCTTTGGTTTGCCAGGATGCATGTTCCATGGCTCCCATGATGACAATTTGCAGAGAGGGTGGCTACTTAGAGCAGAGTTTCATACCTAAATAATAATACAAAGTTTAACACCCAGCTTTGGCAGATGGGCAAAAACAGTGGCAGAAGGGAGGTTCACCAGTGTGAACCCTGGGGACTGAGGTAGACTTTTTTGGTTCTCTTCATACGGAGGTTCTCAGGCTAGGGGTTGAATTGGAGCTACAGCTGCCAGCCTACACCACAGCCATAGCAATGCCAGATCCGAGCCACATCTGCAACCAACACCACAGCTCGTGGCAACGCCAGATCCTTAACCCACTGAGCAGGGCCAGGGATCAAACCCACATCCTCATGGATACTAGTCAGATTCTTAATCCGCTGAGCCACCAAGGGAACTCGCTGAGGTAGATTTATCAAACAATACCATAGTTTGGTCATTTGGCTTCATGGCTCTGCTAGCTAAGCCATGCTACTAAGAGTTTTGCTACTAAGAGTTTTGATTTTACTTATTCATTTTTTATTTTTTATTTGGAGTTTTCAACTCCAAAGACTTGTCATACCACAAAGATTTTCTCCATCAGTTTCTTATTGCCAGAACATAAATAAATGGCTGAGTTAGCCCCGGCTATATCTGAGCCATGGTAATTAGGATAGAAATCACCCCTCCCCTTGGAGCTGCCCTTGATGTGAACCCATAAAATACAGTCCATTTCTGAGATCCTTTGGACAAAATTGTAAAAATGTGTCTTAGGCTTCCTGGGAGAAGTCTCAGCTCTCCTCCTCAGGTTCTTTGACCTTGATTCACACGATTTTGGCTACAGATTTGGGCCCTCTTTTCTCCTACTCAAGCGATGCCCTTTCAGAGAACATTCTTTTTTTTTTTTTAGGGGCACACCTGTAGCATATGAAAGTTCCCAGGCTAGGGGTCAAATTGGAGCTACAGCCGCTGGCCTATGCCAGAGCCACAGCAATGCCAGATCTGAGCCGCATCTGTGACCTACACCACAGCTCATGGCAACGCTGGATCCTTCACCTGCTGAGCAAAGCCAGGGATGGAATGCACATCCTCATAGATCCCTGTCAGATTTGTTAACTTCTAAGCCATGAAGGGAACTCCGTTTCGGAGAATTTTGACTCCTCCCTCAGTGAGCTCTGGGCATAGCTTCGTGTCCACAGTAATGATGACTTCATGAGTTGGATAGTTGCTTCTTGGGATCTGTTGCAAACTCACGGATGCCCAGCTTAGCACTGACTTAGATTCGAGATCATTGCAGTGGGGAGAATGGGCGTGGCTTTTCCTGTCCCACTGTCACCAGTAAGTACGTGGTTCTTCCTTTCAGTCTATGCTCTAAGACCAGTGTGATGGAGCGTAGGACCATGTGCATTCTTGGCAAATATCTAAGTCCAACTTGGAAATCAGTTCTCCTACTGCACCAAGTCAGGGTCTTCCCTGTCATTGGTGCCAGAGGAGACCAAGCCCTAAGGGTGACGCTGGGCAGCAGGAAGGCAGGAGGGCAAGAGTGCTCACAAATCCATCTCTTACTTGATAGTCATGGTACAGGACCCGCCTGCTGACCGGTGCTCCTCTTGCTGGGACAGGCTGCATGGAAGTGTCAATAGCAGGTGTGCTTTCCTTGGGTTGTACTTGTTCTTACCTTCAGAGTCCACAGATTTGCAAGTTGGCTTTTGTAAGTGGGAAAGTTGATCTACTCCAGCCTTGTGTTAAGTACAACAATAGAAACAAGAAACAATACTACTCTATAGCACAGGGAACGGTGTCCAATCTCTTGAGACAGACTATGATACAACATGATGGAAGATAATATAAGAAAAGGGATGTAGACCTATGTCTGACTAGGTCACTTTGCTGTACAGCAGAAACTGGCACAACACTGTAAGTCAATTATACTTTAATTAAAAAATACAAAAAAAAAGAAACAAAAGAAGAGGAAAATTGACCCCAAAATTTATAATTCTTTCTGAAAAAGAAAAAAAGGCAAGGTGGAGCAGTAAGATAATAATTCAATCTCAAGGCTCTTGTGGCTCGGTAGGTTAAGAATCCTACTTGTACCCACTGAGATGCAGGTTTCATCCCTGGCCTCACTCGCTAAGCTTGATGCTCACAGATGCGCTTCAAATCTGGTGTTGCTATGGCTGTGGTGTAAGCCTGCAGCTGCTGCTCCAATTCAACTCCCAGCCCAAGACCTTCCACATAGGCTGCAGGTGCCCTAAAAAGAAAAAAAAAAAATCAACCCTTCAAATAGTTCATGCCTGCTTGCTTTGTGCCAGGTAGTGGGCTTGACAGCAGTGATACTAAGAAGGCGATGCTTCCTGCCTCAGGAACACACAGCCAATCACGATGACCAACACACACGTAGCGACTCACAAGACAGGCAACTCGTTGGGCATAGCCTTGAATGAGGTTTGGGCCTGCAGAAAATCGAAGAGGGTAGCGCAACCAGAGACCCTGCAAAATAAAGGCTTTTTGCAGGACGATCTAATGGTTTGGTTTGATGGTGGGAAAAGGGGGGAGGCTCGCAGGAGACCCAAGAGGTGGCAGAGACAGAGCTATGAAGACCATGGGTATTCCTTCAGGGGAGGTGGCCATCAAAGATTTGGGACAAGGAAATCATAGGTGGTCACTCAGATATCCTTGGGGAGGATGGACAAGAAGGGGGACTCGGGGATCAGGAAGACTTCCTGAAGGCTGCGTGTGTAAAGTCTCGCAAGCACATGGACCAGGCTCTGAAGGGGGATATTGCAAAGAGAAATATTCAATAGGTAGAACGGATTTGTCCTGGAGACCAACTGGCTAGGAGGGAAGAAGGAGAGGGCTGATTCTCAATGCCTGCGAAGAAAGATGCAAGATTCTAGCCCTGTGTGCAGTTTGGTGAGAAAGTGGGCTTTGGTTCCAGACATTTGGTTGGCCTCCAGTGTCTCAGG
Organism: Sus scrofa; assembly: GCF_054392235.1. Lineage (NCBI taxonomy): Eukaryota > Metazoa > Chordata > Mammalia > Artiodactyla > Suidae > Sus > Sus scrofa. The sequence goes on from NC_139388.1 coordinate 44,789,098, forward strand.
AACATTTGTGTTTTGCTAAGTAGATGCACAAGACTTCTGCTATTATTGCTTTAGGAAAAGTGCTGAATATGCTGTTCAGATGTTTTCTGGGGTAAACGCTGGGCCCATTTATTTACTTGTTTATTTTTCTGAGCAAATGAAACCCAGCTCTGGGTCTTGACCTCTCCGGGTGCTGGGTGGGACAGCCCTCGTGAGCTTCCAGGAAGAGCACAACAGCAGCTTCCCAGCATCGGGCAGAAGGCAATAGTTCCATTAGAACATCCCAAACCAGATGCTTTACCGGTTCCTTAAGATGGCAGAAATGTGTGCATGTCTGCGGTGCATCAGAACAGAGGAAGGAAGCATGAAGGAGCAGGTGAATTTTCTCCAGAATCCATCTTCTGTTCTGATTTAGAGCCTTTCTGGAGAAGTTTGGTTCTAAGCGTCACTATTCAAAAACCCAACTTCTTTCAAACCAGGCTGGGCTTGATTATCTGAACATCCTGGATCCAGTCTGATACCTTCTGCTGCTTCCTCTTAAAATCCCGAGGTTCACAAATTCCTCCAGCTTGGCACTTCTCTGCCACCCAAGAGCCAGGCTTGGGTAACACCCTACCCCAAACATACGCCCTTGTCTTCCTTGATTTGCATATCAATAAAGACTTAGGTGGAGGGGATAAGAAAGTGAACTGGCTTGCAGACCTGAGTCAGAATCCCAGACGGAGATGGCATTTTGGGGGGAGCTAGGGTCAGCGAAGTACCGTCCAGGGCTCAAATCTGTCTCTCATCTCTTTTCAAACAGCCCGTGAGCTAAGAATGGTGGTTACATTTTTTAAATGGTTGAAAAAAAAAATCCAAAAAACCTAACAAGAATAATATTTCATCACATGTGAAAATTACATAAAATTCAAATTCAGTGTCCATAAATAAAGTTTTGAATTTCATCAACAAAAGTTGGAAATTTGTTTCCTCTCTGGTTATGTAAGTACCTAAGTCATATCTTTGATCTTGGCCTGCAAAATCTAAGATGTTTGCGATGGAACTGTTTATAAAAGAAGTTCCAGGTGGTTGGGAACTTTCTCCTCTGTCAACTAGAAAGTCTGAATTTAAAGAGTCTGGGGAGTTCCCGTCGTGGTGCAGCAGAAACGAATCTGACTAGGAACCACGAGGTTGCGGGTTCGATCCCTGGCCTCGCTCAGTGGGTGGGGGATCTGGCGTTGCAGTGAGCTGTGGTGTAGGTCACAGCCTTGGCTCAGATCCTGCATGGCTATGGCTGGGGTGTAGGCCCACCTCTACAGCTCCAATTAGACCTCTTGCCTGGGAACCTCCATATGCCTTGGGTGTGACCCTAAAAAGAAAACACAAGTCTGGTTAGAAGTTCACTGGGGGCCTAGTGGTTAAGGACTCTGCTTTGTCACTGCTGTAGCTTGGGTCGCTGCTGTAGCTTGGGTTCAGTCCCTGGCCTGGGGACTTTGGCAAGCCATGGGTGAGGCCAGAAAAAGAAAAAGTCTTAAAACGTCCGATCAGGGTGATTAAATCCTTATCCAAGTTATTATTATTTGGTAACGTATTATTTATCTAAGACTCTTAATATTTGTCCATATAAATATTGACTGCATTTGTGTGTGTGTGTGTGTGTGTGTGTGTGTGTGTGTGTGTTTTTGCCATTTCTTGGGCTGCTTCCGAGGCATATGGAGGTTCCCAGGCTAGGAGTCGAATCGGAGCTGTAGCCACCAGCCTACGCCAGAGCCACAGCAACTCAGGATCTGAGCCACGTCTGCGACCCACGCCACAGCTCATGGCAACACCGGATCCTTAACCCACTGAGCAAAGCCAGGGATCGAACCCGCAACCTCACGGCTCCTAGTCGGATTCGTTAACCACTGTGCCACGACGGGAACTCCTGACTGCATTTTTATTCGTTGCCATTTGATTTTTGCAAGGCAATAATACTCATGCCATTGATAATATGGGTAATGATGCTCATGGCCCTTGGATGAGCGCTGGGGGCCTGGGAGGGCTTGAGCAGCAGAGCTGACCGGCCACTCTTTCTGTCCACAGGTCACAGGCCTTTCCAGTGCCGCTACTGTCCCTACAGTGCCTCTCAGAAGGGAAATCTGAAGACCCATGTCCTCTGCGTCCATCGCATGCCTTTTGACAACAGCCAGTATCCTGACCGCAGGTTCAAGCGCTCCAGAGTCGACTCGGAGGCTTCTGGGAATTTTGAAGACCCCACAGCTGTCAAGGCGGGGAGCTCAGCGGAGCTCACAGAGGAGGGCAGCAAGGCCCAGGAGGAGCGCAACTGAGCCAACCAACCTGGATATTGCAATATTGACACAGTTTTCAGATTATGCACCTGGTAAAAGAGTTTGCTAACTGCATTCCAAGGGGGGGGGGATCATGTATCACCCCCCCCACTAGTGTATAGAACCTTTAAAAAAAATTAAAAAGATATCTATATATATATTACAAAAAAAAAAAAAAAATCCCCAGCCCTTGAAAATGGCTGCTAAACTGTTACCTGGCAACAAGTACTTCGGAACAATGCAGGTGGGAGAAACGAGATTTCAGAAATGCTTGGGGTCCTCCGGGCTCAAGCAAGCGGGGGGCCCTTCCACCTCTCCAGTTGTCTTTGTCCAAAAATCCTGCTCTTACCTGAAAAACGATACCATCTAAATGATTTAGCTGTTGCCCTGAAGATGGAGGGGCTGTGTTTTCATTGTTGAAAACACCTCTATAATCTGACACCAGCTGCTGTCATATGCCTCACACCCTAATGGGATGTGTTGGGAGGCAGCTGCGGTGCCAGTCAGGCTGGAGCGGTCACTGCAGAGAAAATCAATTCACGTGGGGTCGTAACTGCACTCTCAGAGAAACCTTAGACGGCCCGCAGCCAGCGCCAGGGCTCACCGGCCCTGCAGAGGTTTGCTGTCTTCCGTGGGCATTTTGAAAAATTCCACAGCCAAATGAATCAATGGTCAGGAAGTGTCTGCAGACAAATGTCCATTGCAGGTTTGATGAGTAATTCCTTTTTTTTTTTTTTTTTTTAAAATCACATTGCAGTATTGAGGGAAATGCTTTTTTTCTTGGCTGTCTTTTTTTTTATTATTAATTTTTGGAGGCATTTAAAAGCAGATTGCTCATAAAAACATGTTGAGGGGCGCAGTATACAAAATGCTTAGAAAAAAACGAGCCACCTGTACCCACGGAAAGTGCTGGTAAGGAATGGAAGTTGATGTGAGAAGAGAGAGGTTGTTTTTATTTTGATTTTACAAATTTTACTTGAATGAAGGCTGCTCCGGTCTTTACTATGGGATTTTTTTTTTTTTTTTCACGTGTTAGTTTGTATACGTGTCACAGACATGAAGCAAGATTTTCTTCTCTGGTGAGCTCTTTTGAAAGAGCTCGTATTAAAATATGAATCCAAACATCCTGCTCTCTCTCACTAATGAAGAACACTGTTTAAGTTAAAAAGGTCTGTTTTTGTAAAACAAACGTGTTCTATATTTTTGTAGATTTTAGATTTTCTACTGATTGGATCCTCCAAATTGATCAAGTTCTGTACTGCCCAGAGGGAGATTTTGAGGGCCAATAATGAAACACTTAACTCATTTAAAAAAAACAAAAACAAAAAAAAAAACACCACACAATTTAAGAAGACTAGTTAAGGGTTTATTCTTGAATCTGCTACAGTGGCATTAACGTTCAGCCTCTTAACATACTTCCTAAGTGACATGAAATTGGTGCTGTTGCTTGTGACGGTGGAGAAGTATTGAAGTATTCACTTCTTCTAAAACAAAACCATTCGGACTTAAAAAAAAAAAAAAAAAAAAAAAAAAAAGTCGATATTTCCTTGCAGGCTGGGAGCACAGAATAAAACCCCAGGGCCTTAAAAACTTCAGCTCTGCCTACAGCAGTTTACAAAAATACTAAACTGCAATCAATGTAAATAAAATGCTTCGCTATCCTGAGACCAGAAGGAATCTCAGGCTAATAAGGAATCCGGTTTGCATATGCTGTCGAGAGGGTGTCACCCACCCGGGGTTTCAGTGTAAATGCGATCGCTGTACAACGTGGACCCATCTGGCATAGAGCAAGCTGCTTTCTTGTTTTTCTAGAATAGTTCTCACTGCCTTACTTAAATCGAGTTGATAAACTTAATGCAACTGTTTCTATGATCCTAGAGAAAGGACTGAAATGTAATTGAAAACTTTCTGACTGTAGTAAGCTTTAGGATTTTAACTGCACTACTGTGTTTGGTGACTGTGCCAGTCGCTTGCTTTCTGTGTGTTTGCCCCGCCTTTGGTATCTTAGCAAAGAAAAACATAAAAAAGAAAAAAAGAAGAAAAAAAAAAGTAAAAAGAGCAAAAAAGAGGAAAAAAAAAGTGGAAAAAAAAATGAGAGCCACATTCCATTTTTAGCACTTTGGGCGCCCTTTCAGTATCCTTTTGTGTCTTCTGACCATCGTCAGATGCGACAGGCAATAATTCTGTTTGTGACACTGGGAGCATCCCCTCTTCTTTGTGGCGTGTGTGTTGATTCCATTCTGTCCAGTGCTACCGTCCTGATTTCCCCCCTGACACAGGCCTTCCCTCCAGAACATTTGTAACTTGTAATACAAACAAGTGACAGCCGCAGTGATGCAGTGTCAGTTTCTGAATGTCATCAGGTTCTCATATCTAAACATGTCAAGTTTTTTCCCTGTAACTTCTGTAGTCTGTGATGCTGGCCATAATACTGTCTACATTCCTACACGAAGAAAAAAAAAATCTATCTTGGAGGAAATCTGAGATCAATAGAGTAGAGGATTTTGTTGCTATGCTTGTAACAAGTAGAAAACTTTGTATTTAAAGTTTATTCTTGGTCATTATTTATTATTATAATACATCAGTTGACAGAACTTTATTCTGGTATAGAAAGTATTAAAAGTTGTTTTTTCAGCAATGACTGTTTTCTTTCTGCTGTTAGAATAAAATGTCTTTGAAGCAGTCCAGTTTTATCCAGTGTTTTACGCAATAAAACCTCTACCTCTGGAAAAAATAACAATAACATCTTTTCCTATTCGCGTATGTTTATTAGGAAGAGGAAAGCCTAATATTTCTGCAGCTTTGCCAGACTTGGGTAGGACTTGGTCAAACCCCACTTAGAACAAAAACCCTCACAGGGCGTTCCCTTCGTGGCTCAGCAGTGAAGGAACCCGACTCGGATCCATAAGGACACGGGCCTGATCCCTGGCCTCACTCAGTAGGTTAAGGATCCTGGGTTGCCTTGAGCGGTGGTGTAGGTTGCAGATGTGGCTCGGACCCGCGTTGCTGTGGCTGTGGTGTAGGCCAGCAGCTACATCTTGGATTCGACCTCTAGGCTGGGAACCTCCATATGCTGCAGGTGTGGCCCTAAAAAGACAAAAAATGAGGGAAAAAAAGCCCCACACTGTTCTGTGTAGATGGTTCCCACATCCTGGTGCTTTTCAAAGTGAAAGAATATCTATGTGCCATATGACGTGAGTGTGTGTCTGTGTGTGTGTGTAAGAACATCCTTGTGCAGTACAGTGTGAAGGTGTGTGTGCGCGTGTGCACACCATTTGCCCATGTGAACTATGCTTCTTTAAATGCTTGCAGACCTCGGTTTCAGTGAGGTAATACCTATGCAAATACCAGTGCTCTCATATTAGAGTAAATACACAAGACACTTAAAGCGTTGGGATCTATTATTCCCCTTTACTGATAGCAAGTTTTCAAAAACTTCATTAAATGCAAGGCAATCTTTTACCTCCGAATTATCTATCGGAGGAGAATCTGAATTCTTCCTCCAGAAACAAAGGGAAGGAACAAAGAATAACAAAGTCTACAGTATCAGCGCTACCGAAAAAGCAGAACTCTGGCACTGATCTGAGAAAATTCAAAGCCTGTGCCCACACTTGATGTGCAGAGCTGCTTGCTTCGAGCCTTTTTTTTTTTTTTTCTTGTCGTCGTTGTTGGGTTTCAAAACCAAACTTGCACGGTGCCCACTGCAGCTCTGGAATTCTTGGTTGCAACGGAAATGATGCAAGGAAAAACATTTTTGGAAGCAAAGGCACCCAGGCATGCTACAGGAATTTGTAAGTCACTGGGCTTCTTTTAGGAGGTCAGACTGTTGGTGTCCCTGGCTGGGAGCAGATAATCTTTGGCAGGCCTGAGCGTCATTGTTACAAACAGCAAGGGTGAGTCAAGGGGTTAGTGAGGGGTCAGGAAGTGAGCCCATCAGGGAAGAAATTGATTGAGGGGCCGTAACTCCGCCTACATGATGGATCCTAGTCCCAAATGCCTTTGGGGAACAGACAGGACATTTCAGTGGTGAGGGTAGAAGAGTAGGAACTAGGGAGGGGGAGTCTTGGGGGTTGGGGGGGAAAGCCCAGCACTTCTCATCACCATGGAGAATGCGGCATTGGGGCTTCTGGACACCTAGATTTTGTGTGAAGTCTCTGAATTTTTACATATTGGCTCAAGATGTGTTTTTTTTTTTTTTTTAACGATTTTTATTTGTTCCATTAGAGTTGGTTTACAGAGTTCTGTCCATTTTCTACCGTACAGCAAAGTGACCCAATCACACATACATATATACTTTCTTTTTCTCACATTATCGTGCTCCATCATGAGTGACTAGATATAGTTCCCAGTGCTATACAGCAAGATCTCATTGCTTATCCATTCCAAAGGCAATAGATATTATTAACCCCAGATTCCCAGTCCACCCCAATGCCTCCCCCCTACCTCCCCCCGGCAACCACAAGTCTGTTTGCAAGTCCATGAGTTTTTTCCTGTGGAAAGGTTTACTTGTGCCATATATTAGATTCCAGATATAATTGATATCATATGGCATTTGTCTTTCTCTTTCTGACTTACTTCACTCAATATGAGAGTCTCTAATTCCACCCATATTGTTGCAAATGGCATTATTTTGTTCTTTTTTATGGCTGAGTAGTATTCCACTGTGTATATATACCATATCTTCCCAACCCATTCATCTGTCAATGGAGAGGGTCTTAGGGGTCGGGGGGACGCCCAGCATGTCTCCTCATCCCCATGAAGAATGTGGCACTGGGGCTTCTGGACACTGAGGTTTTGTGTGAGGTCTCTGAAATTTTACATGGCTCAAAACGTGTTTTTAAAAACTGTATAATAACAGATGATCAAGATGTGGTTGATCCACAGAATGAAATATTATTCTGCCATGAAAAGGGATGGGGCACTGACATAGGCTACAATGTGGATGAACTTTGAAAACATTGTGATAAGAGGAAGAAGTCACAGAAGAAGCCAGGCACACATGTTACCTGAGTCCATTTGTATGAAATGTTCAGAAGAGGCAAGTCCATGGAGATGGAAAGAAGGTTAATGGTTGCCGGGGTTGGGGGAGGGAAGAATGGGAAACAACTGACAGCTAAGGAGTAGGAGGTTTGTTTTTGGAGTGATAAAGATGTTTAAAAATTAGATGGCGATGGTCATTGCCCCACTCTGAATATACTAAAAACCACTGAGCAGTGCACTTTAAAAAGGTGAATTTTGTGGTACGTGAATGAAGCGTGCATACTTTTATCTTATAAGCTGTTATAAGATAAAAATAAATCTGGAAGGAGGCCTTTTTAAAGAAGCATCAATGCATATTTCCATCAAAATACTTCGAGTTCTCATATAGTCATAGACAACTGACACGTTAGTACATTGTAAAGAATTACAAAAGTGGGGTGTCCTGACTTCAGTCTGGACCCCAGCTATACTATTGATGGGGTTACTTAACCTTGAACGATTTAACTGTTGTGAGTTCACAGGCCACGTCTGCAACATTATGAAATTAAATGCAAAAAAATAGGGGAAATAATGTGTAGGTTTATAATGGACGCTACCAATGCTAGATAGTCTTGCTGTCATGGTATCATAAGCTATGGGTAAATTTGAGATTAATTTCACAGCCATGGAACATGGTACCCGAAACCCTCTGTGTTTGGAAAGGCTCCCTGATGGTCAGGTCGATTCCTCCACATGCACCCCCCGCTTCAGACAAAATGATCCTGCATATACGTCTTCAACTTTCTGTTTTCCAGATTCCTCGTTTGAAAAACAAAAACAAAAACAAAAAAAATCAGTGTTTAAACCACGTTCTTGTCATTCTCGGAGTCTTACGGGGCAAATAGGAAAGCGGGGGATGCAGGTGAGGGGGGGTGAAGAGTGGTTCTTGGAGTTAGATGTCATTCCACTCACTTGTTTGATGAAAGTTTACAAAGGACCTACTGGGTGCCATGCCTCAGGCTACAGGCTGGGGATACCCGCGTGAGTCAGGGAGCTGGCCACAGATCACTGTCTAAGGAGCAAAAAAGGGATTTCTTCACTCTGACAATCACACAAATACAGGTAACGTATCTGGAAGAGGAGATTCAGAGGGAAGATGGATTTTTCATGTCACGGAAGACTTCCCTAAGAGGTGAGAATGGACGGAGATACTAAGGAGAGCATGCCAGCTAGAGAAGCAGCACGTGCAAAGACCACACGGGCACAATGGGGCTCCGAAGGCTGGTCTCCCCATCTCTGAGCTGTGGGATCCAGGCAGGTCATTCCAGTTCCCTGGATCTGTTTCTTTCATCTGCGAAGCGGAAGGCAGTGCCCACAGCCAGGCTCTTTCTGAGGTTAAGTGGTGGTGGGTGAGGTGGTGGATGTCAAGAGCTATACGGAGAGCAAGCTGGGTCCTGCCAGGTTCTGGGGATGGTTATCAAAGCAGACACAGGCTAGGGACCAACCTCAACGTGGAAATGTGGTGTATCCTGCAGGTGCATGGCTTTCCAGCTTGTTCGGAGGTTGGCAAGGTGAGGGTCAGTGTAGGGACAACCAAATGGGGTTCTTCAACAGATTTATAGGATCCCCGGGGAATATCAGTCCTCAATCACACTCAGGGCCTCAGGCTTCTGGGAAGGAATGGGTGGGAGTCTCCTGGGCCCAATTCAAGGTCTTCGTATGGCTCCAGTTCATCTGTGTGTGGACAGGCTTGGCCACCATGGCAGCAGCACCATTTGCCAGAGGAGTGTTCGTAGGATGACAAACATCTTGGTTTTGCCAGACACGGACTTTCCAGTGCTAAAAGCAGGGCAGTCCTGGGCAAACCTGAATCATTGGTCAACCCAAGTGCCAGGGCACTCCCTCCAAAGGCACATGTCCAGGCTGAGCCAAGCTATTGCCACTCTTAACCCAGCAGGCCACTGTGAGCCCACTGGGGGAGCCAAGAGGCTCAGAGCATGGGCTTTGGTAACTCTAGAATTGGGTTCAAATCTTTTTAAAAATTTTTTTGAAATTTTGATTTTTTTTTTTTTAATTAACGTAGAGTGGATTATCAGGAGTTCCTATCGTGGCACAGCAGAAATGAATCCAACCAGGAACCATGAGGTTGCGGGTTCAATCCCTGGCCTTGCTCAGTGGGTTAAAGATCCAGCGGTGCCGTGAGCTGTGGTGTAGGGCGGAGATGTGGCTCAGATCCTGTGTGGCTGTGGCTGTGGTGTAGGCCAGCAGCTATAGCTCCGATTGCACCCTTAGCCTGAGAACTTCCATATGCCTCAGGGGTAGCCCTAAAAAGACAAAAGACAAAAAAAAAAAAAAAAGTATAGTTGATTATCAGTGTTGTGCCAATTTCTGCTGTACAGCAAAGTGACTCAGTTATACATATATATATATATATTCTCTTTTTATATTATCGTCCATCATGGTCTATCCCAGGAGGTTGGATATAGTTCCCTGTGTTATACAGCAGAATCTTGGGTTCACATCTTCCCTGCCCCAGCGTGTTGGCTGTAAGGATAAAAGGTGACAAGGTGCCCGGGGGCACGCCGCACGGTGCCTGGCACAGGGTCGCGAGTTTATCCATTCTTGTCGAGGGACTGAATGAATCTTTGTTCCTACTTCCGACTAGATGGGGACCGCCTCAACATGTGAATTTCTCTTCCTGGCAGCGGGAAACTGCTGAGCGGCTCCTCCTCAGTGTTCGGATAGTATTTTGTGCTGAAACTTTTATAAAGATGATAACCCTGCTGTCTCTTGCAGTTTGGGATTTGCACACTTCCCCTTCTCTGTTTAACATCTGTATTGTAACAGTATATTATGAAAACCTCACCTGGTGTATTGTAAGCACCATCCCAAGGAAATTAGCATTAAATACTGTGATCTTCTGTTCAAGATAGAAGGGCTGGGCACGTTCCACCGAACTAGAGGTATGTTTCCGTGGGGACAGAGAGAAATTCATAGTGTAATGCAATATTAAAAAATGTCGCCCAGCTGAGCATTCCATGTAGGGGCTCGTGTAGAGTTTTAATCTCTTCACCTGTTGGTGTGAAGAGAAAAGAGAGAGAGAGGGAGGGAGGGAGGGAGAGAGGGAAGGAGAGGAAGGGCTTATGTGAACAGGGAAATCACGAGCAAAGAGGAGGGGGAAAATTTAAATGATCCCAGACCGAACTGTTTTGCTGTTAATACAGAAATACAGTGCAAGACACATTTAATGGGCTCTATTTTTTATTATACTATGCTGAATAATTAAGTTTGAGGCTAAGTGTCACATGGATTTATCTTTTAATTAAAAAAGCATGGTTCACGCATATTTGAGTGGTAGTCCAAATAAATGCAATATAGAAATTTATGTTTGTTTATCTAGGTGTTAATTACCTAGAGATTGTTCTGGATTACTTCTTTTTATAAAGTGTCATAGGCTCGTGTCAGAACGAATAAAGCTTGCCCATGGAACCTTATCAATTTGCTAACTATAGTGCTGGTCTGACCTGAGGGGGGGCGGGTGGCAGGGGAAAACTTTGGGGATTGTTATGTATACACACGCCCCCATTCAACCCACACCAAATAAAACAGTCGTTTTAGAAAATATTTCTAGGACATAAAGGCACAAATATATCTTCGTTGTTTTACAGCCTCTTGTCCACAGCTATTTATAAAACATGTGATTATTTATGCATCGGGTTATGAGAAGTTCGGCCGGGGGGGAGGCCGTGAAGAAGGCGCCATCAATCCAGTTACCTGGACCCGGGAAGGGTGGAGGGAGGGTTTCTCCGTGGAAAAGGGGCCGGACAGGAAGTTGGCTGCTGCGATTTGTCTGAAATATGTCAACCTCACTGCTGCTCCTAGAAACTGCAGACAGCGGGAGAAAGAGGGATTGCAAAGTTGAGGGTTAGAGGTCACCAAAAAAAAAAAAAAAAAAAAATCAGGGATACACGCTGAGAAAGCGAAACCAGAAGCCCCCACAAATTTTTCTCATACCTTGGGGTCAGTCCCTGGCTTTTTCTTTGTTTACGGGAGGTGGGGGCAGGTTCACCGGATGGATTTGGAAGAAACCAACGGCTTTGGTCCAAAGGTGCACCTTCAAAGAAACAGACGTTGCAAGGGCAGGAAGAATTCCAAAGCAGTCTGGGGGTGTCTAAGTTGGGTGCGCTCCTTTGTTCGGGAGGTCTGTTTGCCTGGCGTTTTCTGCAGGGCCTGGCCTCTTTCCACTGCGCACCGCGCCCCTTTTTTTTGGCTGTCAGGTCTCAAGAAAATCAATAAAAGTAACTGCGGGTCCCAAAGGGCTTCACCCAGCTTGGTGGGCCGTTCTTTTGGGGTGCAGGGAGAGCCGGAGGGGAGATCCGGCCGGCCCCCAACTGTCCTCGCCAAGCCCAAGCTGGGGGAGCATCGGGAACCCCGAAACTGCACACCAGCCCAACGCGGAAGCTCTCCGCTGGGCAGGGTTTCATTTTCAATTTTTGTTTCCTTCCTCCCGGAGACCTGGCGCACTGACGGGGCGGGTCATTTGGCAGCGCGCCTGGAGAGGGGCGCCCGGGCCGGGCGGGCACGGAGCGGGCGCGGCGCCAGGCGGGGGCGCACGGGGCCTTCGGGTGACCGCGGGTCGGAGGCGGGCTTCTCCGGCGCGGACCCTGGCCACCCAGCTTCGGAACCAGCACCGAGTTCCCCGAGGGATCAGAGCAAAAACAAGCGTTGGTCAGAGGGGAGAACGCCCCCCGCCCCGAGGCGCGGCCCCCAAGCCCTCGGTCCCCAGGGCTTCTCTTTTGGCGAGTAAGGGGACCAAGGCGACGCGGACTCGCTGTGGCGTCTGCCCGGAGCCGGGCGCGCGGGTCCTGCCCGGCGCCAGCTGATCGTCCCATTACCGCAGACAGGAATCAATGCCGCGTATCTTTTAAATTATTGACCCCTGAACGCTGTTTTTCTCCCAAACTGCTGCCCATTCCCTCCCCAGAATCATTGCTGTTACCAGAAATTGGGGCCCAGTAGCATTGGGGGGTGGAGTGGGGCCTTTGCTGGAAGGAGCGGGTTAGGCATTTGTGCCAGCCAGGAGCTGGGGACGCAGCATTGGACAGACAAGGAGGGTCCTTGTCTCAGCTTCTCACTCCTCCCCCCCCCCCACCCCCGGTGATTTTTTTGAAAAGTGGAGGTGGGACGTTCCTTTAGATCAATGGTCAGAGAAGGTCCTTAGTGCTGAACTTTCTTTGAGCGGGGACTTGCTGGCTGCTGGCAGGTTTGCAGGATCCTAAGCCAGAAACAGAGCCCTGAATTGAGGAGACCTGAAGTGAGGTGTTTGAGGATTCAGGTTTTAGAGCTGGTAAAAGAAGGGGCCCTGCAGGGCTTTGGGATCTAAGCTTTGGTTTGGAATGGCATGCAAGGATTCATATGCCCAAGAATATCAACTTCTTTTTTGAAAATTAAAAAATATTGGAGTTCCCTTTGTGGCTCAGCAGTTAACAAACCCGCCTAGGATCCATGAGGATGTGAGTTCTATCTCTGGCCTCTTTCAGTGGATTAAGGATCCAGCATTGCCATGAACTGAGCTTTGGTATAGGTTGCAGACACGGCTCAGATCCTGCATTGCTGTGACTGTGGCATAGGCTGGCAGCGATGGCTCGGATTCATCCCCTAGCTTGGGAATCTCCATATGCTGCCAGTACAGCCTTAAAAAGCAGAAAATAAAAAAATAATGATTGAGGTGAAATTCACATAAGAAATTAATGGCTTTTAAATGTACTATTCAGGGGCATTTAGCAAGTACATTATCATTGTTGCACAAACACTGGCTATATAAGGTCCAAAACATCTTTAGTACCCCCCAAGAAAACCCCATACCTTGGAGTTCCCGTTGTGGCCCAGTGGTTAACAAATCCGACTAGAAACCATGAGGTTACGGGTTCGATCCCTGCCCTTGCTCAGTGGGTTAAGGATCTGGTGTTGCCATGAGCTGTGGTGTAGGTCACAGACACGGCTCGGATCCTGCATTGCTGTGGCTGTGGCGTAGGCTGGCGGCTAAAGCTCCGATTAGACCCCTAGCCTGGGAACCTCCATATGCCTTGGGAAGTGGCCCTAGAAAAGACAAAAAAAAAAAAAAAAAAAAAAAGAAAAGAAAACCCCATACCTATTAAGCAGGAACTTTTAATCCCCCTTCCTCTAGCAACCACCGATCTGCTGTCTCCATGGATTTCTCAGTTCTGGATAAACGAGATCATACAGTATGTGACCTTTTGTGCTTATTTCCATCAGCGTCTTTTGGAAGTTCATCACGAGGTAGCATGCATCAGTATGTCTCTGCATGTCATTCCTTCTACGCCTGAATAATCTTTATGCCGTATTTTTTTTTTTTTTCCATTCATCCATCCATAGACATTTGGGTTGTTTGCACCTCTTGGCTATATCACATGGTACTGCTAGGAATATTCATGAACAAGTATTTGGATACCTAGTTTCAATTATTTGGGGCATATACCTAGGCTTGGAATTGCTAGGTCATTGGGTTTAACTTAAATTAATTAAATTAATTTAAATTTTTGGAGAATCACCACACTCTATCAGCTTTTTATTCAGCAAATCAGCTCATGTGACTACACTGCTTAGAACCCTCCAGTGGCTTCCCCTTCCCTTAGAATAACATTCATACTCCTTACCACGACTTTTGAGGCTCTTCATGATCTGACCTTGCCAATCTCTCTAACTTGATCCTCGGTGTCTCACCCACATGGCTTTTTGTACTTCAGCCTTGCCCAACCTGTTCCTGCCCCAGGGCCTTTGCACTTATTCCCTCTTGCCCTTTCCAGGCTGGGCACCTACCCTTTCTTAGGTTTCAACTCACATGTTGCCCAGAGAGGCCTTCTGTCACCACTGGATCCATGCATTCCTGGCCTCTGTTCTACAGTGCGGTCCATCGTCTTATTTCTCTTTCGCGTGGCAGTAATGAATTACTCTCTAGGTAGAGAATATTATTGTTTACCCCTTGGTTTACACACTTATGGCCTGCTCTCTTTATTGGAATGTAAATTTCATGAGATCAGTGTCCTATCAGAGCCCCTATCAGAGCCCTGGTACAGAGTAAGGCCTCCAATAAATACTTATGGAATAAATAAAAATTCCCAGCCCAATTATCTTTGATAATAATCCCTGGAGTGTTGTGGACATGTTGTTAGCTTTTAAAAAAAAGAAGCTCTTTCAGCAGTCTTCAGAAATGAGGCCCCAGAACAAAGAAGAATATTGACTGCACTCAATGGCAGACCAGCAGCATCCTTGTGAACCTGGTGTGGTCCTTCTTGCCTGTCGTGTGGGTATGCGTTCTGGGGGTGGGGGGAAGTGAGGGAGGTGTGGGCAGTCCCCATGCATTGGCTTCGTCTGAGACCAGCTCCCCAAGCTCTGTGGAAGGACTCACAGCTGCCAAGTGTGGACTGCAACCAGGAAGGTCGGTGCCAAGTCCACGTCTGCAAAACCAGTCACGTGTCTTTATCCCTCTGAGCCTCAGTTTCCTCATCTGTAAAAGAGGCTGCTAGCACGGGCTGTGCAGACTTACTCTGAGCAACCCATGAGGACAGGGGAAGGGCTTTGCGGACGGAAATGCTACACAAACCAGTCATTACCACAGCCGTTACTATGGCAAATATGTGTGCCCTGCCCATGCCCACATGTGGGCAGGGAGGACGGAGCCCGGCAGCCTGGGCAGCATCCGCTGCGGGCCACCCCAACTGCCCCTCCCGCCCTGTTGACCCTGGCCACACTCATGCCTGTGACCCTGGGGTCAATGCCCCCTCTTAATGCCTTTCCATTTCTCAGTTTGCTGACTGGGGTGATTTTCGGTGAGGTCCACATAAATACTTCAAAAATAATTCACGATGAAGAGGAACGCTTCTGGAATGGATGATGGCACGACAAATTAAACGCTTTATAGGGTTGAGCGTAAATTATTTTAATGCATGTCATAGATCCGCCCAGGGAGACTTGAGCCCCGCTAGGTCATGCCTCTGTGCCCCCAGGGCCCAGAGGGTGGTGGGAGCAGGTGGCTGGGAGCCTGCTCTGCTGGGGCGTGAATCATTTCCCTCTCTGAAGACCTATTCCCCCAGCACTTAGGCCCTCCCAACCTGAGGAGAGGATGGGGAGGCTTCGGGTCCGGCCAGGCGGAGCCAGGAGCCAGATGAGGTGGTGGGAGGGCGTTTGTCAGCAGTGACGGAGGCCTGACCCCTGTGCCCCTCTTGCATTCATCGTCTGCTCCTCTTGAGGCGGGTGAAGAGTGCTACTGGATGATCCCACAGAGTTAAAATGTTTTGTTTTTGCTGAAAATGTTGGGCAGCAGGACGAATGTTCTAGTGCAGGTCCTCCGACAGCCACATTGTATATGAAGCCTCCTTGTGAAACTAACTTCACTTACGACTTGAACTCAGCCCAAGCCCAGAGTGGGGCTTGAACCCACAGGTTTCCATGTAGACTCACTCACCGGGGTCTGGACTTCCGGAGGTTCAGGCTCTTTGTGCCTCCAGCAGAAGGAATTCAGCGAGAGACAAAGTAAGAAGCAAGGAATAGATGTATTAAGACAGGGTGCTTGGGAGAGATGCAAGCAGGCAGGCACGGAGGTTCTGCCCTGTGGGGTAGGTGGGCTACAGTTTCATCATCCCAGGAGAGTGGGGGTGGGAAAAGGCCACCTCTTCCTCCTTCTTGAGGAGTAGCTCCTCCTAGGTATCCAGTAAGAGAGTATTTGACCCTATAAGGTCAAACTGGGACTGTCAGGGTGCTTATTCAAATCAGCAGAAGGGTGGTCCTTAAACTCCTGCCCCTGGTCTGAACCTGGATGCGGCTTCACCCCCGCCACACACACCCTTCGCCAAATGACCTGAGGCTGCTCTCGTGCCTCCAGTAGTCAAGCAAGCCTGCCTTGTTCTGATGGCTTTCTTTCTTTCTTTCTTTCTTTCTTTTTTTTTTTTTTTGTCTTTTTGCCATTTCTTGGGCCGCTCCCGCGGCATATGGAGGTTCCCAGGCTAGGGGTCTAATCAGAACTGTAGCTGCCAGCCTATGCCAGAGCCACAGCAATGCAGGATCTGAGCCGCCTCTGCAACCTACACCACAGCTCATGGCAATGCCGGATCCTTAACCCACTGAGCAAGGGCAGGGATCGAACCCGCAACCTCATGGTTCCTAGTTGGATTCGTTAACCACTGCGCCACGACAGGAACTCCCTGATGGCTTTCTTGAGCAGTTATTAACTCAAAGTGATCTCCTGAAGTCCCCTAGGCTTTCCTCTCTATCTATGGTCCTTTTCAGGGACTTCTACAACTACCTGTATAACCATCCTACTCCATCCCTATTAATTGCATGTTGGTGAAGGAAGAAATCTTAGAGATCATTTGTGCTCACTATACCCATTCGAGAGACCAGAAAGCTGAGAGCTAAGAGAGTTGCAGGATTTTATGTCCCAGACATGGAAAATAAAGACCCTGTTGTAGCCTAGGGCTGTCTCAGTAATATTTATAGAGGGATAGCTAAAGATTGTTGGGGTTTTGTAATTACAGTAGTAGGTTTGCAATCCCCAAGGAAAGAATTCATTGATTCCAAAATGTGCCACCATGACCCCATAGGGTCAGGGAAAGCATGGTAACCGTGGACCCAGTTGTCTCATCTGGACTGAAGTTTTTATTCCCTCAATGTTCAGTGATCATGCATGAGTTCCAAGGCACGTGCTTGTGGCCAAAATTCAGCCTCTGTATGCCAGTGCAGGGTGGAAACTCAGAGACAGAGTTTTGGGTGAAGGAGGAAAAAAAACCCAAAAAACTAGCTTTATTGCTTTGCTGGGCAAAGGAGGCCACAGCAGGTTAATGCCCTAAAGACTGAGCCCTCCTCTGGGAGAGATTAAGAGGTGGTCTTATAGTCTGGGGACTCGAAAATTGGGCCACAGATAAGGATCAGGGTAGATGCAACCTTGTATTGTCTTCAAAGTTGGTGTGTCGTGGTCCTAGGACTGGTTCCGGTGGTCCTGGAGTGAAGGTGTTTTCCTCAAGTAAGTTAACATCTTCCTTTGTTGTGAGTTTTGGTTCTGCCGAAGAACTCAAAGAGATCGTTCTGACATATTCCTTGAGGAGGGACCAGGACCCTGCACTATCCTCTCTGGACGCCTCCTCCCGGGTCTCTGAATGCCCTCCCTTCCCTGATTAGCCATTGTTTGAATCTGCCCTTTGGAACGCAGGGAAGGTCATCCAGGCTGAAGCTTATTCCCTAAAAACAAGAAGTGGGGGACGCAGAAAGACTTGTGTGCCCAGAAGCCCTGCAGGGTCCTGCTGGGTTTCATGCTGGGCATTAGCTGTACTGCTATGAGCCAGACAGGAACCCTGCTCTAAGGAACCTCACCCGTGCTGGATGACCTTACAAAGTGCCCAAATCAGAAAAGCTGCAGGAACACCTGCCCTGCACGCTAAGCTCTGGAACAAGTCTCTTTCCACACATAGCTTCCCGATGGCCTGTTCTTCTACATGCGAAATTCCACCCTCGGTGATTCAGCCATGCACAGCAAAGTTGATGTGATGGAGCATAAGAACAGTGGAAAGAGAGAATTAGAGACTTGCAGGGGACGCATTAGGAGGGGAGGTGATGAGCCTTGAATGAGGAATAGGATTTGGATATGCGGGGCTGAGGGAGAGGGTGGGAGGAGGTTCCAGGAGGAAGGGTTGGTGTGCCCCAAAGCAGACAGAGGTCAGAGGTTTCTGGTGGGTTCTGCAACTAGCAAATGGGCCGGGAAGACCTCAGCCTGAAGAGCAGGATGAGGGGGTTAAAGGATGAGGTGTCTATAGGGCAGGAGGCCCTGGCCCTGACTGTTTTCCTAACATTCTTCTTTGTCATGTTAGATCAAGACAAGACTGACAGAGTCTGTTACTGGAAGAAGTTAGGCTGGCTGGGAAGGAAATAAGTCATGCTACACCCCAAGAGGACTTATACCTAACAATTAAAATTGTAGCCCAGATAGCTTCTGATTATTGTCCACCCATGGCAAAAACTGAGTATGTCACCCATGAAGCCATCTCTATCCAACTCTGGACAGTTATCTCTCTGTGCCCCCAAAGCCCATGGCTCTGGACAATGTTCGGGCAGGTTCTATTGGTTTTCACCTACACTGGGCTCAGATGCCTGAGGGCAGTGGCCAAGGCTGGTTCATTCCAGGATCTGTGGTGACCTATGATGGAAGCCTCACCTTTGCATCCTGTTGTGGTCTCTGCACATGGGTGGAAAAATAATTTTATGGATTTAAACCAAGGTGTAGAAAAGACAAGTTTATAGAGGCAAGAGACACTGGTTTTTTTGTTTGTTTGGTTGTTTTTTGCTTTTTAGGGCCACACCCACAGCATATGGAAGTTCCCAGGCAGGGGGTGGAATCAGAGCTGTAGCTGTCACCTACACCACAGCCACAGCAACACGTCTGCCACCTACACCGCAGCCCATGGCAATGCCAAATCCCTAACCCACTGATCAAGGCCAGGGATTGAACCTGCATCCTCATGGATACTAGTTGGATTTGTTTCCGCTGCACCACAATGGGAACTACCAAGAGACACTGTTAACACAGTGGGCCGACTTCCTGATAATCAGGGAGAGCTGACTCTGGGTGCATGGTTGTGTCTGTGTTTATAGCCCAAAGACAAAGGAGTGCGAGGAGTGGTCTTGCCATACACCTGCTGACCTGCTGTTTGGCTGGGAAAGAATGGGGCCTTCGGATACACTTGCTGATTGGTTGGGGATGAATGGGGTCTTCTGACACACTTGCTGATTGGCTGGGGAAAAATGGGGTCTTCTGACACTCTTGCTGGTTGGTTGGGAGCATATGTTGCTCCTCTAGGGGTGGGGTGAGGAGTGGGCCACCTACCTTTCCTAGTAGGGGGCAGGAGGGAGTAGGCCAGGTTGCTGGGTGGGGAGTCCTTAGGAACATTGTAACAATTACAGTGAGACCTGTGTGCTGATAAAGTTCTGGCAATTCTTATCTCGACCAAAGGATTTTTGAGTTTTATTTCCCTGGAGAAGCCTTGAAGTCCCACACTTCCTAGTGCCATTATGCAAATGACCTAGATTTGGAAGTTCCCCTTGCGGCTCAGTGGGTTACCAACCCAACTAGTATCCATGAGGATTTGGGTTCGATCTCTGGCCTTACTCAGTGGGTTAAGGTGTGGGCTTTGCTGTGAGCTGTGGCGTAGGTCGAAGTTGTAGCTTGGATCTGCCGTTGTTGTGGCTGAGGTGTAGGCCAGCAGCAGTAGGTCTGATTTGACCCCTGGCTGGAGGACTTTCATATGCTGCAGGTGCAGCCCTAAAAAGAAAAAAACTCAAAAAAACAGAAAAACAACACCTAGATTTAAAATCCAGAATTCCTGAATTTAACCACACCTTCTTCCGTTTTAAATTTCTGGAAAGGAACCGCTCAAACCATCAAAAATGTAGTTGGCTTTCAATGGCAAGCTGCTATCCCCAGAATCATAGTCCTGCCGCTCCCTTGAATAGAACCCAATTACTCTAAATTTCAAGAAGGAGCTGCAAAGAGAAAAAAAAAAAACAAGAACCAGTCTGAACCAGCTAAGCCCAAGATGGTGGAAGATTCCACTTCCAGTAGACCTGAGCTTTGCCCTACACTCCTGGTAATACATTACATGTTAATGACACACCCACCAGCGCCATGACAGTTGACGATTGCCATGACAACAACTGGAAAAGCCCATACACGGACTGAAAAGGAGAGCTCCATCAGTTCTGGGTCCAGACCACAGCCCTGTTCTCAGAGAAGACATGAATATTCCTCCCACTCTTTCTAATCCCCTCCTTTTTAGCCTGACTCTCCCTATATATTTAGTGTCTCTGCCCAGTGGTATAGAGACGTTGATTTGTGGACTAGGTTTCTGCTTCTCCATTCTTTGGCCATTGAATAAAGCTTGTGCCGTTCCAGTGTCAGCATCAGTTTCGCTATTGGCTGCACGAATCCGATCAGATAAAGAACATCCCTGGCCAAGACAGGGGGCGTCTGCCTAGACTAGCCCCTCGTTGACCAATTCTGTAACAAAGCTTGTTCAAGGCCAGATTGTATCCCTCAGAGCCTTAGCACAAGGGCCTGGCACCCGTGTGCATCCAATCAAGGTCTGCCATGGCTCAGGTTCAGGTTGTTATTACCCTGCTCATGCTCCCTGGCTTGCACCGAAACCCCCTGTGAATCAGCAGTGCAAGGGACAGTTCCCAGGCTCTGATAGCTTCCTGCATAAAGAACCATAGGAGTGTGCCCAGCTGCAGGGATGCCTGAAAGTGCTGGGGACTTAATGCCTCCAAGGAACAACCCTCCTTCAATGGGAGAAGGGAGTCAGAGATAAACATCGGCACAGGTTCAGAAGGCCCTTGGGGACTGAGCCCCAGGTGCCTGCAGTAGCAACCTGCTCATCACTGGCCCGACACTGCATGGGTCCTGGCTTTCCTCCCTTCACTGTCTCCTGTCCCTACTCCTCATATGTGGTGCCTGGGATCCTCTTAACGAACTACCCACACCCATGGGCATGCCTTACCAAGAGTCTGCTTTTGAGATGAAACCCAAACCAAGGCAGGAGCTAAAGAAGTAAATGAATGAATGTTGGATGAAGGAAGGACTCTAAATGAGTGAGTAAGTGACATGATGGAGAGATGGAGGAATCCAGGAGCGAAGTGCACCTTCTACCCCCTTCCTGGGCTGGGCTAAGACCGAGCTGACAGAAGGGAGGCTGTGTAGGTCCTTCCTGAAGTACAGACTCAGGTAGAGAGGACTGTCACAGTGGGCTTGTCCCTGCACTGCCATGGGTGCCAAGAAGACTCTGTGTCCAGCAGGTGCGCCCTAGTTCCACCAGCTCCAAGCGTGGCTTTCAGAAAGTGCTTCCGCTGTGGCTGATCTCTGGTCCACCCCACCTGGAGCCTAAAGGGACGGACTCCAGCCAGGATGCTGAAGGTGGTCACGTGGGTGAGGGAAAGCTGCGCTCCCAGCCACAGAAGACGGTGGAGATTTGTCAGCAGCCAAGTCTTGTAAAAATAACACAAAAGCCCCGATCACTGGGTGGGGGAGGGATGGGGATGGGCTGGGGTGCGGTGGAGATGGGGTGAGGGTACGGGAGGGTGCTGGATGGAGGAGCGGACCCAGCGAGTTGAGGATCCGGCACCTCTCCCAGATGGCGCCTTCCCACCCCCACCCTCCTGATACGAGGACAGGAAGGCATCGCATCGTGTACCTGAAGGCGGAAGCAGAAGGCGCCACCGAAGATTGGACGGAGAAAGCCAGACGCTGCGGAGCAACCAGGCTTCTCTGGGTACCGGCTGTGAGCACGGCTAAGAATAGAGCCGGCCGGGCCCGTGTCTCTGCTCGAGAGGCTTGGGAACCCTGGAAACTCTTGCAAGCAGAGCTCCACTCTGCCTCCACCGGCTGCGCTGCGGGGGCTCAGGGCACCTCTCCCTCGGTAGCTGCGGCCAGAGCCGTCATTCTCCAGGGCACGTGGTTCATCATTTGTAGCAGAAAATGGCCTTCTCTTCTTGGGGCAGTTTGGTCACTTTGCAGCCCCTGGGATTCCAGTCCTGATGTATGCCCTGGGCGTCTATTGTGTGCAACCTCTGTGCCCAGCGAGGACAGACACAAGTGAGGGAGAGGATCCCCCCCTCCAACCCCACGGATTTGGAGTCTTTCTGGAGAGACAAGGCCATGGGGCTGGGCAGGGATTAGAAGTGGCAGGGGAAGAAACTGCAGGGAAGTCACCTTAGGGACGTGGCCTCTGTGGATTCAGTGGGGTGGCAGGAGAAACAGGACTGGGAGATGCTGGGGTGAGAGAGTGGGGCGTGTCCTCTGCTTGGAGCAGCAGAGCTGCCCAGGAGACTGCTGGGCGGTGCTGTGAAGCCAGCCGTCAACTTCAAGGGCAGCTGGCTGGGGTGGAGGAACAGGCCACAGAGCTGCACAAGCTGGGCTAGAGTGAGTCGGTCAGAAGAGGGAGAGGAAGGCTGATGTAGGAAGCAGCTGAGTTCCTTTGAGAAATTTGGCAGTGCAAGGCATGGATATTGGGGTTCAGTAAAGACTGAGGTCAGACTGGCCGGCTGCGTGCAGTTTGCAGGTTCATCTGCCTCACTAATACTGTCCATCCAGAAGCACCCGGAGTTACACAGCCGGCTCGCCAGGTGACACTTAGCAAACACGAAGCTCATCTTTACCCTCTCAGGAACCCCGTAACCTATTCATGACACTGAGAAACTGAATGCTCATCCGAGTTGCTCCTTTAATCCAATCCTGTGGTTTGAGCAGGACAGGAGCTAAGGGAGTGAGTTTGTAGAGGGTGGTAACTGATGCTGGCTTTCAGCCAGGGATGGAGAGCCTCCCTATGGGCCAGGCTTACTGGTCCCTCAGGAGGGGAGCCTTAGCTGTGCCCGGGGAGCACTGCAGGGGCCACCGTGCATGCCAGAGCAGGCCACATGTGCTTGCTGGACGGAGCACCTGCCAGCCCTGAGTCCCATGGGGCGGGGATGCGCTGAGGAGCCCCCGTGCCCCATGTCCAGGGCTCCTGGGGATGGAGGTAAGGCGAGGGAGTATCTGTAACAGGTATTTATCCAGGGCTTCTTCCTACATGGAAGCTCAGACTCTCGGAAGAGATGGAGAAATAAAGCATCATGTTTAAGGAGTCCCATCTCAAAGGCTGGAACTAATTGCAGTAATTTTGCTGTGATTCCCCTGACATAGGGCCTCAGGCTCCGCCCATCACCTCCAACATCAGTGCCCAATGGGTGAGGGCAGTGGGGGACCCTCATTTCCCTCATTCCACTCCTGCCTCCTGGTTGGTGAGATTTAGGGACTGTCATCCCCAAACAGAGTGACCGCGTTGGTATCAGCCCTCTAGGCACCACTGTGACTACCTCCGGGGCTCGATCTTCTTGTCTCCTCTCCTTCCTGAATTCTGTGCTGCTGCTTCTGGCCACGTTGGCCTCCTCTCCCCTATATCTTTTAGAAATCCAATTTTACAAGCGGTTGGTCTTGAGTGTGGACTGTTGCATATTATTAATTTGAAAAAAAATTATTTTTAATGACTCTCGTAGCCTATGCTCCCTCCCCCCGCCGCCCTGGTTGCACTCCCAGGGAAGAGTCTTTTGTGCTGCACTTACTGTCCAGAGGAGAACTGAGACGTGTCCCCTCTGGGCATCATGGACTACAGAGTGTCGCAGTTACACGTCATGGCACTTTCCTCGGAACGCAACGTTTGCGCCTTTGGGGAGTCATCACAGCGCTGTCAATGACACGCAAACAACTTCTGGTGGCCAGTGCAGAACTGACCACTGGCCAGAGCCACTGACGGCCTGTTACCAAGGTGGGCATAAACCTCTCCTTAGAATGTCTTTTCCCTCCTCGTTGTTAAGGAGGCCATTTCAGCTGTGGCTGGTGTGTGTGGTTGTGGTGGATGTTCCCATTCCTGCTGTAGGGATGGCGCTTTGCCATCCAAGGCGTGATGACTCAGCCCCCATAACCTGCAACCCCTGGCTCACCTGCTTTATTTCTTTGCATGCTCCCAAATCAGTGTCCTCAAAACCAGCCACCCCAAGATGCTCTTTCTTGTCTGTACTGTCTTCTCCCCGCAGCCCTTCAAGATTCGGTTTACACCCTTCCCTTCTCCGGGAAGCCCTCCTTGGCTCCTGTGGAAAGCAGAGTGGGCTCTGCTCCTCTGAGCTCCTAAGTTACTTCTGATCCAGGTGGTGTAGCTGGCTCAGAACATGATGACAGTTGGCCCAGGTTCTAACCAGCCTCCCCGCACTGAAAGAGCCCTAGGGACCGGCTCTTGACTCACTCTTCCTGTGCATCCTTGGTACCCAGCATGGGAGGAGGGATTGATAAATGCTTGCTGAGGAGGTGACCAATTGATCAAGAGATGGCTGGCTGTCTGGTCCCACGGTCTGTGGTGCTGGGTGAATTGGGAGCTCTTTTGGAGTGTCCAAGATCAGAAAGGGCAGGAGAGGGATGAGGCTGCAGGCAATGGGAAAAACATATCTTTTTGTTTGTTCGTTTGTCTTTTCTAGGGCTGCACCCACGGCATACGGAGGTTCCCAGGCTAGGCGTGAAATTGGAACTGTAGCCGCTGGCCTACGCCAGGGCCACAGCAACTCAGGATCCGAGCTGCATCTGTGACCTACACCACAGCTGTGACCTACACCACAGCTCACGGCAATACCAGATCCTTAACCCACTGAGCAAGGCCAGGGATCGAACCCGCAATCTCATGGGTCCTAGTCGGATTTGTTAACCACTGAGCCACAACAGGAACTCCAAAACAGGTCTTCCTGTATGTCTCCTGCCCTGCGTTTGTGGAGTCCCACACTTATGATCCCAGAATTGCAGACTCAGTGACAAGAGGCAGTAAATCCTGCTCACCAATCAGCATAAATTAGAAATCCCGCTTGCCCAGTAATAGGGTCATCATTTAACTGATGGCTGCTTTCCTCTACCAGGGGCCCTTAGCATCTCATATCGCCTTGTGTGAGGCCGAGCAAATAATGTGCATTATGTGTATTTCTGCATATTGGCTAGCAAGGCTGACTGGTTAGGACTGCATTGTAATTTTAATGGCCCCTTCAGAGGACACTGTCATGAAACAGAGTATGTCATCTAAAACAGAAATAGCAACAATGGCACCATCTGTTAACTCGCTTACCCTTATTGGACAATGGTCGGTGACAAGTCCACGTGATTGGTCGCCTGCCTTTCCCTTTACTATTATTGGTGTCCTTTCTCTACCCGGAAGGAGGTAGCGCTGAGTCTTGCTCTGTAGGTATCTGCGTGGAATGCTGGAAACAACTCAGATTCTTTCCTCCGTCTGACCCAGATTCGAATCCCAGCTCTGCCTCATGATCACTGTGTGACCTTGGCCAGGTGACTGGCCCTGACCTCTGCAGCGCTGTGCTGAGGAGTGGTGCGCCGCGTGCCAGCCATTCTCATGGAGGATGCGGCGATGCAGAGTGGATGGACTCGGGCTATCGGTTCACTGCAGTATCCTCTAAAGCAGATCATTATTCTGTATGGAATAAATAGTGTTATCGGGCTGATATGCTTAAGGCTAATGAGCCCATGTCTAGGATCTGAGAAGCCAGATAACAAGACATGTTTTTCTCCATTGGCTTCTATTGATGTATTAATTAATGAAATCCAAGATTCCCCTTTGAGCTGGAGGAGTGTTTAAATCACTCCTGAGCTGAACGGGGCGCCTCTTCCCTCCTGCTCCCAGATGCTGCAGAGGACTGGGGCAAGGCAGCAGATTTTCCTCTCTGGCCTGGCCCGAGGAGGAGCAGGAGCGGGTACAGCCGGGAGGCAAGTCCCCCCTACATCATCAGCCATGGAGGACCAGCCAGGGATCACAGGTCCAGGCTGCCTTGGAGCTCACCTTCTGCTTCATCCCACTTCCTTTGGGATTTCTGTCTTCCAAAGCACCCTGCGATGTGACCTCTCAACTGGATGTCTTTTGTATGGACTGAAAAACCGCCCAGGAACAAGGCTGGGTGAGTCCCGGGCCAGGCTATCCCTACGCTGTTGTTTGGCTTGTTTTGAATGACCATCTGCTGTGGCGGGTGGCGGCGTGGGGAAAGTCAGGGTTGGTACAGACATGCCTGGGCCCGAGGCCTGACCTCAGCACTAATTAGCTGCATAGACTTAGTCAAGTTGTGGAAAGCCTCTAAGCCTCGATGTTCTTGTCTGTGAAATAGAGACAAATAAGAATCCTTATACCTAATGCTCATATTGATATTGTTATGAATACTAATGTGTATCCCAAAGGGTTGTTTGTGAAAATTATGTGACCTAGCCTGCCTGATGACGTTTCTGGAAGAGGACACGCCCAGAGTAAATAATTAAGAGCCACGGGAATGATTAGTCTTTGTAACCTCTTATTAAATACAGAAGGGGAGAAAAGAGATGGATGGAAAAATATTCCTTAGAAAAACGGAATTGCATTATGTTTCATACCTTCTGGTGACTTCAGCCTCTGTAATAATCTGTCAAGAAGATATCTTAAGGAACCTGCTTCAATACTTAAAATCAGTGTGTGACTAGCACTTTCTTTTCCATACAAAAGGAGAGAGGCATTTGAAAAATGTTGTTGTCATAGTGGCTTACACTCCTCTCAACAGCCTTGCTAGAAATATTCATTTGTGCCTTGCTCCTCCTCAGAGTGACCATGTACCTCTATGCCCCAGAGGCAACCTTATCCTGCTCTGTGCCATTGCTAACTTTCTACCCTCCTGTATCTATAGATAACCAAATACCCCCACTCCTCATAGCTAACCATGCACCGCAGACTCTATACATAACCAGGCACCTCCACACATCACAGGTAACTATGTATCCCCATGCGCTGTAGGGGACAGGGTACCCCTGCAGCTGTCACCTTCCAGCCTCAGAGCGAGTCCGCCTCAGAGCCTCCACATTGCAGCCACCTGTGGTCCTCCCTGGCCTCTGCTCCCTGGCAAAGCCTTTAGGGAGCATGGTGAAGTGTCGTGCAGTCGCTGGTCTGTAATCATACAGTGATGTCTTGTAACACAATAGCCAAAGCATGTGCTGTAGGGAACCTCTGGGTCCCTTCCCCGATTCCACTATTGACGATGGACCAGTGGACAGAGGGCATCCTGTCGGGTTCCCTCCCTTCCCACACATGCTGCCAGAACATCCTGATGATTCGTGCCCATCAGCCTCCACCACCCCAGCAGCCCCCCATCCTTCTTTTGCTTGCTCCTCTCATATCCATATACCTAATGTTTTGCAACTCAGACTCGACTCTATTTAGAATCAATAACCACTTAGAATTAAAATTCGAGCCGACCTATAAACCATAAAAGCCCCTGATTATTTCATTAGTAATTTGCTAATTGGCATTAGATATTTAATGACACCTTCCAAATATTTGATGAATTATTTCAGCTCTGCAGAGAAAGCCAGCGAGGGGGACTACATTTTGCAGGAAGCATAAAGCCCAGAGGGATAACGCCCAGGATGTGTTCATATCTATGTGTGTCTGAAGCCCAAATAAGCGGTTTTGTTCTCTCTTTGAAGGCGCCCACCCAGACTGTCGTGAAGTCTAGCCTGGCTTCCAGTGGCTGCTCTGTACCTCTGCCAGGCTTTCTTCCTCAACGGCACTTTCTGTTCACCCTTTTCTTGGGCAGACATTATCTTTTCGGCTTTGATCTGCTTCCTGCAGCATAAGGTGATGCCCCCGCCTCCCTTCTTATCCTCCCGATGGGCTGTTTTTTGACATGGAGAAGAAGGAGTCCAACTCTCACCCCTTACCACCCCCCCCCACCCCCGCCTCGTGTTCTCCCATTCATCTAGCAGCAGACCCTGTCTGCATCGGACACCAGGTGGCCCCCACAACCTTCTTAGAATGGATTTGCATTGGATAGCACTCCGTCTCGGCTCCCTCCCTTAAGGTGTGGGAGTGCTGTTTCTCTAGAAGAAAAGAAAAAAAAAAAAAGATAATTTCAGTACATGAAAAAGATGCACAAATGTTCATTTCTGTTTCTTCTGGGATTCTTCCGAAGATAAGTGGGCACTGAATCCACGCGGCCCTGAAAGCGTGTCCTGCTCCTCAGCTGTGCCTAGGACCCCAGCCGACGGGTCACCAGGCTGATGGACCAAAGTCTTCATGGGATGGTTCACCAATGATGTGGAAACACTTAAAGCCGGGGGGTTGTTCTCGGTCTGCGAGGCCCTGATACAGACCGGGGCTTGTCTCTCTGTCCTGTGGAGAGAGTGAGAGCTGAACTACACCCAAAAGGCAATCTGTTGTGGTGCAGCTAGTATCCATGAGGATGCGGGTTCAATCCTTGGCCTCGCTCAGGGGGTTAAGGATCTGGCGTTGCTGTGAGCTGTGGAGTAGGTCGCAGACGCGACTCAGATCCTGCGTTGTTGTGGCTGTGGCTGTGGCCGGCGGCTACAGCTCTAATTCAGTCCCTAGCCTAGGAACTTCCACAAGCCACGGGTGCGGCCCTAAAATCTAAAATCACCAAAAAAAAAAGGCAACCAGCACTGCCGTTCCTACACTGTGCTCGCCCCCTGCCACACCCAGGGGAGAGGAAGGTACATTTTTCACATTGAATTCTCAGTTATTCTCCTAACAGATTGCAGCCGGAGGCCGTAGGTGGGACTTCCAGTGACCATTGCAGAGAAGCCCAGGGAAGATGAACAGATAATGTGGAAGAGAGAGCTGCATCCCCCTGGTTAATCTGCAACCCAGATCAGCAGGAAGAGGTTGGCTCTTAAAGGACCAGCCATGCCCCAGGGCAGTGCCTGTGCGGACGTGCCACACCTCAGCTGGCTACATTTCTAAGGTGCAGAAAAGTATGTCCTCAGGAATTAAATCAAGGACTCCAACAGCCCTTACGGGGCAGATGCAAAGGTCCATTTCCTCATAGGCAGACTTGCTCCAAATTAAGTGTAGTCATTTTTTAATATCTGCGCAGGGAGGCCTAAGAAGCTTGGAGGCCACAGACCCTGCTGTGTCAATTGACAAACACTCTTGGAAGGAAGTAGGAAGAACAAAGAGAATCCGTGTTCTGGGCACTGGCCCTGGATCTGCTCCTAACCGGGCCTCGAGAACATGCTTTATCATTTATTTATTTGTTTCTTTGGCCTCACCCACGTCATATGGAAGTTCCTGAGCTGAGGATCGAACTCGTACCTTAGCAGTGACTCCAGTGCTGCAGAGACAATGCCAGATCCTTAACCTGCTGCGCCAGAGTAGGAGCTCCTCAAGAGCGTCCTTTAACAGCTCAGAAAATACGATGGTGGAGTTCTAGTCGTGGCTCCGTGGTTAAGGAACCCGATCAGTATCCATGAGGACACAGGTTCGATCCCCAGCCTCACTCGGTGGGTTAAGGATCTGGCATTGCCATGAGCTGTGGTGCAGATCGAAGATGCAGCTCAGACCCTGCGTTCCTGTGGCTGGGGCACAGGCCGGCAGTTGCAGCTCCGATTGGACCCCTAGCCTGGGAACCTCCATATGCCTCGGGTGTGACCCTAAAAAGACAAAAAAAAAAAAAAAGAAAAAAAAGAAAAAAAATAGTGATGGCATGCCCTACCCAGATCATCTACATAGAGCATCTACCCGAGCTGAGGTCTGGGGACCGTCACAAGCGCCAAACCCCAGGAGGGCGGGGAAGTGGAGGAGGAGGTGGATGTGGGCTCACTGGGCCATAAGCCTTCTCACTCCTTATCTGGCTTCTAGCTTTAAAACATATCTGTGTTTTTTAACCAGCCTGTGTCGATAGAAATACCAGTGTTTACGAGACGCTGCCTCAAATCCCTTTGGGAATAGGGTGGGTATACAATAAAAGCCAACAGAGTCAAGTTTTTCCATAGATGTCGAGCCCTTATGATCAACATGAAGGAGCCTCTTTGCTCCTCTCTGGACCTGGAGCCTCTCTGAAATAGTGATGCTTCCAGAGCCTGAAGTGTGTCCTGTGATGGAGGAGAAGGTGCATGTGTGCATACAGCAGGCTTCGGGCATGTTCCGCAGGGGAGTCCAACCTCCACGTTCAGTTCTGACCTGCCCTCCATCCATACCACAGCCTCAGCCCCGCAAAAACACCCTCACTCTGACCCTGACCTTGTCCACCTCTTTTCCTGGGCAGCGCTCCTACTTCCACCACTTCCTAGACCCTTGGAAGAATCAGGTCTTCCCTGGCTCAAGATCAACACTGAACAGTGGAATGAAAGAGAACTTTGGAAACAAAGAACAGACTGTAGAAAGATCTTTATCACCTGGCTAAATCTCAAAGTCAAGGTGTGACAGGTCTGATTAACTGATTAAGCTGCTTCTCTTTGCCTGACGTGCTTCTTTGTCTATCTTCTGCCTTCAATCCTACAGGATCTTTGGGGCCAACAGCAGGGCCGTCTCCTATAGGCAGCTGTTCCGAATCCCCAGCCCGAATGTACTCTAGTTTCTCTGGTGCTTCCTCCTTGGACATTGGTTATCCTTTTTTTTCAGTCGTCTTTTTAGGGCCACCCCCTCAGCATACGGAGGTTCCCAGGCTAGGGGTCTAATCGGAGCTGTTGCCACCAGCCTACGCCACAGCTACAGCAACGCCAGATCCGAGCCATGTCTGTGAACTACACCCCAGCTCACGGCGACGCCACATCCTTAACCCATTGAGGGAGGCCAGGGATGGAACCCGCAACCTCGTGGTTCCTAGTTGGATTCATTTCTGCCGTGCCACAATGGGAACTCCTGAGTATCCTTTGAGTAATGTGGCTGGGTATGTGCTCCTGTCTTTCAGGGGACCCAATACCTGAGCTGGCTTCCTCTGTGTTGTTCCTACAGCCTAAGGCCTGGCACAGGTTGGGGGCTCAATAAGTCTTTTGATTTTGAATGAGTACGTGGAGGAAATAAGCTGCAGGCCCCAGCTTTGGCTATGGTCAGACATGTGCCAAGGGATCAGCAAAAAAGCAGCCCTGTCCTTGCCCGCATGGAGCTTACATCCTAGTGGGAGAGACACATACCCATCCGATGATCAGACACTCGCTCATCACCAGTAAAAGGTGACAGTTGCTAGAAAGGACAGAAAAGGCCCTGAGTTGAGAAGAACAGTAACAGATCATCACTTGCTCCAGGTTTGGGGAAGACAGAGCTCAGAGGAAGCCTGACCAACCACCTTTCAATACAATAGAGGAAAACTATGTGACAGCGACGAATGCACTTCTGCCTTCTGAGCATGTGCCTTTGTAAGGGGTAAGGGGGCGCAACTCACATCAGCAAGGAAATAACTCTTACTTTTTTCTGGGGCTAAGTTTTTTTTTTTTAAGTCTGCACTCGTGGCATATGGAAGTTCCCAGGCTAGGGGTCAAATCGGGGCTGCAATGGTAGGCCTATGCCACAGCCACAGCAATGCCAGATCCTAGCCTCATCTGTGACCTGCACCACTGCTCAAGGCAGTGCCAGATCCTTCACCCACTGAGCAAGGCCTGCATTCTCATGGATGCTAGTCGGGTTCATTACCACTGAGCCACAGCAGAAACTCCTAGGGGCTAAAACTTGGAGACACAGGCTTAACTAGTGGTGTAGCCCCTGAACTTAAGAATAGGTGCCTATGCCGATGGCAAGCAGGGGGACCTGGCTCTGTGGCTGGGGGCAGCGGGAGAGGGGCCAGCTTGCTTCGTGTAATGAAGTTCTAGGATTTCTTTATGAATTTCTTTATTTGAATCGCTGGAGCGTCAGTGAGATAGGGAGCAAGCAATGTCCCGATCATAAGGAAACAGGTGAAATCCAAGTTCGTGGAAAGGATGAGGGCCTTTTTCTTTTTTTTTCTTTTTAGAGTTGCACCTGCAGCATATGGAAGTTCCCAGTCTAGGGGGCGAAGCAGAGCTGCAGCTGCCAGCCTACATCGCATCAACAGCCACGCCGAATCCGAACTGCATCTGTGCCCGGCGCTATAGTTTGTGGTCATGCCAGATCCTTAACCCACTGAGTGAAAGTGAGGACAGGGATCTAACCCTCTTCCTCATGGATACTAGTGGGTTCTTAACCCACTGAGCCACAGTGGGAACCCTGAATGAGAAAACTATTATTTAGGGTTTTTTTTTTTTTTTTTTTTTTTTGCTTTTTAGGGCTGCACCTGCAGCACATGGCAGTTCCCAGGCTAGAGGTCCAATTGGAGCTACAGCTGCTGGCCTACACCACAGCTACAGCAACGCCAGATCTGAACCGTGTCTGTGACCTACACCACAGCTCACGGCAACACTGGATCCTTAACCCACTGAGTGAGGCCAGGGATCGAACCCGCAACCTCATGATTCCTAGTCGGATTCATTTCTGCTGTGCTACGACAAGGACTCCTATTATTTAGTTTTAAATTCTCTGCTATGCGGGGCCCCAGCCCCTCTCAACTATACTGCTAACTCCTGCATCATTGGTAAAGCTCTAACCAAGCTTCCTCCAGGAAGTGATATTTTAGATGGGAAGAGGTGAGAGGGAGTTCAAGAGAAAAGAGAGGGTTTGGCTGACAGTAGAAGCGGGGTGGAGAGAAAGACACCAGAAGCTCCTGAATTGGGCTGAAGCCGGAAGTTGGAGTCCTCGGCCCTGGGACTCTGGGGAAAGATTCTGGACTCGCCCCAGGTCCCGGGGTTGGGGTTGGGGCTGCTGTTGACATGGCATCTGGATTACATTAAGGTTGAGGACTAGGGATGGAGAACCTTTTTCTTTGGCTATACGGTACTAACATAATACCGTAAAGGTTTTAAAATTTGAACACTAGTCAGATTTTCAAGGAGAGAAAAAAAAAAAAATCGGAATTCCAGGATTGTTTTCCACTGAACCTTTCATTAAATCTGAGTCTGTTCAGCAACTGGCGCTAATGGCTAAAAAAGTATGGACAAGTGGGTGTCCTGCTGAACCGCTTTCCTGAAGGACCGAGGACCATTTGTGACTAGCACGGGGAGGGCTGGCCTCCCCTGGTGGGGCTGAGACGCTTGAAAGCTGCTTGTCTTAAAAGGTTCTAAAAATGATGCCCCACGGGGTCTGCGCACAGAGCCGGTGCTCAGCAAATCCTCTGCGCACAGAGAGCGCGAGGTACACTCTGCCATTCCCTGATCTGAATTTCCACTTACTCCCCACTAATTAGGAACCCAGGAGTGAAGCCCCTGGATCCGGAGATCTGCAGCCCCCAAATTGAGGCGGTCGATTCATTGTGGGTCAGGGTTGGGGATGGGCTTCGGCTGAGTACCTTCAGGCTGGCTGTCCTTTCTGCTGTCCCCCGTGGAGTCCAGAGACCGAGTGTGCCTTTGGAAGGGACGTCCTTGAGCACTGGAAGGATTATTCCGTAGGAGCGTGTACACAGGGCTTCTTGGCAGGGACGCTGTCGCCGCCACAGGCTTGATTTCCTCTTTGTCCTGGGGCTGCTGAGTGTGTTGTGTCAGCAGCCACGGCCGTTAGATGCCACCCTCCTACAGTGACAACCAAAAATGTCTCCAGACATTGCCAAGCATCCCTTGGGGGCGCGGGGTGGGGGGGACACAAGCGTGCCCCATGCTTGAGAATCATCGATCTAGCAGAGGCCACTCGCAAGCATCTGCCCTCAGAGGGCTTAAAATCTGCAGTGACAGGCCAGCCAGGTTCCAGGCACAGAGGTCAAGTGGGCAGAGGACCCTGGAGAGAGTGGCGCCTGCATGCACGATCTGTAATAACTCTTTTCAGGATTCCAGTTCCAGCCAGTCCTTTCTGCTTTCCTCGTTCCTAAGGACTATATTTCTGAGGTCCCAGGTGACACATTCGACTCATTAAGGCTTCTTAATTCCCACATGAGTTATTGCTGGAAGGGTCTGGAGGCCCAGGATCTCGCCTTATTACACCTGTAGTTATGAGCAGTAACTATGGCCTTTATTGCAACATTCAGCTCCAGCCATTAAGTTCAAGGCATGAAAATGATGGTTTCACCCCCAACCCCACTTACCACTGGGCACATCTCCTCGTGTGTTCTCTTACCAAACTCAGCCTCAGGAGCACTCCACCGAGGGGCCCTTCAACCACAGGGGTCTCTGTGCTGTGGCCTCCCCCCCTCGGCCCCCCCCCCAGTGCACTGAGGCTGCCTGCCAATCATTCTTCGGGACTCCTCACTGAGTCCACTTTCTCGATTTCCTTGGGTGTCGGCCTTCGCTAATATTTCAATACATAAAGCAAAAGCAAGTGCTGTCACTCGCATCCCATTTCACCAAAGGAGTTTTCTTTTCCCTATAGAAACGCAGTAGGGCTAAAACCTTCCTTGTTTAGCTCGGGGCTAAACACACCCTACACGAAGCAGAAAAATCATCTAATTTTTTCAATGAAAGCCCGTGCCAGTCAAAGCCATTCTTCGCGCCTCGCACTTAAGAGGCATCAAAAATGTACAAATATTGGAATCCTCAGCCTCGACAGGCAAGTTACCATGTAGACAGTCATGAAAGGGAACCAAATTAAGAGCGAGCGTGCGGCGTTGCCTTTGAAATATCGACGGCCGCGTGGATGCGGCTTCATTTTAATGTGTTTGATTTCACCCATAACGAGGAAATGGTCCCCGTTTTCATTGGTGGGCGTTCTTAAAGGTTTTAAACTCCGACTGTGAAGCCTGTGGAATCGTGCGGAGTGTCAATGCCTTTTGGCAGATCCGGTGGCCACGGTCGAAAGAGCGAAGAACAGGGGCCCCCGGAGACCTGGGGAATCGTCGGGGCCACTTGCCGGGGGGGAGGAGGAGCGGCGTCCTGGCAGGCAAGTCCTGCCCTCCCACGAAAGAGTTAACAGAAAGAAATAAAATCAGATATGTGTAGCCTCCAGACGTCCATTAAAAGGCAGAATGCTGTTTTCTATCACAGATTATATGCCAGATGTTCAAACTATCTCTAATCATTGCAGATGTAATGGAGTAGAATGTTGCAGTTTGTGAGTTTACTGGCATTAATCCTATATACTGCACAAGGGAAAAGATTTTAAATATATAATTATATCTCATTAATACTCAGGTTTTATTTCCTTTCCATGGAACAGGACTTATTAAAGCAACCATTTACCGCATGTTTTCTTTCAGTATTTGGCCCCGGCATCATCCTGTGTGCATTCGACGTGTAAATATGTACTAACCTGGGTGCGGAAAAACACCCAGGAATGGTTGTGAGTCCGCTGCTACCCAAATTCGCTTTTATATGCATGAGATGTTTTTATATGGTAAATTGATAAGAGGGACTTAGCCGCGTGCATTCTGAGTCGCTGCTCGGGTTTTCTTCAGGCCGGAAATATTTGTATTTCTTAATTTGAAAGGAAACTAACTGTGCTCTCCCTTGCTTTTTATTGCATTGTTGGAGGAGGGTGCACCCTGGGCTCCAGAGAGGCCCGTTATGGGTGTGGGTGAGAAGAGCAACTCGGCTTGGAGCCCACGTTCTCCCAGGACCTCGTGGGATTCAGCCAAGGACTAAAAAAGTTGTTTCTTGCTTTTTGGTTTTTTTTTTTTTTTTTTTTCCCAGAGAATTGCCATGATTAGATTGAATCTCAAGGGGGTGCCGGAATGAGGAATAAAGAACTTCCCTCCTGAGCATGCGCCCCCCAGCCCTTCCCTCAAATAAGGTGACATCCTTTTCACCAAGCCACTAAATTGGTTTGAGACTTTGAGTGGGAGCAGAAAGCCATCCCCAGGCTGGCTGCAGCTTCCTCTGTGCTGGAGCGCACTCACGGGGGTGTCTCTCCCTGGCTGCTTCTGCACCCGGTGCTCATTCTCAATTGCCTTCTCCCTGTGAGCTCAGAATCCTTTCTGCTCCAAGAGGTGGCTTCCCTTAGTCGCGGCCACACTGGCGTCATGGGTGGGTGGATGCAGACACCCGGAGCTGGAGAATGCTGGGGCTTGTTTCTTCTTAAGCAGAGAGACTGAGTTTTCAGGAACCCTATTTTTGCCCTGGATGAACTCTTCACTTATCTACAATGACTTTTTTTTTTTTTTTTTTTTTTTTTGTCTTTTGTCTTTTTCTAGGGCTGCACCCGCGGCATAGGGAGGTTTCCAGGCTTGGGGTCTAATCGAAGCTATGGCCCCTGGCCTATGCCACAGCCACAGCAACACCAGATCCAAGCTGCATCTGTGACCTACACCACAGTTCACGGCAATGCCGGATTCTTAACCTACTGAGCAAGGCTGGGGATTGAACCCGCAACCTCATGGTTCCTAGTCAGATTCGTTAACCGCTGAGCCACGACGGGAACTCCCCATACAATGACTTATTGGACGATTTTAGTAATGGACTCCAGGATGGCAGGGACCACATCCACCTTGGTCTCTGAATCCCTTGTGTCGCAAACAGTGCCTGACACGGAACGAATTTTTCCTACCTCGTTCTTAAACGAGAGAATAAAAGAATGAATTAATGGAGAGGGAAGGCCTTTGGGGAAAAGCTGGGGTGGGGCGAACACTTTAATACAATGTCCTTAGCTATCACTTTTGGCTTGGAAGAGAGTTTGATGGATTCTGCAGTAATGAGATTGACGAGACAGATGGTGGCTGCCAGGAATCCAGCAAAGACCAGGGTGATAGAGAGGCGACAGCTCGGTGTCAGATCCAGGCGGTAAGTGGGAGCCCTGGGAAGCTCACTTGTGGTTTTCGGGCCCTGGGGATAAGATGATGGTCAGGTGGAGGGCCTGTGAAGTTCAGGCCCAAGGCCAAGTGGTCAGCAGTGGCTGGGAGCACCTGCAGGCCCTGGAAAGTTCCAGAGGTGTTTTGTTTTGTTTTGTTTTTTGCTTTTTTGGCTACCCCATGGCATATGCCAGGGATCAGATCCCAGCTACCGTTGCGACCTACGCCGCAGCTGTGGCAACATGGATGCTTTAACCCACTGTGCCAGGCTGGGGATCAAATCTGCATCCTGGCACTTCAGAGATGAGATGCTGCTGAACCCAATCCCGATCCCATTGCTCTACAGCGGAAACTCCCACCAAGGGGTTTTGCGGGACAAAGGGGGTGTAGACTGAGGTAAATAAACAAGGAGATTGGGAGGAGAAGAGGGAAGAAGTCTGGGTATTTCTCAGGTGATCCAGCTCAGCAAACTCTCCTGCCTTCCAGTTTTGTTGTTTTGTTTCTTTTTTTTTTTTTTAATACTTATTTTTGGATACTGCCAACTAGGTAGACCATCTCAGCCTCTCTTTCTCTTTCTTGTTCCTTTCCCTCTCTGTAGTTCCCCATTCCTTGCAGGACACGAAGGACAAACAGGAAAAATAAACAAACAACAAAACCCCCAAGAGACAGCTGGAATGGGTTGACCTAGTGCGTTATATGGAAAGCCGTGTCCACGTTAGAATTATGCTGGGGAAGGAGTTGGTGGGAGCAGGACGGCAGCTTGTCTTTGCTCTCTTCTCCTGTTTTAGAGTCCTGTGGAAGCCAGAGCTGAGAGGCCTGGAGTGGGGCTCAGGCTGCGGAACAGCCAGGGCTGGAGCAGGTGCCCCAAGGGAGAGTGGCAGGCTGAGTAAGGCAGGCCACGTCCCATAGCTGCACCCAGGGCTGGAGGGCAGTCTCTGAGGTCCTGGAGCTGGGGGGGGAACGGATGTCATGTTGAGAGGGTGGGGTGGTGCTGAGATCAGGGGGATGGCAAGTAGGAGGTCCCTGTAGGAACAAGACTATGATGATAAAGGAAACAGCATGGGCGTTCCTGTCGTGGCTCAACTGTGATGAACCCAACTAGGATCCACGAGGATGTGGGTTCAATCCCTGGCCTTGCTCAGTGGGTTCAGGATCTGGTGTTGCTGTGAGCTGTGGTGTTGGTCACAGACATAGCTTGGATCTGGCGTGGCTGTGGCCGTGGCATAAGCCAGCAGCTGCAGCTCTGATTTGACCCCTACCCTGGGAACCTCCATATGGTGGGTGCGGCCCTAAAAAGCAAGCAAGCAAACAAACAAAATCCAGTGACAACTGGAGAGCTCTACTGAACAGGGATGGGAAAAGAAAGGTGACACAGAAAACTGAAGAATCCCATGGTCTAAAATGTGGGCTCATGCATTTCAGAGGAGAACAGCAACACTATACAGTTATTTTTTTATCATGTTATTTACAACTTTAGAAACTTTTCCAGGGAGTTCCCATAATGGTGCAGTGGTTAACGAATCCAACTAGGAACCATGAGGTTGTGGGTTCGATCCCTGTCCTTGCTCAGTGGGTTAGGGATCCGGCATTTTGGTGAGCTGTGGTATAGGTCGCAGATGTGGCTCAGATCCTGCATTGCTGTGGCTGTGGTGTAGGCTGGTGGTACAGCTCCAATTGGACCCCTAGCCTGGGAACCTCCGTATGCTGTGGGAGCAGTCCAAGAAATGGCAAAAAGACAAAAAGAAAAAAAAAAAGAAACTTCTCCAATATAGGGCTTTACGCTGGGATGGAGGGAGCCGTCTCTTGTTGAATACTTGCTTAATGAAGAAAGGAAGCAAAAAAAAAAAAAAAAAAGTGAATGAATGAATAAGTTATCAATCAAAATATTTAGAATGGACAAGCAATGAGGCCCTACTATACAGCACAGGGAACTATATCCAGTTTCTTGGATGAGACCATGAGGGAAGATAATATAAGAAAGGGAATATATGCATATGTAAGACTGGGTCACTTTGCTGTACAGCAGAAACTGGCACAACATTGTAACTCAACTATACTTTAATAAAGATAAAAAGAAAAAAATAGAGGTGCGCTAAGGCTCATCACTAAGGAGTATAAGAGGAAACTTGAAAATCTTAAAAGCTGTGATGTGTCAGGTTGCCTGAGGGGACCTGCCTGCCGTTGGTAAGGAGTCCAAGCCACACCCAGCTAGGAGTCGGTGGGAGACGTGGGATGGCACCTCTTCTACACAGGTGGTCCCGAGGAAATCTTGCCCTGATGTGTGAGTGGAGGTCGGCCTGGCGGAGGAGGCATCGCTTTCAGCCAGGTTCCAATTCCACGGTGGGGCAAGGAGGTCCCCACACTGCCCTGTGCCAGGAGCAGGGGCAGGGCAGATTTTGCATGTGAGCTGAGTGAGGAATGCAATCACCCTTCATGAGGAGGACTGATCGGGACCCAGAGGGAAAATTACCCATTTAGCATCAGAACCTTCCAGAAGGCCCCGTGCAAGCATGTCCATAAAGGATTATCTATTCAGGTTAGCTGAAGGCTATCCTCTCCCATGTCAGGGGGACCTCCACACCCTGCACTGAGTGCATTCGTTGCCCACTTTCTAGAAAATGTGGGATCCAAGACCCACAGCCTGGCTGTCAGGCCTCCACTGCCAGAGCACAGGAACATGTCTCTTCTGGCTAGCTCAGTTGTATCCTCTCCTGCTTAAAAGGGGCCATGCAGCTGCATCTGTTTCTCTCCTGCTGGACTCTGAGCTCCCAAAGCTGGGGACCAGGAGGCTAGGAACATGGGTTCTGGAGCTGGGCTGGTTCTGCTCATCCATGAGGTCCCTCCTCCACTGACTCTGTGATTGTGGGCAAGTCCTTAGCCTCTGTAGGCATCCGAGTCATGGGGTGGGGGTTGCTTAAAGAAGTAAATGAATATGGCTTTGTAGTGCACCCAGAAGAGTGCCCTGCTGTCTAATGTTGCAGGCAGGGTCCCCAGGAAGCTGGCCCTGAGCTGGAGGTTCAGGTGCAGGAGGAAGATTGGGGAGGGCTCTGCAAACCAACACACCCAGGAAGGGAAGGGGAGGGAAGACGATGGGGCAGAAGGAGAGTCAAACCACCAAGTGGCCCAATGATATCCCAGCCATGCTAAGGGAGCTCTGGAGCCAGACTGGCTGTTCAGAATTGCCCGGGGTTGGGCTGCGAGGGTGGGGCCTTAATGCTCCTTGGTCAGCAGTCCCTGGATCTGTCGTGAACCTGGCTGAGGTGCTTCTCTGCAGTTGCGACCACTCTGGAAGGAACCAACAGCTTGAGGCTATTGGTTGAATTTCCAGAAGCTGGAGCAACAAAACTTTCCTTGATGAGGATCTGGGCAGGGTGGCATCGGTCCACCACCCTCCACCCTTCAGGCTCTTCGGATCATCTTCTTCACATACACGCAGGGAGCAGCTCACACAGGGCTCCCGTGGGTCTTTCTTCCCAAGGGAAGCTTAGCAGAGGAAGGTTAGTGAGATGAATTGTTGCCGTACCTGGTCTCAGGGTCCCAACTGGTACCCATCATCTACCTCCTCCACTATCCATCCTGGATTGCCCTCAGCCTCAGCTAGCACCTGTGCTGGTCCAAAAGGCTTACTTGCAGCCATTGCCTAGACCTCCATCCTTGTGGAGGGGGAGGTGATTCTGTGCCGCAAGTGCCCAAACAGGTGACTTGGCTGCCCACCACAGTCCCCTCTTCCCTCCTGTGTAAGAGCAGCTCAACCTCCTCCTGATGATCAGAGTCAATCACGCTGCAAAAATGCTCTTGTTACCTGCTGGTTCTGTGGCACAAGGGTCTGAAGAGAACAATTACAGCTTGTGATTAACTGGGGGCTAGGAGTTCCCGTCGTGGCGCAGTAGTTAACAAATCTGACTAGGAACCATGAGGTTGCGTGTTCAGTCCCTGGCCTTGCTCAGTGGGTTAAGGATCCGGCGTTGCCATGAGCTGTGGTGTAGGTTGCAGACGTGGCTCGGATCCTGCGTTGCTGTGGCTGTGGAGTAGGCTGGTGGCGACAGCTCTGATTTCACCCCTAGCCTGGGGACCTCCATATGCCGTGGGTGAAGCCCTAGAAAAGGCAAAAAGACCAAAAAAAAATATATATATATATATACAATTAAAAATAAATAAATAAATGGGGTCTATGGTTTATCTCCCTAATCTTCCTCCTCTAAGTTTCCCAGAGGAACAAAGACACTCCCTGTGTCTTCTGGTGGGAGTGTCTTCCTTTGGGAACCTGCAGATTCTTGGAGTCACATTGTTCAGGAAGCACAGATTCTCCAATGGGCATCATGGCAAGTAGGACCATTTTCCTCCACCTCCTGGATCTCTGGACCCATGTATCTTTCATGTTGGGTACACAGCTTTGTATCAAAGTCGTTGAATCAAAGTGTGTATTGCGTCACATAGGATGGCTCTTCAACCTTGTAAATATTGACTTTAAGTTGTCACTTCATCAGTGCCCTCAGCAGGCTTGTTCCTGCCTTCTGTCACACTGGTAGCTTCCAGATGATACACTGGGTGATACAATCAGAGGATCCCATGGTCCTGAGGCCACCACCACTTCTCCTTTGTTATAAAATTGGCCCTCTGGTTTGATGAACTGTTATGTGGATTCCATCCAGAGCTCAAACCCTCTGTAGTGATGTGGCTGAGGCTTAGTGTGGGCAGAAAAGGCAAATCTAAACCCAAGATGCATGTTCATTGCTGTCAGGAGAAATTGCCAGACTTTCCAGGGTAGAAGGAGACTTACTAGTCAACTTGCTACCATCTAGCTTGTTGGTTTCCTCAGAGCTTGGTGCTATATCTGGGTCAGTGTTTGTTTCTATTGCTGTTGGTCAGGTTGAATGTTTGGCAGTGGCAGTAGCTTTGGTAAAGGGAAGATTTTTCATAGCCTCCCTCTCTGCCATGGTGCCTATGCTGTTCACATTGCAACTTGCACAGCGTGGGTGGCCAATGAGAGGCTGGCTGATGCCAGTTGGCCATGCATTTTTGTCTACTTGGTTTTGATGGACCTTCTATGGTGGAAGCTCTCTGGTGGGAATAATAATGATAGGAAGGTCTTCATGCTCACTCCACATGTGAATCCATGTGCCTCTACCCCAAACCTCTATCCTTGGTCTTCTAAGTGTTTTTTTTCCCCTTCTCTTTAGGACTGAACCCTTGGCATATGGAGGTTCCCAAGCTAGGGCTTGGATCAGAGCTACAGCTGTTGCCCTACACTACAGCCATGCAAGATCCGAGCCATGTCTGCAACCTACAGTGCAGCTCATGGCAACACTGGATCCCCGACACACTGAGTGAGGCCAGGGATCGAATCTACATCCTCATGGACCCTAGTTGGACTCATTTCCACTGAGCCACAATGGGAACCCCTTTTAAGTGTTTTTAAATGTAGGTTTTATTATTTATCAGGTATGGTGGGGCCAACAGAACAGATGACTGTCATTGAAAAGCTAGTTTGTAACTCATAGTTCCCAAGAGAAGGGGGCATGCCTCACCATGCAGGGCTCTATGAGGAAGCACTGGGAGCAGTCCGAGGCAGAGAGTGAGGGGCAAGTGTAGGTGAGAATCTTTATCACAATTTCCATGGGATGTAACCTGCAAGGCAGAGAAAGCAGGGGGAACATGTTTACGACTGGCTGATTTGAATAATTTCAGTAGGCTCCAGGCTGCCTGTACTCTGTCGTGTTCATGGCCCTTGGGCATGACTAGGGTACGGGACTATTGGTTCCAGAGGGTCAGAGACAAGTGAGAGCCCAATAAAGGTGGGGCTGGGGGTAGGGTTTATGATTGGCTGATTTGCATTTGAAAAGGATGCTCAAAGGCAATTGTTTGCTCTTTGTAGGAATTAGCCAGCCTGGTGAGGGCCAGGGCAGCAAGAGCAATGCTCTCCTTTCATGATGTCAAAACATCATAAAATAAAGAAATATATATATATGACTCTCTGGCCATTTATCCTGGCTGCTGGTTACTGCCCATGAGTCCATATATATTCTGATCTTGGGCAACTTCTTTGTTCATATAAAGTAGATGCCCAGCTACACTGCATAAACTCTATCCATTGAAAGGATTTCCCTTACCATTGTCTTTCAAAATCACTCCTCCCTCTTTCAAGGTCTCTACTTCTACTCCTGAGTAGGGCTACACTGCAGCTGCTGTCCATTTTCACCTTTAATCCACACACTGAGCTGAACCATCTGTGAACCAAGCCTGGGCTTTTGCTTCCTCCGTCAGATGGCCATAAGGGATCCCCTCACCCCAAGTCACAGGGTGAGCTCAGGGGGAGTATAAGAATGGTGGATGATGTGGAGGTCAAGCTCACACAACTTGCTTCTGTGTCCTCTGGCCCTGCTGGGCTTGGTTCTGGAGGAGCCATTTCCACTTGCCATGGATTATTTTGGGGCCCCCTGTTGTTGTGATGTGGTGAGACAGGGCAGAACTCCGTCAGTTGAGGCCCATGCTGTCTTTATCAGGGCTCAGTAGTTGCACTGGGCATGTTTTCCCAAAGACACACACTCCCTACAACAGATGGTAAAGCCTCAATTCCAAACCCCAAAGGATCTACATCGTGATTCTTCCTTTGGGATTTACCATAAAGCCCACATAGCATCATTTCCCTTTATCGAGAACTTAAACTTTAGTGTCTGCCAGGTTATGGGGGCCAAGTAACAGGGCTGCTTTCATCCCAGCCTAGACGTGTTGCAGAGCCCTTTTCTCTTCTGGATGCCATTAATAGCTGGCAGATTTTCATGTTCCTTGGTATATAGGAAAGACCAGTACTTCCAGATGTGGAAAATGCAAAGAATCTAGAACAAGGCATTGTGCTTCCTTCTTGTTGGTGAGCGTCAACATTTATCCGTTGCAATGGAAGGGATGTCCTGTCATGCCCTTTACTGCTCAGTTCCTAAAAATGTTACCACTAGAGAAGGACTATGAGTCTTTGAGGGAATTTTCCTCCCACCCTCTGAAACCCACGTGGTCTCCAAAGCCCTGTTGGATATGATTCGCACGATGCCATTAATACAGAGGATCAGTAGGATGTCCTGTGGGATCTCCTGATGGTTCAGATCACCTTGTCTATCTCATGACCAAGGGTGGGGGTGTTAGAAGAGCTGTGGGGAGAACTTGTAAATGTATGCTGTTATTCATCCCAGAATGCTTTCTGATCCTTTTTCTGATTGTGATCGAAAAGAACCCATCCACGAAATCAATGGCTGAAACCATGTTCTTGAGGCCACGTTAATCGACTCTAGTGAAGATACCTCACCTGATGTGAAGCTACCACATCTGATGCTACATCTGATATGAAAGCTGCAATTGGGGCAATGGCTTGGCTGAGTTTGAGGAGTTCGTTGTCATTTTCCAGAATCCAATTGATTTTGTGCAGGGGCTACACTGGTGGATTAAAGGGAGATGGGATGGGAACTCCCACTGTCGCATCTCTTAGATCTTTAAAAGGAGCAGAAGATCCTGTCTTCCTGGGAGTCAATATTATTGTTTATTTTCTATCTTGATTTGAGGGGGCAGTTACAGAGGCTTCCCACTTTGGATGCCATTCCCATCAGGAGAGCTCTTACTCCACAGGCTAGGACTCAATGTGTCAATTTCCCAGGATTATCTATACTGGCATCCCAACCAGTGAAGCCACCCACGGAGAGGCAGACTTTGGCCACCACTCCATTGATTACATGTTTCCCCTACATCTCCTACCAGGGGACTGTGATAACTCTTTGGATCTCCAAGTATCAATGTCAACTCAAACCCTGTGTCCAACAGTCTTCAAAATGTGTGGGTGTTTCCCTCTCCCCAGGGCTCAGAATTATTACTGGTCATCGTTGCTGTGATGTTACAGGATCCTCCCCTGTGGGAACTTAGCATTCTTCCCATTCTGTGGATTCCAGGTCCAAAAAGTGGACAAGTAACTATGACTTTTTACTGGGACATCTGCCCTCAGCCTCTTTATCATTCGTCTTTGATTTTTTTTTTTAAGGGTACACATTGAGTGGTATCCTTGTTGGTTGCTCTTCTCTTTTGCCTCCAGGGATGCTGTATTCTATTACCCATCTTGGTGACTCTCTGTGGATCAGTGGCCCTCTGACCTTGCCACTTACTACACTAATTACATCCTCCTGGCTTCTGGGCAATTA
Organism: Sus scrofa; assembly: GCF_054392235.1. Taxonomy (NCBI): domain Eukaryota; kingdom Metazoa; phylum Chordata; class Mammalia; order Artiodactyla; family Suidae; genus Sus; species Sus scrofa. The sequence goes on from NC_139388.1 coordinate 44,833,625, forward strand.
AGTGCCACATTATCATGCGTCCCCTATTGTTTCAGTGTTCCTTCCACGGTCCCCATTCCCGGTTCTGTAACAGCCTCCTCAGATCACCAGCTGTGGTCTACGGTGGGGGGGGTGGGGGGGTGGCGGGGTGGGAGTTCTCATTGAACTTCACAGAGATGCTGGTGCCCCTCTCTCCCATGCCTTTTGTGAATGATATGGTCTCTAAACTTTCCTGTGGAGCATAAGCATCTGGGTTCTTGGCCTTACAGAGTATATCTATTCTTGCATGCCTACTTTAAATTCCTTCTTCCACTATCTGCCATGGCACTGCCGGCCCTGAGTGTGGGTCTTTGCTTCCTTCATGCTCTTAGGAGACCTCTAAGGAGCACATCTCTCCATCTTCCAGGTTCTTGCCAACATTTGAAATCTTGTGTTCTGAAAGAGTGCTCTCAAATGGACAAAGTGTGTCTAATTCAGCCTCTTGTTTTGGTTCCCTTGCTCAAGCTCCATCAGTGTCCAAACTTATATGTAATCTTCTGGCTCCAGCAGGTACAGGCTCCATAGATCTTGCTAGTGCCTTTAAGGTACAACCTTTTTCCTCGTATGAGACTCAGCATGAAGCCAGGTAGGTTTTGTGGTGATTTAATCCTAGGGTAGGAGTTGAGGAAGTAGTGGTCAATGTGGAAGGGCAGGTGTCTCCTGATCTGGCAGAGGATTTTGCATTGCCTGCAAGGAAGGGGAGGGGTTGGCTCTTGGTGGGGACAGAGGGGCCGCTCCTGCAGGTGCTGAGGGGAATCTGGTGATGTACGCTTTTCCAAGGCCTTCTTCTGATGTCTCCATCCCAGGGTCAGGGTCTAATTTTTGCCAACTGGGCTCTCATCTTGGCCTAGCGGACCTGCCAGATTGGGAACTGGGAGTCTAACCTTCGATGGTGCTCAGCTATCCTAATGACTCCACCTGATGCCTGGTCCTCAGCTCCTCTACCTGCTGCTGCAAGAGAGGTGGGCCCTCATGTATATTTCCAAAGAGGTCCATGTGCTTCACAGCAGCTTTTGAGTGGTAATGGATGAGTCTTATCTTTTCATTCTCTTTACAGATGACGATCTAGTTTAGCTGGATTCCATCATCCTTTGAGTTATTTCCTTCCTATTTTTCAACTAGCGGGTACACGGCACCAGCCAATGTACTTCCTTACATAAGGATACCATCCCCCTCAGCAGCTACAAAAGTTGTCACAGTTGGCCCAACACCTTCCCGGAGTGATGGGGTCTTTATTGCCAATGGAGTGGAGATTGCGTGGTCCCCCTCTCAGCACGTGCTTTCTCTGGGACTACTCGTGTTTCTGGTTGTCACGGGTTCGGTTTTCTGGGAAGCAGACACTGCAGTGGAGGTCCGTGCGTCTGATGTTTATGAAAGTGTGCATCTGGTCTCGGCACCTGTAGGAGGGAGGGAGGCGAAGCATGATGGAGCAGCGGGAGAAGTCAGGCTGCAGGCCGGCCCAACAGCAGTCCATGGGGAACATCAGAGCTTGAAGAGCCCTTAAGAGTTGAACCAGGATGGCTGGGGCTTCCTACCTCTGTGGTCATCAGGCATTGAATGCCTGGGAAGGAGCATGACCTTGGGGGAGGCAATTCCAGAAGTAGCTGCTGACAGAGCAAAGCCATCCTTTGACTGGCATCTAGGACACATAGATGTTATCAGTGGGACATCTGGACACATCACAGTGTCCCCCACAAAAAAAAGTTTAGTTGCTTTTATTGGTATGATTATTTCCCTCTCTCAGAACTTCATACAACACCCAGCGTATAGCAGAGGCTCAGCAGTGAATATTGTGAGATAAATGAAACCAGGCGGATTATGTCTGGAGCATCCTTTTAAGAAACTGGCTCGGTGCAGTGCCTTAGCTGGGGCTCACGAACTGTGGTCCAACAGAGACCTCAGTGGTTGCTAAGTCAGGCAGCCCTGTGCCTACAGTTCCGCTTGTCCCTTCTCAGCAAGGCAGCCGTAGCAGGCTCCCGGGGATGCAGGCTGGCATCGGGGGTGGCCGGGATTAGAACACTGATGTGGGGGTGATCAGGAGAGACATCTACCCACCTTTGGGCCACAGGAAGGGGAGACATCTCTGTTCCCTACAAACCAAAGTTGACCAATCTGCGGTAGAAGAAGCAGATCCCACAGAGATAGGACCCCGACATTTAAATAACCTATTAAATGGCTTTCATTGTCAATAATCTGATTTGCACTCAGGCAAGACAAGTTGGATGCTTCTGAATGGCCTCGAATACGTCAATATGTAACGAGAAGATAAGAAAGAGAATTAGGTTCAAGCACCAAGGCTCTTGCTTTACATCTTTCATTTTCTGGGCGAGATCGCTAAATAGTTTTATATGGAACCAGAAATTGCTGCCTAATGCTAATTTGTGAGAGATACAATCAGTGCTGAGGTAAATGATATAGAGAATTGATACCGGAATAAATTGGGATGTGTCCCTTTAAATAACAATATCGACAAAAGTTTGGCACAGAGGCCAGGGGTCTCCGTTAAGCAACAATGCTCTTCCTGAGAGCGGAGGCTGGGTTTAGGGGGACAGCCGTCTGGAGTCAGAGGCCAGCTGGCACCCGGCTCCTCCCCTTGCCAGCCCTGTGACCTTGGTGAGTTACTTCTCTCAGGCTTCGTTGCTCCAAGATGCGTAATAAATGTCACAGGGGTTGTTATGAGGGTGACGTGATGTGTCGCACGTAAAACCCTGAGCACTGTACTTGGCACAGAACAGTCCATAAACGTTAGCTGTTATTATTTATTATAATTGCTTGGCTCTTACCTGGAAGGCTAAACGTTGGCCTCCGGGGAAGGTGCAGTGGGGGGTGTCCTGGTGGCACCAGTGTTTCTAGCCCTTTGAATGGAAAGCCAGCCTCTCCCGAGTCTGGGGAGATAAACCCGGGTAGATAAACCCAGGCATCAGGGTGCTTACCTCCTTGAGGGAGGATTGCGATTGCAGGAAATCTCAAAAAAACAAAACAAAACAAAACAAAAACAAAAACTCCTTGAAATTTGGGGGAAACCTCATGTTCTTAGCTTTTTTTTTTTTTTTTTTCCCCTGGGCCACACCCACAGCCTATGGAAGTTCCCAGACTAGGGATGGAATCAGAGCTGAAGCAGCCAGCGTGCATCACAGCCACAGCAATGCGAGATCTGAGCTGCTTCTGCAACCTACATTGCAGCTCATGGCAACACCAGATCCTTCACCCACTGACTGAGGCCAGGAATCGAACCTGCCTTCTCATGGATACTAGTCAGGTTCATTACCACTGAGCCACACGGGAACTCTGGAAACCTCATGTTCTTGTTGAACTTTCCTTCATCCCTCAGGCTGATCCGTTAGCTTCCATAGATGTTCTAAGAATGAAAAGCCTTACTCCTAGCTTAGCAGTAGAAAGACTTTCTTGGCTCTAAATCTTGCAAAGCACTTCGGGCATTGTATCCTTGTTTGGTGCTATGATTATTGGGCTGTTTTATTTTCTGATTCGTCTGTGAGCGCTCTAAGGGGGCGTATTGTATCTTTCACATCTTTCAGTGACTAGCATCCGTTGGGCTACCATATTAGGACATGAGAGGAAATTGGCCTTAGGGGGATTTCCTCTTGCTCCATTGGTTGGTTGCTCCATTGGCTTCTTTCCATGTGGTTGGTTGGGTGTCTTAAGGCTGCAAGTTGGCTGGATGGTGTGGTTCCTATTGGATAGTGGTGCTTTCTGCACCCTGGGATGATGGAAGTATTTTAAGAAAGAAGTGACCTTGGGAAAGGGCCTTGGTGTGTGTGTGTGTGTGTGTGTGTGTGTGTGTGTGTGTGTGTGTGTGTGTGTGTGTGTGTGTGGTGTCTTTTTAGGGCTGTTTCTGGGCATACAGAAATTCCCAGGCTAAGGGTCAGATCTGAGCTGTATCTGCCTGCCTATGCCACAGCCACAGCAATGCAGGATCCAAGCTGCACCTGCAACCTACACCACAGCTCATGGCAATGCTGAATCTTTAACCCACTGAGCAAGGCCAGGGATTGAACCTGAGTCCTCATGGATACCAGTCAGATTCATTATAGCTAAGCTACAATGGGAACTTGGGGAAAGGGCTTTTTAGAAGCTATTGCAATGCTCTGTGGAGAAGAATCCAACCCTAACTGACATTAAAGCTGCTATAGGCCTCCCTCCTGAGTTTAGACAAATTCTGCTGAGGAATTGTATTCCCTAAGAGACTCTGAATGTGCTTTTTGTTGTTGTTGCTATTGGTTTTAGGTTACTTTTTTTCCGTGGCGGGAACCAGCCTGGGCTACTCAAGTGGAATATCCCACATCTTATTAGTGTCGTGACTGTTGTTATTTTAAGCACCTGGTGATGAGCACAAGGAGCACAGGTTCCCTTCGGCTGAGAAAAAGGTAAGATATCAATCATCATGGCCTTGACCTAATACTAGAACCTTCATGAGCATCCCTGCCAGAGCCAGTGGCCCATGTTTTGCTCAGCCTGCCTGACCCAGTCCTCCATCCCTGGTTCCAGCATCTCCACCCTGGCTGAGCCTGGGTCCTTGTCTGATGATTTTAGCACCTGCTTAAATCATGGTGCTACTTAGTGACCTCAGGTTCCTTCTTCACGAAGACAGCCCAGCGAGCACAGCCAAAGATGTGTCTCCCAGAGACATGAAGGGAAGGTCTTGGCACCTGTAGCAAATACTCATTAAATGTGGGCTGGATAAGGGGAGTGGTCCTGCAGAACTCTGTGGCTCAATCTCTCTTTTTTTTTTTTTTTTTGTCTTTTTAGGGCCACACCTGTGCTGTAGGAGGTTCCCAGGCTAGGGGTCCAACCATAGCTGTAGCTGCCAGCCTACACCAGAGCCACAGCAACGCAGGATCTGAGCTGTGTCTGTCACCTACACCACAGCTCACGGCAACACCGGATCCTTCACCCACTGAGTGAGGCCAGGGATCGAACCCGCCTTCTCATGGATGCTAGTCGGGTTCGTTACCTGCTGAGCCACGATGGGAACTCCCGTGGTTCAATCTTTTGACCTTCTCTATTTCTTGTGCTATATAAGAAATTGAGGCAAGCCAGTATGCTCGTGGTCACTGGAGCCAAAGACCTTCTGATCCAGGAAATTGATTTCATCCATTCATCTTTAGTTGAACCAGAGCCAAATGGTGGCTTGTAATAGTCATTTGAACATGTTGAAATATTATTTCTAAAATAGTCATTCAACACAACCTGTCTGGAAGTTTTCTGGAGAGGAGATATTTTTGGAATCCTTTTGACAGCCAGGCCAGCACAATTGTGTAGAGAATGACTAATGAGTTGTCACTTGGTCTTTTAGCCCCTCCTTTTGCGAACAAGCTTTATTGAGTGAGTGATTTTGTAGTGGACAAGTCCTGTTGACCATGATACCTGTACCAGGGCTCTGGGTGTGCCAGGCTGTCTCGTGTGAAGAGATGTTGGCTAGTGCATGATCAGAGCCCTCCCAGCAACCACACTAGGCCAAAAGTATTTCAGGGCAAACACAGACCCAAGTAGAAATGGATGCACTTCAGGTTTTCAAAGGTGCTTGTTTTTTTATGGGTTTTCTTTGTTTGTTTGTTTGTCTGTCTGTCTCTTTTTAGGCCACACCCACAGCATGCGGAAGTTCCCAGGCTAGGGGTCAAATTGAAACCATAGCTGCTGCCTATGAAACCATCGCCACAGCCATGCCAGATCCAAGCTGCATCTTCGACCTATACAGCAGCCTGCAGCAACGCCCACCCTTAACCCACTGAACAGGGCCAGAGATCAAACCCGCATCCTCTTACTAGTCAGATTCCTTTTTTTTTTTTTTTTCTCTTTGCCATTTCTTGGGCCGCTCCCTTGGCATATGGAGGTTCCCAGGCTAGGGATTGAATCGGAGCTAGAGCCACCAGCCTACACCAAAGCCGCAGCAACGCGGAATCCGAGCCACGTCTGCAACCTACACCACAGCTCACGGCAATGATGGATCCTTTAACCCACTGAGCAAGGCCAGGGATCGAACCCGAAACCTCATGGTGCCTAGTCGGATTCGTTAACCACTGAGCCATGACGGGAACTCCACTAGTCAGATTCTTAACCCACTGAGCCACATCAGGAACTCCTTGATTTTTAAAAATACCTCCTGACTCCATTTTTTCTCCATGAGTAATCTCTGGTTTCCAGAGCGGGCGTCGAAGCCTTTAGTTTTGATGGGTAAAACAGCATTGCTTTTAGGAGCTTCCAATTGGGTTGCAAACCAGGCAGGGAGATGGCTTTCCCCCCAGTGGGACAAAACCCTGGCACCTGGGACGGTGCCTCTGGGGCCATGTGGGTCCGAGGACCCAGCACTCAGATCTGCACTTGGGCCCCTGCGAAGCCAGAGAGCTGCAGGCCACGGCCAGAGCCGGCCACCAGCCAGCACTAAATCCATTCTTCGGCTTGAGGCAGAATGAGTGCCTTTCTGAATAAGCTCTCAAAACTGAGAGCTGGAGCTCCCCGCCCTGAGTGGGATGAGACAGGTGGGGACAGAGCACAGCTGACTGATGTCACGTTCGCCTCGTAAATGGTGAGGGAGCTGCAGGCGGGGGATGCGTGCGCTGCCTCCCAGCTCAAGAAAAGTGGCCTCATCAGAAGGCGAGAGGGTCAGTGAGGTTTCCCGGGCCGAGACCCTGTGAGGTCTGATAAGAAAGGGAGCAATTTTAAAAATCAATGGAATATTTACTAGGATCTGAGTGTAGTCCTCAATCTATTGCAAGGGATGCTTTCCAGGTATCTATAAATAAAAGATGCTCGGCCTTCCATGCAGGTCTCCTAGACCCTGGAGGAAGGTGCAAGGCAGAAAAAAGCCCTCTTCACATCAGAACCTTCTCTGATAGACGGCGTCTCCCCCTGACATTTTCATTAGCCGGAAATTTATGTTCCTATTTCTGTCTGTAGTAATGACCATTCATAGCCATAGCATGGTGGCGGCTAATGGGCAGGAATGGGAAGAAAAGAATTCTTTAATTAATGCAAAATTGAAGCATTTTCTTTCTTCACTTTGAGAAGCCAGGTAATTCACAGCAGTTCTTGGCACGGGAGTGGAGGTAAAATAATTCTACACAGTTTCTCGTGATTAAAAGATTGTAAAAGAATTTTAGTTACCTCTTTAAATTATTTATCTTGTAAGTGAGAAAGAGTGAAGGTGATGGAAATGCTGTCCTGAGGTTCAGAGCAGACCCTGCAGAAACTTCCTTCTGGGGGGCTGCCTGCCCCTGGCGTCTGGGCTCTGGACCCTGTCTCTTTCTCGGGCTGGCTGGGGCTCTGCGGCCACCCAATAGTGATCATACCCTCACACATCCTATTTGGGCCTCCTTCTGCATGTTTTTTTTAATTATTATTATTTTTTTTTAAGATTGCACCTGTGGCATATGGAAATTCCCAGGCTAGGGGTTGAATCCGAGCCTCATCTACAACCTATGCTGTAGCTTGTGGCAATGCCAGATCCTTAACCCACTGAGTGGGTTCCAGGGATCCAATCTGCATCCTCATGGACATTATGTCTGGTTCTTAACCCACTGAGCCATAATGGGAACTCTGTGCATGATTTTTTTAAAAAAACCTATCACTTTTTAATTCACTTCCTGCATGATTATTTAGGCTTGGTTGGAAGGGAAACTGGCCCGTTCCTGGGATTTTCTCTCCAAAGCAATGCTCTTAAGAGCAGGCTTTTAAACTTTTTTTTTTTTTTTTTAATGGCCATACCTGAGGTATATGGAAGTTCCCAGGCTAGGGGTCAAATCAGAACTGCAGCTCTTAGAGTTCCTATCACGGCACAGCAGAAACGAATCTGACTAGGAACCATGAGGTTCCAGGTTTGATCCCTGGCATTGCTCAGTGGTTAAGGATCCAGCATTGCTGTGAGTTGTGGGGTAGGTCGCAGACGTAGCACAGATCCTGAGTTGCTGTGGCTGTGGTGTAGGCTGATGGCTATAGCTTCGATTTGACCTCTCTCCTGGAAACTTCCATAGGCCGAGTGTGCAGCCCTAAGAAGAAGAAGAAGAAAAAAAAAAGAACTGCAGCTATCAACCTACACCACAGCCACAGCAATATGGGATATGGGATCGGAGCCATGTCTGCGACCTGCACCACAGCTCATGGCAACACTGAATCCTTAACCCACTGAGTGCGGCCAGGGATCGAAAACGAGTCCTCATGAAAAAATAGCTGGGTTCTTTACCGCTGAGTCATGATAGGATCTCCAGCCTTTTAAATTGTTACAGTTGCCCTGCAAGAGAGTTTTTTGTTTTGTTTTGTATGTTTAAGTCAGAAGTCAGGTATCCGAGAGGCCAAGTAGTTTGCCGAAGGGAATAGAGCCGGGAGGCTGAGCAGAGTGCCTGACAGTCTGTGGGGCTCAGCCTCTTTCTGCCTCCCCAGGGTGCACTTCCCAGACTTTCCAGCCCCTTCCTCCACTCCTGAGAACACACTTGCCTGAGAGAAAGCGAGGAGGAACACGAAGCAGATGAGGCAGGCAGGCCAATCCTAGAGCTGGTGTCTGGGTCTCCTGTGCTGGGGAGAGCAGCTGTGGACAGCTGTCACACTGTCCCCGGGCAGGGGAGCTCAGCCCACCCACGCTGCCTTGCAGAGTCCTGGCGGCAGGCCCCACAGAGTAGGGTCCTGCTCCAGAGAGGTGGGAGTCCAGGGATGCCCATGGAGGATTTAGCAGCTTGGATGGGGAGAGGGCAGGGGTCTCCACACGGAGGAAAGTCCTCCCTCTCTGCCTCTGCCAGCTCATCCTGTTGGATGTGGGTCCCTCTCTTTACACATCACGGTTTTAAAGAAGTCTTGCTAAAATCCTAGAGCAGAAACCGCCATTGTCACTGCCATGGCTCGGGTTTGATCCCAGGCCTAGGAACTTCCACATGCTGCGGGGAAGGCTAAAAAAAAAAAAAAAAAAAATTGGAGCAGAAAGTTCTGGGGCTGAAAGATGTGCCATCAGTCCCAGCATAGCGAATGGCCTTACCTCATTTTATAGTGAACTGTAATCTTCATTTACTGGAGGGGTTCTTCCTTATCCCCTGTACAAGACAGCCTCTATTATATATATTTATATAGTCTATAGATTATGTATAAAATTGAATATACTCAATCAGGTAGACTAATTTACAGGTGATTTCAAAGTTTTTCTTTTTTATGGGTGCTTTTTTAGGGCCGCACCTGTAGCATATGGAAGTTCCCAGGCTAGGGGTCAAGTTGGAGCTGCAGCTGCCGGCCTATGCCACAGCCACAGCAACTCCAGATCTTCCACCTACTGAGCAAGGCCAGGGATTGAACCCACATCCTCATGGATACTAGTCGGGTTCGTTACCACTGGGCCAAAATGGAAACACCTAATTTCAAGTGTTTTTAAGGGTAGTTTTGACAATGTAACTTTTTAAATTAAATTAAATTAAATTAAATTAAATTTTATTTTCCCACTGTACAGCAAGGGGATCAAGTTATCCTTACATGTATACATTACATTTTACATTTTTTTCCCCACCCTTTGTTCTGTTGCAACATGAGTATCTAGACAAAGCTCTCAGTGCTACTCAGCAGGATCTCCTTGTAATTCTATTCTAAGTTGTGTCTGATAATCCTCATATTCCAACTGAAAGGTTCATATTTCTAAGAAGAATAATACTATTCTCTTTTTTTTTTTTCCTGTTTTGGCCACACCTGCAACATACGGAAGTTCTTGGGCCAGGGATCAAACCTGTATCTCTGCAGCCACCCAGGCCACTGCACCACTGCAGTCAGATTCTTTTTTTTTTTTTTTTTTTTCTTTTTGGGGCCACCCTCGGTATATGGAGATTCCCAGGATGGGTGTTGAATCAGAGCTCTAGCTACCAGCCTACACCACAACTAGAGCAATGAGGGTTCTGAGCCACGTCTGTGACCTGCACCAGAGCTCAAGGCAATGCCAGATCCTCAACCCACTGAGCAAGGCCAGGGATTGAACCCAGGTCCTCAAGGATCTTAGTCAGGTTCATTAACCGCTGAGCCATGACGGGAACTCCAAGAACAATTCTATTCTATTTTTTTTTTTTTTTTTTTTGCCATTTCTTTGCCATTTCCTGCGGCATATAGAGGTTCCCAGCTAGGGGTCGAATCAGAGCTGTAGCCGCCAGCCTACACCACAGCCACAGAAACTCCGGATCCTTAACCCACTGAGCAAGGCCAGGGATCGAACCCACAACCTCATGGTTCCTAGTCGGATTCGTTAACCACTGAGCCACGTCGGGAACTCCAACAATTCTATTCTTATGAGGATAGAGAGATATGACTATGGCCTCCATTGACTGTGCTCCTGCCACCCTCTTTGATGCGCACTTGAAGTCATAGAATCCCTACAAGTACCCTTGAAGGTAGGTATTGTTCCCATTTTCCGGGATGAAGAACGTGATGATGGGAGAGCTCAATAACTAGTATGAACTTGGGAGCCTGAGTGATCTGACTGGAATGGGGACTGGATCACTTCCTGGCTATCAGAATGCAGATGGCTCACTTAACTTCTCTGAGCTCAGTTTATGGTAACCATGGTTACAAGTGATCCCTGGATGCCTGTGGTGTGTCCAGATGCCTCCCCTCTGATACCCCACCCTTGGCAGGTCCTCTTTTCTCTGCTGACTTGCCTTTGTACCTTGACCGTATTGGTGCGGGTCTATTTCTAGAAACTGCAGTTCCATTGATCCTTTATCCCCTTACCAATAACACAATGTCTTTTTTTTTTCTTTTATTGGCCATGCCTACAGCCTAAGTTCCCAGGCCAGATATTGAATCTGCGACCCCTGCCTCAGCTGTGGCAAAGCAGAATCCTTAACACACTGTGCTGGGCTGGGGAACGAACCTGTGCCTCCACAGCAATCCCACTGCAGTTGGATTCTTAACCCACTGCACCACAGCAGGAACTCCCGAAGTTTGCCTTCCTTATTCGGCTCTGATCTGGTTTCGGTATCAGGGCAGCGGTAACAGATTATTGCATAGAGTTGGTGCTGTTTCTTCCTTAACTATTTGTTAGGACTCGTCAGTTCTGATCCTGTAGTTTACTTTTTTCAGAAGTTTTTCTTGTTAAACTACCAATTCAATATCTTTAGTAATTATAAGACCATTCAGGTTAGCTGTTTCTTCTTGAATGCATTTTGGTTGTTTTTTGGTTTTCAAGGAATTTGTTCATTTATCCTAGGTTGTTGAATTTAGGTGCATAAATTTTCCCATAGGGAGTTCCCCGTAAGAATCTGACCAGTGTCCATGAGGTTGCGGGTTTGCGAGCTGTGTAGGTCACAGATGTGGCTCACACCTGGCGTTGCTGTGGCTGTGGTGTAGGCTGGCAGCTGCAGCTCCAATTTGACCCCTAGCCCAGGAACTTCCATATGCCACAGGTGTGGCCCTAAAAAGAAAAAACAAACAAACAAAAGGTTTCCCCTAGTATTCCCTTATAAACCTTTTCATATCTTGGGGGTCTTCTTGGACCTTCCCTCTTGTCATTTCTGCTGTTTACAAATTTATGCCTTCTCTTTTTTTCTCCTTGTCAGTCTGCCTAAAGGTTTATCTTTTATTTCATTTTTTTTTGTTTTAGAGTGTCAGCTATTTCTTCATTGCTTTTTCTCTATTGATTTTTTTTCTCTTTTTTTTTAGGGCTGCACTCGCGGCATATGACATTTCCCAGGCTAGGGGTTGAATTAGAGCTGCAGCTACCGGCCTCCACAGTCACAGCAATGCCAGATCTGAGCCTCATCTGTGATCTATACCACAGCTCATAGCAATGCCAGATCCTTAACCCACTGAGCAAAACCAGGGATTGAACCTGCATCTTCATGGATACTAGTCGGATTCTTAACCTGCTGAGCCACAATGGGAACTCCCTGATTTTTAATTTTCTTTTATTTCTCTTTATTATTTCCTTCCTTCTGTTTGCTTTGGTTTTATTTTGTCCTATTTCTAGTGTTAATCTAGTAGCTTAGATTGCTGATTTGAGACCTTTCTTCCTTCTAATGTAAACTTGAATCTTCCCAAATTTCCCTAGACACTGGTTTAAGTGCATACCCAAAATTTTGAATACCATTTTCTTCCAGTTCAAAATATTTTCTAAATGTCCTCCCTGATCCATATATTTTTTTTTTCATGGCTGGATAGCTCATTTCTTTTTAAAAATTTTTTTCAGTTTTTATTTTTTATTACTCAATGAATTTATTACATTTCTAGTTGTACAATGGTCATCACAGTCCAATTTTATAGGACTTTAATCATCATGTGTCAGTTGGTTCAGCAATTGTTAACACCAATGCACAATATTTTTAAGAGCAGTTTTAGGTTTACAGAAAAATTGAGCAGAAAAGACAGAGATTTCCCAAAACTTCTCCCTCCCTTCCTATAATTTCCCCTCTTATTAATATTGTGCATTGGTGTTAACAATTGCTGAACCAACTGACACATGATGATTAGCTAAAGTCCATAGTTTATACTAAGGGGCACTCTGTGGTGTTCAGGTTTGGCTAAGGGCACCAGGTTTTGTACAACCATCACGTTATACAAAAGTTCCCCTTTCAGCATCTCACCCGCCAACCCTGACAACTGCTCATCTTTTACTGTCTCTATAGGTTTGTCTTTTCCCAAGTGTCATAGAGTTAGAATCATACAACGTGTACTCTTTTCAGACTGGCTTCTTTCACCTAGAAATATGGATTTAATATGCCTTTATGTTCTTTCATGGTTTGGGAGACCCTTCCCTCCCTCCCTCCTTTCTTCCCTCCTTTCTTCCTTCCTTCCTTCCTTTCTTTTTCTTTCTTTCTTTCTTCCCTCCTTTCTTCCTTCCTTCCTTTCTTTCTTTCTTTCTTTCTTTCTTTCTTTCTTTCTTTCTTTCTTTCTTTCTTTCTTTCTTTCTTTCTTTCCTTCCTTCCTTCCTTCCTTCCTTCCTTCCTTCCTTCCTTCCTTCCTTCCTTCTTTCTTTCTTTCTTTCTTTCTTTCTTTCTTTCTTTCTTTCTTTCTTTCTTTCTTTCTTTCTTTCTTTCTTTCTTTCTTTCTTTCTTTCTTTCTTTTCTTCCTTCCTTCCTTCCTTCCTTTTTAGGGCTGCACCTGCGGCATATGGAAGTTTCCAGGCTAGAGATCGAACTGGAGCTGTAGATGCAGGCTTACACCACAGGCACAGCAGCACGGCATCCAAGCCACATCTGCAACCTCCATCACAGCTCATGGCAATACTAGATCTTAACCCACTGAGCGAGGCCAGGGATCAAACCTGCGTCTTCACGGATACTATTTGGTTTCCTTACTGCTGAGTCACAGCAGGAACTCCAAGGAGATCATTTCTCTGTATCAGTGAATAATATTTCATTGTATGGATGTACCAGTATTTGTTTATTCATTCACATATTGAACAATATCTTAGTTCCTTCCAAATTTTGTCAATTATAACTAAATCCACCTTAAGCATTCATGTGAAGATTTTCTCTGTTTTTGTTTGTCAAAGAAAGTGTTTATCTCATCATCCCTTTTGAAGGATAATATCATTGGATACGGAATCTAGGTTGGTGGCTATTTTCTTTCAACTCTTTTGATATTTAACTTCATGCTCCTTTCCTTGCATGGTTTCTAAAAAGAAGTCTGATGTAATGTTTATCTTTTTCCCTCTGTGGGTAAGTGTTTTCCAAGATTTTTTCCTTGTCATTGATTTTATGCAGTTTGAATATGAGATTCCTTGATGTAGTTTTTTGTATTTAACATACTTGGTGTTATTTGAACTTCCTGGATCAGCAATTTGGTGTCTGCATTAATTTTGGAAAATCTTCAGTCATTACTATTTCAAACATTTACTTTTCTCTTTTTCTGTTTCTTCTGTACAGTGGTATCTCCACTGTATTTATGTAATATCTTTTGTAATGGTCCCAGAGTTCTTGAATATCCCATTTCATATTTTTCATTATTTTTAAAAAATCTTTGCACTTCAGGAGTTCCCATCATGGTGCAGCAGAAATGAATCTGATTAGGAACCATGAGGTTATGGGTTTGATCCCTGGCCTTGCTCACTGGGTTAAGGATCCAGTGTTGCTCTGAGCTGTGGTGTAGGTTGCAGACGCGGCTCGGATCTAGCATTGCTGCAGCTGTGGCACAAGCCGGCAGCTGTAGCTCCGATTAGACATCTAGCCCAAGAACCTCCACATGCTGTAAGCACAGCCCTAAAAAGAAAAAAAAATCTTTGCACTTCAATCTTGCAAGTTTCTATTAATGCATTTTCAAGTTTACTGTTCTTTCCTTGGTTCTGTTTAGTCTGCTCATAAGCCCATCAAAGCATTTTCCTTTTGTTATCCTGCTTTGGTTTTCTATAATTTCCTTGTGATTTTTTCCCTGAATTTCTGTCTTTGTATTTACATTATCCATCTGTTATTTCATGGTGTCTTTCCCCCCCCCCCCCCATTGGGGTCTTTATCGTAGTGATCATAGTTATTTTAAATTCTCAATGTTATATTTCCAAAATTCCTGCCAAATCTAAGTCTGATTATGGTGTTTGCTTTGTCTCTTTAGACTGTGTTTCTTGCTTTTCAGAATGATTGTAAATCTTGGTTGAAAGCTGAACAGGATGTCTTGGGCAAAAGTAATTGCGAAAGTATGGTCAGAGAACATGCTTGTATGATTTCAGTTTTTAGATTTGTTTTTTGATCTAGGGTATGGTCTATGTTGGTGATTGTCCCACGTAAACTTGCAAAGAATATGCAGTCTGCTGTTGTTGTGATAAGTGTTCTATAAATGTTAATTAGATTCAGTTAGTCGATGGTGTCTGGTTCTTCTGTCTCTTTGATGATCTTCTATTTGTTGTATCTTTAACTGGGGGAGATATGTCGAGGTATGCAACTAATTATAAATTAGTCTATATTCTTTTCTCCAGGTCTATCATTTTTTTTTTTTTTTGCTTCATGTATTTTGAAGCTATATAGTGTGGTACATATACATGTAAGATTGTAATGACTTATTAGTGAATAGGTCTTTCAACCATTTGTATTGTCCCTTTTTCGTTTCTGACAATCTTTCTGGCTCTTTTTTTTTTTTTTAAACTTTATCCAATACTAATATGAGCAATCTAGGTTTCTTTTGATTAGTGTTTCCATGATACACTATTTTACGTTCCTTCACTCCAGTCTTCCAATATTACTATATTTACAATGGGTTTTTGTTGATACCATATACTTGGGTCATTTAAAAATTCATTTGGACAGTCTCTGTCTTTTAATCAATGTCTTTAAAACATT
Source organism: Sus scrofa (assembly GCF_054392235.1). NCBI lineage: Eukaryota > Metazoa > Chordata > Mammalia > Artiodactyla > Suidae > Sus > Sus scrofa. The sequence goes on from NC_139388.1 coordinate 44,848,882, forward strand.
TGTATTTAATGTATTATTGGTAGGTTTGGATACATGCCTACCACTTTTGTTTTGTAAGTTTAAAAAAAAATCATATGCACTTATACATGCATATGTGTGTGTATTATTTGTATTGTGGTAAAATACATAACAAAAATGTATCAACCACTTTAAATCTACTATTCATGATGTTGGTATTGATTATATTCACAGTGTTGAATAACTATCACCACTATCTATTTTCCTTACTTCTTCACCATCCAAAAGAAATTCCGCACCCATTAAATAATAACACCTCATTTCTCCCTACTCTCAGCCGCTGGTAACCACGATTGTACTTTTTGTCTCTATGAATTTACATAGTATTAAATACCTCATATAAGCGAAGTCATACAATATTCCTTATTTTGATGCTGGCTTATTTCACTCAGCATAAGACGTTTAAGGTTCAACCATGTCGTAGCATGTATCAGAATTCCATTCCTCTTTGTGGTTGAATAATATTCCTTTGTATGTATAGACTACAATTTAAAAATTCATTATTTTGTTGATGAACATTTGTTTCACATTTTGGTTGCTATGAATAATGCTGCTATGAAACTTGGTATACCTGTTTGAGTCCCTGCTTTCAGTTCTTTGGGGGTATATACCTAGATGATGAATGATATGGTAATTCTATTATGGTTAACTTTTTGAGGAAATGCCAAAATGTTTTCCACTGAAGTGCACTGATTTACATTTTAACAACAATGCACAAGTGTTCCAATTTCTCTACGTCCTTGTCAATGCTTGTTAATTTTTGTGTTCTGATGAATGCGAGATGATATCTCATTGTGGTTTTGATTTACTTTTCACAGTAACAATGATATTGATCATATTTTCAGTATTTATTGGTCATTTTTATACCTTCTTTGAAGAAATATCTATTCAAGTCCTTTGCCCATTTTTTTTTTCTTTTTGCCATTTCTAGGGCTGCTCCCTTGGCATATGGAGGTTCCCAGGCTAGGGGTCGAATCGGAGCTGTAGCCACTGGCCTACGCCAGGGCCACAGCAACGCAGGATCCGAGCCATGTCTGCAACCTACACCACAGCTCACAGCAACGCCGGATCCTTAACCCACTGAGCAAGGCCAGGGACCGAATCCGCAACCTCATGATTCCTAATCGGATTCGTTAACCACTGAACCATGACAGGAACTTCTTCTTTGTCCATTTTTAAATTGAGTTGTTTGTTTTTGTTGATGTTGAGTAGTAGGAGTTCTTTATATGTTCTGGATATTACTCTTATTAGATATACAATTTGAAAATATTTTCTCTCATTCTGTAGGTTGTCTTTTCAATCACTAAATAATGTTTTTGATGCAGAAAAATTTTAATTTTGATGAAGTCCAAATTATCTATTTTTATTTTGCCTATTAGCAGCAATATATACACTTGATGACATATCTAAGAAATCATTGTCAAATGCGATGTCATTTTTTTTCCCCAAGAGTTATATAGCTGTTGCCCTTTTGTTTAGGTCTTTGGTTTATTCTGAGTCCATTTTTATATATAGAATAAAATAAGGCCACAGCTTCGTTCTTTGGCTTGTTGATATCCATCCAGTTTTCCCAGCACATTTTTTTGAAAAGATTGTTCTTTTCCCATTGAATGGTATTTGTAACCTTGTCACACATCATTTGCTATCATATCTAAGGGTTCATTTCTGGGCTCGCTATTCAGTTTCATTGGTCTATTTGCCTGTCTTTATTCCAGTATCACATTGCATTGATTACAGCAATTTTAAATTAAATTTTATAATCAGGAAGTGTGAGTTCTTCCTGTTCTAGTTTTTCAAGATTATTTTGGCCATTTTGGGGTCCCTTGAGATTCCAAATTAATTTTAAGATGAGTTAATATTTCTGCAAAAAAAAAAAAAAACACGCCATTGGATTTTGAGGGGGATTACATCGACTGTCTTAATATTAAGTCTTCCAATTTATGAACACAAGATATCTTTCCATTTATTTATTTCTCCTTCAATTTCCCTCAGAAATGTTTGATTGTTTTTAGTATATGTCTTTTGTCTCTTTGGTTAAATATATTCCTGAGAACAGTTGACCCTTGAAAAACATGGGGGTTAAGGACACTGGCCTCCACACAGATGAAAATCTATGTTTAAATTTATAATTGGCCCTCCATAACCAAAGTTCCATATCCATGGATTCGACCAACCATAGATTATATAATATTGCTGAAGAATTTATTGAAAAAAAATCCACATATATGTGAACCTGCACAGTTCAAACCTATGTTATTCAAAGACCAACTGTATTTTACTTATTTTTTGAGTCTATTATAAGTAAAAATGCCTTAATTTCCTTTATGGATTGTTCATTATTAGCATAGAGAAATACAACTGTCTTTGGGCTTTGATTTTCTATCTTGCAACTTTGCTGAATTCATTTTTTAGGTCTAACAAGTTTATTTGTGTAACATTTAGGTTTTCTATATGTAATATCATGTTATGTCATGATACAGTTGACTTTAATTCTTCCTTTCAAATTTGAATGCCTTTTATTTATTTTTCTTGCTTAAATGCTCTGGTTATTGATTTATAGTAAAATGTTGAATAAAAATGGTGGGAGCTGACATCTTTATCTTGTTTCTGATGTATGGGAAAAAGTTTTTAGCCTTTCACCATGTTAGTTGTGGCTTTTTCATATATGGCCTTTATCATACTGAATAATTTTTCGTCTATTACTTATTTGTTAAATTTTTTATCATGAAATGACTTTGAATTTTGTCAAATGCTTTTTCTGTATCAATTGAGATAATGTGTATTATTTTCTTTTATTTCTATTTATATGGTCTATATATTGATTGATTTATGTATGTTGAACCATCCTTGCATTCTGGGAATAAATCCCACTTAGTCCTCATGTATATTCCCTTTAACATGCTACTAAATTGAATTTGCTGATATTTTGTTGAAGAATTTTATATCAATATCTTTAAAGAAAATTGCTCTGTACCTTTAGCTTTACTATTGGAACAATACTGACCACATAGAATGAGCTAGCAAGAGGCCCCCACTCTACAATTTTTTGGAAAAGCTTGAGAAAGATTGATGTTTCCTAAGTTTTTTTCATTCTTCTCTTTCCCCTTCTCTGCCTTATTTTGGATATTTGAATATATATTGTTATTTCACTTTACTTTTTCTTGCATTAAAAATTGAAATGAAGTTTATATAACATAAAATTAACATTTGGCTGCAAGAATCAAAATAGAATGTTACTGGCATATAGACATATAGACAAGTGGAATAACACTGAGAGCCCAGAAATAAACCTATATTTTTATGGCCAATTAGTTTTTAGCAAAGGTACCAAGATTACTTAGTGGAAAAAAAAATGGTCTCTCAAAACTTTAGTTCATGTTTAAACCATCAGTACACCAAGAAAAAGAGCCGTCAACATGGACTGCCACTCTTCTTTTAAGTCATTTTATGAATAATTTACAGAAGTAAAAATAAAGGAACAATGGATATTAAACATTTTTATTGATTTTTTTTTTTTGTCTTTTTGTCTTTTTGTTGTTGTTGTTATTGTTGTTGCTATTTCTTGGGCCGCTCCCGCGGCATATGGAGGTTCCCAGGCTAGGTGTCCAATCGGAGCTGTAGCCACCGGCCTACGCCAGAGCCACAGCAACGCGGGATCCGAGCCGCGTCTGCAACCTACACCACAGCTCACGGCAACGCCGGATCGTTAACCCACTGAGCAAGGGCAGGGACCGAACCCGCAACCTCATGGTTCCTAGTCAGATTCGTTAACCACTGCGCCACGACGGGAACTCCTATTGATTTTAAAACATAGTAAAACCCAATTTTTCTTCCATTTGAAGGTATATAGACCTGAAATAGACAATTTTTTTAATGTAACTAATTCTTCATCAGCTGTTAGTTCTACTCCTAGGAACATATATCTATCTTGTAAATACTGCTTCCTGATTTCAAATCCATCTCTAATAGATGTTGTCTCATCTTTACCTCCACTTCTTGCACTTGCTTCATCAAAACCCTTTGCTTTGAGGAATTCCTAATGTGGTGCAGCAGAAGTGAATCCGACTAGTAACCATGAGGTTGCAGGTTTGATCCCTGGCCTCCATCAGTGGGTTAAGGATCCAGCGTTGCCTTTTGCTGTGGTGTAGATCACAAAAGCAGCTCAGATCCTGTGTTGCTGCAGCTGTGGCGTAGGCCAATGGCTATACCTCCAATTTAACCCCTAGCCTGGGAACCTCCATATGCTGTGGGTGCAACCCTAAAAAGAAAAAAGAAAAAAACAAAAAACAAAACCCTTTGCTCACAACATTTTCTTTGTTCCAAAATTATCAAACATTGTCATTTCTACACTAGGCATACATTCCTATCCTTCAGCCTTTATCCATTTATGAATCATATCAAGTAAATCTTGGTGCCAAGTATCAAAGAAGATGAAAGAATACCATCATACATCCTATAGCAAAACAAGATGATTCAGGCTTATTGGCATGAAATACTTGATGATAAAGTTCTTTCTGTTGAATGACTATTCATGGGAGAAACTGTATTTCCTTTTTGTTCTTAAAAATATATTGTTCATGTAATGGTTCTTGAGTTAGTGAAAACTTATTTGAAGACTCAGAGTCAGGGAGCTCTAGCTCCATGCTGCCTGCGTTACTCCATGTCAACTCCCTGAATTTCTCCTCCCCAGGCCCTTGGAAAAGCATCCTATGGCCTGGCCTGCTCAACATAGTTTCCCTTCCTAAGCTTTCTGAGGTAGATCTAATTTGACAGATCAGTTTTTGAGAGTTTTGTAATGAAGAGTCAGAAGAAAAGGAAGTTAGAAAGAAACTGCTAAAAGAGGGTTTGTTTTGCTGTGGGCATTAGAGAAGTTTTGAGGAGTGTAGCTTGGGAACAAAACTATTAGGTGAGGGCAGAATTGGAAGAAAGAAAAAAATAACTCAAAAGCGTTGTTAGGGCTGTGTGTCCTTGAGAAATGTAAATAAAGGACTTGCTACTTTATTTCGAAATTATTTCAAAAAATGGTCTCGAACTAATGATGCTGGGACAACTGACATCCACACAGAATTAAACTGGATCTGTAGCTCATGTCACGTATAAAAGCTAATTCAGGGAGTTCCCGTTGTGGCCAGTGGAAAAAAATCAAACTAGGAGCCATGAAGTTGTGTATTTGATCCCCGGTGTTGCTCAGTGGGTTAAGGATCCGGCGTTGCCGTGAGCTGTGGTGTAGGTCGTAGACGTGGCTTGGATCCTGCGTTGCTGTGGCTGTGGTGTAGGCTGGTGGCTGTAGCTTCGATTCGACCCCTAGCCTGGGAGCCTCCATATGCTGCAAGTGCGGCCCTAAAAAAGGCAAAAGATTAAATAAATAAATAAAAGCTAATTCAAAATTGATCAATGATCTAAACATAAGAACTAAAACCATAAATCTCTTTAGAAGTACACATGGGGGGAAATATTCATGACCTTGGATTTGGCAGTGGATTCTTAGGTATGATACTAAAAGCATGCGCAGCAAAAGAAAAAATAGGGTACATTGGACTCCATCAAAGTTAAAAACTGTTGTGTATCCAAGTGTGTTGTAAGGAGTCATTATATTACTTACCTTTTTTTTTTTTTTGGTGATCAGTCAGGTGTGGACATAGCATAACACTGCAGAGAGGCATACAAGAGTGAAAGAGCAGACTCAGCCAAGCAGCTGGGGAGTCAGGGGAGAGAGCATGAAGACCTATGTGTAAGTGCCTTTATTGGGGTCAGGATGGAATAGACAAGCAAAAAGCATGAGAGTATTCCAGCAGTGTGTTTGAATGTCACTGGACCGCAGTCAGGGGAGGGCAAGAGGGGGAAATTGTGGTGGGGCCAGCATTCCCATGCTGGTGCATCTAGGTTTCTTGGATGGGTGCTGAAGACCTGTTTGTGACAATAATACTAAGGCATCAGGAAAATATGAAATTTTAAAAAATCATAGAGGAGTTCCTCTTGTGGCGCAGTGGAAACAAATCCGACTAGTATCTGTGAAGACGCCTGTCTTTTTATTTTTCATTTTTCATTTTATTTTATTTTATTTTATTTTATTTTTGGTCTTTTTGCCATTTTCTAGGGCCGCTCCGGTGGCATATGGAGGTTCCCAGGCTAGGAGTCTAATCGGAGCTGTAGCCACCGGCCTACACCAGAGCCACAGCAACGCGGGATCCGAGCCACATCTGCAGCCTACACCACAGCTCACGGCAACGCCGGATCCTTAACCCATTGAGCAAGGCCAGGGATCGAACCCGAGACCTCATGGTTCCTAGTCGGATTCGTTTCCGCTGCACCACGACTGTGGTGTTTCCAGACGCCTGTTTGATCCCTGGCCTCCCTCAGTGGGTCAGAGGTCACAGAGGCAACTAGGATCCCGTGTTGCTGTGGCTGTGGTGTAGGCCAGCAGCTGTAGCTCCAATTCCAACCCTAGCCTGGGAACTTCCATAAGCCAAAGGTGTGGCCCTAAAAAGCAAAAAAATAAAAAAAAATAAAAAAAAATAAACTTACAGAAGGAAAAAATCTTTTCAAACTGTATGTCTTGGTCGAGCAAGTGTCCAGTACACAGAATATATAATGAACTCAGGCACTTCAACAACAAAAAGACAAATAACATAATTCTTTAGCTTTGATTGTATTGTACAGTTTGTTTACTGATTGCTCTAGGATACATATGTATACATATACACACACACTTCTTATAGTTAAATAATATAATTAAATAATATTTCATTACTTGAAGTGGGAAATGGAAGCTTTAACCTTCCCTCGTTTATGTTGTTTTCATATGTTATTACATTTACATCAGAAAGGCCATGGATGTTATACATTCTGCTTTCAACCTATGTATATTAAAAGGAACTTGAGAGGAGAAAAATAGCCTATGATATTTATTTAAGTATTTTCATCGCTATTACTTGTCCTTTATTTACGATGTTCCAAATGTCCCCTGATATCATTTCCCTTCTTCCTGAAATGCTTGCTTTAGCATTTCTCTTATATCAGTTTAGTGGCTGTAATTCTCTTAGATTTCTTTAATCTGAGAATGTTTAGATTTTGCTTTTACTTTATGCCTGAAGGATTATTTTCGCCAGATAGGATGGTAAGTTGAGAGCCATCTTTTTCAGCTCCTTAAAAACATGGTGCTACTTTCCTCCGGTCGCCGTGTTTTTTTTGATTATTTTGTTCTTTTAGAACTCCATAGTCATGCCAATAAATATTTCTCTATAAAAATGTATATTCTTTCTTGGGCACCTTCAACATGTTTTTCTTTGTGTTCATTTTTCAACAGTTTAATGATGTATCTAGGCAAGGGCTTCTTTAAGTCTGTCCTTTTGGGTTTCATGAGCTTCTTAAATCTGTACCTTTATGTATTTCATCAAATTTGTGAAATTTTCTGCCATGATTTCTCTATCTATCTATCTATCTATCTATCTATCTATCTATCTATCTATCTAATCAACATTAGATTAATTAGTTAAATAATATTTCATTACTTGAAGTGGAAAATGGAAGCTTTAACCTTCCTTCATTTATATCATTTTCATATGTTATCACATTTACATCAGAAAGGCCACTGATGCTGTACATTCTGCTTTCAACCTATGTATATTAAAAGGAACTTGAGAGGAGAAAAATAGCCTATTATATTTACTTAAGTATTTTCTACCTTCTTTTTCTTCTTGTGGGCCTTTAATAATAAGATTGCTAGATCTTGGAGTTCCCATTGTGGCTCAGCAGGTTATGAACCTGACTAGTATCCATGAGGATGTGGGTTCGATCCCTGGCCTTGCTTGTGGGTTAAGGATCTGGCATTGCCATGAGCTGTGGTGTAGGGCACAGACTTGGCTCAGATCTGGTGTTGCTGTGGCTGTGCCTGTGGCCAGCAGCTATAGCTCCAGTTCGACCCCTATGCTGGGAGCTTCCATATGCTGCAGGCCCAGACCTTAAAAAAAAAAAAAAAAAAAAAATTAGATCTTTTGTATTTTCCCACTTTCCCTTTGTCTCCATTTTTTCAATTATTTTTTTCTCTGTTGTCCACAGTGATAATTTTTGTTGATCTACTTTCAAGTTCAGTGACTCTTTCCTCCATCATCTCCAAAGAATTTAAAAAGATTTGTTTTTATATTTTTTAGTTGTAAAAATAAATTTCATTTTATTTTTAATATATCTTCTTTTTCTGTTCTGAGACTTTCTAGATTTCCATTCATTTCAAAAGTGTTTCTTTTTTTTTTTTTTTTTTTTCGTTTTTGCCCATGCCCATGGTGTGCTGAAGTTCCTGGGTCAGGGAACTTGTTCCACAGCAGTGACTTGAGCCACATCAGTGACATTGGACCCTGAACCTGCTACTACCTGGGAACTCCTAAGAGTGTTTCTCCTTATCTCATGGAACATAGTTATAATACCTGCTTTAAAATCTTTTTTTTTTGGTGATAGTTCCAACACTATGAAACCTCAGGTTTGGTGTCTACTAATTGTCTTTTTACTTGAGTAATAGAGAAATTTTCCTGAGTCTTCATGTTCGATTAATTTTGGAATGTATCTTGGTCATTTTAAATATTATTCTAGACTCTGGATCTTGTTTAAATCTTTTGAGGAATGTTTATTTCTGTTCTGGTTTGTTTTGTTTCGGAAGGCAGTCAAGCCAGGTAACTTCAGACTGAAAGCAGATTCTGGTTCCAACTTAAATTCTCTTTTTGAGGCTTTTATAGGCCTATTCAGATCTGTTCCCACATGTGTCACCCAGTGTCCTGTCTGGGACCTGGGAAGTGGTCTATGCTGCAGTGTCATCCTAAAAGCCTTTGGTACGCTGCTTAAGGTCAGACCCAGGCAAGTGCAGCTTGGTGCAAGCCGAGAAATTCACACAACTTCGTAGGATCACATGCTTAGACTTTCTTCTCTTTACAATCTCAACGCTTACCTGCTCCCAGGGACTTTCTATCCTGGTCTTCCTACTAGTTTTCTTGCTCTGCTATTCCTTTCCTACAACTGCATCTACCATTAGAGGCTACTGGCAGGGTGATGGAGGGGAAAATGGAATATGGATTCTTCTCATGCTTTTGGTCAGGGAAGGTTTTCCTTCCTTCTTAGTTTTATACCCTAAAGCCACTGTTTCTGCTGTGTCACTGTAGGATTGCCTTGAGGCTGAAGCAGAAAAGAATGAAACACCAGCAAAGAAAGAAAAGTTGGAGAATTTCTCCACTGGCTTTGATTGTAGGATCCGCTTTTATGCTTTTCTAATCAGAAATGCAGGACTTAGCTTGGACCTTTTTCTGACTGTTGCTGGTGCAGTGGTCTAAGTTTTAGACTGCCTTTGAGTTCAGGCTGGAGAAACCAAAGTAGGGAGGGAAATTAAAGATATTAAAACTATTAATACTATTAATAGTATTGGTACTACTTGGGTGGCATTTTGATATTTTTTTCCTTATCCAATTTGCCTGCTACCATTGCCTTTTCAAAACCCTGAGATCACTTTTTTATCTATTCTGTGCAGGGTCTTAGTTGTCGTCAGTGAGAAAAACAAGAGTGGAATAGGTTTATTCCACATTAAGTAGAACTAGAACCCAAGTAGTATTTTTTTTTTTTTTTTTTTGTCTTTTCTAGGGCCGTACCTGCGGCATATGGAGGTTCCCAGGCTAGGGTTCGAATCAGAGCTGTAGCCACTGGCCTCTACCACTGCCACAGCAACGCCAGATCCGAGCTGCACCTGTGACCTACACCACAGCTCATGGCAATGCCGGATTCTCAACCCACTGAGCGAAGCCGGGAATTGATCCCATAGCCTCATGGTTCCTAGTCAGATCCATTAACCACTGCGCCACGACGGGAACTCCCCAAGTCGTTTTTCTTATCCCCATTTTATGTTTGAGAAAACTGATCTTTCAAAAGATAATCTTACTTTGTTTTCTTTTCTTTTGTTTCTCTCTGGAGTAGAACAATAGTACTAAATAACAGAACTAGGGTATTCGCCTTATCGTCTTATTTCCTTAGTTCCTAATCTGCCCACGCACTGCCAGTTCAAGCAGTCTCTATCCAGTCTGGAGAGGTGAGATAGAGACCAAAGTACAGATGTCTTGAGCTGTTTTGGCTCATTCCTAGATGAATTACGTTATCAAAATCTCTTGATTGGAAGTCCAGAAAGTCTATATTCTATTATTTATTTGGCTTTGATCCTTTGATCTCAAAATTTCTTTAAAAAGACTAGATTGGAGTTATCACTGTGGCATAGTGTGTTAAGAATCCAACTGCAGTGGCTCAGGTCACTGTGGAGGTGCAACCCGATCCCTGGCCTGGTGCAGTGGGTTAAAGGAACTGGCATCGCTGAAGATGCTGTACAGATATCTACACACTGAAAGTATCTCGAACGAACCTTCCTGCACTGACATTCTTCCATTCTATGGCAGAAGAGGTCTTCTAGAAACTCAGGAAAGGGAAAGACCTTAGGAGACTGGGACCTAAAAGTATTATGCTTGGAGGTCCCGTCGTGGCTCAGTGGTTAACGAATCCGACTAGGAACCACGAGGTTTCGGGTTTGATCCCTGGCCTCGCTCAGTGGGTCAGGGATCCAGCATCATTGTGAGCTGTGATGCAGGTTGCCGACGCGGCTCGGATCCACATTGCTGTGGCTCTGGCGTAGGCCGGCGGCTACAGCTCCGAATCGATCCCTAGCCTGGGAATCTCCATGTGCTGCGGGAGCAGCCCTAGAAAAAGCAAAAAGACCAAAAAAAAAAAAAAAAATGAAAGAAAAAAAAATGAAAGTATTATTCTTGTGTAAGATGAATGGGACTCAAGTTCTGTCCTGCCTGGTGATGAAGCAAGGGTTTTAACATAGGGAAGGAGTAAGGCTGTGTTAGACAACTCCTGTTTTTGCGGCTTCTGGCGCTCCTTTTTCCTTCTGGTTACATCAGAGTCAACCATCCCACCCATACATACTATTCTTGTATTTCTATGAGGCCGTGTCCTCCTCTGGCTGGGGGATGGACATGAGACTCACTGGAAAGTTGGCACAGTTCAGCCTCTCTGTCATAGGGATTGGTGTAAGGACAGCCACATGACTTAAGCCGACGAATCATAGCTTTTATTCTGGAACTGTTATGAAAGAGGAGCTTTATTTTTCTTCAGCATTTATTACATTAACAGTCTAATGTTCTCCATAGTCCCCTTTGCCTTAAGGAGGGAAGAGCTTCTGGAGGATGCAACCAGGGCAGTAGGGCCCGGAGCCCAGGAGATGGGGAGAGACAGAGCCTTAAAGACATTGTTTGAGGGACCTCCCATCATGGCGCAGTGGAAACGAATCTGACTAGGAACCATGAGGTGGCAGGTTCCATCCCTGGCCTCGCTCAGTGGTTAAGAATTCGGCATTGCCATGAGCTGTGGTGTAGGTTGCAGACTCAGCTTGGATCCCACGTTGCTGTGGCTGTGGTGTAGTCCGGCAGCAACAGCTATGGTTGGACCCCTAGTCTGGGAACCTCCTTATGCCGTGGGTGGGGCCCTAAAAAGGCAAAAGACAAAAGACAAAAAAAAAAAAAAGATATTGTTTGAGACTAGATTTAGCCATGATAGAAGTCAACTACTCTTCATATTTTCATTTCCATACAACAAAAAAAGTCTCTTTGAGCTTAGAGCAGCATGAATTGAATTTCTTTCAGCAACCCAGACTGGTACCAGAGTGGCTGAGAGGAATGTACAGCAATATAGCAATGGGAAGAAGCTGAAAAGAACCTGGAAATGTGGGGGACTGTGGAGGAGACACTGAGATCCTTACAGCAGAGGTGATTTTGCAGGAGTAATGAGAAATGAAGACGGCTTAAGAGAAGATTTTGGTGAGATCTGGGACTCTTTGTTCTGCCATGCCATGCCATTTGATTTTTTTTCCTAGGACAAGGGAGAATGAGGAGACACCTCAACAGGGCTGATGCAGCATCAGATTTTCGAAGGATGCCCATTGAGCTGGCATCAAGCCCTGGGCAGAGAATGGAGCAGAGACCCCCCTAAAGTAAGGACTGAGTAAGCTTTGGGTTCCCCTCTGACTCTGCTATAATAGTGCACTAAATGGCCAAATTTTTTTTTTTTTTTTTTTTTTTTTTGGTCTTTTGTCTTTTGAGGGCTGCACCTACAGCATAGGGAGGTTCCCACGTTGCTGCTGGCCTACATCAGAGCCATAGCCATGCCAGATTTGAGCCACGTCTGTGACCTACACCACAGCTCAGGGCAACGCCGGATCCTTCACCCACAGAGCAAGGCCAGGGATAAAACCCACAGCCTCATGGTTCCTGGTTGGATTCGTTTCCTCTGCGCCAAGACGGGAACTCCAAGTGGCCAAATCTTATGCCAGTGCATTCTTCTCCAGCACCCTGGAAAAGACAGCATCTCCGTTTAAAACTTGTGGAGTGTGAGGACCCAGGTTCTAGCCCCTGCCATGCCTCCCCCTTACTAGCTGTGGCAATCTTAGGACAAGTCATTTAGCTTCTTGGCTTTATTAGTTTCCTCAGAGATCTTGAGGGTTTTTTCATTTGTTTGTTTGTTTATTTACATTTTAGTGCCCACCCTATTTAGTTGACATGATCCTTTGGCTGTTCCAGGATGGGCTGTCTGGGAACGGGCTTTGGGAATAAGGTGAGTTAGGTCAATTCAAGGGAAGGTTTCTTGAGAGCTTCTTAGGATGCTTCTATTCCCCTTTCCTGAGCCCTGCCATATTGCAGACTTGGTCTCCAAGCGCTTCATGGGAAGATAAAGCTTCCTGCTTCCAAAGAACTCTGCTCTGGGACCCCTTGGTGAGGAAGGTGGCTTCAATTCAAATACATCTAGGATTAGGCAATACGAGATCATAAATTGGATGAGGTCATGGCTATCCTATAAAGTAGTGAGCTCTCCATCTCAAGGAGGGTTCAAGCCTCTAAATAAATACCTGTAACAGGGGCCATGGAGAGTGCCATTTCTTTCTTCTGTAGAAAGCAGCTCAGGACCTGCCCTGTTTTGGATACTATGGTCAGATCTGCCCACTCTCTCAATCCTTCAAGAATGAGTATTTCCCACTGTTGGTGGGAATGTAAATTGGTACAACCACTATAGAAAACAGTCTGCAGGTTCCTCAGGGGAAAAAAAAAATCTAGAAATACCATATGATCCAGCAATGCCCCTCCTGGGCATATATCTGGACAAAACTACAATTCAAAAGATACATGCACCCTTAATATTCATAGCAGCACTATCCACAACAGCCAAGACATGGAAACAAGCTCAATGTACATTGGCAGATGAATGGATTGAGAAGATGTGGTACATATATGCAATGAATACCACTCAGCCATAATAAAAGACAAAATAATGCCATTTGAAGCCACATGGATGCAACTAGAGCTTCTCATACTGAGTGAAGTAACTCAGAGAGAGAAAGACAAATACCATATGATGTCAATTGTATGTGAAACCTAACATGTGGCCCTCATGAACCTATCCATTGACATAGAGAACAGACTTGTGGTTGCTAGGGGGGAGGGTGCGGGAGAGGGATGGACTGGGAGTTTGGGGTTGGTAGATGCAAGCTATTACATTTAGAATGAATAAATAATGAGGTCCTGGAGTATAGCACAGGGAACTCTATCCAATCTCTTGGAGTAGAACATGATGGAAGATAATATGAAAAAAAGAATTGATATCTGTGTGTGACTGGGTCACTGTGCTGTGCAGCAGAAATTGGTGCTATGCTGTAAATCAACAATACTTTAATAAAAACATTAGAAAAAAGAAATGTGTATTCCTATTTGTCATCTGTGCGATGCCCTCACATTAAAGACTTAAAAGTGTGTTTTCTCATGACAGGTTTGCTGTTGCTTTTTTTTTTTTTTTTTTTTTTTTTTAGTACTTTTTTGGATTTTCAAAAGCCCAGCTTCTCCCCCCGACTCCTTATCCCTCCTATCCCCTGCTTTCTGGTTCACAATATCCAAACACATTGCCCTGCATAAGTCATGATGAAGAAATCTACAAGAAACAATTCACGCCACTTGCTAATCAGTTTCATAATGGAGGCTCTCTCTGCTGCATGTGAGGGAGACAAATTAAAAGGCCACCGAGAGCTCCCAGAAATCATCTGTTCCTGTTAGCAAAGTGAATATTAATGAAAAACAAAATTGAGTTCCTCTTGTGTCTGATTTTCATCAAATTGTACAGGTATTCAAAAATAGCTGTAGAAATCCTATCCATTAGTTGATAATTCAAAATAACGTTGGCCTCTGCTCTGTTCCTCTTACCTCTCTTGTGGGCAGGAAAGCCAGTCACCTTGCCCGGCCCATTGTGTCTGGAGAATCGACAATAGAGCTACTTTGGTTCTCTTTATGGACCAAATATCTAGACAGTGGATGTGGGTGTTAAGTCAAGGATATGCTTGGGTGGGAGGAGGAGCGAGAGGGGCACCAGGGCTTTTGGCCTCCAGGGTAGCGAGGGTCAAGTTGCCCAGGGGACCAGTGATCTGAGTTCTCTAGGATGCAAGTCCTTCCAGGGAAAAGCGTGCTCCGGGGCCTGCTGCCCCCGTAGAGGAGCATGCGAGGCTGCTCCATGTGCATCTTCTGAGCGCCTGTCTGCCTTGGCCCAGCTGTGAGCAGCTCAGCAGGGGAGCTTTGCAGGATGGGGAGGCTCTGAGATTCCCTGGATGCGCTTCGCATCCCCACAGCTCATGAGGACCACATTTAGTGACCACTTTCGGGATCAGAGGGAAGGGCGTGGAGCGTCCCATCATTCGATTGCTAGAATGGGGCTGAGATTTACGGGGCAGAGCCCAGAGGGAACCAGAGGTTCTGGTGAGGTGGAGGCAAGGACCCTCTTGGTCTATGCAGGCCCCCACCCCCAGTCAACTCCAGGACATGTTAGGTCTCTAGGGAAAGGAGAAGGAGGAGAAAATACGGGCTTAGGCAAGGTACCTGGGCAGACCCAAATGACAAATAGGTCTAGATCCCCTGTTGTGCCGAGGGCTGACTTTTTTTTTTTTTTTTTTTGGTCTTTTTGCCTTTTCTAGGGCCACTCCCAAAGAATGTGGAGGTTCCCAGGCTAGGGGTCGAATCGGAGCTTTAGCCACTGGCCTACGCCAGAGCCACAGCAACGTGGTATCTGAGCCGTGTCTGCGGACTACACCACATCTCACGGCAACGCCAGATCCTTAACCCACTGAGCAAGGCCAGGGATTGAACCCGCAACCTCATGGTTCCTAGTCGGATTCGTTAACCACTGCGCCATGACGGGAACTCCTGAGGGCTGACTTTTAATCCCCAGGGACTTCCGCTATCCAGATATCCCCAGATGTCACCGGACTTTGGGTAGAAATGAAGGGCTGCTCATGCCAGATGGAAAATGGTCCTCTCATTGTGCCCACCTGCCCTCTGTGGATGGCCCCACTTCCCTCCCAGTGTTTGTGGCATCCTCTGTGGCTGCCTTGTTTGTGCTCCCACACAGTCCATGTGGCCTTGGCCCTGTCCCCCTCCCACCTCAGGGGATGCTGTGTCCACTGGACACCTGTCATCTCCAGCCAGCTTCTATCAGGTGTCACACCTGACAGGGTAGGTAGGACCCAGGGAGAAGCTGCACCAGTCCCTGCGGTGTGGTCAGGATCTCAGGGAACAGCTCCCAGGCTGGGGACCCTGCTTCCTGATGCTCCTTGCTGTACCCTGTAACCTGAGGGGACATCATCAGTGAAGTTCACCTTTCCCACCAGGAGTGTGTCTGGACTTCCCGAAGTCACTAGTCCCCCGCATCATGTTGTGATGTGTGCAGAAGTGACGAGGCGCCCCTCTATAGGAGGCAGCTCGAGTCTCTGGGGCTGGGCTGGGTCAGAACCAATTCTTGCTCCCTCCTCCCTGCTCCCAGTGCCTGGACCACATGGATCAGCACGTCCACTGCCTCCTGCAGGGGCTGCTCTGGCCTCCTCACTCTGTGCAGACCAGTCTCCCAGGCTGACTCACAGCTTCCCTGTTTGCCTCCAATATGGGACTTCGGAGTTGGCCTTTCCCGGGGCTTTGACTTGGGTCTTTAGTTTCACTAACCAGTCCCACAACCCCTTACAACATGGAGACGGTGTCCCCGATAGTTAGGGATGCTTCAGGCTGCAAGGAACAAAGCTCAGCAATGGGTGCAGAGACACAGGGTGCTTATTTTTCTTAGGCAGCCATTATTTTTGATACAGATGCTTCAGTGTCTGAACCATGTCATTGTCCTCTGTTTTTCTACCCCATCCTCCCTGGCTTGTGGGTGGTGGTGGCTCATCCTGGAGGGATGGTTGCTAAAGCATCAGGCATCGTATCTATGTTCAAAGCAGGAAAAATCAAAGGGCACTGTCAACTGCAACTTTTCTGTTTGTCTGGGAAAGACTGGCAAATTTCTCTCACCCGGCTAAGGTTGCTGGGGACGGCCCATGTGTTGGCTGAGTTTTTTACAGAGCAGTGCGGTTGTGGCAGGCTCAGGGCATTATTCCGTGTAACAACCCACTGCATGCCAGACCCAGTCTTAGACTTTTCAGGGAGGACGGGAGTGGATGTCAGGTAGCCTGGGAGAAACTCGGGGCCAAAGGGCTGCAGACCCACACAGGCCCTTCCTGGCAAAGGCTGCGGATCCCCTAAGCAGGGACTGTGGATCATCTGGCCTTAGGGCATGCCCGGATTCCATGACCTACTAATTATGCTTTTACTGGGCTGGGGGCCGAGATGACCCAAACTGGGTCTGACTGTGTCCCTCCCAGTCTCCCTCCTCTGGGGGCCGGCCCCCATCTTCCTGCAAACATCAGCTAAAAGGGGCTGAGACACCGCCTCTTTCTGTGTGGGGTGGCGCTCCAGCCCACATCTTGCATTCAGGCCTGGCTCTGCAGACGGCTGGCTGGCTGGCAGTCAGTCGCCTCCAGGTGACCAGTGCAAAGTAAGTGGGACCTTTGCAAACCCTTGGAAGACATGTTATTTTTCTCTGCCTGTGTAATTGTTGAGAAGGGAACCAGAGGAGATGTTCTCATTAATTAGAGCAGGTATCTGAGGATGCCACCGCGTGCTGGACTCAGGACCCGAATCCAAATGCCCCACTTATCCGCTTCCACCACGCGACCCCGAAGCACCCGTCTCCTTCCCTGCATTCGGATTTGTGTGTAAACTGCAGCCTGTGACCGAAGCCTTATTAGCTGGTCACAATTTTACTTTTAAATGGACCATTAACCTACTCCGAAACCAGGAGCGCACTGATAATGTAATACCGCGGGATCCTGTCGGGCCCTGGAGCGAACCAGGTCAGAGACCACATCTATTTCTCTCCATTATCCTGTGGACATCCTCACCCCTGGACTCTACAGCCTAGAAAGACTTGTTTAAAAATCTTGCTTGCTCATGCCCGTGATGCTGCTGACTTGGACAAGTCACTTTGCCACCGTCCCCACCCCACTCCGCCGCCCCCGACCTCAGAGTCCCCACCATCAACGTGGGATGAGCGTGTGTGTTGTGTTGTTTTGTTTTTTTTTTTTAAGTCTCTTTGAACATCAGGGAGATGTGAAGATGCAGAGATGAAGTGCCTAGACTAGCCTAGACCCCACTCCATCCTGGGCTGCCTGCTCTTGGGTACGTCTTGCAGCTCCTCCTCCGAGAATGCAAACAGAGCCCTGGGTAAAGGTCCCCAAGACGGAGATAAGAGGCCCTTTCAGCCCCTTGGGTCTTCTCAGCAGAACTCCTGCTTGCCTGGAATTCCATCCACTCTTGGCAAAGCAGAACTTCCTGTCTCCAAGGGAGAGGGGCTTATAAAAAGGCATAAAAATGAGGCTTCTAAAGACATCCTGGACGTCAACTAGATGTTGCAAAATTACATTTTGATGAGTTCAGTGTAAATGAACCAGAAACATATGGATTCAATTTCCCTTGGAATCCACATGGGTTTAAAAACCAAGGAGGCGGGGGAGAACGCATTTGGGGAAGAGCATTTTAGGTCTCACCAAACTCCCTGCATTTGTAAACAGCAGTTTGAGGTTGGTGATGATTGTGTCCCGGGCTGGGTTCCTTTCCTAATAATAGCATGTACAGGATGTCTTGCAGCAGCCTCACAAATGTGTCCAGAGAATAATACCCCAGCGCTACTCTCCCTACCCCTGCTCCAGGGCCTCCCTGGTCCCCTACTCGAGGTTTGATCCAACAGGGACCCTCTGTCCTTCTGTCTCTGCAAAGGTAAAGGGTTGCCAGGGCATAATCAGATTCACAAAATCAGTCCTGTCAAGTGTCACCAAACCAGTGCCTGTTTTGTCCCCCATCTGTCTATCCTGGGGATCACAGCAAGAGCTACTTCTTCACAAGGTGGGCAGCTGCACCCTGGCTTTAAAATAAGGGCCTTGAGCTTCGGCAATGTCACGTCCAAGTTGACGTTGCTAGGAGGAGCTTGGGTTAGAACTGCGGTCCGGGATTTCTGAATCGAGGTGCAGTGATGTCTCTACCATAAAGGATGCGCCCCTATTTCCTAATTTCAGAGACACCTAGGAGGGGTGTCTGTTCATCCGGAATTGCTACAAGGCAGGTCTCCAGAAGGCTGGCAAAGGAGCTAAATGGAGGGAGTTTTGCATTGTGCCCAGAGAAGGGTTAAGAATCCCCAGTGTTTTTCCTGGACATTTCTTGGGAGAAAGAACAGAGACGTGGAGGGAAAGAGGGAACTCACTGATATCCCAGACCCCTTCCCCTGTCCAGGGCAACCCCTTCTCCTCTGAGCCTTCAGGGAAGATTTTGACTTTCTAAAAGGTTTCTGGAGTTAAAGTTTGAGAGTCACGGATTTCGAGTGGCCTCCCATCCCTCTCCCACCAGTCCCCTTTTGGAACTGGTCCAGTGAGTCAGTGGCCTGGTTCTTGGCTTCCTCTCTCCTCTTTATGTTATGGGCTTCTGTGCCCACTCTCAGGTCTCTGGGGCTGTAGAGGAAGCCACATGTTTGGATACTTCTTGTGTGCTCAGCCCTGCCTCCAGGCAGGGGGGAAAACACAGCATGGGCACCCTGACTCCAGGAAGCTTCAAACGTTTTTGTTGAGAAGACAAAACCTCTCCCCAGGAGTCCCTTTGGAAAGGTAATGCGAGAAACAGAGCTGGCAGGCTCTGGGATCAGAGAGGCGACCCCGTGCCTCGATGTCCTCATCAAGGGTTGGCTTGAGAGAAGCCAGTTGGAGGGAGCTCCCTATGGGCCAGAACTTTGGAGGTGGTGTTTCCAAATGACCTCTCTCCCCTCAAGAAGGGATCAGAGCCTTCTTGGCTTTGGGCGGATGGAAGGAGCCCCAAGACTCCACTGCACTGCATCTCTAGGAGAAGCGTTGTCTGGATCCGACTAGGGACATCCTGCAAAGCCCAGCCAGGACGGAGCTGGGCTGGAGAGCCATCTGACTGTTATTAGGCTGTGCGACTTTCTTTATTGGCAAACAGACTGTCAGCAGCTTCTCCTTGCAGAGCAGCCCAGATGTGCTTACAAAGCGTTCTGTGTCCTCCCCATCCACACCCAGCCCCCACGCACACTGCCACTTTGCCAGACTTTGTCCTGGCCCCAGGGGTCCATCGGCAGCCAAAGGGAGGCTTCGTCAAGAGTCAGGGGGAGAGGGAGGCTGGCTCCTCTGGGGGGGGGGCCTCCATGCCCTCTCCCCCCTCACTTCATGAGCTTATGTCTCATTCCCACTGGCAGGGTTGGGGTGGGGAGGTGCCCCGGGGCAGGGCAGAGGAAGCCTGGCTCAGTGCACCGGGGGATGTGTTGGGGTGGGACTGACAAAATCCCAGGAATGAACTTACTGTCCCGCATGGTCCTCTGCATTTGTCATTTCTCCATGCTGCTAGGGAGATTTTCATCTCTGACTAGGTCTAAATCTCCTGTTTGAGAGACGTCGCATAGGAGAATTTCAGAAAATATGGAGGTTGCCAGCCTTGGCTTCAGTCCTTCGTGGAGGGGCTGGCCCCCAAGGAACTCACAGGATTGTTCAGGCAGCCCCCTGGTGCTTGTCCCCCACGATACAGGCAGGCTGGGATCAAAGGTACTTTGGCAGTTGCTTGTTGAAAGGGTAGGTTCTGAGTGCGACTTTGTGCCTGAACATACTGCCCCCTAGGGGTAAGTTTTGGAGCAACTGGAGTCCTATTATTTGGAAGTTTGTGGATTGTTTCCTTCCCATCCTATATGTATTACCTTTTATTTATTTATTTTTTATTCTTTTATTTATTTACTTTCTGGCTTTTTAGGGCCTCACCTGCAGCATATGGGGATTCCCAGACTGGGGGTTGAATCAGAGCTGTAGCCACCGGCCTACACCACAGCAGATCCGAGCTGCGTCTGCGACCTACACCACCGCTCACGGTGACACTGGATCCTTAACCCACTGAGTGAGGCCAGGGATCAAACCCGCATGCTCATACGATACTAGTCTGGGTCATCCCCCACTGAGCCACAACGGGAACTCCCTATTTTGGGCATCTTGAGTCCAAGATGGTTTGTATCCAGAAGGCAGATTGGTGGCATGAGGGGTCCTGGGCGGTGATGACTCCGACCTACTAAATCATCCAACTCCAGGATTTTTTTTTTTTTTTTTTTGGCTGTGCCCAAGATATTTGAACGGTCCCGGGCCAGGGACTGAATCTGCACAGCAATGCCCGGTGCCGCTGCTGTGCCAATGCTGGATCCTTAACCCGCTGCACCTCAAGAGAACTCCCCACCTCCAGGATTCTTGCCGTATCTGGACTTCTCATCATACCTGATACAAGTATTCTCTAGGCCTGTCAGACTTGGGTTTCCTCTGACTTGATGCTTGAATTGCTCTGATTGGTTCCTCAGCACAGGGTCCCGGTAAGCAGGGCATGGCAGGGCCATCACTGTGAGAAGTGCCCTCTTTATTCGTGCTCTTGTGCCACTGCCTCCCTCCGCTCAGATTGATAAGCGGATGGAGCCGGGAGGAGCCTGAACTTGTGCCTAGTCTTACCCCTGACTCTCTGGCCGGGTAAGCCAAGGTCAGAGGGCAGAGGCGACTTGGTGACTTGCTTTTGCTGCACGGAGAGGGTGGAGCTGGGGGAGAACGGGGCCCTCCCCCTCCTTGTCTGAGCCCTCGTCTGCTGCTTGGTCCTCTGCTATCTTGCTGTCTGTCTGTGTTACCTCTGTCCATGCATCTCCCCAGGCTTCCTTCTCCCGCTCTCTCCTCTGACCAAAACAAATTGACCCCTTTATTTAGAGCTGTGCGGGGCTGCTCTACTGGGGACTTTGTGGGCCTTAGAGGAGGCTGGGGTTTGCATGGGTATATTTACTCTTAATAACAAGCTCATATCTTAGATAATCCCCCTGCCCCAGGTATTTCTGCTCATCTGGGCTAAGTATACAAGCAGGAATCCAGGAGTTCCCGTTGGGGCTCAGTGGAAAGGAATCCGACTAATAACTATGAGGTTGCAGGTTAGGATCGCTCAGTGGGTTAAGGATCCTGCATTGCCCAGAGCTGTGGTGTAGATTGCAGATGGGGCTCAGATCTGGCGTTGCCGTGGCTGTGGTGTAGGCCGGCAGCTGTAGCTCCGATTGGACCACTAGCCTGGAAACCTCCATATGCATGGGTGTGGCCCTAAAAAAAAAAAAAAAAAAAAAAAAACAGGGATCTAAACAGATGTGGAGATTTAAAAATTAGAATGATGAGAGTTCCCTCTGTGGCTCAATGGGTTAAGAATCTGACTAGTAGAAAGTTTGACCCCTGGCCTTGCTCCGTGGGTTCAGGATCCAGCATTGCTGTGAACTGTGGTGTAGGTCACAGATGTGGCTTGGATCCCATGTGGCTGTGGCAGTGGCGTAGGCTGGCGGCTACAGCTCCGATTCAACCCCTAGCCTGGGAACTTCCATATGCTGTGGGTGTGGCCCCTAAAAAGCAAAAAAGCAAAAAAAAAAAAAAAAAAAAAAAAAAAAAGGAGGATGGATATATGAATATGTATAACCGACTCACTTTGCTGTAAACCTGATGCTAATACAACATGGTAAGTCAGTTATACCCCAACACAACAAAAGCAAAAACACAAACATAAAAAGTAAAACTTAGGATGCCAGTCCAGCCTCCGTGGGGTTCCCTTGGAAGGAGCCAGCACCTAGGGTCCTACCCTGGCCAAAGCCAAGCCTCAAGGGGCCACGTTTGTTATCAGCAGCTCCAGATCCGACTATGGCTCTCAGGGTCTGCTCTGCCCTCGAGTCCTCCTCAGTTCAGGTCAGAAAACACTGAGCAGCTCCCATGGCCCAAAGCTGTTGCTCGGCCCAGGGTGAAAGACCCACAGTTCCATGTTCGAGGAGGACCCAGTCATGTGAGGAGATGAGAAAGACACCTGCCTTTACCCCCGTGTGTGGGAGGCTCAGCCATGCAGTGTAGGGCTGGGTGTTGGGGGAGGCCTTCCTGTAGCATCTGGCCCATCGTGGCCGAGGTCAGAAAGGCTTCCTCAAAGAGGTCATCAGCCTGCTTCAGATGCCTGTTCCTGGGGAGACCTTCTTCCCCAGTCCCCACATCCCTAGTTCCCTCCCCTCCCTTCCCCTGCCCTCCCCTGCCCTCCCCTCCCCTCCCCTCCCCTCTCATCCCCTTCCCCTCCCCTCCCCTACCCTCCCTCTCCCCCTCCCCATTCATTCCCTTCCCCTTGCACAGCAGATGAGCATCTCTTGCATGCAACTGGGACAAGCAAAGACATCACAGGGATCCCTATTTTTCTTCCCACCCCCAAATGACGAAGGCCACCTCCACATCCCTGATGTCTGATGTGACCCCTTTCCCTGTGGAGGAAGCATCCTTCTTCCCATCAAAGGCCAATCCCCCCTTCCGTGTGCCCTGGATCCCACCCCTTCTCACTGTCTCAAGGTCATGGCCTCATCACTCCTCTCTTGCCTTGTGTTGCTGATATTTGCCTCCCTCTTGGAAACTTCTTACCCTTCTAGAAAATCTTTCACCCTTCAACCCACTCTAATCCAGTTTCCACCTCCACACTGTTGAAATTTATTTTGTCCAAGTCACCAGTGACCTCCATGAGGTAGCTAAAGGCAATGAATGGGAGTTCCCATCGTGGATCCGTGGGTAAAGCACCCAATGTAATGTCCATGAGGATGCAGGTTTGATCCCTGGCCTCACTCTGTGGGTTAAGGATCTGGTGTTGCTGGGGCTTGGTGTAGGCTGGCAGCTGCAACTCCAATGCCACCCCTGGCCTGGGAACTTCCGTACAGGTATGGCTATAGAAAGAAAAAAAATTAAAAAATACAAATGCAGTGGATGTTTCTCATTTGTGGTCTTACTAGAAGGCTCAGCAGCTTTAGCTGGAGATGTCTGCTCCCACATTAAAACACATCCTCGGGAGTTCCCATTGGGGTGCAGCAGAAACCCATCTGACTAGTATCCATGAGGACGCGGGTTCCATCCCTGGCCTCGCTCAGTGGGTTAAGGTTCTGGCGTTGCTGTGAGCTGTGGGGTAGGTCGCAGATGCGGCTCGGATCCCACGTTGCTGTGGCTGTGGTGTAGGATGGCATCTGTAGCTCTGATTCAACCCCCAGCCTGGGAACTTTTACGTCGACAGTGTGGCCCTAAAAGACGACAACAACAAAAAATGAAAAGAAAAACAAAATACTCTCTCTCCCTGCTTCTGTGCCTCTGATTTTCCGCCCAGCTCAGTCCATCCCTCCTTCTTAGCCCTGTGTGTTCAGAACACCTGCCCCCTGCCCCAACCTCTTTCCCGAAGGACTGGGACCTAAAGACTCCATCACTGGACGTCTTCTCTACCCACGTTCATTCTCGGGGGATCCTATCAGCCTCACAGGTTTTTTGTTGGATGGTTGGTTTCTGAGGAACACTGACTTCATCTTTTCTTTCTTTTTTCTTCATACTTTTATTGGGGTTTAGTTGATTTACGATGTTGTATTAGCTTCAGGCTTACAGCAAAGTGGTCTCACAGTTTGAATGTCACAGTGGCTCCCAAAGGCATAGCTTTATAGTCCAGACCCCACTCATGCCCCCAAACTTGGCTTCACACATCTCACCTCTGCTGCTCCACAGTTACGTCAAAATGACTGCATCCAAATCTGAATTCTTTTTTTCTTTTTTTTTTTCCTTTTGGCCATTTCTTGGGCCGCTCCTGTGGCATATGGAGGTTCCCAGGCTAGGGGTCCAATCGGAGCTGTAACCTACCCCACAGCTCACGGCAACGCCAGATCCTTAACCCACTGAGCAAGGCCAGGGATCGATCCAGCAACCTCATGGTTCCTAGTCAGATTCCTTAACCACTGTGCCACGACGGGAACGCCCCCCCAAACCTGAATTCTTAACCCAGCCCCAACTAGCCCATGTGATGGGTAGAATTCAAAGATACTGCCCAGAATTTCCTACCCTTCTGGTGCAGTCCTTGGGATTGTGAAAACAATGGATTTTATGTCCATGATTAGGTTATGCTAATATGGCCCTAATATGGCCCTTAGGAAAGGGACATTTTTCAGGTGGGACTAACTTATCGCCTGAGCCCTATAAAAGCAGATTGATCTCTCTGGTGGGTGGCAGGAGAGGGGTTCAGAGAGATTCCACTTGGAGCAGGATCTCTGTGGTTGGCTTGGAGGTGGACGGGGCCACAGGGCAAAGACCTGAGAGCTGAGCTCTGCCCAGAGCAGCTGAGAGCGCCCTCTGGCTGTGAGCAGCAATCAGTTCTGGACTTTCGTCCTGTACCCACAAGCGCTTGCAAGAGAACCTGAGCTCCAGGCGAGCATGAAAAACAAGCTCAGCTTCTTCTTGATTAAAGTGCCAGGAGACCCCGTGCTGAGAAGCCAGCTCCTTGCGCCGATGACTGACCTAGAGAAACTGCGAGTTAATAACTGTGTTGCTTTAAGCCAGAAAGTCTGTGATCCAAGGGGACACCCTCTTCCTAAGTCTTTCCAGCTCACTAGACATCACCATCTCCTGACCATTGATTGGCTTAAACTAGAAATCCTCAAGTCCTTATTCCCTTACGCCCACATCTAAGACATTAGTGAAACATCCGTCCTTTTTTTTTCTTTGTCTTTTTGCCTTTTCTAGGGCCGCACCTGCGGCACATGGAGTTCCCAGGCTAGGGGTCCAATCAGAGCTGTAGCTGCTGGCCTACACCACAGCCACAGCAACGCAGGATCCGAGCCACGTCTGCAACCTACACCCCAGCTCACGGCAATGCCGGATTCTTAACCCTCTGAGCAAGGCCAGGGACCGAACCCGCAACCTCATTGTTCCTAGTTGGAGTTGTTAACCACTGAGCCACGATGGGAACTCTGAAACGTCCTTCTTCTACCTTTAAAATATGTCTTAAGGAGTTCCCACTGGGGCTCAGTGGGTTAAGACCTTGACATAGTGTTCATGAGGATGCAAGTGTGACCCCTGGCCCTGCTCAGTGGGTTAAGGATTTGGCGTTGCTGAGAGCTGCTGCGTAGGTTACAGACGAGACTCAGATCTGAGCATTGCTGCGGCTGTGGCGTAGGTTGGCAGCCGCAGCTCACATTCGACCCCTAGCCTGGGAACCTCCAAATACTGAAGGTGCAGCCTTAAAAAGCAAAAATCATACATCTTGAACCTCCCCCACTCCCCACTTTGCTGCTCCTACCTTGCTCCTGGCCCCATGACCCTTCACAGCGGGACTACAACCGGCTTTCACGCTCTCCACACACCCACCAGTCCTCTCCTGCACTTTGGCCAGAACACACTTCTGAAAGCATCAAGGAGACCCCGCCGGCCCCTGGTTAAACTCCCTCCGTGGCTTTCTGCTGCACATCAAAGAGCATCCAAGCTTCTCACTGCATCCTTCAAAAATTCTCCGTGGCCTGGCTCCTGCCTGTTTTCACAAATCCAAGTTGTAGCCTCTTTC
The DNA here is from genome assembly GCF_054392235.1 of Sus scrofa. Classification (NCBI taxonomy): domain Eukaryota; kingdom Metazoa; phylum Chordata; class Mammalia; order Artiodactyla; family Suidae; genus Sus; species Sus scrofa. The sequence goes on from NC_139388.1 coordinate 44,874,744, forward strand.
CCTCAACTTGGAGAGGGGGAGATTGCCTCTAGAGCATGTATCACAATTGAAAGCTGGTTTATTTAATGTTTGCATATGGGCTGGGCTGAGGTGGGTCCCTGTCTTCTCTACTGGATTGTAGGCTCCCTGGTGGCTGAGATCATTCGTGCTTGTGTAAACCTTATATCCGTGTGAGGAGCTCCCATGCATCACTTTTTCCAGACCCTTGATCCCCTTTGGACGGTGCAGGGATTCCTCAAGAAGCACCCACAGGCTAAGTCTCACCCCTGGGGACCCAGGAGGAAGGGGGGAATGGCCCTGGAGCCTCCAGCCTGCGCTGACTGTGCTATCTACCCCCTGGGGGCCACTAGAGGACAGTCCGTGGCTTTCCTTCTGGGTGCCAGGGTTTTCTGTGCCAGGGTCCCCCACCTCTAATGTTCAGGGGAATTGTGTTGGGGGATCTGTAGGGAGCTGCTTCTCTCCTGTCTAATGAAGACCTTTGAAAGAAAAATGTGGGGAGTTCCCATTGTGGCTCAGCAGTAACATACTCGACGAGTATCCACGAGGACATGAGTTCGATCCCTGGCCTCGCTCAGTGGGTTAAGGATCCGGCGTTGCCGTGAGCTGTGGTGTAGGTCACAGACGTGGCTCGGATCCCGCGTTGCTGGGGCTGTGGCCTAGGCTGGCAGCTGCAGTTCCTATTCAACCCCTAGCCTGGGAACTTCCATAAGCGGCACTTTCAGCCCTAAAAATTAAAAAAAAAAAAAGAAAGAAAGATAGCAAGATAGAAAAAGTGAAACTCTCCCTCTGCCTTAGAGCCAGGAGTGATCCCATTCAATAAAGCCGGCTACTGGGAAATACAAACCCCAGTTCCTCCTCGCTCTGGCTGGCTAAGGTCTTTCCTCCCTGCACACGTTTTCTGTGGGCAAAGCTTGGTCTGGATGGCCCAGGAGATGCGGAGCTGTCCTGGGATGAACTTGTTCCTTGAGGGCTTGGCACCGGCCTGGGCGGCTACTCCTCCGAGGAAGGAAGTAGCCCTCTTCCGTGATTCAGTGCCACTGACGGAGGATGTTGCTTCCTGCCCAGTTGAGGGCAGCTCCACCAGGAGCCTTGCTGCAGCCTCTCCCCGTCGGGGAGCTGGTCCAGGAGGTCAAACAGAAACCCCCAGGCCTTTGGAGCCTGCCTTTGCCTCACCCGGCTCTGGCCAGCGGAGAAGGCCTGGCCCTCTCTGAGCCTCGTGTGCCAAATTAGGAGCCCCTGTTACCACTGTTATCAATGAGTGACCTTTGCTCAAGCGACTCGTTCGAGACCCACAGCTCAAAACCTATTGCAATGACAGACATAGGAATACGAAATTAAAAATCTGGCGCTCAGGAGTATATTCGTTAATGTGTCAGGCTGTGTGTGGTTTTTTTTTTCCCTGATGTAGGTTGGCTGAGTCTCTGGAGGTCACCCTCCTCTGGGGTGTCCCCTGAGAGCCAGAGAGCAAGCTGGAGTCCCTCTGGGATGGGAGCCTAGGCCCTGGGAGGGGAGGTCCTGCCCTGCCCTGCCCCCTGGAGAGCCTGGGGAGCTGTGTGCCTGGTGAGAGCCCCCTTGGGGGAGAAAAGCAAGACGAAAGAGAGAGGACGTGTCAGCGTTTTCCAGGCCTGCTTGGAGAGCTGTGACATTAAAGGTGCCGAGAAAGCCTGTGGGAGAGCTCGCCGGGCCCAGCTCCCCAGACCAGCATTGAACTCGAATGTGGTCTCCCCGGCAGCCTCCCCTCATCCGCAGGGCTTCTCCCCGGAGAAGGGCTGCCTGCGAGCTGCCTCCACATCAGCTGCTCCAATAGCTGCCCGAGGAGTCTAGGGTGGCAATGGGGCTCCCCCAAGGCTGAGCCAGCGTCTCTCCCATCCCAGCTCACGCAGGTGCAATGGCAGGACATTTGAACGGGTAACATACTTGCTCAGGCCATACACCTGTTCCCATCCCTGGCCCCCAAAGGGGCATTTTCACAGGGTGGTGCTGGGACTGTCTTGAGAAATATGGGAGAAAGGGCTCATGAGATTCTTCCCGGAGGGGAGCGCTCTTTAGTAATTAAAGGGAAAACATTGATTGGCCGTATGACCATAAGGGCAGACCCCAAGGGCCTGCTGAGAAGCAAATACGGCCGAGGCTGCTCTGAGATGAGGGAAACGGGGTGTTGCGGTCCTGAGAGCAAAGGCAGAGGATGGATCAGGATGGGCTGGTCAAGGTGAGGTCCTGCTTGAAATGACCCCTCTCCCTCCATGACCCCAGGGCCTCAGCAAAGATGAAGATATGCACCAAATGCCTGGGGTGAGGGGACTGGAGGTGGAAGCCATGGATAAAGTCAGGCCCCAACTTAAACTTGACTCAGTGGGAAACCAGAGCAGAAACCAGGGCCAGAGGGCAGGATCTTCCAGAGCATAAGCACCCGCCACCCCCCATAAGCTTTCAAGTCCTGGGGTGTGTTTTGGACTTTGGGAGCCCTTGAAGTGGGGTGGAGAGATTTAAGTTAAGGTTGATCTGATCTCCAAGGGACAAGAACACCCCCCGGGGGGGTCTATGGTTTGATATTATTATGTAATAAGAAACATGGCTGGTCTTTGTCCATGGTTCCTGGGAGAGAGGCTATAAATCCTTCGAATTTCCCACATAATGAGTGTCTCTGAGTTTATGCTAACGAGGTGGCCCAGGATGGGGGCTGGTCACCAGAAAGACCAAACCCGGTCTTTAAGCCAGCCTGACCCAGAGTTCCCATTGTGGCTCAGTGGTAACAAACAGACTAGTATTCAGGAGGATGCAGGTTCGATTCCTGGCCTTGCTCACTGGGTTAAGGATCCAGTGTTGCCGTGAGCTGTGGTGTAGGTTGCAGATGCAGCTCGGATCCTGTGTTGCTGTGGCTGTGGCGTAGGCTGGTGGCTATAGCTCTGATTCGACCCCTAGCCTGGGAACCTCCATATGCCACGGGAGCGGCCCAAGAAATGGCAAAAAGACAAAACAAACAAACAAAAAACAAATGAAAAAATAAAGTACTGAGTTCAGTCACCTGGTCCATGACTCAATCCTTTCGGCCTATGGACTGAGATCCCAGTAGAAAATCTGCACATTACAGCTGAGTGGATTTCCTGGTTGGCGAACACATCATATGCTGTGGGGGAGACGTGCCTAAGTCCGCAGGGAGAAGGCACAAGAGCTCTGGGTTCATAACACAATCGCAATCCTAGGTAGAGCGCTTTCCTGAGTTTTAGGAGTTGTTCTAGTGAATTATCAAAGCTGAGGGGGCTCATGAGACTCCCCAGAACTTGCGGCCAGTTGGTCAGACATACGAGTGATCTGGGGGCCCCTCCACCTGTGGCTGGTGTCCAAAGGGAGGGGGGTCTTGTGGGGAATGGTGCCTTTAACCTGTGGGTTCTCTGCCCACTCCAGGTGGTTGGCGTCAGAACTGGATTGCAAGTTCCTGTTGTGGCGCAGTGGTTAACGAATCCAACTAGGAACCGTGAGGTTGTGGGTACGATCCCTGGCCTTGCTCAGTGGGTTAAGGATCCGGCATTGCCCTGAGCTGTGGTGTAGGTTGCCGACGTGGCTCGGATCCCATGTTGCTGTGGCTCTGGTGTAGACTGGTGGCTACAGCTCCGATTGGACCCCTAGCCTGGGAACCTCCATATGTCAAGGGAGCAGTCCTAGAAATGGCAAAAAGACAAAAAAAAAAAAAAAAAAAAGAACTGGATTGCAGTCCACCTGCCAGATCATGCCCCTTGGGAAACCCTCAAATTATAACGCCTCAAGGAAACGATCCTGTCGTCAATTTTAAACATATGCACCACCTAAAAATTGAGAGTTTCGTTTTATTGGGGGCAAAATGAGGACTAGAGCCCGGGAGACCATATGACAGATAGCTCTGGAATACCGCTCCAAAGAGACGGGGGCGGGCAGGTCAGTATCTGTGTCATTTTGGTGAAGGGAGGAGCTCCATGCAACTGAGCACACATGTCGTACAAGGTCATTGCTGGTCTTGTAAATGTCACAAGGCGCAGACATGACCTTGAAGGATTTTAATGCTTTTTTAGATACCAGCAGATGCAAGATTTGGGGCATAGACTATCTTCTCCTGAAAATATCTAACTATCTGAAGACCAGTTCTGCCAGTTCTCCCAGAGCACAGAGTGCCTGGTCCTGATCTCCCCACCCCAGCTCTTTCCAGGGGTGCCGAGGGTCAGCAGCTGCAGTGGCTCCTGATTCAGTCCGCGTAGAGGCAGATGGCAAGGGCTCGTCTCCGGTTCACCCTCTGTTTGTCCCTCTGGCCCTGCAACCGGTGGAATGCGTGCCTTGTTTTGGCCCACTTGTTTCGTGCCCTCGCCGTGATGCCTCGCCAAAGACGACCATGGCCTGAACTCAGGGGGTGGGGGCGGCCTGGGCCCAGGTGCCAGTTCTTTGCAAGGGCATAAGAAAACTATAAACACAGCATCACTTTGGCTGAGGCAGCCCCAGGACTGTTGGGAGGTCCTTGGGACCGCAGTCTGGTTCCGAGGCGTCTTCAAGCTGCGTCTGCCTTGCAGGCATATGGTTCTGACTTTGATTATATGTTTGTTTGCCGGAGCTTGGGGTGGGGGCTCCTGGGAAAGCATGGGGTTGCGGGGGGGATGCTCAAGTCAAGTCCAACTCAAGCCACTCTTCCGCCCAAACCATCATCCTTCTGGTGTGGCATACGGTCCCGCAAAGTTAAGGATGACGGAGATGGCCCGGGTTCTAAATCTCCCCCTCGGAGCAAGGCAATTTCATTGTACTTCAAAATAATTAAACAAATCTGTAAAAACCATGTTTGCCTTGCATGAGTTTACTTCTCTTGGCCTCGCAATGAGAGGATCATAATTACTTCAATATTTCCCTTTCCTATTTTTCAAAACATTTTTCTAAATTGTCAAAAAACATTCTGGAGACCGTTGGATAAAAAACATAGGGAACATGTGTCTGATTAATTTTTTAAGACAATCAAGATCAAACACAAAAAAAATGATTGGAAACCGTTTCAGGGCGACCATAAAAGACAGACATCTCAGAGCAGGGAGTGTGGTGAGTCGTAAGGGGAAAAAAAAAAAAAAAAAAAAGGATCCATCGTTTTGACCGTGGTGGCTCTGGGACCTCAGAGGACAGTGAACCGACGGGCCTGGTGGATAAGGGACCAAAGGGGGAGCATGGCCTAAGGTGGTGTGCTCTGCCGGGGGGCCAGGTGGGGGGCATCCTGCCTGTGAGTTCCTGGCTGCACGGCTGGTCCTGATGCTGAGCCTATAAAACAAGAGATCACTCTGAGCAGCCCTTCTGTGTCGCCTGTCATTACAAACAACTTGAGGGCAATCCGCTGGCATCCTGACAAGCGGATCGTCCCTCATCTGCCAGCTGACAATCAGGCCACCGTCTCGAGGCCATCGATGGAGCTTCTGGGTGATGGAAAGCCACTTGTCAAAGCGGTGATTATGACGTTAACTCACAAGCACTTCCCTCGCTTGAACTGAATTTGGTTTTACTTTATTCAATTTATTTGGTGGAGTCCGTTTTCTTAAACTTATTTTTTAAGTTCCAATAAACAATTGGGATCAGAGAATGTGATTTCTTTCTTGAGCAAAACACGTCCTGCCCCTCTCTGCCTTCCTCCTCTGGCGTCGCTGCCCGGCAGACGTCAGGAAGGCAGGAGAAGCAGAAGCCCAGTCTGAGGGCTGCACCCATGTAGAAGCCTGGAGAAGGTCCCAGGCAGGGTGGATTTTGCAACCCCGATTTTGCTGAGGCACAAAGGCGCTGTCTCCCATCCCCAATGAGAACCTCTTTGAAAGGAAGGCAGCACCTTCGGAGCCTTATTATGGCCCTATTAATTGTGCTCATATCCCCATGACCTTTTCTTTGTTTTGGCTTTTAATATTTTTGTATTAATATTTTATATGTGAAACTCATGTCTTTTCCAGTGTTTTGGTTTGGTTTTGCTTTTGAGGGCTGCACCTGAGGCCTGTGGAGGTTCCCAGGCTAGGGGTCGAGACAGAGCTGCAGCTGCCAGCCTATACCACAGCCACAGCTGTGCCAGATCTGAGCCGCATCTGTGACCTATACCACTGCTCACGGCATCACCACATCCTTAACTGATTAAGTGAGGCCAAGGATCGAACCCATGTCTTCATGGATACTAGGCAGGCTCATTATCGGCGGAACCATAATGGGAACTTCCAAGTTTTTCTGTTTGAAAGGGGAGAACAATGGGGGTGGTCGTTCCCAGTTCCTCACCACAAATGAGTTTGTTTCACTCGCAGGCAAAGGGCAGGCACTCGTGGGGGTCTCGCCTGGTGCAGCTCATGCCTTCCCCAGTGCTGGAGGCAGTTCGCGTGGAAACCTTGGTCCCAGGAAGACTTGCAGCAGCTTAGTTAGACATTGTCTGCCAGGATCCCATGCTCTCTGTCGTCCCAGGCACAGAGGGGCAGAGAGTGACTCTTCCGTGGGCGCTCAGCAGCCCGTACGCTGTCCCTTAGAGATCGCTTTGGGGCTGGAGGGTCAGTGCCGTCCACAGGTTGCTCATCTCTTTACTGCTCCTGACCATAAGGAATGGACAGCTCCCCTTCTACATGTTCGTGGCAGTGGAATGACCAGTTGGAATTACACACAGCTTATGACTTTGCATCTTTTTTTTTTTTTTTTCCTTTTTCAGCAGCACCCATGGCATGTGGAAGTTCCCAGGCCAGAGATGGAATGCAAGCTGCAGCTGCGACCTATGCCAAAGCTGCAGCAATGCCGCATTCTTAACCCACTGTGCTGAACTGGCACCTCCCATTGCACCACAGCATGAACACTGGTATTTTTTTTTAAATTGAAATATAGTTGATTTAGTTCATTTTTTACGGCCGAGTAGTATTCCTTTGTGTATATATACCACGTCTTCCTAATCCAATCATCTATCAGTGCACATTTGGGTTGATTCCATGTCTTGACTCTTGCGAATAGTGCTGCAATGAATATACAGGTGCATGTGTCTTTTTAAAATGGCATCACTTATATCTGGAATCTAATATACGGTGGAAAGGAATCTTTCCAAAGAAAAGAAAATCATGGACTTGGAGAATAGACTTGTGGTTGCCAAGGGGGAAGGGGAGGGAGTGGGAGGGGCTGGGAGCTTGGGGTAAATAGATGCAGAATGTAGCCTTCAGGAAGGATTGGCAATGGGATCCTGCTGTGTAGCACCGGGAACTCTGTTTAGCCACTTAATGTGGAACACTTTATGGAACACTTAATGTGAGAAAAAAGAATGTATACATGTATGTGTAACTGGGTCACCATGCTGTGCAGTAGAAAAAAAAGATAAATAAATAAATGATGTAAAAAAAAGAAATAGAGTTGATTTACAATGTTGTGTTAATTTCTGCTCTGGAGCAAAGTGATTCTGTTGTATACATATACATACATGTATTATAGAATTTCTTTTTTCTTTTTTAATTATTTTTATTTTTATTTTTTTTTTGGTTTTTTTAGAGCCGCACCTGTGGCACATGGAAGTTCTGAGGCTAGGGGTCGAATCGGAGCTGCAGCTGCCAGCCTACACCACAGCCACAGCCACACCAGATCTGAGCCGCATCTGGGACCTATATCACAGCTCATGGCAACCCTGGGTCCTTAACCCACTGAGCGAGGCCAGGAATGGAACCCATGTCCTCATGGAGACACACTGGCTTCATTACCACTGAGTCATGATGGGAACCCCATAAAACTCCTTTTTAAAAAATATTCTTTTTGGAGTTCCCATGGTGGCGCCACAGAAACGAATCCAATTAGGAACCATGAGGGTGCGGGTTCGATCCCTGGCTTCGCTCTGTGAGTTAAGGATCTGGCGTTGCCACGAGTTGTGGTGTAGGTCGCAGACACGGCTCGGATCTGGTGTTGCTGTGGCTATGGTGTAGACTGGCAGAGGTGGCTCTGATTCAACCCCTAGCCTGGGAACCTCCATATGCTATGGGTATGGCACTCAAAAGACCCCCCCCCCCAAAAAAAATTCTTTTCCATTACAGTTTATCCTAGGATATTAAGTACAGTTCCCTATGTTATACAGTAGAACCTTGTTGTTCATCCATCCTGTATATAACAGCTTCTCTACTAACCCCAACCTCCCTTTCCATCCCTCCCCTGTGACTTTGCATCTCGATGTTCATTCTGCAAGTTAGGCAGAGGCCCCTCGGGGAGTTTCCAGGCAGTGGGAGGTAAAATGTGGATGTGAAAAACATGCAGGGAAGGTGGAAGAAGAGGCTGAGCATGTTCCTAAGGAAGCTAAGGGGGGGAAACAGGGGACAGGGGTGGCCTTCGTAGGTGGTGGCTTCTGGGAGAGCTTCAGACCTGCCTGTAGGGCTGTTGACCGTGCCCTAGGCTGGGGAACGGTCTGCAAGCTTGGGGAACACCCCACTTTATCTTCCTGCTCCTGCCTCCAAAGCTGTAGGTTCTAAACTTTTCAAATGTTCAAGTTACAGTGATTTTGAGGTATTTGGCACCCGTAATTAGATGAGGATTTCTTGCCAATCTTGGTGGTCATCGGAGGAAGCTGAAGGTTTAAGCGTGGTGGCCTGGACCTGCCCTAGAGTGTGGTGTGCTGCAGAGGGGGACTTTGGGCAGGGAGCTGCGGCCTCCCTCGAGGCCCCTCTGTCTTATCTGTGGAGGTCCTCTCCTCCTGCCAGTTCTCTGTCCACCGATGTGCAGCCGGACTGAAAGGAACCTCGTGGTTAACTCCATCCTGCAGTGTGGCGTCAATCATGTGATGATTTTGCCAGGGAATCTGAGGGCCTCCTGAAAAATTCAGCAGCGCTACATCGCATACTTGCGGCTCCCAAGTGTTAATGAAAATATCAAGGGAATTAATGAACAGTCAATTCTATCAATTTTAGACTTGGACATTGATTCTAATGCGGAAAGCTAAATCTGCTTTTTTTTTTTTTTTGCCACGGTTCCTCTCCCCACTTCTCAATGGGTCTTCGTCATTTCCAATCAAACTTATAAGAGGGATATGCTCAAATTATTTCCTTTCCCTCACTCAGTTGCAGCTGGCTTCAGATAAATAAGGATAAGAAAGTCCTCTTTCCGTAATTGATAGTTTTTCAACCACCCTAGGTGGACAGGTGCTATCTTGATCTCTATATTAAACAGCTTTGGGGAAAAGGGAGTTTGAATCTATGGCTAATAAATTACCAACAGAGGTGAAAAAGCAAAAGTAATGTGCACGCTCTTTGCATAGATATGTTTATTTTGCCCAGATCATGACACGGAACAGCTCGCAGCGATGGGGAAAGAGTAAAGGGAACCCCAGGTCGTGTCTCCAGCACCTGCTGTTACAACTGGAGCCCGAGAGTCTGTCCTTCCACACTCATGACATGTTGGCTAGACATTTGTGAAACGTCACATAGGCAGAGATTTTCTTCAGTCCTCTATGATCTTTGATATTAAGAAAAGGCATTTCATTGAAAACAGGCTTTGCATGATTTGGCACGAGTCGTCGAGACGGCTTTAGGAGAAATGACAGCTAGTAGGAAAGTAATTAAAGATGTATTTTGCTGAAAGCAAAAGTATTTTTGGAATCAATACCAACCCTCTTTAATTTGCCAGCTCTTTCCACAATCATTGTGCATTATCTGGAAGATAGCAATTCTAGAGCAGGGGGTGCCAGCCCCCTATCTGGGGTCACGTCAGGGTCCTCCATCTGCAGGCTTTCCATCCCCAAGTGGGGTTACAGGAGGTTTGGGCGAGGAGGGGGCACAGTCAGTGTGGGGGGGGGCGGAGCGGGTGGATTTCTCACTGGAAAACTGGCCTCTCTTTTGGCTTCTCCTGCCACAGAGGAGATCTTTAAGAGACAGCACCAGTGGGGTTGGGTAAGTGGACCAAAGGCTGGGGTGGTGGTGACGGTGGTTTTGAGTTAGAGACAGTGGGGCGGGAACCTTCATTTTCCCTGCTATTTTTTTAGGGCCGCACCTGCAGATGGAAGTTCCCAGGCCTGGGGTCAAATCCCAGCTGCAGCGGTGGCCTGGGCTACGGCCATGGCAACACTGGATCTGAGCTGCCTCTGCGACCTGCATGGCCGCTTGCAGCCACAACGGATGCTTAACTCACTGTGTGAGATCCGGGATGGAAACTGCCTCCTCACAGAGATGTCACGTCCTTCCCTCGCTGAGTCACGGAGGAACGCTGATTTGTGTTTTTAGAATTCTCAAGGCAGCAAGAAATCCACCTGACCTCTTCTACCCTTTAGAGATGGAGGATTTTCTTTTTTTTTTTAATTACTCAATGAATTTTATTACATTTATAGGTGTACAACAATCATCACAACCCAATTTTATAGCTTGTTCATCCCAAACCCTCAGTGCATCCCCTCACCCCCCAACCTGTGTCATTTGGAAACCATAAGTTTTTCTTTTCTTTTTTTTTTTTTTGCCTTTTTGTCTTTTTAGGGCCACACCCATGGCATATGGAGGTTCCCAGGCTAGGGGTCGAATCAGAGCTGTAGCCACCGGCCTACGCCACAGCCACAGCAACGCCAGATCCAAGCCATGTCTGTGACCTACACCACAGCTCACAGCAATGCCGGATCCTTAACCCACTGAGCGAGGCCAGGGACCGAACCCGTAATCTCATGGTTCCTAGTCAGATTCGTTAACCACTGCGCCACGACGGGAACTCCTAGTCGGATTCATTTTTTCACCTACGTTGTCTTACCTCCTGGCCTGTAGAGGTCTCTGGGTCCAACTGCAGGTGTGTGATCCTAGGATATGAAAAGACTGGCTTGTCCTATATCCTTCTGACTAGGACCTGGAGACACCTCTTCCCTCTCTTATACTCCGGAGGAAAGCTGGGCAGTGGGCAGTGAGCCCTACACAGACTGGAGAATGTGATACCCCTGGGGGCTGAAGGCTGGGTGGTACTGAGGGGTCGAGGAGGGCTGGGGGAGCATCATGGCTTTAAGACACCTGGTTCCTGAGTTCCCACTGTGGCTCAGTGGAAACGAATTTGACTAGTATCCATGAGGATGTGGGTTCGATCCCTGGCCTCGCTCAGTGGTTTGGGGATCTGGCATTGCCGTGAGATGTGGTGTAGGTTGCAGATGCGGCTCAGAACCCGTGTGGCTATGGTGTAAGCCGGCAGCTGTAGCTCTGATTCGACCCCTAGCCTGGGAACCTCCATATGCCGCAGGTGCACCCCTAAAAAGCACACACACACACAAAAAGAGAGAGAGAGAGAGACCTGGTTCTGTCAGCCTTGGGGCCTTTCCAGGCCATTCTCCATATTGTGGGTGCCATGAGTTGGGCATCCTCAGAAGGGTCATCTAGAAAGGTCAGATCTTAGAGTCTGTTGGCAGGGCCAGCAGTCTTTATTCTTTGAATCTGGAGCTCCAGGGATGCTCCAGAGGGTATCAGACTGGAAGTAGAAGTGAAGGGTCACCTGCTTGGTCCTCTGCTCGCTCCTCAACTAGAACGAGTCTGCTTCTACAGCTGATGTTTTAATAAAAGTATAGATTACATAGAGAGGTATATATTAGAAAATACATATCATATATGCATATACGTGCAAGTAGACTACGTGTGTGTAAGCGTGAGCACACAGACAACAAACCGCCACTCACTTTTTTTGCTTACAACCCCTTCCGTGCAGCAAATGCGTTGTGTCTTACACCAAAGTTACAGCAGCATACTCCAAGCCACATGCACGACTGTGCGGAAAAGCGGATGCTGTCTTTTGGCTCAATTTTCAATGTCTAGGTGCAATGGATTTTCATTGCTTTGGATCTTAATGAGGCATTAATTTTTTCCCTCATTGATATGCAGAGTCAGACATAGTTAATCTTTGGGACACCTGCTGGTCAGATGCCTGGGATGAGCCTGGATTAAGGGAATTCTGATCACCAGTCCTCCCAAAGTGCCAGGCAACTTGGGAAGGCAGGGTGCAGAGGGGTTCCTGAGCACAGAACGGCTCATGGCGAGGTGGCAGGGCATGTCCAGAAGGGACTTTGTTCCTTGGTAGTCTCCATGGTGGCAGTTTGTGGGGTCACTGGAAATGGGCCCCAGTGTGCCCACACCTGGTTTGCATCTGTGTTTATCCTGGGGTGGGATCTGAACTTGGAATGTGTGGCCAGAGTTTTGTAGCTGAAGCCATGTCTACAGAAGAGTATAGCCCTGCCCCATGACAGTCTTTAGTCCACTGTGAAAGGGCTGGACTTGGACCAATCCAGGCAAAAAAGGATTTATGAGACTCACAACCTTCTGCCGACTTTATAGCATCAGCCTTCCCCACTAGGCGCCAGCTCCATGCAGGTGCATCTTAAAAAGATTTACGGGATGAATGGCTCCCATGTGTGAGGATACCTCCGAGGCTTAGCTGGGATGCACGCCTTTTGTGAAGTTGTCCCTGCATTCAGAGTGCCCTCTGCAGGGTGCCAGCCCCTGGGGGTCTGAGTAGAGCTGGGCCAAGAGGGACTTCTCCTCTGGGTCTGGCCTCAGGCACGTCACCCACCTGCAGTTGGCCACTGTAGAACGGTCGCTTATCTGCAATTGGGTGTCTTCATGGAGCTGCATGCTCTTGACTTCAGCCTTGCCTTTACCAGAGACAATGCCTCCAATCATGGAGGACCTCCCCCCGCCCCCAAATTGCTCATATACAGCACCAGGGAGGCAATCTCTGCCTGAGTAAGCTGTGGCATTCTCTAATTTCATTTCTAAACTCAGCCCATCGGGCTTCGTAGCGAGATGCTCCAACACTGGCTGGTGGGGGTGGAGGCTGCTTGGGGTCTGTTGGAGGAGGATGTGGGTATGGACTTAAAATTGAAAATAAGGGGTTCCTGTCATGGCTCCATGGAAACGAATCTGACTAGCATCCATGAGGACACAGGTTCGATCCCTGGCCTCGCTCAGTGGGTTAAGGATCTGGCACATGAGCTGCGGTGTACATGGCAGATGCAGCTCAGATAGAGCTCCGATTAGACCCCTAGCCTGGGAACCTCCATATGCTGTGTGTGTAGCCCTAGAAAAGGCAAAAAGACCAAAAGAAAAAGAAAAAAAACTGAACATACGTAACTTTGCAACCTAGCAAATTCACTTTTTAGCATTTCTCAGATACTTTCTTGGCCGTATGAGGTCAAATCCAAGACTATTTATTGCAATGTTTTTGTAGGAACGAAAAATTGAAACCAATCTACACGTCCATTCATCCAGGAGCAGCCAAATAAACCTGGATGCGGCCATACTGAAGAGTGCGTGTAGCAATTAGCAAGACGGAGACGGAGCTGGATGTCTTCATAAGGATAAGGCACCAAGATATATGTTGACTAAAAAAAAAAAATTGCTATGGAAACCTGTATTGGTTTGACCATATTTATGTTAAAGGACAGACAAAATTTCTGCGACAGTGTTCTTGGGAGAATATGCACCAACTGGATCTCAGCAGATACTATTTTAGGAAGAGGGACAGAACTGCAGAGATGGACAAAGACGCTTAGTTAGACCCCAGCGTCTCTTTTCATAAATAGAAAGAATGCCTCCTTCTTCCAGAAATGCAGCATCTTGTGGGGGGTGAAGAGTTCGGTCCCTCTTCAGGTTACTTGTATATTTCCTTTACACACGACCAGCCTTTGTCCTGTCCTGCCCAGGACCTTGGGTCTCAGGGACTGTTGGTACAGCATTGGCTATGAACGGATCTGCTGTGGAGGAGACTCAGGGCAAGTCCAGCCACTGCTCTGCAAGGGCCAACAGTTTACTAAGGGAACCAAGATTCGGACCCAGGATGTAGGGGCAGAGTCAGGGTCGGGGCCAGGGCAGGAGGGGCGGGGGCTCCTTGGCAACCCAGGCTCCAGACCCCTCTCGCCACTGGTTCACTCCCCAGGGCAGGACTGGTCTTGGGGCTCTTTGTGCCCAGGAGCTGCTTTCTGGAGTCCTTCTTGGAGCACCTCTCCTTTTAAAGCGCGGACGAGTTGGGATGGTGGATTCTGTAAGGGAAGAGTTGCCAGGAGGGCTTCTATGGAGGGGGGTTTGCATCCTGCTTTTAACCTCTTTGTTGGAGAGGTGGGCACGTGCAGCTGGGAGTCTGGGGCAGCCAGGAATGGAGCCCTTCTTTTTTGCTAAACAGACATCATTTCCACCAGCCCAGACTCTGCTTTCAAGGGACCCAGGTAGCGGGCCCATGGGGGGGACCTCACAGCCACTCAAGCACACAGCGAAACCCTCGCTCCTGGAGCAAAATCCTTGGGAGTAGGCTCTAGTGGCTGCTGGAACTGGGATTGGGGTGATGACCTCCTGGTGTCCTGCTTTACATCAGGGTCACTGACTTAAAGGTACTTGGGACAGACACCTAGGCTAGCAAGTGAAACGTCGCGGAGGGCCAGAGGTTGCATCAGACAGAGGTGCATGCACACACGTCATCTCAAAACACACATGGCAGAAAATCGCCCACCACCCTGATCCACACATTCACGGCAGGAGCGTCACTTCTTCCAGGTACCGAACTCCTTGGGGTGCTAAGCATGAATGATGGGAATCAAAGGGAGTTCGCGAACCCTGGGCTTAATTGCCGATGTCGTCCCCACGTGTCACTGACGCGGGCTTAGGCTCCCTGAGGAGCCTCAGCTTATTCCTCTGCAAAATGCACCAGTCGAGGAACCTGCGTGGGATCTTCGCAAAGACCACCACGCACAAGTGACGGCTGTGCGGTGCCTCGCACCAATAAGGGGCTTAATGTATGATGCACAGTAAGAATTGATAACGCTGGAGTTCCTGTCGTGGCTCAGTGGTTAAGGAATCCGACTAGGAACCATGAGGTTGCGGGTTCGGTCCCTGGCCTTGCTCAGTGGGTTAAGGATCTGGCATTGCCGTGAGCTGTGGTGTAGGTTGCAGACTCAGCTCGAATCCCGCGTTGCTGTGGCTCTGGTGTAGGCCAGCGGCAACAGCTGCAATTCAACACCTAGCTTGGGAACCTCCATATGCTGGCTGTAGGAGCGACCCAAGAAATGGCAAAAAGACAAAAAAAAAAAAAAGAAAAAAGAATTGATACGCTGCCCTTTGCTTGGGACCCACAAACACCGTGCTCTTCGGTGGCCTCCCTCGTCTGCCTTCTATCAGCCGCAGCCAGCTGCTTGCGCTCTGCCTCATTTTCTCCTCCTAATGAGGGGAAATCTAATATCAGCTTTAGGCTGGATGTGGAAATAATCCAGGTCCTCTGATGTGGGGCGGGGACGGAGCAGCGGTGGAGGGTGGAGGGGGCCCGACTCCTGCCAGCCCGGCTGAAGGAGCGGATGGGGAAGGAAGGGTGTCCGGCTCCTCGGTCCTGCTGCCCAGATGGCCGGGGACCCCGCCCGCTTCTTCGGCTGACTTCTGGGAGCCGCTAACGAGGGTTGAGACCCCCCTCCTTCTCCTCCTTGCCACGCGGAGCAAACTTTGGGCGGCTGACCCCAACCCTCGGCACGACAGCCCATCTCCGTCCAATTGTTTCATCAGCGTTGGGACTGTCAGCTCAAACCTGACAAGTGACAAGTCTCAGGCTCATGCTGACTAGATAATCAAAGGCTTGTCAGGGCTGTCAATACCCTGCAGATAGAAGAGGACAAAGGGAGGAAAGGTTTCTACAGAAACCGCTGCCTTCACACCAACGCTGTCGAAGCCTCTTACCCAAATCACCTGTTTGTTTCCAAACGTCGCTTACGCCTGGATCTGTGGGCTCAAAGGCGCACACCCTGAAATGAAGTGATAGCCTGCTCGCATGCATTGGAAATGCAGATGTTTGTATTTTGTGCAGGATTATTTTGTAATAAGACCTACAGGAAATACAGAATTCCTGTTGTCGCTCAGAGGGTTAAGAACCTGACCGAGTGTCTGGGAGGAAGCAGGTTTGATCCCTGGGCTCGCTCCATGGGTTAGGGATCCAGCATTGCCGCGAGCTGTGAGGTAGGTTGCAGACCCGGCTCCGATCCTGTGTCGCTGTGGCTGTGGTGTAGGCCTCAGCTGCTGCTCCAATTTGACCCCTAGCCTGGGAACTTCCAAATGCTGCAGGTGTAGCCCTAAAAAGAAAAAAGAAAAAGAAAAAAAAGAAATACATGAATCTGTGGGGGAGGGGTTGTTGTTGGTGGTGGTAGTTTTTGTTTCTTTGGTAATATCTGATAGCAGTGTCTTTGAGAAAGAGATTTTTTTTTCCAGGGAAAACATGCTTGAAAAAGTCCGAACCGGATAATGTCAAGAAAGTGACACGGACTCACCCCTATCGCATCTTTCCAGTAACATAGATAAAGGAATATGTAGGGGGCTACCTGGGATAGGCAGCAACACAGCCAGCTCCTGGTCCACGCCTGGCTTCCCTTTGCAGTAATGGGAGCCCTGATCTGAGAGCAGCGGCTGGTTGTCCATCTTTACCCAGACCTGGGTGAGGCTGACATAGGCCAACCAGAGTGGGAAGAGGAGGGGGATGCCGTGGCCTGGAAGACCACCCAAGAGCACTCGTGGTCTGGAGGCAGGGTCTCAGGGGAGCCCAGAACCTTGACGTGGGTCTCTTCCCATCCAAGTACTAACCAGGCCCGACCTTGCTTAGCTTCCACGATCAGAGGGGATGGGGTGCCTTCAGGGTAGTGTGGCCTTAGACCATGGGTCTCTTCCTTCTTCCGCTCTTTCCATACCCAGATCGGCGTCTAGCCTTCACCCCTCCATGAAGGAGCATGGCAGTCAATCCATATATATTGCAATTCAAGCGTGGCAGCCCTTGTAACAGGGCTCTTGCCCAGGGGTGCCCCGCTGGCTTCCCTCCCTGGACAGGGGAGCGTGGGCACACACAGACTCACGGGCACGCTTGCAGATGGCCTTGCTGGTAAAGGCCACCCCTCCCTTAGTGCTCCCTGTCACCCTCCCTTCAGATTCCTGGGGAGGGGACTTTCAGGAGAAGGTAGAGGACCTACAGGTTCCTTCCCGAGCCCTGGCCAGTCTGTCTTGTTGCTCTGACTGCCCTGGATCAAGCTGGGGGTGAGGGTCCCCAGTCAGGGGCATGCAGAGGGAGGCTGTGTGGCCTGCACCCATCTCCCTTCTCATGCAGGAGAGAAGGACTGCCTTGCCCTGGCCCCAGCCTACGCGCCAGCTTTGGCCTCCTCTCGTCTCACCTGTATATCCTCTCCCTGGCACATCAGCCATTTTTTGTTAGTTTCGGGATATCCATTGCCCTTTCACACTTTTTTTTTTTTCTTTTTGTGGCCACACCCATGGCATATGGAGGTTCCCAGGCTAGGGGTCGAATCAGAGCTATAGCCACCGGCCTACACCAGAGCCACAGCAATGTGGGATCTGAGCCACGTCTGTGACCTACACCACGGCTCACGGCAACGCCGGATCCTTAACCCACTGAGCGAGGCCAGGGATCGAACCCGCATCCTCATGGTTCCTAGTCGGGCGAGTTTCCACTGCACCATGACAGGAACTCCCTTTTACACCTTTTTCCAGCACCTACCAAACTCTGACACATTTCTGCTCCTGGGCTGGTTTCCTTGTGTACCTCTCTCTCCCAGACAGAAGTCTACCTGACAGTGACCTGGAGGTGCTCCCAGCAGAGCCTGGAGGTGAGTAGATGCTGGAGAGTTAGCTGGACACCTTCCCCCCGGACAGAATTGGGAGCTGAGGGTACTGGGGGTCCCCGCCAGCTGGAGATGCATGGAGGTGCTTCTCACCCTCAGGGAGGGGCCAACGGAATCTTGTTCTTGTGAGACTGGGGTCAAGGAGGTCCCCAGGGAGTTCCCATCGTGGCACAGTGGTTAACGAATCCGACTAGGAACCATGAGGTTGTGGGTTCGGTCCCTGGCCTTGCTCAGTGGGATAAGGATCCGGCGTTGCCCTGAGTTGTGGTGTAGGTCGCAGACGCGGCTCGGATCCCACGTTGCTGTGGCTCTGGCATAGGCTGGTGGCTACAGCTCCAATTAGACCCCTAGCCTGGGAAACTCCATATGCCGTGGGAGCGGCCTAAGAAATGGCAAAAAGACAAAAAAAAAAAAAAAAAAAAAAAAAAAAAAAAAAAAAGGAGCTCCCCAGGCCTCCTGTCACCTCTTGGGCAAACTTCACCACTGTGCAGCCCCCCCCAACTGAGGCCTATGGGAACGAGCACCCAATGGGTGCTCACTGCTGTCCTCCCTTCAGATTCCCGGGGAAGGGACTTTCAGGAGAGGGTAGAGGACCCATAGGTAAGTGTCCTCTCCTTCATTCCATGACCGTTGCTCACTCTGCTCTGAGGCCCACGCTGGACCCCAGATTAGGTTTGATCCCCGTGTTTTGGAAGCCTACGGAGTAAGGAAAGCGAGAGAAGGCTGCATAGTTAAGTAGCAATAAAGGCTAGGGAAGCAACAAGGAGGAGCTCACACTTAGCCTGGAGTAGCATGGAAGACTTCCCGGAGGAGGTGACACCTGGGCTGAAATCAGCGTTTCGAATGGAAACAAGATGAGTAAAAGGCCAGATCTCCCTGGCTCAGCAAAGCATCGTGGAGTCTGCCTCTACGAGTGTCAGGCTTGGCGGGCCCCTCTCAGGGGCTGGTAAAATCCGTGGGAGTTTCTCCTGCACTGTGTGGAGAATGGCTTGATCCTTGTGTGCGAGGTTTGACTTTTTAAAAAGAAATAACGGCATTTGCAGCTACACGGAGGGACCTAGAAATTATCAGGCTATGTGAAGTCAGTCAGACAGTGAGACCCCAACATCAAATGCTATCACTGACACGGGGAATCTAAAAAAAGGATGCAATGGACTTCTTTGCAGAACAGATACTGACGCACAGATTTTGAAAAACTTATGGTTTCCAAAGGAGATAGGTTGAGGGGTGGGGGGGATGCGCTGGGGATTTGGGATGGAAATGCTATGAATTGGGTTGTGATGATTGTTGTACACCTATAAATGTAACTGAGTAATAAAAATGCTATAAAAATAAAAATAAATTAAAAAATTTTAAAAATTCTTTTTAGGAGTTCTTGTCGTGGCTCAGTGGTGAACGAACCCGACTAGCACCCATGAGGACGCGGGTTCGATCCCTGGCCTCGCTCAGTGGGTTAAGGATCTGGTGTTGCCGCAAGCGGTGGTGTAGGTCGCAGACGCAGCTCAGATCCTATTCGGTGTAGGCTACAGCTCCAATTCGACCGCTAGCCTGGGAACCTCCATATGACCTAGAAAACAAAAAGACAAAAAAAAAAAAAAATTCTTTTAAATGTTCTTTTTAGAGTCCCACCCACAGCACATGGAAGGGGTCGAATGGGAGCCATGGCTGCAGGCCTGCCCCACAGCCACAGCCAGAGCCACTCCAGATCCAAGCCACATCTGTGACCCACGCCACAGCTCGTGGCAACGCCAGATCCTTATTCCTTAACCCTCTGAGCAAGGCCAGGGACCGAACCCGCATCCTCAAAGACACTATGTCGGGTTCCCAACCCCCTGAGCCACAACAGGAACTCCACGCATGTGAGATGTTCGTTCTCAGACAGCAGCGCTCCTGGCCCGTGTCGCTGTGGCAGGTCAGGCAAAGCCCTCTGCACCAGCATTGCTGGCTTGAGCCCCAGCCTGAGCCCCTTTCTCCGTCTCGCTCCTGCAGAGCCTTATGGCCTGCAGAGCCTTATGGCAAACGCCCCTTTTCTTCATTGCTGTCCTTTCCCAGCCAGTCCCCAAAGCTAAACCTGACTCTTTTTCTCCCACCTGCACCAGCACTTACTCTGGCCTTGATTTTTACGATGCCGGGGATAGCAAGCGTTCCGGGTTGAAATATCACTCACCGTCCCCAGCCCCATCAAGCAGCAGGAAGCCACATTTCGAGGGGAGCCAGAGGAGGGCAGGGGGCGTGCGTGTGTGGAGGCCGATATTCCCTTGTCTAATTTATATTTTACATTTCTGTAAAATCATGCTTAGAGTATTTTGGTAATCTCTGCTGAGATTAAGTATAATGCTGTACATTTAATTGATATAAGTGGTTTCAATTCTCCTTAATATGACAAATCTCCAGTGTGAAATATTCTTAGTTAATGATCAACATAAAATAGAGTTCATTTTTAATGTGAGTACAAGATTTGAATTAATTTGTAGCTGGAGCGGGGTTATTAAATTTTGTGTGCGTTCCTTGTACAGGCACACGTGCGGTCATACATGTGGCGGGGAGCCTGCACAGCACACACACACGTGCTCCGGGTGAGGACAAGGGTGTGTGCTTTTTCTGGCTGGAGCGGAGAGGGTCTGTCTCGGCTTGACTCTCTGTCTGTCTTGGAAGCTGCACCCCAGCACCTCACAGGTGGAGGAGCTGCCTTGCTGCGGTCCCCATCTCTGCATCTCCTAGGTCTTTGGCGCCCCACGAGGTTGCCTGGCCTGACCCAGAAGCACTGTGATCCTCCTACCAAACAAAGCTAGGCAGATGCAGGAAGCTCTGCCAGGGTCATCTGCTCCAGGAGGCTTCCCACGCAGCATTTACTGCCTGAAAATTAGCATATCACTCTAACGTTATCAAAACCATATGATGGCTAGTGTCAGCCATGAAAGTTCAATGAAAGTTTCAAGTTGAAGAAGTTCCTTGCAAAGTCAAATCCAGGGGGAGGGCCTCGGGGGCAACACCCCAGTTAGTGCTGATCCAAACCCAGAGGTTTGCATTCCCTTGCTCGTGGGATCCAGGGCTCACACAGGCAGGTGTGTTTTCCCAGGGCGCCAGGGTTTAGAAAGCATTTGTGGAAAGCCAGGACTGTGGTCTTTGGACCTCAGAGTCAGCATGAGGGCACAGTCTAAACCCACCACTGTCTTTGAAACAACAGACAGCAATTTTCTTACAACCGTTAAAAGAGAAAAGGGGAAAATAAAAGCTTCAGGATAAGTGCCAAGAGGAATTTGAATATCGCATGAACGATGCGGTGGGGGGGCGGGGATGGAGGCAGCCACTCACAGGAAACATCTGTTCCTACCGGACCCTCCATTTCTCCTGCAGCTGGACACGGGGCACGGACACCTCACCCTTTTCCTTTGTGATGTCACCGTTTTGGAGACAGCCAGCCTTCAATATGCAAGCCGACTGTGCAGCTCTTAAATATTTCGTTTGTAGTCACCTCTTTAAAGAGGATGGGATTTGAATATCAATAATCGTGAGGCCTTCCCACTCGCTCCAGTAGCCCAGGCAGGAGTGCGGGAGGAGGCTGCACTCAGGCAAGTTCAATTTCTATTGGCTTAAGCGGCTGGGGAAAGAATCTTTAATCACATATACAATAGTATTGGCAACACCCTGCAATAAAAGGGCTGAATGCTTCGTTTTTCTAGATTTCCTTTTATATTTCAAAATCGCTTTTCTTTCAAATGAGTGTATCCTATATATTTTCTTAAAAGAAATTACTTATGGCTTCGCTTTTTTTCTTTTGTTGGCTTACCATTCCTTTTCCTCTTGAAATTACCACCTCACGGGCACTGCAGACTTTCAAACGCTTTGCACACGGAATGAAAGGCTTGAGTGTATGATGTTGCAATTTTTAAGAATGGCTTGGCGTTCCCGTTGTGGCGCAGGGGAAATGAATCTGACTAGCAACCATGAGGTTGCGGGTTCGATCCCTGGCCTCACTCAGTGGGTTAAGCATCTGGCTTTGCTGTGAGCTGTAGTGGAGGTTGCAGACACAGCTCGGATCCTGCATTGCTGTGGCTGTGGTATAGGCTGGCGGCTGTAGCTCTGATTAGACCCCTAGGTGCAACCCTAAAAAGACAAAAAAAAAAAAAAAAGAATGGCATAATTTTAATTAGAAATGTATAGATGAATAAAAATAATGCTGCTGCATGTTACTAATTAAGTCTTTTATTACTCTTTGATTTCAAAAAGAAGCATGCCTATTCTAACGAGGCAGCACAATATGGTTGTTTGTGCTTCCAAGGGCTCCTGGGGGAGGAAGTGAGTGGGTCCTGGTAACTGGCTGTGTCCAGACCAAGGGAAGTGGGGTCATCTGCTTGCAAAAGCTTGGGGTTGAGGAGGAAGCCTGTGCCCAAGAAAAGACAGATGAAGACACTGCTGGGTACTGGGAAAATGATCTCTCTCTGAACTTTGGTGTCAAGAAGTAACACATACTTGCTACCATTCTGAGCATTTGCCCTACAGCCCTGTGATGATCTGGAGGATGCTATGGACGGAGACTTTTTTTTTCCCTTGACATTTCTAGATAAATAAATAAATAGTTGATTCTGCAGCACCTGCTGTGTTTCAAAGAGCCCTTTGTGCTTTGAGGAGAGACACAAGTTACATAATCGTTGCCTTGGGGCAGTCGTTATATCCTTGGTTTGGTCTTTCTTTCTTTCTTTCTTTCTTTCTTTCTTTCTTTCTTTCTTTCTTTCTTTCTTTCTTTCTTTCTTTCTTTCTTTCTTTCTCTCTCTGTCTGTCTGTCTGTCTGTCTTTCCTTCTGGCAGCACCTACAGCGTACAGAGAGGTTCCCAGGCTAGGGGTCGAATCAGAGCTATAACCGCCAGCCTACAGCCTCTGTACCGCTCACAGCAATGCTGGATCCTTAACCCACTGAGCGAGGCCAGGGATCCAACCCCCATCCTCATGGATACTAGTCTGGTTCCTTAGCCACTGAGCCACACGGGGAACTCCTACACCCTTAGTTTGGCTCCGGGGAGGCTGTCGTCTCTAGGCTGGCTGTTGAGCTCCTTGCAGGGATGGAATCCTGAAGTTTGGGTCTAGTCCCTGAGCCTGCTGGCCTTCCCTCTACACCATGGGCCGGGTCAGATGATTTGGGCGTGGCTTGAGATTCAGAAGGCGCCTTTGGTTGCTGAAGCTATAAAGCTATGGACTTGCTGTTCTGTAAAACAAGCTCCTCTTGAGGAATGGAAGCAGATCCCACCTTCCTTCCTCTCTACCCTAGCTGGCTTTGTAGTCAGTGGGACCCATGGAGGGGACAGTGGCTGTGGTCAAGCCTATCTGTGCATAGGGAACAGAGATGCGCCTACTCAATGGAGGGAGAGCAAATCCTTTGTCTGGACCCACCAGCCATGTGTGGTCTGAGAGTGGCCTGGTGGGCCCTCCACGTAGTCCAGCTCTGCTCTATCAACTGCTTTTATCAATTTTACCAAGCTCCATACAGCAAATGCGGGTCTTTACAAAGACATCTCACCAGTTTATGCCAATGGATACTGAGTTCCTGTTCTTAGCGACTTCAAACAACCAATCCTGGGCCAGTTCCCCTGAGCTCAGAGATCTGTGGTCAGGTGCCCTGGAGGAATTATGGGGTTAACAGAGGAACTTCTAGCATGTGGAACTTCGGCAAAGGGGTGCCTTCCAAGAGAAGCTGAGTGGCTTCCCCCATTAGGGATGGTTTGTGTCCAGGAATCTCCAGGCTGTCACATCCAATCATGCAGCCTACTCATCAGCAGAGAACTCAGTAACATCCTGACTCGAGGAAGCCAGCATCTGTTCTAAATCCTGCCCTTAGAGCAGGAGCAGTGCCAAATGCTGCAAAGACTGCTTAGCTGGGTACAAAAATGCTGTCAACAGGCCAAAAATGGAAAGGAGTCCTGGTCCGATTTGCATGAGCTATTTTTTTTTTTTTATGGGAAGGAAAAAAGTAGTTGAATCACATCCAATAAAAAAAATAAGTTCCCACATTTTTTGAGAAAAAAAGATATAGACAAGTTGTGCCTGGTAAGAAACAGAGATATTCACTGCTTTGGTTTTAGCCTGCATGGCAAAATCTTTGACTCCACTCATCTGACTCAGGCCATGGTTTGTAAAATCTAGTTTTTGAGGGAGTTCCTCTTATGGCTCAGCAGTAATGAACCAGACTAGTATCCTTGAGGATGGGGGTTCGATTCCTGGTCTCAATCAGTGGGTTAAGGATCCAGTGAGCTGTGGTGTAGGTTGCAGACTTGGCTTGGATCTCGCATTGCTGTGGCTGTGGTGTAGGTTGGCGACTGCAGCTCTGATTTGACCCCTAGCCTGGGAACTTCATATGCCTCGTGCAGCCCTAAAAAAAAAAAAAAAAAAAAAATCTAGTTCTTGAGGCTATGCATGACAGGTACTACATATTTCTCAGGAACTAGGCTAACCAGGAGGACCCATACATGCATGGAAGGTGACAGGGAGATTGAAACCCATCAGGACACTGTGGGGTTCCTGGGCACAAGCCTTTCTGTGTCCCTTGTTTCTTGTTTTTAGGAAACAGGCTTCATTCAGCCTCCATGGTCTTCCTTGAGTTCCAAAGGGCAGTTTTAAACAGTTGCTAATCAGGGAAGGGAGGGGATGCAGAAGCCAGGGAGGAGCCATCAAGAAACCATAGTTTTAGAGTTCCAGTTGTGGCTCAGCAGTAACAAACCAGACTAGTATCCCTGAGGATGCAGGTTTGATCCCTGGCTCTGCTCAGTGGATTAAGGATCTGGCGCTGCTGTGAACTTCAGTATAGGTTGCAGATGTGGCTCAGATCCAGCCTTGCTGTGGCTGTGGCATAGGCCAGCAGTGGCTCCAATTTGACCCCTAGCCTGGGAACTTCCATATGCATTGGGTGTGGCCCTAAAAAAAAAAACCAAATAACAAAAAACCTTTATTCCCGGGGAAGTGAGTCCTGGTCTGTGCCTTCGTGCTGTCTCCATCAGGACACTGAACTCCTCACCATCACTCACTGTCCCCAACTCTGCCTTCATCTGAGGTCCACGGGCCATTAGCAGTAAAATCAGTATTGGTGGAGAGACTTGCCTGGGTTAAGGCCCTGCGTTGGGGCTGGGAGATCACAGCAGCAAAGAGTAAGGACTTTCCTCCTCCAGGGAACTTGCAAACTGCTTAATAAGATAAAATGTGCTCATGGGAAAACTCTTTTAACGACATGAAGAACCAAGGGATTTCAAAGCCTCTGAGCCCGAACCATCTGGGAGGGTTCATCCAATGAGTAGGAGGGAGAAAAGGATCAGCCAGGGGTCCTTGCAGTAGGAGGAGGGTTTCTGCCAGGAAGCTTTGAAGAAATGAGACTCCAGGGGCTGGTAAGAGTTGGGAAGGAAGAGGCTTGCTTTCTTTTCTTTCTTTCTTTCTTTCTTTTTTTTTTTTTTTTTTTTTTTTTTTTTGTCTCTTTGTCTTTTTAGGACCGCACCTGCGGCACATGGAAGTTCTAGGGGTCAAATCGGAGCTGTAGCTGCCACCCTACATCACAGCCACAGCATTGTGGGATCTGAGCCATATCTGCAACCTACACCACAGCTCACAGCAACCCCAGATCCTTAACCCACTGAGCGAGGCTGGGGATCGAACCCGCCACCTCATGGTTCCTAGTCGGATTCGTTTCCACTGTGCCATGACAGAACTCCAGGCTTGTTTTCAAAGGCCATGTGCTCTTCACCCATAGGCTCCTGGGAAGAGTGCTGGTGAGAAGTATTCCAGGAGCTCCCCCTGTGGCTCAGTGGGTTAAGAGTCCGGCTGCGTAGGTCACAGATTCAGCTTGGATCTAGTGGCGTAGGCGGGCAGCTGCAGTTCTGAAGACACAGGACCAAGGGCTCGTCTTCCTGGCCCCCATCGCCTGGCCAGCTTCCCCACTCCCATCAGCCTAATGAGGCTGTGCCTGTTGGAGACAAATTCACATACCGTGATGATTTTCATCAGTAACAAGGGACTGGAATGGATTTTTTTTTTTTTTTTTTTTGATTTGCACAGAAACCAAGAGTCAGAGGAATAACTGCTAAGCTTCATGTCCCACACACCCACATGGGGGAGAAGAGGCCCCATGTCCTGTCCTGGACATTTGGGGCACCCAGCTTGTCTCTGGTCCTCCCTGGCTTGTGCTGATGTGCCGCTTGCCCAAGTTTGCAGACACCGAGTGTGACAGCTCCACTGTCTCCAGGCTCCAAGAGGGGCTTGGGACTTTTCCAGAAGCTGCTACAAGGACTAGGCTAGGGGGAGTTCCCATTACAGTTCAGCAGGTTAAGGATCCCACATAGCGTCTGTGAGGATGGGGGTTTTACTCCCTGGACTCGATTTGTGGGCTAAGGATCTGGCATTGCCATGATCAGTGGTGTAGGTGGCAGATGTGGATCGGATCCTGTGTTGCCCTGGCTGTGGTGTAGGCTGGCGGCTGCAGCTCTGGTTCAACCCCTAGCCTGGGAATGTCCATATGCTGTGGGTGTGGCCCTACAAAAGAAAAACAAAAACAGAGGAAAAAAACAAAACCAAAAGGTGGACTAGGCTAGGGGCCATCATCCCTGAACTTGGGAAAATGGTGCCACTTTCCTACCTCCTTCTCTCCATCCGTCTTGTTCAGAAGTCCCCAACTATTCCATTCTCCCTCCCACACACCCAACACCCTCTGGCCGACAGCCTTGGGTCTCCATGGGTGGCAGGAGGAGAGACTCTCTCTAAGCTGCCCCTGGTGTCAGCTTTGCACCTGTCCCAAAGAAGGAACCACTCGCAACCCACACCACAAATTTGCATCCGGGTTAACCCTTCTTCGGACACACCGATTTCTGAATCAGCTCCTTGGATTCTGTCCTGTAGTTTCACATTCTCCCTGTTTCCTTAGGCTTTTCTCCATCCCAGTCTACCAGACAATTGACTGGGGTGGGCCAGCCGCCTTCCAGGAGTCTGTCTACACGGCCAGCCCCTCTTCCTGAGACTTTTCTCAGATGACTGACCACACATTCTTCTGGGCACGCACCACGTCCCCCGCGGCCCTTTCCAGCGCTGGCTTTCCGTGTTGCTTCCCTCCCCACGGTTCTTGACTTGGGGAGACAGGTGTGGGGATCTTGTGGATCGAGACGATAGGCCCCTCCAGAAGATTACAACTCCATTCCTGTTTACAAAACAACAGCAACAACAAACACCCTCGCTCACTGACAGCCCAGCAATGCCACGCTGACCCCCTGCTTGTCACTGTCTCTGCTTTCTCTGTCCTTGTGGACTTAAGCTCTTGAGTCCCTGTCATCCTTGTCACCTCGATTCTTCCCAGGATCTGTGTGAACTTGGTATTCTGTATGGATGCTCAGTTTGCTACTTGGGGCTTTCAGTTCCTTGACACCCGAATCAACCGTGGCCATTTCTTCTGCTCACTCCCCAGCCACCAATTCCCACGCGCGGTCCTTAGCTGCAATGCCAACCACAGCCTCTCGACTTCTTAATGGATTTGCTTCAGTCCCTCTACCTTTAGTGATTGAACCAACAGACTGACTCCTTCCTCTCTTGCTGTCTTCCCTCTCTCCCGCATTCTCTCTCACCCTGCCCCGACTTTATCATTGTATTACTTTCTCAAATGGCCTTCAGCTCCTTGGGGCCATTGGGTCTTTATTTATTTCATTTTATTTATTTATTTATTTAGGTCTTTTGCCTTTTCTAGGGCTGCTCCCGTGGCATATGGAGGTTCCCAGGCTAGGGGTCCAATCGGAGTTGTAGCCGCGGGCCTACACCAGAGCCACAGCAACGTGGGATCTGAACACATCTGAGACCTACACCACAGCTCACGGCAATGCCGGATCCTTCACCCACTGAGCAAGGCCAGGGATCGAACCCACAACCTCATAGTTCCTAGTCGGAGTGGTTAACCACTGCGCCATGACGGGAACTCTGCCTGTTGGCTCTTTAATTTCAAAATGTTACCAGAAAGACCCAAACATTAGTGTTTCTCTATCTTTAAAGCACAGCTGCATCCTGCCCAGAAAAAAATCACGAAAGAGGACGGAGTCTCAGAGAGACCTGTTGAATACATGACAGTAAAGGACGGGGACAAGCCAGCACGGCCCTTGGCCATCTCTTTCGGAGGGGAGGGTCAGCTAGTCTATATGGAAAAGGTCTCACTGCACCCCAGGCCACCTCCTCCACGGAGTCCTAGAGATGGTTTAAGTGCAAGCCAAGTATGTCAGACTATGTCAAGTCCAGATGGAGCCAGAGATAGAATTACTTCTGTAACTGACCTCCATCCTTCCTGAGCCCCATGCATGGAGCAGTCATCCCCCCCCATTCAGTGACCCCCCCCGCCCCCCCCAATTCTCTCCTACTGAGATCCAAGGAGAATTGTACTTTTCGCCCTTCTTGAATTTAAGGATGGCTGGTACTGACCACCGGGCCCTGGCTCCAGAGCAATGTACGTCTGATAGGAGACCTTTCACTTACAGCAGTCTTGTGCCCTGACACCAGTGGGAACACACATTGAGATGGAGTCCAGGAGTTCCTGTCATGGCGCAGTGGTTAACAAATCCGACTAGGAACCATGAGGTGGCGGGTTCGATCCCTGGCCTTGCTCAGTGGGTTAAGGATCCGGCGTTGCTGTGACTCTGGCATTGGCTGGCAGCTACAGCTCCGATTGGACCCCTAGCCTGGGAACCGCCATGTGCCACGGGAGCGGCCCTAGAAAAGGCAAAAAGGCAAAAGAAAAGAAAAAAAAAGAAAGATGGAGTCCATCAGCCAGGGTCCTTGGTCGGGATCTTGGACAGAGTCCCTGCCAATGTGCATGGATCTGTCCTCAAAGCAAGACGTATCTCTATGGTTGTGGCTGTTACTGCAGCATGACTTAGCCAACTGGACTGAGCTGGGGGCTACAGAAGCAGACCCTCAGGGAGGGTCCTGAGGCCATCTTCCATCAGTCCCATGTCCCTTTCTGTTTCCAAAGACCCTAAGTGCTCCCCACCTCCCAACTCCTCCTTGTGGTCCTGCTTCCCCTGTGTCTCTCCTCTAACCGGAGTTGATAGTCCTTCTTTCCTGGGTCTTCTGTGTTTGGTGGTCTTTGAAGAAGGAACATATAGATAAGGCATGAGAAGAGGGAGCCAAATTAGGACTTTGATTCTAACTGTCAATCATAAGGATGCCTGGGCCAGGGGCCAGGGAGCTGCAGGGTGGCTCTGCAGCTCCCTTCATGGACCTGTGGGCTGGAGAGGGGGGCAGGAGGCAGGGCAAGGGCTGGGTGAGGATGGATGGCATCATGGCTGGGAATGCTGTGCCCACACCTGCTCTCAGAGTTTCCACCGAGTCCTTGAAAAGGGCTTCTGGGCTTCTCTCAGCCCCTGCTCTGCTTTGCCCGTTCTCCAAAAGGAAGCTATTAGCCTAGGTAAATACTCCCTCTCTGGAGGAGTGACTTGATCTCTGTACTCCCTGATTCAGTTCCTTTGCAAGGTAAATAACTATAAATATTAAAACATGTCAATAGCTTTATTAATAAATGACTTCTGGCTTCCTAAGAGATTCTGACTCTGAGCTTTCGGTGGGCCTCTGGTACATACTTGCGCATATTTCCTGTGGCTTAATCGTTGTTGGCTGAAGGATGCATGGGACCTGGAGAGACAATTAGAAACCACGGTTTTGCATTCCCCACAGTGTTAACTATCTAGAGTGTTAAAGAAGGCTTTTTTTCTTGGTATACATTTTTTTCTTTCATTTGCAGCCCATATAACCAATATTAATACCAATTGAGCCTTACATAAGAAATGCAGTGGAGTTCCCTGGTGGCCTAGTGATTAAAGACTTGGTATTGATACTGTTGTAGCTTGGGTTACTCCTGTGGCTCAGGTTCAGTCCCTAGCCCGGGAGCTTCTGCAGGCCATGGGCATAGCCAAAAAAAAAAAAAAAAAAAAAAAAAGAGAAAGGAAAAAAGGAAAAAAATGGAGTTCTTACTGTGGGGCCGTGGGTTAAGAATCTGACTGTAGAGTGGTTCAGGTTGGTGTGGAGGCAAGGGTTCCATCTCTGGCCCAGTGCAGTGGATTAAATGATCCAGTGTTGCTACAGCTGCAGCATAGGTAGCAGCTGCAGCTGAGGTTCAATCCCTGGCCCAGGAACTTCCATAATCTGTGAGTGGAGCCACAACAGAAAAAGGAAAGAAAGAAATAACCTGACTCAATTGTGCCCATGCAGTCCTTACTCTTAGAATTTTAAACTTGTAATTCTTCCTTTCTCACCTCAAAAAAGCTTAATAAATTCTTCTTAAAGAACATTTACAAAAATCCTCTGATAAAACACATTTGTTTCTCATTTGTCGTTAACTTGATATAATCGTCATACTATTTTCAGAAAACCTTGCCCTAACCTCTTTTCAGGATTTGTCTTATCAGTTTTTCTCCAAGAAAACTGAGTCAGACTTGTAATTCTTAAAATCAAGTCAATTACCCAGATATTACACTCTGGAAACTCTAACTCAACTTCGGTCTCTTTCTATCTAATTTTTAATCTCATTCCAGAATAAAGATCCCAAGAAACCATAGTTTCAGAATCCTACCGAATGTGATTCTGTATTTATTCCTCTGTGCCACTGCAGTCTTGCAACAAATACCGAGCCCCTCATGGGTTTGACTTGTATGAAGGACCGGGTTCCTTCACTCTGGGCAAATCTGGACACATGGGCAGAACCTTGAAAGCTCCTTGTTGGATGCTGGTGGCAATGCTGAGAGAAGCTCAGACAGCCACACTTCTCCAAAGGAAGCTCTTCATCCAGGGTTTCCATCAAAGACACCAAAACGACATCAATATTTCCTCTTTTCTAGAGTTCCCATTGTGGCTCAGTGGTTAACGAATCCGACTAGGAACCATGAGGTTGCAGGTTCGATCCCTGACCTTGCTCAGTGGGTTAAGGATGCGGCATTGCCATGAGCTGTGGTGTAGGATGCAGACACGGCTCGGATCCCGCATTGCTGTGGCTCTGGTGTAGGCCCGTGGCTACAGCTCCAATTAGACCCCAGCTTGGGACCCTCCATATGCTGAGGGAGTGGCCCTAGAAAACCAAAAAACAAAACAAAACAAAAAATTTCTCTTTTCCTTTGCCTATTAGGTTCCCCTAACCTCCTCCCAGGAAGGAGACTGAGCAGGGTACCTGCGATGGGCAGACTCTTTAGAAGAATATTCATATCCACAATACCACTCTACCCTGCCAAACATAAGCAGGGTGTGGTGAGGAGCAGGCATCAGGGGTGAGAGCGACTGATCCCATCTGCTGGAAAAAGTCCCTGTGATGGCTAGAAGGATAACCAAGTGAACAGTAGCAACAGAAGGTGCAGAGAAGTTGACCAGAAGACTGCAGCGGTAGCACAGGAGAGAGATGGTCCTTGACTCGGTGGGATGCAGAGACTTTAGAGAGCAGGAGAAGGATGACTCAAGGCTGATTTGGAGATACAAAAGCAGCAACTTCACTGAATAGGCTGTGTATGGGATGTGAGGGGAATGTAGAAGCAAAGTGTAGCTTTTTAAAAAATTTTTATTATAGGTGATTTACAAGGTGCCAATTTTTGCTATACAGAAATGTGACCCATACATACACACACACACACACAATGTGTGTATATGTACATATATACACACTTATGTTCCCCTTTCTTTATATATGTATATGTGTATATATGTCTTCCCCTTTCTTTTTTGCTTTTTAGGGCCTCACTTGTGGCATATGGACATTCCCAGATTAGGGGTCAAACTGGAGCTGGAGCTGCCAGCCTACGCCGCAGCCATAGCAACGTGGGATCCGAGCCGTGTCTGTGACCTACACCAACAGCTCATGGCAAGGCTGGATCCCTAACCCACTCAGGGAGGCCAGGGATCGAACCTGCATCCTCATGGATGCTAGTCAGGTTCATTAACCACTGAGCCATGAAGGGAACTCCTCCCCTTTGTATATTATGTTCCATCAAGGTCTATCCCAAGAGATTGGACATAGTTCCTGAGCACTACAGTAGGACCTCACTGCTTACCATTCTAAATGGAATAGTTTTGCATCTACTAACTCCAAACACCCAGTCCAGGGCACTCCCTCCCTCTCCCCACCTTGGCAACCACAAGCCTGCTCTCTATGTCTGTGAATTTGTTTCTGTCCTGTAGACTGGTTCATCTGTGCCATATTTTAGATTCCACATACAAATGATATCAAATGGTATTTGTCTTTCTCTTTCTGATTTACTGAATTTATTATGATAATCTCTAGTTGCATCCATGTTGCTACAAATGGCATTATTTTGTTTTTCACGGCTGAGTAGTATTCCTTTGTATTTATGTACCATATCTTCTTAATCCATTCATCTGCTGATGGACATTTAGGTTGTTTCAGTGACTTGGTTATGGTGAATAGTGCTGCTATGAGCATGTGGGTACATATATCTTTTTGAATTATAGTTTTGTCTGGATACATGCCTGGGAGTGGTGGTATTGCTGGATCACATGGAGCTTGTTCAACAAAGTAGATGATAATGTCATTTACTGAGATGGGGAAACTGGGTTAGGATGGGTTTAAGGGAGTAGGTAGTGTTTCATGTGGCATAGATTTGTGAAGCCGACAATGATACTTTTGGTAGAGAATCTAAATAGGTAGTTACAGAAACACTGGAGCTCAGAAGAAAGATTGGATCCATTTGTCTAGAGACACATTCAAAGAGATGAGAATTAAGTCCTTGAACTTCCTGAAATCACCTCTGGAGAGAGTCATAGAGAGAGGAGGGCTAAGGAGAAAGCCTAAATGTGTGCTCATCGTTACATATTTTAAATGATTTTTGAAGTCTTTAATTATAGGAGGCATGATTCATTTCAAAAATGTTTACCAATTAGAGATAAAATGTATGCTCCTTTTGACCACCCTAAATCCTTGTCCTAGCCCCCAATTTATTTCTCATACTCAGCATTGTGTATACCCACCCATCTTTCAGATCTTTTAAAATGCACTACATGCATTCACATGTAAACAGAAATATATCATACTTAAATAGCGTCACTCTCTGCGGTGCTTTTATTTTCCCTTTATATATGTCTTAGAGGTCTTCACAGGCATATATATACATGCATATATATATGGAGGGGGGATTTAATTTGTTTTTTAAAAAGCTCTTTAGTGTTTCACAAATTAATGTGCCATGGCTTACTTAACACTTCCCCTATCGATGCATATTTAGATGGTTTTTAATTGTATTCTATTGCATGCCAGCAACTCAGCATTTAGAGGTCGTGTGGAGGTCATGAGAAAATGAAGGGCCACCAAAGTATCCTGAGACAGAGGAAGTGGCTGGTGAGGAGGATGAAGAGGAATGTGCAGAATTCTGGAGGCCAAGGGATGAGAGTGTTGGGGAAGGTGAGAGGGGCTAAGTACTTGAAACCTGCAGACGGGGTTGAGTTTAAGACCTAGAAACATCCATGGGACTTGGAACCATGGAACTCATCGGTGACTTGTCAAAGCCCTCTCAATGGAACCAGAAGCAGGGAAAGCAAAGAAGAATGGGTTGAAGAGGGAGGAGGCGAGGAAGAAGTATTCGGCCAGCATAGCCATCCTGGTGTCTTTCTAGAAAGATTGCTGTGAAAATGAGGAGGAAAGATGGAGCAAGTTACAGGAGGAAGTAGGGTCAAGGAAGAAGGTGTCTTTCTTCCTTTTTTCATCCTCCCTCTCTTGCTTTATCTCATTCCTTCTTCTTCTGTTGGGAGATACCACTTTATGGGTGGCATTAGTCAGATCACAGCTTCTCGGTGTTTGTGTCTGGGTTTCCAATTGAATAAGGACACATAGCAACTTCTAGGTGTTTGTGTCTGGGTTTCCAATTGAATAAGGACACGTGGCACATAGCAGGCACTCTTTAAGATGATGCTTGAATAAATCAAGGTATGAACGGTACCTTCCTGGGGTAGTTATTCTCTAATGGGAAAAGGTGTGACAAGCCCTTGCAAGAATGTGGGGTCCCCTCAGTCCTCCTCGCAGTGACTCCCATGGGAGAGAAACGTTTCAAGCACTGTCCCGACCCCAAGCCCTGCCTTCCTTTGATTCACAAGCTACAGCACCAGGATTCAAGGGGTCAAAGATGCCCCTGACCTTCTTTGGTGGCCTTGAGACTAATGCTGTGACTGACATCCATTTAGACCTGGCACCAGCTGAGGAAGGGCTGTCCCCACTGGGTCATTGCTGCTTCTGTCCCCTCTGCAGCATAAGAGGCAAAGCACATTTTTTTCAACAGTTACGCTAACTTTGTCGAATCAGCATCAGGACGTTTTTCCCCTCAAACATTTACTTGTTAGGAAAGAAAAAAGAGATGGATATTTTGGACTTGTTATGATGCACTTTATGTGGCTGGAGTCTGAGTGAAACTTTTCATTATAAAAAGGGACCACATTGAAGCTTCTGGCAAGGGGACAGGGGCGGGGGAGGCAACTTCTAGAGCGAGAACGGTCCTTCAAACACAGGGCAGTTGAGGTGTCATGGAAATGGCACTACCTGCCACTTGCTGGGGCTGTGACCATCATGCTGTCACCCCGGCTGCGCAAAACATAAATCGTCTTTAAACAGCCAGGACCTGTCAGCCTCCCGCTGCCATCTTTGGACCAATTCGTCAATCCCCACTCATTCCGTGGTCCTTTTTTTTTGAACCTCGATAATGCTTCTGAAGGAAGCTGGGGACACTTTTGCCATCCATCACACAATAATGCAACATCCTGTCCATTTATTACGCTATACATTCCAACGGCGCCATTAACTTAAGGAAAAAAACTTTCATGTCTCTGAAGTTTTCCTTTATCTTTACCAAACAGATACCCAAGATGACTGAGCATTTAATACCTGAAAGTTTAAGACCGGTGTGTAAACATGGTCCCTGGTGTCTGCTATTGATCTGTTGCTATTTTAATGCATTTTTACTGACCGACGTGTCCTGCGGTAAAGAATATTGCCTAAATTAGTTATCTGATTGGTTCTTTTGATTAATGCTGGGCCTGTGCTTCCTTACACATGACAACATGATTAGAATAATCACCAGGGCTCTACGAGCCAGGCCTGGCATTTTGTAGGCCTTCATTTTTAAAGTTCATTTATAAAATTATTTAATGTATACGTCCTAAGTTGTAATTTATTTACATGACACTTTTTTCGATGGGAACTGTTGTACTGTGTCACAAATGGCTAAGAAAACAAGGTAAACGAGATGTACAGATCAATGTCTCTTGGCTCAAGGGGGAAAAAAAACATAATCAAGATTCAGGAGCTGACCTTGTACCAAAGTCCAACTTGTCACAGCACAAACACTGAGATACCCAACAAATCACCAGGCCCAGCAGGATGTGTTCTTGTGCAATCTCTTCTCTCTGTCTGTCACCTTCCATCGCCTGGGACTTTGGGCCCTTAGAACTCTCCACTTCCTTCTTTCTGCCCAAGGAAGGGTCCCGGCCCCACTGGCCAGCCTGCTCTGGCCAAGTAGCCTCGTCCCCACACCAATTTAGCAAGCAGGTCTAGCAGGGATTCGGTATATTCAAAATCAGGATTTGTACCAGATCTGAATGAGAAAATTGTGTGCATGGATGTCCCATTGTGGCTCAGCTGGTTAAGGACGCAGCTTTGTTTCCATGAGAATGGGGATTTGAACCCTGGACTCGCTCAGTAGGTTAAGGAGCCAGCATTGCTGCAAGCATTGGTGTAGGGTTGCAGATGCGGTTCCAATCTGGCGTTGCTGTGGCTGTGGTATAGGCTGGCAGCTGCAGCTCCAATTTGACCCCTAGCCCAGGAACTTCCATACACTGCCAAAAATGAAAATCGTGTTCCTTCAAGCCATGCTATTATATTAATTTTGCAAGAATTGAAAGATCCCAGTTTGGTCTACTAAGCTACGGCTGATAACACGCCTCCTCAGGGTTCCTGCTTTAATTACAGTTTAGCTTGGTAAGAATAAGCTGGGGGAGTGCCCCTGATGGCGCAGTGGGTTAAAGGATCTGGCATTAAGCATCTGTGACCGCAGTGGCTCGGGTCACTGCTAGGATATGGGTTCAATCCCTAGCCCAGGAAATTCTTGGGACCAGAATTCATGCCTTGGGACCAGAAAGAAAAAAGGAATTACCTGGGTTATGGATAAATCTGGCATATTTGATCAAAAATACGACCTTCTCCATAGTTTTTCTGTTCCCCATGTCCTGTTGGCCATTTAACAAAGACCAGGAAGAAAAGCTTTTGCCTTGCCTTTTTTGAGGTGTCTTTTTTGTCTTTGTTTTGCTATTTTTTAGGGCTGCACAGTGCCAGAAGGTCGGGTGGGTGGCAGGGTCAAGGGAGGTTGTGTGATGGAGACTCTTCCCAGCTGGAGAGCCGGTTCCTTCCTTTGGACCCCCCTCACCCCCAGGGCCTGGACCATGTGGACTCTATTTCCTACCACACACACACACACACACACACACACACACACACACGAAGCTGCTTTCAGCTCTCTGCTCTCCGCCTCCCATGCACCTTGGGCATGTCACATGGAACAAAAACCCAGCAGACCCAAACACCCCACGACAACCAGAAAAATTAAAAAGCTCAAGAGTTTCCACCCCGGCTCAGTGGTGAATGAACCCAACTAGCATCCATGAGGACATGGGTTCGATCCCTGGCCTCGCTCAGTGGGGGAAGGATCCAGCAGTGCTGTGAGTAGTGGTGTAGGTCACAGACGTGGCTTGATCCTGCGTTGCTGCAGCTGTGGTGTAGGCTGGCAACTACAGATCCGATGGGACCCCTAGCCTGGGAACCTCCATATGCTGCGGGTGCAGCCCTAAAAAGACAAAAGACAGAAAATGAATAAATAAAATAAAATAAAATAGAAAGCTCAGCCTCCCCCACTCTACTTGATTTTTAAAATAAGTAGAACAAGACATGGGTTCCCAAGCAAAAGCACTTAAAAAAAGGGCGAAGTGGATTTATATGGTCCTTTTATTTTTTTCCCTGGAACTTAATTAATGTTGTAAATAACACCTTCTATCCTTTGTGGAATGATTTGCTCTGTTATGCCATTAAAAAGTTCCGTTAGGTCAGTTCACAGAGACAGTCCTGTGCACAGCCTAGACATTAAAGAGGACTTTGGTTAAAAGCCGACCCCAGGAAATGAGTGTGTGTGCACGTGAGCGCTGGTGTGTGTGCTTGTGTGTGCCTGTTGCCTTGTGAGACTTTCTGGGGTAGAAGATAAGCGAGCGAGTGAGATGATGTTGAATATGCAAGTTATATGTTAATATGATTAAATGACTACTGGGTCGCCCAACATAATCAATTGAAATATTCACCAACTTTGTGTTGAAATTGGAAGAAATTATTACCTTGAGGCTGCCAAACACATTTTGTAGCTTTGCATTTGCACTAATGCATGTCTCATTTAGCATTTAAAAACATATTTTTGACTTTAATAGAGCAAGATGAGTCTTTTAAAGAGACACTCACGAGAATGAAAGGAAGATCCAACATGCAGGACCAACCACCCCAAGGAGAGGCACCTGGGCAGAGCGCTGCCCACTGTGGCTTCTGTCCTGCCCTCCTCTCCCCTTGCTTCCTTCCTTTCTTTCTTTCTTTTTTTTTTTTTTTTTCTCTTTTCAGGGTCACACCCACAGCATATGGAAGTTCCCAGGCTAAGGGTGGAACCCGAGCTGCAGCTGCCAGCCTGTGCCACAGCAACGTCTGTGACCTACACTGCAGCTCACGGCAATGCCAGATCCTCCACCCACTGATCCACTGATCGAAGCCAGGGATTGAACCCGCATCTTCATGGATACTGGTGGGATTCTTCAGCCACTGAGCCACAAAGGGAACTCCTCTTCCTTCCTTTTAGCCACGGCGCACCCGGCCGGTGGGGACTGGAGGCTGAGTTTTCCAAGGAAAAGCCTCCTATTCCAGGCCATTCATATTCATTTATCATTGAATTATTTGCCTTCAGTCTCAAAATCCTACAAAATGATTTAGTCTCTTGCTGTGATTTACTTGTATTTTTAAACTCCATGCCACCCCATCCAGATCACAGAGACGTAAATGTGTCTCCTCTCTCACTGAACAAGCACAGCTAAAACAAATAAAATCAAGGAGGCATATTCCTCGGCCGTGGCTCTGCAAAATGTAAGTGATGGGAGGGAAGCAGCCGTCATTCTGTTCTGGTCTGTTATTGACAACAGCAGAAGTAAAAATTAGAAAACAAATCCCCTTTTAAATGAAATGGAGTCAGAGGCCCACCTCACTCAGAGGAAATACTAATTGGAACTACCTTGCTAATGCTCGCGAGTCACAGGAAGGAAACATTAAGTTATTATTTTTAATAATGTTTACAAGTATATCCAGCCATTTCCAGCCGGTGAAAGATGTCAGCCTTGGCCAAACGTGGCAGATCTACTTTTCACCAAAGATGCTCCTCGTCTTTCCCCTGATAGCAATCATTAATTTTATTTTTTAACTCAGTCTTCAAATGAAGACAGATGAGCTGGGGAGTTTTAAATGCAGGCTGCTTAGGTTCAGAAAAATGGCTGTGAGATAGCAGATCACGGCATCTGCGCCGAGGCCAGTTACTGTTTGGGAAGAAAATAAAAACAAACGTAAGGTGAACAGCAAAGCCGGCCCTAGAAGAGCTCCCAGGGTGAGGGGCGGGTGTGTGTGTGGGAGAAGCTGGTGAGCTGCTCTTTGAGTCCAGGGCACTCCCTAATTGCTTCGGAGGCTTAGGGATAGAATTCCTATTTCTTGCTCTTGATAATTGTAACATTACATTTTAACACTGATTTCTTCTTCACGACCTTCTTACGTGTCAGAGATCAAAATGCCTCTTAGAGACTGTATCACTGCTATCTTTTAAGCATTTTTCTCACCGACGGAATTTCATGTAAGCTGTATTTCTAGTCAAATATCAGTTCTTATTTGATTGCTGTCATTTTACTTTCAAGGCAAAGATGTTGACTTGACCTCACTACAGGCTGCTTCAGGAAGATTCCAAGACACCTTTGTCTAGAGGTTGGAAGGGGAACTTCTTACTTGCATGCGGCAAATCACTTCATTCTCAGAGATAATCTGATGAAGACATTGGTGGTTCCATCTGGTGCTTGGCTTGGGGTAAGAACAAGCAAAAAAGACCAAAAGAAGATA
Source organism: Sus scrofa (assembly GCF_054392235.1). Classification (NCBI taxonomy): domain Eukaryota; kingdom Metazoa; phylum Chordata; class Mammalia; order Artiodactyla; family Suidae; genus Sus; species Sus scrofa. The sequence goes on from NC_139388.1 coordinate 44,913,473, forward strand.
AGGTCATTATGATGGAAGAAATTTTAGAATAGTGGAGTATGAATCTTTGAAAGTCTGTTCTTCCATAAAGGCAACGAGAATGCTGGCATTTTTTTTTTTTTTTTCAGAACTCTGGAAATTAACCAAAGGCCTCCGAAAATCTGAGGAGCATCTATTAAGTAAAACAGTTGGATGTTGGTAAGCCTGGCAAACATAAAGACACTTTAGCTGGACACATTTCCAACCTCTCTCCCCAGCTCTGTGGGAATTTCAGAGCCACAGTAATGTTTCATGTTTCAGTAAACATGAACGCCAACAGGGTAGCAGCCACTGGCTGTGGCAGAGTGGATGAGGAGCGTCCCCAAAATCTCCCCATCTGACAACTCCAGTGATTTACCTGTTGGGTAGACCCCAGAAAAATCCCTCTGGGGAGCTCCTGTTATGGTTCATTGGTAAAGAACCCGACTAGTATCTATGAGGATGCAGGTTCAATCCCTTGCCCCACTCAACGGGGTGAGAATCTGGTGGTGTTGTTGCAGACTCAGCTCAGATCTGGCATTGCTGTGGCTGTGGTGTAGGCTGGCAGCTGCAGCTCCAATGTGACCCCTATACTGGAAACTTCAATATGCCATAGGTGTGCCCCCCCCAAAAAAAAAGAAAGAAAGATAAAAGTCCTATTGTCTTTATCTGACTCAAAACTCCCTTTGTGGGGAAAAGGCCCATCCAGGGTATTTGTTGAAAACAATCAGCAGAAATGATCTAACATTACAGCAGTCTGAGGCAGTTATACCAACTGCGCAAATGAGATACTTGCAGATAAAACTTAACACAAACTGGGAATGAGATAACTACAGGAGTCTTTGGAAAACTAAAATTATTCCTGGGGCTCTGGAAGACCATGTGCATGCCCAGGGATATGCATGTTTCCAGAGCTGGGGCATGGCCAGGAAAGACCTGAGGAAGCCCCGTTCTCTCACCTTGGCTGTCCTGGAGGCTCTGCACAAGAAGTAAGTGAAGGCTAAGGCAGAGTTGTAAGCTGTTGCAGCACTGAAGAAATGCCTCGGCATGCACACAGAGTGCCTTGGCAAAGGGTGGGAGACATAATGGTTCAAGGCATTTAAGGAAATCTCTGTTTGCATTAGCTGACCACAAAGATAACCAAGCAGAGACCTCAATGGCTATACATTATAAATAATACATATGCTACACGATTAATTCAGGAAAGTCAATAAACAAACTGAAATAATTACTATGATAAGAAACAAAAACAAACATTGGGAGGAGGGAGAATCTGATTTCAGAATTGCCACATTTCCGTGTTTCAAATGTCCAGTTTCCAACAACAGTAAAAGAGACAAAGAAACAGAAGAGCATGCCTTATAAAGACTAGAGTGAAATAAATGAAATTAGCAAACAGAAAAAGAATAGAGAAATTTTTTGAAAAGAAAAAAATTGACAAACCCACCAGGAGAAAACTAAACTCATGAAGGAAAAAAAAAAAAAAAAAAACAAACAAAGAAGACTCAAATGACTAAAACCGGGGATGAAAGAGGGGCTATCAGTACTGACTTTGTAGAAATAAAATGGATTATAAAGGTATAATTTGATCAACTGCATGCTAACAAATTAGATGACTTAGACAACATGGAAACAATTCCTAGAAAGATATAAAGATATATGAAAACTGACTCAAGAAGAAACAGAAAATGTGAGTAGACCTGAAATAAGTAAAAATATCAAATCAGCAATTAAAAAAATATCCCAGTGTAAAGCCCAAATGGCTTAACTGGTTGTTTCCACCAAATGTTCAAAGAAGGATTAACACTAATGTTTATGAATATAGACAATAAAAACTCCTCAAAACATAATAGCAAGACAAATCCAGTAATACAGGTGTATACATGAAGGAGTATACATTATGCCTAAGTGGAATTTATTCTCCGAATGCAAGACTGATTTAACTTCTCATGGTCAATCAATGCAGTGCATCATCTTAGTAGAATAAAGGGCAAAACTACTGGATTATATCAACAGACTCGGGAAATGAAAAAAAAAGGTGTTTGACAAAATTCAGCACCATTTCATGAAGACAACCTAGGAATAGAATGGAATTTTGTCAACCTGCTAGAGCATCTCCAAACCCAAGGTGATATTATAGCAGTAAAAGATTAAAAGCAAAAAAAAAAAAAAAAAAAAAAAAAAGATTAAAGGCTTCCCTCTTAAGATCAGAAACAAGACAAGGATGTCCACTTTTGTCATATCTATTCAACATTTCTAGCAGGTTAGGCAAGAAAATAAATAAAAGGCATCCAGACAGAAAATGAGAAGAAAAGCTATCTCAAGTCACAGATTCTAAATCTTATATATAGGAAATTTAAGGGAATCCTCTAAAAAGCTAGTTGAACTAATAAACACATTCAGTGAGATTGTAGGAATTAAAATCAAATACATTTCTAAACACTAGTAATGAACAATCAAACAGTAAAACTAAAAAAGCAATTTTATTTGTAATAGAAACAAAAATAATAAAATAGAAATAAATTTAACAAGTTGCCATGAGTTGTGGTGTAGGCTGCAGACACAGCTTGGATCCTGAGTTGCTGTGGCTGTGGTGTAGGCAAGCAGCTGCATCTCCAATTCAACCCCTAGCCTGGGAACTTCCATATGCTGTGGGTGCCACCCTAAAAAGCAAAAAAAAAAAAAATAAATAAATAAATAAATAAATAAATAAAATTAAAACTAAGTAAAATTTTAAAACATTTCTGAAAGAAATTAAAGTAGGTCTGTATACATGGAATGCTCTCATTCCATCATTGTGGTGTAGTGGGCTAAGGATCCATGTTGTCACTCAGTGGCTCAAGTCCCTGTTGTGGTGCAGGTTTGATTCTTGGACTGGGAACCTCCACATGCCACAGGCATGGCCAAAAAATTAATTAAAATAAATTAAAAATAAATAAATAGGATGATAGCTTATGATCATGAATATGAAAATGGTTGGGTTAGGCAACAGTTCTCAAATTGATCTAAAGATTTAATGTGGGCCCTATCAAAATCCCAGCTGCCTTCTGGCCAAAAGTGGCAAGCTAATCCAAAAATTCATATGGGTGGATTTCCGGCTATGGCTCAGTGGTAAAGAACCCGACCAGCAATCATGAGGATGCAGATTCAACCTCTGGCACTGCTCAGTGGGTTAAGGATCTGGCTTTGCCATGAGTTGTGGTGCATAGTTCATGGATGAGGCTCAGATCCTGCGGCTGTGGTATAGGCCAGGAGCTGCAGCTCCAATTTAACCCCTAACCTTAGAACTTCCATATGCCACGGGAGTGGCCCTAAAAAGAAAAATTAAAAATAAAACTCATATGAATCCAAGGGATCCAGAATGGCCAAAACATTCTTGAAAATGAATGAAGTTGAAGGAATGAAAGAATGACATATTACTAAGTTCACAATTATAGTTGTGAACTATAGTTCACAACAATAGCAATCAATATAGCAATCAATCACAGCATGACACAGACATAAGGATAGATACATAGATAAATGTAATAGAACTGAGTGTCAAGGAATAAAACTTTGTGAGGGAGATCAAGATGGCAGAGTAAGAGGAGGTGGAGCTCACCTCCACTGATAAACACACCAAAAATGCACCTACATGTGGTGCAAGTCTCATGGAAAACTAAGTAGAAACTGGAAGAACGACTCTTATATAACCAAGGCTGTAAGAACTGCACACACATAATAATAATTGGGTAGGATGGGAAGAAAAGCAAAGCCTTGGGTTGGGACCTGTGCCCTTGGGAGGTAACTAAAAGGAAAAAAGTGACACATAAATTCCCATGAATGCCTGGCCATGCACTCACTCCATGCCACAGCTTGGAAGTAGATCCAGGGTGGCCACAACAGGGGAAAAACATGGCCATAGCCTACAGATGCCTATAATGGGCAAAACATCAGACATCTGCAGGTGCACTAAGCCCACTTGCTTCATCACTCTGCTCATTTGGGGAAAAGACCCCCGTTAAGGGAGAAGCAAAATCACACATCTAAATGTAACAGAGCCAACTTGAGTTCATCTCTCAAGGCTTCAGTTCCAGTCACTTGGGAGCCACACTTGCACCTGACAGGGTGGTGACAGCCCCTGAGCAGTGGTTTAAGTATCCAGCATTGTCTATGTAGCAGCTTAGGTTGCTGCTGAGGCATCAGTTCAATCCCCAGCCCAGCATGGTGTGTTAAGTAAGTATCCAGCATTGCTGTAGCTGTGGTGTAGGTCACAGCTGTGGTTTGGATTCAGTCCCTGGCTTGGGAACTTCCATATGCCACAGTTGTGGCCAAAAAAAGAAAAAAAACAACTTTAAATGCCAATGAACTAAATTCTCTGACCAAAAGATTGGGGGATTGGATAAAATGAAAACAAGACCTTTCAATATGCTGCCTCTAAGAGACTTATTTCAGGTCTAAAGACACAAAAACTGAAAGTGAGAGGATGGAAAAAGACTTCATGCAAATAGAAACGACAAGAAAGTAGGGGTAGCAATACTCATATCAGACAAAATAGATTTTAAACAAAAGCTAAACCAAGAAAGAAGGGCATTATGTAATGATAAAGGGTAGAAGAAAAAGGTAATAGACTTGTTAATATATATGCAAGAGCACCTAACTATATAAAGTAAATACTAATAGACATAAAGGGAGAAATTGACAATAATACAATAATAGCAGGGAACTTTTACGCCTCATTGACATCAATGGACAGATCATCCAGACAGAAAATTAATAAGGCAACAGTCGTCTTAGATGACACAGTAGGCCAGTTGGACTTAATTGGTATCTACAGGACTTTACATGCCAAAATCACAGAAAACACATTCTTCCCTAATGCACAAGGAATGTTCTCCAGGATAGGTCACATACTAGTTCATGAAACAAGCCTTAACAAATTTAAGAGCATAAAAATTATATCAAGCATTTTTTTCCTGACTATAACAATATGAAACTAGTAAGCAACTATAGAAAGAAAAATGAGAAAAGAACAAACATGTAGAGATGAAAAACACACTACCAAAAAATCAATGGGCCAATGACGAAATCAAAGAGGAAATCATAAAATTTCCAGAGACAAATGAAAATGGAGACACAACTTTCCAAAATCTATGCAATGTAGCAAAAGCCATTCTTAGAGGGAATGTCATAACAATACAAACCTTCCCCAAGATATGACCCCAAAACCAAAAAGCAAACAAACAAAAAAACCACTTCCAACAATTTGTTCTACCGACTAAAAGGAGTAGAAAAAGAACAAGTTGTGAGGTCAGCAGAGGGAAGGAAATAATATTAAGATCAGAGAGGAAATAGAATAGAGATTTAAAAAATAGTAGAAAAGATACATGAAATAAAGAGCTGTTTTTTAAAAAAGATAAACAAAATTGATAAACCTTGATCTAGGCTCACCAACAAAAAAGAGAGAAGACCCAAATAAAATAAGAAATTAAAGAGGAGAAACAATTGGTACCACAGAGATACAAAAAAAATCATAAGAGAATTCTATGAAGAGTTATATGCCTCCAAATTGAATAACCTAGAATAATTGGACAAATTTATACAAACATAGCCTGCCAAGACTGAATCAAGAAGAACCAGATAATGAACAGGACAAGCACTAGAAGTGAAACTGAATATGTAATAAAAATCTCCCAGCAAGCAAAAGTTCAGGACTAGAGTGCTTCAGAGTGGAATTCTACCAAATATGTAGAGAAGAACTAATACCAACCTTTCTCAAACTACTCCAAAAAAATTGAAGAGGCGAGAACATACCTAAGTTCATTACACAAAAATGCAATTACCCTGGTACTAAAAGCAGACAAAGATACTACAGAAAGAGAAAATAACAGACTAATATTTTTGCTGAATATGGATGAAAAAACTTTCAACAAAATATCAGCAAACTGAATCCAAGGACACATAAAAATGATCATATGCCATGATCAAATTGGATTTATTCCTGGGTCACAAGGATGGTTCAACATTCACAAATCAAAAAATGTAATAGGAGTTCCTGTCGTGGCACAGCAGAAATGAATCTGACTAGTATCCATGAGGACATGGGTTCGATCCCTTGCCTCACTCAGTGGATTAAGTATCCAGTGTTGCTGTGAGCTGCAGTGTAGGTTGCAGATGTGGCTCGGATCTGGTGCTGCTGTGCCTGTGGCCTAGGCTGGTAGCTAAAGCTCCGATTCAGCCCCTAGCCTGGGAATTTCTTATGCCAAGAGTCTATCCCCCCCCCCCAAAAAAAGGTAGTACATAACATTAACAAGGAAGGATGACAATTACAGTTGTCTTAATACATGCAGAAAAAGCATTTAACAAAATTCAACATCCATCCTTTCAAAAACTCTCCTCAAAGTGGGTATAGAGGGATCATACTTCAACATAAGAAAGGCCATTTATGACAGTCCTACAGCCAACATAATACTCAAAGGTTTAAAGCTGAAAGCCTTCTTGGTAAATTCAGGAAGAAGACAAGGATGCCCACCCTCACCACCTCCATTTAACTTAGTATTGGATGTCCCAGCCACAGCAATCAGACAAAAAGAAAGAAATAAAAGGTATCCGAATTGGAAAGGAAGAGGTAAAACTGTTTGCAGGTGACAAGATACTTTTACATAAAGAACCCTAAAATCTTTACTCAAAAACTGTAAGAACCAAGAAATGAATCCAGCAAAATTAATATACAGAAATCTGTTGCATTTCTATACATTAATAATGAAATATCATAAAGAGAAAAGTTTTTTTAAAATCCCAGTTAAAATTGCATCCAAAAGGAGAAGATACTTAGGAACAAACTTAACCAAGGAGGTGAAAGACATATACTCTGAAAACTATAAAATGATGATGAAGGAAATTGAAGATGATACAAAGAATTGGGAAGGTATCCTGTGTGCTTGGGTTGAAAGACTTAATATTGCTAAAATGGACATACTACCCATAGAAATCCACAGATTCAATATGATCCCTATCAAAATACCCATGATAGTTTTCACAAAACTAGAACAAATAATCCTAAAATTCACATGAAACCACAAAGGACCCCAAATTTCCAAAATATTCTGAGCAAAAAAGAAAGAAATGAAGCTGGAGGTATAACCCTCCCAGATTTCAGACTATAGTATATGTATAAAGCAACTATGGTATAAATCAAAACAGTATTGTATTGACATAAAAACAGAAGCATGGATCAGAATATAGAGTCCAAAAATAAATCCACAACACCAATAACAAATCCACAACACATGAAGCAAGAATATACAATGGAGAAAAGACTGTTTCTAAGTGATACAGAGAAAACTGGACAGCCACATGCAAAGCAATGAGATTAGAACATTCCCTCACCCAATATACAAAAATATACTCAAAATTGTTTAGATACCTAAATGCAAGAACAGAAACCATAAGACTCTTAGAAGAGCACATAGAACACTTTTTGACATAAATTGTAGCAATATTTTCTTGGATCCCTCTCCTAAGGCAAAAGAGATAAAAGCAAATATAAACAATGGAACCTTAAAGATTAGGGAAATGCAAATCAAAACAAGACATCACCTCGCACCTGTCAGAATGGCTATGATCAAAATGTCTGTAAGTAATAAATGTTGGCAAAGGTATGGAGAAAGGGATACTCTTTTACACTTGTTGGTGGGAATGTAAACTGGTTGCAGATACTGTCAAAAACTATGGAAAGTTTCTCTAAAACCTAAAAATAGATCTACCATATGACCCAGCAATTCCGCTCCTGGATAAATATCTAGAAAAAACGTGAACACTCATTTGAAAAGATATATGCACCCCATTGATTATAGCAGCACTATTTACAACAGCCAAGACATGGAAGCCCATCAATAGAGGACTGGATTAAGAAGAAGTGGTATCTATAAATGTGATGGAATATTACTCAGCCGTAAAAAAGAATGAAATACTACCATTTGTAGCAACATGGATGGATGCAGAGAATATTATGCTTAGTGAAACAAGTAAGAGAACAAATAAGTATGATATCATTATATGTGAAATTTTAAAAACAATACAAATAAATGTATGTGCAAAAGAAGAAACAGACTCACAGATATGGAAAACAAAATTGTGGCTACCCGAGTAGAGAGGGAAGGGAGAAGGAACACATTAGGTTATTAAATTAACAGAAACAAACTACTGTATATGAGGTAGATAAGCAACGAGGACATTATCTTGTAATAACCTGTAATGGAGTAAAATCTGCAACAATACTGAATTATTATAACTGTAATAGAAAAAGAAACTCTTATATTTATGATTCATGGTCAACTGATTTTTCGTAAAGGTGCCCACACAATAAACCATATACAAAATTTAATTAGAAATGGTCATAGTCATAAATTTAAGTTAAAATTATAAAACTATAGAAAATACAAATAAATCTTTATGACCATGGGTTAGGCAATGGTTTTTAGATATGGCATCAAAAGCAGAAGCAACAAAATTAATGAATGATGAAGCATCTTCTGGCAAGAAGGAGGACCCTCAGAACCAGTCCCGGAGCCACTAAACACCAGCTTTGAAAGGCAATACAAGGGTTCAGTGGTTTATGAACCAAACAAGAATCAATGAGGATGCATGCAGGTTCAATCCCTGGCCTCGCTCAGTGGGTTAAAGATCTGGCATCGCCAGGACCTGTGGTGTAGGTTGTGGATGAGGTTTGGATCTGGCTGTGGCACAGGCCATTGGCTGTAGCTCTGATTCAACCCATCGCGCGTAACCTCCATATGCCGCGGGTGTGGCCGTTTAAAAAAAAAAAAAAAAAAAAAACCAACAACCATTCTCAAATTTTACTCATTTTTGAGAGGTTTTTGTCTTTTTCTTCCCCTAATGTTGTTGATATTTTGGAGGAAATGGCTTCTCTAAGGACCATCAGCAGTCTTTCGCTGCTACTGGATTCTGTCTGCTGTGGCTGCCAGCAAATCCACAACTGAAACTGAGCAGGACCCCGTGGAGCTCCTGGATAGAAATTCTTTCTGCATCTACATCCCTTGTTTTTGTAGGAAATAGGTTTCATTCAACCTCCTGGATGTCCCCTGAGTTCCAAAGGGCAGGTTAAAAGAGTTGCTAATCAGGGAAGGTTGCAAAAAGTGAGAGAAGCCATCAAGAAACAACAGTGCAGCCTCGGGGCAGGGTTCTGGTTCCTCCTCAAGGAATGTACAGAGCAACAACTTTGAGTTCTTCTTCGGAACTAAGGCCCCCCCCCCACAGCCAGGTGGGGGATGGCACCTTCAGGCTGAGACCAAAGATTTCTGGAGCACCGCTCTGTTACCTCACACCCCAATCAGGAGAAAGTCACACCCCCTGCAGCCCTCACCCCAGAATTTTACCTATAAAAACTTTGCCCCACAAACCATCAGGGAGTTCAGGGGTTTTGAGCATGAGCCACCCATGCTCCCTTCTTGGCCATGCAATAAAACCTGTCTCTGCTCCAAACTCTGATATTTCAGTTTATTTGGCCTCACTGTACATTGCGCACCAGAATTTCATTCAATACAATTACTATTGGTCAGATTTCTTTTTTTTTTTCTTTTTTCTTTTTTTTTTTGTCTTTTGTCTTTTTAGGGCTGCACCCATGGCATATGGAGGTTCCCAGGCTAGGGGTCAAATCAGAGCTACAGCTGCCAGTCTACACCACAGCCCTAGCAATGCAGGATCGGAGCCATGTCTGTGACCTACACCATAGCTCACAGCAACACTGGATCCTTAACCCACTGAACGAGGCCAGGGATCGAACCTGCAACCTCATGGTTACCCGTCGGGTTTGTTAACTGCTGAGCCGCGACGGGAACTCCAGGTCAGATTTCTGATTTACCATCCCATCTTTCCTGCCCTCTTGTATTTTGATAAGAGTAAAGGGAGAGCCCCTGCATCGGCTTGGTGCTGTACTCCAGGTCCTTTCTTCCCAAGTGCTCACCGAAAAGCTTCTTATTTTCTCTCGCCACCTGCTTTTTCTTCCCCCATCATCTTTTTCTGTAGGTGAGACAAAAAGAGGAGGCAGGAGGCCAGCACTCTTTTCTGAATGTGGGAAATAAATCTTATCAAGCTGTGAAAAAAAAAAAGCACAATCTGAAAGTTGAGAGTTAAGTTTCATTTGGGGCAAAATGAGGACTTAAGCCCAGGAGGCAGCATCTCTGGGAGTCCTGAGAAACTGCTTCAAGGAGGCAGCGGGGGAGCTAGTGAAACTGACAGCACAAGTGGCCTGAACCCAGCCAGAACACAGACTGGGACTTGAACCCACCGTTTTAAATTAGAATCACTCACCGGATGTCTGGACTCACTGAGGTTCAAGTTCTTCATGTCTCTGCCCAGAAGGAATTCAGGGAGAGACAAAATGATAGGCAAGAAATAGATTTATTAGGATAGGATGCTTGTGAGAGATGCAAGCGGGCAGGCACGGAAGCTCTGCTCCAGGATCTGGTGGGCCACTGTTTTATCATCTAAGGGCAGTGGGGGTTGGAAAAGACCGCCTCTGTGATGAACAGCTCCTCCTGGGTATCTGGTAAGGTGTGTATTCAAATCCGCAGAAGGGCGGTCCTCAAGCTCCTGCCCTGGGTCGGAATCTAAATGCAGGCTTCATCCCATCCCCCACCCAAGGACCTGAGGCAGTTCTCGCACCTCCACTAGTCTAGCAAGTTATGATGGCTTTTTTGAGCAATTTATTTACTAACAGCGATCTCCCAATGTCCCCTAAGTTTCCCTCGTAGTCTGTGGTCCTTTACTGGGACTTCTAGAACGACCTGTGCCTACTCCATCTGTATCACTTGGATGTATAGGAGTTTTTGCAACAAAGAACAGGTGGCAGGACCAAAAGAGGTCTGGGCTCACTGAAATCTTTCCTTTGACGTGCACCTCAGCTGTCAATCCAGTATTCTGACTTTTCAGAGCCCTAGGGGCTCCCCGGTTCGCCCCTGGAGGTGGTGGCATTCTCGGATGACTGTGAAATACCTCCTCAAAGAGGCAGGGGGAAATAATATCAGCTTATGATAAAGGTGAGAGGGAGGTGGATGCAGCCATGCACACTTTTACAAAACTTTGTTGCTGATCTCTGGAAGGGGACGACTCGTCACAAGGAACAGACACGGCCATGCAGGATGCCGGTGTTTTTCTATGTACGAGAAGATGCATGCATGGGGCGCCTAAAATCTTCTCTTGAAAAATAATCTATCGGCAGACCTGTCCATCCAGGATCCTCAGAGCACAGAGGGCTTCACTCCTGATCTGCATCCACCCTGAGCTCCGCTCAGAGGCAGCTGCGGGTCGGCCGCGGCCGTGGCTCATGATTTCATCCAGGTAGAGGCTGATGGCAAGTGCCACCCTTTCGTTCACAAAGCATATAGAGAATGCTTTGTTGTTGTTGAATGCTTTGTTTGTCTTTGTTGTTGTTGTTGTGTTTGTGTTAGGTGTGCCGAGGGAGGAACCTCCCAAGGCCTCCTTGGTAAAGCCAAAGAGATGTATGAAGGCATCCGGGGGGCATCGGCTGAGCTCACGATGGCACCAGTCCTGACTGTGAGGAGGGGCTGAGCTTATAAAGCTCTGCGGTGGGAATCTGCGGCTGGAGGTCATGGTGGGACCTTGTGGCAGGAGCAAAGAAGAAGGAGAGGAAGGTCAAGGGAGGGGTGGGGGTGGCCAAGTCCCATGACAGAGGGCAGTTAATCCTTGTAGGTGGTTAACCTATGCTCCACATTCCAGGAAAGGGTGCTGGGCCGTATTCAGGTCCACAGCAGGTCTCCAACGTGAATAGTCACATTTGGGGGGTCAGGGGGTCCCTCTCCATCCTTCTGGGAACCTATCAGTTTGTTTTGTCTTTTTAGGGCCATACCTGCGGCAGCATATGAAAGTTCCCAGGCTAGGGGTTGAATGAGAGCTGCAGCTGCAGGCCTCCGCCACAGCCACAGCAATGCAGGATCTGAGCTGTGTCCGCAACCTACACCACAGCTCATGGCAAGCGCCGCTGGATCCTTAACCCACTGAGCAAAGCCAGGGATCGAACCTACATCCTTATGGATATGAGTCAGGTTCTGAACCCACTGAGCGACAATGGGAACTCCGAGAAGAATTTGTAAAATGAAAGCAGGCACAGGGTGGGCTGGCTAAGAAAGAAAGCAGTGTTTTAGACCGTTTTAGTGTCCCTATTAACTTTGCCATTGGTGGGAATTTAATAACCACCTGTCCTATGTCTATAGGAAGTTGCTTATATTTCTCAGGCATAGAAATGAGACAGAACAGCGAAACTGGTGTAAAAAAGGGACCACAGAGGTTAAACAGGTTGAGTCATCTGGCAGCTCTGAAAACAGGTGAGAAATATGACCCTGAAGTGCAGCAAATTTAGTCCTTGAGCAGGTTTATTGTTTATCAGGCTTTTGTCTAAGGAGGGCTCATTATATACAACATTGAGGTACAGTTTTGCAGAGCAGATTTATTCAACAGGTTTATTCTTTTACCAGGTCTCATAGTATTTCACCTTTTGGTGTGCGGGGTCTTATTCATCAACAGAGTTTATGACTTCATCAGTTATGAATTTTAAAAAGTTTTACTAATAATGCAAGATGGGTTGAGATTTATAGGCCAGGCATTTATTCTATTAGGAGTTTTATTTTTGAGGGAAGACACACCAGAGATGTAACACAAGCAAATTGCCTGGTTTATTTGTAATGAGCAGGCATGCTTTCCGCAGGGCCTCCTGCTATGAGCAGTGACTTTTATTCTCCACCTTATTGTGGCCTGATGTAGACTAATGGTTTCCATGAGCTAGGTCATCAGTGGATCTAAAGCTTGGTCCCTTGAAGTTCCTGTGTGGCTCAGGGATAACAAACCCGACTGGTATCCATGAGGACGTGGGTTCCATCCCTGACCTTGCTCAATGGGGTAAGGATCCGGCGTTTGCAGTGAGCTGTGGTGTAGGTTGCAGGCATGACTCAGATCTGGCATTGCTGTGGCTGTGGTGTAGACCAGAAGCTGTAGCTCCAATTTGACCCCTCGCCTGGGAACTTCCATATGCAGCCCTAAAAAGACAATAAATAAATAAATAAACAAACAAACTATCTGTGGTCCCTTTTCCTCCTGGTCCTGTGGGACTTCACCCAGGTAGAAGCGTGATGTGAGGCTGGCCGGCCCAGTCACTTAGTTCCATGATTGCTTTTTGGTTTTTGGGTTTATTTTGCTTTTTATGGCCACACCCGAGGCATATGGATTTCCCAGGCTAGGGGTTGAATCAGAGCTACAGCTGCCAGCCTATGCCACAGCCACAGCAATGCGGGATCTGAGCCGCGTCTGTGACCTATAGCACAGTTCCCAGCAAGGCCGGATCCTTAACCCACCAAGTGAGGCCAGGGATCAAACCTGTGTCCTCACGGATCCTAATAGGGTTCGTTAGCCACTGAGCCACAAAGGGAATTCCAGTCCAGTGATGGTTTAAAATCATGATTTCTCCCATCCGAGTACTAACCAGGCTCAACCCTGCTTAGCTTCTGAGGTCAATCGGGTGCATTCAGGGTGGTGTGGCCGTGGATCTAGTCCATTTAGAATGGATAAGCAATGAGGTACAGCACAGGGAACTGTATCCAGTCACTTGGGATAGACCATGATGGAGGAGAATATGAGAAAAAGAAGGTACATATGTGTATGACTAGGTCACTATGCTGTAGAGCAGAAACTGGCACAACACTGTAAATCAACTGTACTCTAACAAAATAGAAATAAAATAAAATCACTATTTCTTAAAATCAAGGAGAACAACATGGCAGCCGTTTTCTGAGGTCAATATCAATAGTTTGCCCTCGTGGGCATCCCCAGTGGAGAGCTGGAGTCAGGTGAGACCCCTACCTGGGCCAAGAGACAGGTGGTAGATGGGAGTTTCCACCAGCTTAGGGTTAATTGCAGGCATTTCATCACAAGGACACGGTTAAGCTGCTGGGTATAATCCCAGCAGCCTGACAGCTTCTGCGGTCCTGACCTGCCCAGGTATCCTTTATGATTTATTTGTGGCATTTGCCAGGATCATCACCCCCGTTCTGGGTCATCACAGAACATTTTCTCTAGTGTCAGAGCTACATCACTAAAAAAATCACCTTTCTATAATCGCCGATGAGCAGACAAGCGAGGGCAATCCCAGCAGAGCTCCAACTCTTTCAATCGCTGGGATGGAATTTGCTGGAGATGGGGCAAAATCCTAGCAGAAGCGACTCCAGTCAATGGTTCCTAAATCTCTACTCTTACCCTCCCCAAGGGAAGTCGGCTCTTCAGGGAGAGACACTGCTTTCAAGACGAAAGATCAGGAGTTCCTGTCATGGCTCAGGGGAAATGAATCTGACCAGCATCCACGAGGACACAGGTTCCATCCCTGGCTCTCTCAGTGGGTTAAGGATCTGGCGTTGCCCTGAGCTGGGGTGTGGGTCTCAGACTCGGCTCGGATCCTGCGTTGCTGTGGCTGTGGTGTAGGCCAGCAATGACAGCTCTGATGTGACCCCTAGCCTGGGAACCTCCATGTGCCCCAGGTGCCGCCCTAAGGAAAAAGAGGTGAGGTTAGCAGCTGGCTTTCTGATCCTGATTCAGCATAGGCTCACCCATTCTTTGAGCTCACAGACTCATTCATGGCCAGTGATTGGTGAAGACTTTGTACGCTGGCTCAACTTAGAGTCGCAGGTCTCATATCCACCATATGTGTCATTTCACTGTTGATTCTGGAGCCACCTCCTCTGACCATTCTCTGTTTGACTTGCATTTAGTTTTCACCAGAAGAGAGCTTGATGGTGTGGTTTCCACCCATTGCCTCCCGGTGGGCGTTGCTTTCTTACTGTGGCTGGTGCTCAGGGCTCTGCAGTGGCCATGGTGTTTGGGGCCCTGCAGTGAGGGCTGAGGCTGGCTCCACCCACAACCACACCCCCTGCAAGGGGCTTTTGGGATCCATTTCTCATGGGGTTCAGGCCAGCAGTCCTTCAACAATTTCCCATAGTTACTCTTTCTCTCTTCTGGCCATTTTCCTTTTTAAAAGTTTTCCTCAGCCACGGAACCATTTAAAAAGGAAAACCTAGAATTCTCCTCGTTGTGGCTCAGTGGAGACAAATCTGACTAGTATCCATGAGGATGCGGGTTCGATCCCTGGCCTTGCTCAGTGGGTTAAGGATCTGGTGTTGCCGTGAGCTTGGCGTTGCCATGGTGATGCAGACGTGGCTTGGATGTGGCCTTCCTGTGGCTGTGGTATAGGCAGGCAAGCTGTAGCTCCAATTGGACCCCTAGCCTGGGAACCTCCATATGCCATGGGTGCAGCCCTAAAAACAAACATACAAAATTTAGTTAATTAAAAAAATAAAAAAAATAAAAAGGAAAATCTTATTATGTCATTGTTCTGTTAAGCCTGTTAATGGCTTCCCCTTTTCCTTAGGTCAAACTAAATTTTTTTTTTTTTTTGACCCTGCTTGCAACATGTGGAAGTTCCTGGGCCTGGGAAGGAGCCCTCACCTCTGCAATGATCCAAACCACTGCAGTTGGATTCTTTTTTTTGGCTCTTTATGGCCGCACTCATGGCATAAAGAAGTTCGCAGGCTTGGGATCGAATCCAAGCCACAACTGCCAGCCTCACCACAGCCATAGCAATGCAGGATCTGAGCCATGTCTGTATCTCGTAGGAACACTGGATCCTTAACCCACCGAGCAAGGCCAGGGATTGAACCCATGTCCTCATGGATACTAGTCGGGTTGGTTACAACTGAGCCATGACGGGAATGCCTGCAGTTGGATTCTTAAGCCACTGCGCCACAACAGGAACTCCAGGACAAAGTTAAAATACTTGACCTGGCCAATCTGGTTCTTCATGATCTGGGTCCAACCCAGCCCTCCTGGTTCACTTCAAGTCCCTCTGCCCTCGCCCTCTGTGGTTCAGACCCTCTGCCTTTGAACCCCTTCCCTGCTCTGGGCTCTGACCCTTGGTGGTTCCCCTAACCTTCTCCCTCCTGCTCTTCTCCTGGCTCCCCCATGTCCTTTCCGTCATTGCCTCAGGAAGCTCTCCAGGACCAGGTCCCGCAGTTACACCCCAAAGCCATACCTCTGCTTTTTCTTCAAAGTCCTTGTCAAAAGTTTACTTGGACATTAACCAAGTATTCAGACAAAACAATAAATGTTCTCTTACCATGGATATGAGTCCCACGAGTTCTGTACTGTATCTTTTTTTTTTTTTTCTTTTTCTTTGGTCTTTTTAGGGCCGTACCTGCGGCATATTGAGGTTCCAGGCTAGGGGTCCAATTGGAACTGTAGCCTACACCACAGCCACAGCAACACCAGATCCGAGCTGCGTCTGTGACCTACAGAGCTCATAGCAATGCCAGATCCTTAACCCACTGAGTGAGGCCAGGAATCAAACCTGCGAACTCATGGTTACTAGTTAGATTCATTTCTGCTGAGCCATAACAGCAACTCCTGTACCATATCTTACTGACATCAGTGTCTCTAGGATTGGTTCAGTGGTATTCAACAAACATTTTTCTGGTGAAAGAATGAATGGCTGAATGAATGAATGCTTCTTGTCTTCCCCCATAAGATCCTTTTGTGCTGGGATTGTGTCTTTTTTTTTTTTTTTTTTTTTTTGTCTTTTTGCCATTTCTTGGGCCGCTTCCCGCGGCATATGGAGGTTCCCAGGCTAGGGGTTGAATCGGAGCTATAGCCACTGGCCTACACCAGAGCCACAGCAACGTGGGATCCGAGCCGCGTCTGCGACCTACACCACAGCTCACGGCAACGCCGGATCGTTAACCCACTGAGCAAGAGCAGGGACCGAACCCGCAACCTCATGGTTCCTAGTCGGATTCGTTAACCACTGCGCCATGACGGGAACTCCTTTTTTGTCTTTTTAACTTTTTCTAGGGCCACACCCACTGCATATGGAGGTTCCCAGGCTAGGGGTCTAATCGGAGCTGTAGCCGCCAACCCACGCCAGAGCCACAGCAATGCCAGATCCGAGCCACGTCTGTGACCTAAACCACAGCTCACGGCAATGCTGGATCCTTAAACCACTGAGCGAGGCCAGGGATCGAACCTGCAACCTCATGGTTCCTAGTCAGATTCGTTAACCACTGAGCCACAACGGGAACTCCAGTGCTGGGATTATGTCTTAAGGTTCTTATCTTGGCCCATGCCATCTTGCCCAGGGCTGTCTGGCTGGTCAAATCCAGAAGCTGGATCTCATTAGCACTATTCCTCCCACCAGCTCCCAGACCTCCTGGAAGTATTTGAAGGGATAGAACACTCCGAGTGATAGGGATAGAGTGGGCTAGGCACACAGGTATTTGTAGAAGTCCCAGTAGGGTACCATAGATAGGGAAATGGGAAATTTGGGAGACCTCTGTAAGTTAGGGAACACTCAAGAAAGCCATCAGAACACCATTCAATGACACAGGCTGGCTTAGCTATAAAACCATAAATAAAAGCGTGAGATATGCCTCGGGAGTTCTCGTCGTGGCTCAGCAGAAACGAATCCACATAGTATCCATGAGGTTGCAGGTTCGATTCCTGGCCTTGCGCAGTGGTTTAAGAATCCAGCGCTGTGGTATAGGTCACAGATGTGGCTTGGATCCAGCGCTTCAACTGTGGCTTGGATTAGACCCCCTAGCCTGGGAACTTCATATGCCTAAGGGGAAGCAAAAAAAGCCTGAGATATGCCTCAGATCTGGAAGTGAAAAATAAAATGAGGCCTGCAGCGTTCAAGTTCAGCAAGATAAGACTCCTTAGGACCAAGGAGAGAAACTTAAGGGAAAGATGACATTCCAACATAGGAGACCCTCATTATATAGAAACCTGAGATGATTCAACAGATTTTAGCCTATGTCACCACCCTTCTGCTGACCCAAATAAGCACCATGACAGTTCTAGGTTGACCTCATGGGGTCAAATACTCTTTCCATCAATACCAAGGAGGCGCTAATGCTGTAAGCCTGATATCTACTCAAAGAATGAGGAAGAAAGCCGTCTTTCCCCACTCCTTCCTCTCCTTGATTATAGAAATGTAGCCCATCAAATCCTTGAGGCAGAGCGTTCTCACCTGCCTGCTTGTATCCCTCACAAGCATCGTAATAAATCAATTTCTCGTCTATCACTCGGTTTCTTGCGGAATTCCTTCTGTGCTGAGAGACACAGAACCAAGTCCAGACCCTGGCTGAGTGATGCCAAGTAAACAACTCTGGGTTTAGCCTAGGTTCGAGTCAGAGGTGTTTTGATGTTACCAGTGCTGGTTCTGAGGTTCTCGAGGAAGTCTCAGAAGGGTAACACTTTCTTTAGCCTTTATTGAGCATATAAGGGTTAATCCAGTAGGACTGTGGCAAACACCTTTCGTTGCCTAAACAATAGCCCTTTCCCACCTCTCTCCTCCTGGCAGGGGCTATACTCACTTCTATACCCAGCCCCTTCTGGAATCATGTTAAGTTTTTAACAGACTAAAGTTATCCTGGCTCCGGAAAAAAAAATCCCAGGGGGTAAACTCTCAGTTCTCAACATGTGGTCTCTAAGACCCCAGGGGTCCCAGAGATCCTTTGAGGGAATCCTTAAGGTCAAAACCATTTTCATGATGACATTAAGACATCATTTGCTTTGTTCCAGGCTGACATTTGTAAAAACACAATGATGGTAAAAATGCAATGATGAGTAAAACTGCTGGTGCCTTAGCAAGAATCAAGGCAGTGGGAGTTCCCGTCGTGGCGCAGTGGTTAACGAATCCGACTAGGAACCATGAAGTTGCGGGTTCGATGCCTGGCCTTGCTCAGTGGGTTAAGGATCCGGCGTTGCCGTGAGCTGTGGTGTAGGTTGCAGACGCGGCTCAGATCCCATGTTGCTGGGGCTGTGGTGTAGGCTGGCGTCTACAGCTCCGATTCGACCCCTAGCCTGGGAACCTCCTTATGCCGCAGGTGCGGCTCTAGAAAAAGTTAAAAAGACAAAAAAAAAAAAAAAAAAAGAATCAAGTCAGTGGCATCAAATGGGCTGTGTATGCTGTGTATGTCACTGCCATGTACTCAGAGTAAAAGGGACGGAAGGAAGGAGGGAAGGAAAGAGGGAGGGAGGAAGAAGAAAGGAAGGAAGGGAGGAATTTATTATATTTGAAAATTTCCTTGATAAGGCAGTAAAAATTATGGGTCTTTAAAAATTAAATCTCCACTCTTAAGTATGTGGCATTTTATCGTTTTGACTGAAGAAATGCACGTTTGCGTCAATCACTCCAGCTATTTACCGTAGTACAAGGAACACAGACAACCTAAGGAAATGCCTTTTGGGTGACAGTTTGAGTCGTGAGCTAAACTAGCTGCCTTCTGTCACAGGATACCGTTTTTACTTTGTAGAAGGTCTGACCAGCTATGGTTATTCGGACCTGGGTATGTGGCAGATGTTTTTCTCACAAGTGAACAGTGGAAAACCGCTAACAGTATTTGTTGCCAACTTGAAGCAAAAGTTAGAATTTTAGAGAAGCTGTATTTGCCACTATGAGGTTGACAGCTTTTAAGAACTGTCTGATGATGGAGCTCCCATTGCGGTGCCGAGGAAACGAATCTGACTAGTATCCATGAGGATGTGGGTTTGACCCCTGGCTTTGCTCAGTAGCTGGGGGTTCTGGGGTTGCCGTGAGCTGTGGTGTAGGTGGCAGACGAGGCTCGGATCCCTTGTTGCTATGACTGTGGTGTTAGCTGGAGGCTGTTCCAGTTCCACCCCTAGCCTGGGAACTTCTATATACCATGGGTATAGCCCTAAAAAGCAAAAAAATAAAAAAATAAAAATAAAATAAAACAAAACAAAAGCAAACCAACAACAACAAAAGAATTGTCTGATGAGTTCTCACGGGTGCAATGGGATCGGCAGTGTCTCTGGAGCACTGGGGCAGGGTTTGATTCCCAGCCCAGCTCAGTGGATTGGGGCATCTGGTGTTGCCCTCGCTGTGGTCACCACTACAGCTCAGATCGGATCCCTGGCCCAGGAACTCCATAGGCTGTGGGGTAGCTGAAAAAGAAAAAAAAACAAAAAATTGTCTGATTATATCAGTGGTGATGTTAGGGAAAATAATTGTTTTGGCCACGCCCATGGCATGTGGAAATTTCCAGGCCAGGGATGGAACCCACAGCACAGCAGCAACCTGAGCTGCTGTAGTGACAATGCCAGATCCTTAACCCGCTGCACCACCAGGGAAATCCGAGGGATATAATTTTTGTAGGATGTTACAAAATCGCACCTGGGTAAAGATCCATTTGAAGAGTACAAATAGACCAGTGTGAATTTTTTGTTTTGTTTTGTCTTTTTGCCATTTTCTTGGGCCGCTCCAGTGGCATATGGAGGTTCCCAGGCTAGGGGTCGAATCGGAGCTGTAGCCGCCGGCCTACACCAGAGCCACAGCCATGCAGGATCCGAGCCGCGTCTGCAAACTACACCACAGCTCACGGCAACGCCGGATCCTTAACCCACTGAGCAAGGCCAGGGATCGAACCCGAAACCTCATTGTTCCTAGTTGGATTCGTTAACCACTGAGCCATGACAGGAACTCCATAGACCAGTGTGATTTTTAGTGCAGTGGATTATGATACTATAGGAAAACTCAACAAATGGTAGCTTTGTTTTGTTTTGTTTTGTTTTGCTTTGCTTTTTAGGGTTCTTCTATGGCTTACGTCCTTTGGGTGAGGTTTCCTTGCACTTAACAGCCCAGAGCATGCTGATACAGGAGTCCCCCAAAATGTTAAACACATAAAGTGACTCACAGCCAGGATACAAACTTTTTTCTTCCTTTTGCCTTTTTTTCAGTACACAGTTCAAATTCCCATTCGCCTCAAAGATCATTAGGAAGATACGCCCAATTTCTTGGCTTTATATATTGCAGTTCCTACGTGGGTATATGATTTTTCCTCCTCCTGGCCCCTCTTGCCATCCCAACCAGCAGAAAAATAAATAGCCATATAAAAGAGGTGAATGTTACAGACAACAAAAAACTGCCAGGATCTATGCCGCACTTCCCCCAAAGAGTCATTTCCGTCTATTAGGCATATAATGCATGTTTTAAAGAAGAACCCGTTGTAAATACATATTTGTTTAGATGGACTACAGCACAGCAGAGAATCTCCTGGGGAGAGAGTAGGTACTTTACAACCTGCCAAAGAAGATCCTGTGAAAGGTAAAATAGCACAAACAGAAAGGCGTAGAGAAGCCCGCTCCCTGCCATCAACCCAGCCTGGCCGTCAGACACCTTGACCTCAGAGGCAGCTCTGGCCGTGGCGTGTCTCACTGAGGTCCAGGAACCACTCAGGCTAAACAAGGGACCTGAGGACAGATAATGGAGCAAATCATCCCGCGGAGGGGCTCCGGGCAGTGTTCTTTAGCCCCGATCCCTTAGGTGACGCTGGGTTGGCTTGTCCTGGCTGTGGGGGTGTGAACAGAAACAGAGTCTCCCACCTCCTCTGTGCTTAGCTCCAGTTGCCTCCATAACATGCAAAGTAGCTCAGGACTTCCTTTTTTGGGTGTGAAGAAACTGTTCTGATGCCAGACCAGCGCCAGCTATCACGGGTTTAAATCACAGCTACAGCCAGGTCCCCTACTGCCCCTTATATTGGAAAATGCAAGGGAACCAACGTCGGCCTGACAACTGGTACCATTTAGGAGGGGTCTTGAGGGAGAGCAGCAGGGTGGCTCGTATCACATCTCAGACCCTGGGAAGTGTGGGGGGGCCACTGTTTTCTTCCTCTGCGTGTAGCCAGGCCACATCCACTTTGGGGTCAAATACGACCCCCTCCTCCTCCTTGAAGGGTAATTACTCGGGCGATGATGTGTCCTTCCTACGGCATCGCATCAGGAGGAACAGGATGTCAATTTGTTCCATTAATTAGAGATGCACAGGTTTTTCACCTGGTTAAGGTGGTGACTGCTGAATCTCTTCATTGAAGAACGATCCTGTGCTTTTCGTGATTGGTAAATACACTCTGTGCCCCTACTTGGAACTCATGTCAAGGTCCCATTTCCTAACGACTTTTCAACCAAAGATTTTAGACAATCCATGGTAGAGTCAGTTATTACATTTGTGTTGGCAAAATGGTGATTTTCTGAATCAGGCATTACCTCTACAATTATTAGCTGGTGTTGATATATGAATAATCTATCCACCACAGATTCTTTCTTTTTTTGGTCAATATGCTATAATCCATGACTATCATTCTTTTTTTTTTTTTTTTTTTTTTTGTCCTCTTTAAGGACACACCCACAGCATATGGAAGTTCCCAGGCCAGGGGTCAAACATAAATATGGACTATATATTACAAAATATTACCATATTTTTGCTCTGAGCTACAGTCTACCTACCATAAGAATTACTGACTATTGATGCGCAGCTGACACCATCCAACTAAACTTCCAGCTACTACCTTTGCAGCAGGCTTTGTATCTTTGTAATTGTCTCACTAATACATCCAATCTGAGTCCAATCATGAGGAAATATTAGAAAAATCCAGTCAGTGATGTTTCGCAGGATAACTGGCATGGCTTCTTCAAAAGTGTTGATGTTTTCAAAGTAAGAAAATGAAAAGTGTGAGACGTGTTATATGAGTTACAAGAGACAAAAGAAACAGGTGGCCTGGAGTTCCCATGGCGGCTCTGCAGCTAACAATTGCGACCAGCATCCATGAAGACCCGGGTTCGATCCCTGGCATCGCTCAGTAGGTTCAAGATCCGCAGTTGCTGTGAGCTGGGTATAGGTCACAGACGTGGCTCGGATCCCACAGTGCTGTGTCTGTGGTGTAGGCTGGCAGCTACAGCTCCAACTGGACACCTAGCTTGGGAACCTCCACATGCAGCAGGTGCAGCCCTAAAAATACAAAAAGACAAAAAAAAAAAAAGAAAAGAAAAAGAAAGAAAGAAAAAGAAACAGGTAGCCAAATGCAAATGTGAGATCCTTAATTGGACCCTGAAAACACACACACACACACACACGGATTATTTTTAAGACAAATAGATAGAAGTCTCCTGTGACTCAGTGGGTTAAAGGTCTGGCATTGTCACTGCTGTAGCTTGGGTCGCTTCTGTGGCATGGGTTCAGTATGTGGCCCCAGAATTTGTATATGCTGTGGGCACAGCCAAAAAAAAAAAAAAAAAAAAAAAAAAGAGAGAGAGAGAGAAATGGGTAAATAGAAATATGGACTATATATCACAAAACATGACCATATGAAATGCCTTGAATTTAATCATGGTACTGTGGGTGTGTCTTGCATTTATGGAACAAGCCTGCTTTGGTGCACGATGCCAAATCATTAATAACACCTACTTTCTCTACCTTCCTCTTAAAGAAACAGATGATGAGAAATAATTTCTACTTCACTTATTACTCAGAGGGATGTACTTCTGATGTTTTATTTTAAACTGTCTAATCCACTCCTTAACCCACCCCCTAATCTCCCCAACTACATTGCTCATTTCTGGATGCTCCATCAATTTGGGTCTTTTCTTTTTCCAAATCCACAGGTTCTATTTTCAAAGTGTCTTGTCTCACCTCCCCACCCCCAGGATTTTAGTTCATTAAAAAATTAAAATCGAAATTTTAATCTTGCGTTAAAAATCGGCGTTCCTATTGTGGCTCAGTGGAAACAAATCTGCCTAGCATCCATGAGGATGTAGGTTTGATCTCTGGCCTCGATCAGTGGGTTAAGGATCCAGTATTGCCGTGAGCTGTGGTGTAGCTCGGCAGCTGTAGCTCTGATCTGACCCCCTCGCCTGGGAACCTCCATGTGTTGAGGGCGCAACTCTAAAAAAAGACAAAAGCCCCTCCCCCCCAAAAAAAAATCATTTCGAGAAGCTTTAGGTAATGCCTTTAAAACAGACATTCTGGTCCTCAAATTTATTGTCTCTGTTGACTTTCATTCCTAATTCTGTGGCTTTCTTATCTGTTCAGTAATTTTGGGTTGTGAGCCCATTTGCAGGGAGCCTGGTTTTTCTTGTGAGACACCCAAGTGGACCTTGTTGGGGGGGGGTCATCCTCTCACAGAGGTTTTCTGTCCTTCTTCTGTTGCCCCAGGATCACCAGCCCAAGTCAAGGCTTTTGTTTGTTTGTTTTTGTGACCACATCTGCTGCATGCAGAAGTTCCCAGGCTGGGGGTCAAACTCGCACCACAGCAGTGATATCCTCAACCCACGGAGCCACAAAGGAATCCCATCCAAGTCAATTTTTTTTGGGGAGGGGAGGTCTTATTAGGGCTGAACCCTTGGCATATGGAGGTTCCCAGGCTAGGGGTTGAGTCCGAGCTACAGCTGCTGGCCTACACCACAGCCACAGCAACACCACATCCAAGCCAATCCTTTGAACTACACCACAGCTCATGGCAATGCCCGATCCTTAACCCACTGAGCGAGGCCAGGGATCGAACCAGCATCCTTACAGATACTAGTCAGGTTCGTTAACTACTGAGCCACAGGAACTCCCTCCAAGTCAAATTTTATACTAATTTTGGGGCACTGAAAAATTTCTGGATCCTTTAGAGTTTGCAAATTCAAATCCCAAAGTGTTTTAGGCTGGCATTTGGAATCCTCAAGCAACTGTTTAGACCCAGACCATGGAGCGGACTTCTGCCTCCTTCCCCACGATGGCCTGAATTTCTTCACAAAGCCTCTTATTTAACTGAGCTTTTTGTTCCACCGCCTCTCCACGTTGGCTCAGGCCTCATCTTCAGTCTCCATAGAGCCTTTAAACCCCCAGCCCTGGATTGTTCCAAGAAGTGGCGTTATGAGTTGAATGGTTCACTCAAAAAAGATATGTTGAGGAGTTTCCCTTGTGGCTCAACGGGTTAAGAATCCATGAGGATGTAGGTTGGATCCCTAGCCTTGCTCAGGGGTTTAAGGATCAGACATTGCCGCAAGCTGCAGCGTAGACTGCATGCAGATGTGGCTTGGATCCTGTGTTGCCATGTGGTGTAGGCCTGCAGCTGCAGCTCCGATTTGAACCCTAACCTGGGAACTTCCATATGCTGCAGATGTGGCCTTAAAAAGAAAAAGAAAAAAAAAAGAAGATAAAGAAAAAAAGAAAAATATAAAGAAAAAAAAAAAAGGTTTGTTGAAATCCAAACGCCAGCATCTCAAAAATGGGATCTTATTTGAAAGGAGGGTCTTTGCGGAAGAAATCAAGTAAGAATAGATGTGGATGGTGGGCCCTTAATCCAGTGTGACTGGTGTCTTCCTAGAAAGCGGAAGTGTGGACACAGAGTTAGACATGCCCAGAGGGGAGGCAATGTGAAGACACACGCGGTGGGCACAGTACAAGGGCAGAGGATGGGGTGATGGGTCTTCAAGCCATAGAATGCAGGAGGCTACAGAAAGTGAGAAGAGAGGCTCCGAACTGTTGTCCCCTCCCTGCCTTCAGGGCTCATGACCTTGCCGTCACCTTGATTCTAGACGTCCAGCCTCCAGAACTGTGAGTACATTTCTTTCTTTATTGTTATTATTATTTTTTTTTCTACTGCACAGCATGGTGACCCAGTTACACGTACATGTAAACATCTTTTTTTTCCTCCCATCATCATGCTCCATCCTAAGTGACCAGACATAGTTCCCAGGGCTACACAGCAGGATCTCATGGCTAATCCATCCAAAGGCAATAGTTTGTATCTATTAACCCCAAGCTCCCCAATCATCCCCACTCCCACCCCCTCCCCCTTGGCAACTGCGAGTCCCTTCTCCAAGTCCATGAGTTTCTTTTCTGTGGAAAGGTTCATTTGTGCCTTATATTAGATTCCGGATACAAGTGATATCATATGGTATTTGTCTTTCTCTTTCTGACTTACATTTCTGGGGTTTAATACCACCCAGTTTGTGGTAGCTTCTGACAACGGTACAGATAACTTTTCTTATCCTGCCCACACCCCCAGGGCAGCGACAGAAGTGGTGCCCTGCGTATCCTCCTGGTTGTCTGTATCTTCTTCATTTTTTTTCTTTTTTGCCTGTGCCTGAGGCATGCAAATTTTCCCAGGTCAGGAGTAGAATCCAAGCCACAGCATCCACCTCCACCTCCCCCCGCCTGAGCCACAGCAGTGATTATGCTGGATCCTTAACCAGCTAGGCCACCAGGGAACTCCAGTTCCTGCTTTTCTTCTGACCCCTGAGGATTTCCTTTCCTCAAACTCAGCTTTGGCTGTCTCATAGCTTTTGGTTGTTATTGCTTATCCAGCATTTCTTTTCATGAGTACTGGGGAGAAGTCATGCTACTTCACGTGCCCCATCTGCCCCCACTGTGGACCTTTGGGGCTGCTTGGAACTCAAGGGAAAAAGACATTTCCAGACACTCCCAGAAAGAGTGCTTCCCACTAGTGCCACCCTGAGCATCCCCCAAGACTAGAGCCTGCACCATGTTGCATTGCCCTTGGAAGTGGCCTGGAAGTGACATGAACACCAGGTTGATGAAAGCCAGGAGAGTAATACAAATGAATAAAACTGGCTGGGTATAAATCAGACCAATTATTTTTTTTTAATTTTTTTTTTTTTTTTTTTTTTTTTTTTTTTTTTTTTGCTTTTTAGGGCCATACCCAAGGCACACGGAGGTTCCCAGGCTAGGGGTCAAATCTGAGCTGCAGCTGCCACAGCCACAGCTATGCCAGATCAGAGCCGCGTCTGCAACGTACACTGCAGCTTGCAGCAACTCCAGATCCTAAACCCATGGAGCGAGGCCAGGGATCAAACCTGCATCCTCACGGATATTAGTCAGATTTGCTGAGCCACAATGGGAACTCCCCCAGATCAATTATTTTGTAACCATCAGACTTCATTGCATAGCTCTTGTTTTTCTACTTGGGTAGTAACCTGGGCATCACTTTCTATTTTTTATTTTATTTGATTTTGATTTTTTTTCCCATGAGAGCTGATTTACAGTGTTCCATCAATTTTTACTCTACAGCAAAGTGACCCAGGCATACACGTATATGTGTATATGTGTATATGTGTATGAGGGGGTCCCTTTCTTCTTAATTCTACTCTCAGGAGAACTGTCCTGCAGGCTAAATTCTAAATGGCCACTACCTTCAAGACCTTGGGAGGCAGAGACCCTGCTGAAACAGGATGCCTCTATTTAAGGGACAGCCGCCATTTGGCGCCAGCTGAGTTTTTTAAGTATTGTCAGATCATCATATCCTTCAAAAAAAGGAGTTTGGATCTTTGTGAAATGCTTGATTTTAAAATATCGGCATTAAGAAAGGATTCAAAAATTTAAAAAATGTTTCCTGTTCAAACAAAATACAGTCCTATGTTTCATGAGGTTGCTGAACCCGATTTGAGGATTGCCTTTTGAAAATTACTAGTTACATGACTTTTCTAAACAAGAAAACCATTCTACAAAACAGTAATAGACATTTGCGGTTTTCTTGAAACCTCTTTGTTACCATGTGCATATTTCTTGGTGGCAAGAGCAAATTCTGAATGGTGGCATGTTTCTTGTGTGTGTGTGTGTGTGTGTGTGTGTTTAAAATACAGAGAAGCTCTTGATTCTAAAGGCATGTTTTCCTTTAAGGAAAATGATAAAGAATAAAATTAATTAGAAACAGACGTTGCTTGACCCCCAAGTTCTGAAAACAGACGGAATACTCAAGGTCAACATTGAAACTCCGAGGTTAATTTATTCTGCTGTTTTTTCCTTTTCCCTCCCCAGAACAGCCCATATTTTGCTAGCTTCTGTCAGAGAAATGTAGCTTTATTTGATCTGTCTCTTTGGGAGGGGGTGGCAGGTAACTGTGCTTCTGAGGAGGCCATTCGGAGATACACCTGCTATTGCATAGTCAGGCTGGCCGGGGCTTTTTTTTTTTTTTTGAGTGATAGGAGAGCTGACTTGTCCTTGAGTTTGAGGGACCAGCATGCCTCTCCTTGGACAAAGCTTAACAATGCTTGGGTATTTGGTGTTTCAGATCCAGGCCTGTGCCCTTGTCCCCTGTGTGGGAGGGAGCAGTGGAGCCTGTGGCAGCATGGAGAGACTGTATTCGGTGTTTTGGTGCCACTTGCATGCCTCGTGGGTCAAAGGAAGCTAAGAGCTCCATATGCCACCCACTTGACCCATCCAGCTCCTCGGATGTGATAGTGACCCTGCTCACCTTTCTCACTGTGTGTTTGGGGGCTGTGCCTCTGATACAGTTGGTCTTTCCTAATTGCCAAGTGTGGGTTCATCATGTATGAACCCATCAGTCCATTTTGGAGTTTCTTTTTTTTTTTTTTTAGCCCCAAATGTCCCTCCAGGCCAAGAGTCTCGTCATCCCTTCCTTTTCAGTGCAAGTCTTTTACTCTCCATACTGAACACTTGCGGTCTCTTAGTACCACTGCTCATAGCCTCCAATGGCCAGGTGGCCCACAGCTCTGCGAAGTGGCAGTGTGGACACTACGTGTGGGTAAGAAGTCTGTTTTGAAATGTGTGCCTTCTTTCCTAGCCCCATGAATTTTCTGGATTAAACTATGTTGGTATCTAAGCCCCCCTCCTGTTGTCAGTCTGTCTACCCTCTCACCCAGCAATGCTCAAAATTCAGCTGAGGGATCTTCTAAAATCAGAGTTGACTCTGACCGAGCTCTTTGATGACTCCATTATATAGAGGACAAAAGCTAGGACTTATAGTATGGCACAGAAAGCCTTTAACCATCTGTCCCTTCCCTATCAAACTTTTCTCTTGGCACAATGCTTCCCTTAAGGCTCCATCAGACAAGTCTCTGGGTGTTCCCGCTGTGACACAATGGGATGGGTGGCATTTCTGGAGCCCTGGGATGCAGGTTTGATCCCTGACCTGACACAGGGGTTAGGGATCCAGGGTTGCTGCAACGGTGGCTTGAATCTGATCCCTGGCCCAGGGACGCCGTATGCCTTGGGGTGGTGAAGAAAGAAAAGGAAGAAGAAGAAGGAGAAGGAGAAGAAGAAGAAGAAGAAGAAGAAGAGGAAGAGGAAGAGGAAGAGGAAGAGGGGAAGAGGAAGAGGAAGAGGAGGAAGAAGAGGAAGAGGAGGAAGAGGAGGAAGAGGAAGAAGAGGAAGAGGAAGAAGAAGAAGAAGAAGAAGAAGAAGAAGAAGAAGAAGAAGAGGAAGAAGAAGAAGAGGAAGAAGAAGAAGAAAGAAGAAGAAGAAGAAGAAAATACTACATCCTCTGTCCCCCAGGTAAAAGTAGTAGGCTTGATAAGAGCTTTTAGTTCACTTTATAAAAGATGCCATTATCTATGCAACACTGCAGCTTTAAAATGTAAAAAGTAAAAAGTAATAGAAAAGGGGAAGGATATAATACATCCTCACATATGCTGGGAGATATTTCCCTGACCTGTCTCAGATCTCAACAAATTAAGAACACAGAGATTAAAGATAAGTGAGAAGGTTATAGAAGATATGTGTGTGTGTATGCATACATTTTTCTAAGCAAAAAGAGAATGCACACTCTTCTCAAATACACATGAACTGTTTATAAAATTGGCCGTGCGTTAAGTCACAAAGGAAATTTATATAAATTCCTCAAGTCAGAAGTCATATGGATCATAAAGGCAGATCCCATTAAAAATCCAGACTTCTAGAATAACTCTTGAGTTAAAGAGGAAACTAAAATAAAACATATATTCATGATAAAAATGAATTACAGAAATATTTAAAAAACCAACTAATGGTAACCACATTTGTATGTACTAGAAAACAAAAACGGTTGAAATTAAATGAACTAAACATGCAACTTGAGAATCTGGAAAAAAGGATAACAATATAAACCTAAAGCAATTAGGACAAAATTGCTAATAATGACAAATCTAAAGTGAATGAGATAGGAGATTAGCTTTACTATCTGATTCTTTGAAAAGACCGAAGTGTCTGGTCAGCATGGTAAAAATAATAATACAGATATAGCTAGTATTAGGAATATAACTTTAGATAATGAGATTTAAAAAATTACTTAGATGCTATTGCCTTCTAAAATTTAGCCAAGATTGATTCAAGTTAACCACGTTAAGAGAGCAGAATTTGTAGAGGAAAATTTTAACGCAGTGAAAACATCTTTCCTAAAAATGCTGCTAGAGCTAGACCATCTGTAGGTGAGTCGTAATAAACTTTCAACAAAAGAGAAAATTCTTACATTCCACAGAAATCTCCTCAACTCCTTCTGTAGTGGGAACACTTCCCTGACAGTAAAAGAAGACAAAGCCACATATCAAAGACAATTGATATATGAGCATACCTACAAAAACTCTAAATAAGATATAATCATGGTGCTTATTACTAAGGTGAGTTTAATCTTAGGAATTCAAGGGTAGTTAAACCTTCAGAAATCTATGGCTGTAATTGGTTAAATGAATGGATTAAAAGAGAAATGTAATATATACAGGTATTAAGTGAAATTAATCTCATATTCACTTTTGTATCTTTTTTGTATCTTTTTTTATTATTTCTCAATGAACTTGTTTACATTTCTAGTTGTACAACGATCATCACAGCCCAGTTTTATAGCATTTCTGTCCCAAACCCCCAGCGCCTCCCCCCACCCTACCCCTGTCTTATTTGGAAACCATAAGTTTTTCAAAGTCTGTGAGTCAGTATCTATTCTGCAAAGAAGTTCACTGTGTCTCTTTTTAGATTCCACATGTCAGTGATCACATTCAAGATTTTTAAACCATGGTCAGATAAGAGAAGAAGAAAAATTTCTCATCCCAATATAAAGATTAAGAAATCCAAAGTATTTATTATGTTATATAAAATACTTAATGGTATATAAGGCTTTCTTCTTCTTTATAAATTTTAGTTGCATCATATACACAATTTTAATATAATGCTGATTTTTAAAGAAAAATTGAAATGTAATAGATAATACTAAACAGTAAAGATGGACGCCATACAAAATGGGATAAAGTATAGAATAAATTTCCTATTTGTCTCAGCATATTTTCCATTCCAATTCTCCAGAGGGAGTCACTTATTCTGTTTCTTAAGATCCATGATATAATAATCTATGTGAACGTAATTGTGTTTAAATATATGTATTTTATTCTGTAAAAAAAAATTAAATTAAATTAAAAAAAAAACTGTGAAAAATCCAAAAAAAAAAAAAAAAAAAAAAAAAGAAATCCAAAGTAGGCGTTCCCACTGCGGCTCAACAGAAACAAATCTGACCAGCATCCATGAGGACACAGGTTCAATTCCTGGCCTTGCTCAGTGGGTTAAGGATCTATCGTTTCTCTGAGCTATGGTGTATATCGCAGACACGGCTCAGATCTGGGGTTGCTGTGGCTCTGGCGTAGGCCAGTGGCTACAGCTCTGATTCGACCCCTAGCCTGGGAACCTCCATATACCATGGGTGTGGCTCTAAAAGGAAAAAAAAAAAAAAATCCCAATTAATGATGTAAAATTAGAAGTCTTTTATTTGAGCTTGTTAAGAAATTAGACAAGACCCTCACTGAAGTCCCAACCACTAAATATAGAAATGAGTAGATAAAATGCTATAAGAGAAATAAATTTATCATTATTTATAGCTAATATGGTTGCATACCTCCCATATCTAAGCAAATTCCTTAGAATTCTTATTTGAAGGTAGTTAAAGATAAATACACAAAAGTAATATTTCTAAACAGGAGCAACGAGGAATGATGCTATGAAAACATCCTGCTTGTATAACAGAGCTAGAGCTAAGAGAAAATGTGCAGATGTGTCTAAATAAAACTATGAACGTTTGAGTTCCTATTGTGGCTCAGTGGGTTAAGAACCTGACACAGTGTCTATGAGGATGCCAGTTTGATTCCTGTCCCCACTCAGTGGGTGAAGCATCTGGCGTTGCTGCACATGGTGGCATAGGTCACAGATGCAGCGCAGATCCTGAGTCACTATGGCTGTGGGACAGGCCAGTAGTTGCAGCTCCGATTCTACCCCTGGCCCAGGAACTTCCATATGTTGCTGGTGTGGCCTTAAAAAGAAGAAGAAGAAGAAGGAAAAAAAACTATAAAAGTTTATAAAGGACATAAAAGAAGCTATGTAACTGAAGAGTCCTCAGAGACAGGAAGGCTCAATAAGGCCCACATGTCGAATATTCCCAAATAAACTGTTCATTTAACACTTAATGCTAAAAAACAAAACAAAACCCAAAAAACGACTTAATGCTCTCCTGTCTGGGGCTGTGGACTTTGTCCCCAGGAAGCACATTGTAAGACAAAGCCTTGCCTGCAGAGAGTGTATTTTACTAAATTATCCTGCCTGCCGGTGTGTCTCCGATAAAGGGGGTTGCTGAGGGGTGTGATTAAGGCACAATGACGTCTGATACATCTCCCAACCATATCCCAGTAAGAGATATTTAAAGAAATATGACAAGTAGGGAGTTCCCGTTGCGGCTCAGGCGTTAATGAATCTGTCTAGGAACCATGAGCTTGCGGGTTCGATGCCTGGCCTTGCTCCGTGGGTTAAGGACCCAGTGCCGCCGTGAGCTGTGGTGTAGGTCACAGACGCGGCTCAGATCTGGCGTTGCTTTGGCTGTGGTGTAGGCCAGCGACCACAGCTCCGAATCAATCCCTGGCCTGGGACCCTCCATATGCCGTGGGTGCAGCCTTAGAAAAGGCAACAAGCCAAAAAAGCCAAGAAATATGACAAGTAGATTCTAAAATCATTGGGAGAGACACAGCAGTGGAATCAGGAAGAGAGTTTTGAAGATTGAAAATTGATGTGAGAGGGCGAATTTCGTCACCAAATTTCCACAGCTAACTTGAAGCTATAACACTTACAGCTGTGTGGTCTGAGGAAAGGACGAAATTGAGGGGATAAACTAGAGTGGAGAGAAATAGAGCCATGAAGTTGAGAGTTGAATTTCTGACAAAGGCAGTGTTTATGGCTTGGAGGGGAAAGAATGGACGAATTAACCAATGATGGAGATAGTTGACTATTCATTTGGAAAATTAGACTGTTCATAATACACAAAATTTCAGCATGGATTAAAGAGTTCCTCAAAATAATTTAAAAATAATTAAAAGAGGAGTTCCCATTGCGGCTCAGTGGGTAACAAACCCAACTAGGATCCATGAGGATGCGGGTTCGATCCCTGGCCTTGCTCAGTGGGTTAAGGATCCAGCGTTGCTGTGGCTGTGGCTTAGACCGGCAGCTGTAGCTATGATTTGACCTCTAGGCTGGGAACTTCCATATGCTGCAGGTGCGGCCCTAAAAAGCAATATGTAAATAAACAAATGAAATAATTAAGAGAAAATATACAAAGAGAGCAAGTCCAGAGTCTCTGAACAAGTAGGTTGACGACCTTAAAGCAAGCCAACAAAAAAATCTTCTGACCAAAAGACAAATGACATATTGGGAGAAATGTTATGACATATGAAACAAATAATTACTATTTAAGTTCTGTAGTACATTTCTCAAAATGAAGAAGAAAAAATAACTCAGTAGACAATTAGTCAAAGAAGATCATTGGACAATTCAGAGACTAAGACATAGAAATAGCCATAAATACATTTTGAAACATTCAAACTTTCTAGGAGTTGCCTTGTTAGGGATCTGGTGTCACTGCTGTGGCGTAGGTTCTGTCCTTGGAACTTCTACATGCCATGGGTGCAGCCAAAAAGGAAAAGCAAAACAAAACAAAACCCCAAAAGCCTATGGAAAAAAATAAAACATTCAAACTTTCTAATAATCAGAGAAATCCCAATGAAAACAAGATTATCTCTTTTTATGCTTTAGAATAGTAAATGACTAGTGTATCCAGATCAGGCAAAGGTATAAAAAAAAAAATACCAAGTCATCTCCTCTTAGTGAATATCAACTAGTCCTTTTAAGGAAATTTGGCGAAGCATCTGATGCACGCACAAGAGTTCCCCTCATAACTCAGCGGTTAAGGAACCCAGCTAGCATCCATCAGGATGTGGGTTCGATCCCTGGCCTTGCTCAGTGAGATGGAGATCCGGCGTTGCTGTGAGCTGTGGTGTTGGTTGCAGATGTGGCTGGGATCCTGCATTGCTGTGGCTGTGGTGTAGCCCAGTGGCTACAGCTCTGATTTGACCTTTAACCTGGGGCCTTCCAAATGCCGTGGGTGAAGCCCTAAGAAGACCAAAAGAAAAAAAAAAAGGTACATATCCTTCAAACAAGTAATAATTTTAGAAATCTAGTTTACAGGAACATTCCTGTGACTGTTCAGAGACATCTACAAGATTGTACACCAAGGTCTCATGATAATAAAAATTAGAAGACCTCTAGTATTTTATAATAAATTATTTCGTACTATGGAATACTAAACAGCTGTCAAAAAGAGGGCTGTGTTTTGGCTTTTGAAAGACCTTTGAAATGAATTCAATGAAAAAGAGAGTACTGGATAATATATATATCTTCATCCATGTGAAAATCCAACATATATAATTATATATATGTATATGTTTCATACAAGTGGGAATGGATAAAAATGACTAGAAACATGCACATCTAATTGTTTCAAGTGCTTACATTTGGGGGGCAGGCAGGGGGAGGTACATTGGGGGCTTACACAATTATTCTATGTGTTTCAGGGATATTTGTATTCTTTACAATTTTATATGGATGTATTACTGAGATAATTTCTTAAAGGCATGCGATTTTATTACTAAATATCACTTTCTTCTCTCCTGCACTAAATAAATGCTGAACAAATATTTAAATACATTGGCATGAAGGGGCTCCTAATTGTTGACTTGCCCAGGGCACCTGTGGGTCTCCATCTGCCCTGTTCCCATCCACGTGCCTCCAGGTGGGGCAGGAGAAATGTATGAGGACAGATCTGAGCCCCGGGGGGACATCTGGGCTCCTGCACCTGCAGACAAACACACGGGAACACATATGCTCACAGGACATTCACAAGACACACTCTCATTTCCCGCACTCTCAGCAGCCCAGGGTGCCCTGACTCTTGGCATGCTGGGAACACAGGGAGGCACCCTCGTGGAACACATCTTTTTGGTGACCCAGGGCAAGTAGCACGTTCTAGGAGTAACGTGGGAAAGGTGCCAGCCTCCTTGTACATGCAACGTTGGTATAACCTTTGGAGCTATCTGTGGTGTGCCCGGAGGCTAGCTGATCAGAAAGACCAATGACGGCACTTGGACCCGCATTCTGGAGGAGTCCCTGCTTCACGTGGACCCTAGCCCTGTGCCATCCTAGAGGCTCCAGAAGCGCAGGCTGATGCCATTGAATACTGGCTATTCTTTATACCCCGTGTCATGAAAGGAGCTGGGATGTAACTGCTTGACAGAGCACTAAGGGGCTTATTGCATTTCCTGACAGCCATAAACACTGTCTTTTCAGAGGGCACACCAGGCTTCAATGCCCATGCAGTGAGTGCAGGATGGTTTCAGAGACCACAGCTGTATTGCCCTCCCATTTTCTCCAGCAGCCTGGCAATCCCAACAGTCACACCTTATAATGAATTTCACCAACAGAATGAATAAAACTCTCTTTCTGACCTTAACACCTATCTGAATCTTACTCAAATTTTACACTCCCCTTATTGAGCAACAATAAGTCTTTCAATTTGCTGTCAGCATAACTAGTATTCTACTTTGTTACACAAAAAGTTCTAGCAAAAGCTTCCTGATCAGGCCTTTATACATCAAGGAGTGGCTATGCTAGAATCTCTAGAATCCTGGATGGTCTGGGATGCATGAATTCTGCCCATTTCTGGGCTGTGCACCTTCAGGGTCACAGTCATGGTGTCACAGTGATCAGGGGCCCTGGAGCTGGATCCTGGCTCTACGCTTGCAGACTCTTGGGTCATGTAAATTTCATAGACTGTCCAGCCTCTTATGAAAGTGGGGATATGAATTCCAGCTTTACACAGTGGCCATTCCGATGAGAGACAGCATTCAGAAGGTGCCAGCATTATCTGGTCCTTAGAAGACCCAAGAAATGGGAGCTTTTAGGTCTCAACTCCAGGGTGGCTCCCTGCACCCTGGGCTTCCTCTGCAGTCCAGGTCAAGGCACTAGGATGGAGACCTGAGCCAAGTGGGACAACATGGGTTTTCCTCAGAGCGTTATCAAGAAAATGTTTCAGTCCAGTGAATTTCCCAGCTGGATGCTTCTAGGCTTTTAGGCATCCCCAACAAACCAACTCACAACCCACCCCCCCAAAAAAAACCTCATTCATGAGAACTATATATGTTTATATTAGTATCATCTATATACTCTTCTGTTGAAAATGAACATTTTTGTTCCCAAACTGTGTTCTCTTATGGTTACCAAAGGGGCAAGAGGGGAGGGATAAATTAGGGATTTGGGACAAAAATATGCAAATGACTACAGGCAAAATAAATAACCAACCAGAACCTACTGTATACCACAGGGAGTTACACTCTATATCTTGTAATAACCTATAATGGAAGAGAATGTAGAAAAAGCATATATATATTATTTTATATATATAATATGTGTATATATATGTATACTATATATACATAAAAAACTGAATCACTTTGCTGTACACCTGAAGCTACCACAGCATTATAACTCAACTGTATTTCAATAAAAATTAAAAAAAAATAGTGCAGGCCATTCTCAGGGTTGACCCTCACTGAGTCAAGGGAACTGCTTTTATTTAATCAACCGTCAAAAGTAGGGAAGATGCAATTCTGTTTCCCCAACTCTCTGAAGGTCGTTAAGGGCAGGAATCAGTCTTTCCACTTGGCCTAGCACCCAGTAGGTACTCTGTAAAACTGATTGACTGGCTGATTGATTGATTGACTAATTACATACTGCACATCAGGCTTGAAAATTCTTACGGTGTGAGCATAGCTTTCAAATTGTCACTTGTCCCATCTAAGAAAAAATGTCAGATAATCCAGGCTGAATAGAGTGTTGAATTCATTTATTTTACTTTCTGCAGACCTTCTGGGTGAAAGGCAGGCTCATAAAACATGTGCCTGAGCTGGATAACTTGGGATACTTGCAAAGATGAACTGTAAAGTGTAATTTAATAACATTTTTTTTTTTCAGTGTGGGTGCTGTGCCCATGGCATTCAGAAATTCTGGGGCCAAGGATCAAACCCAAGCCACAGTAGGGACATGGCCAGGTCCTTAACCCACGGAGCCACCAAGGAACTCCTAACAACAGTCTTACCTCCAGCACCCAGGCTTTTGGTAGGATGCAGTGGGTACCAAGCTGCTGTGGGATTTGGTGCCTTGGCAATGGCAGAACTTATAAGAGACAGTTTCTTCCCTAGCTAGAATATGGAGACAGAGGAAAAAAGTGAATGGTCTTTCACAGGCAGCCCAAGTAACCACATATTTCCCAACCTGACTACCTCTTCCTTCCCTGGCTCCTCTGAGCTTTATGGGAAAAAATGGAAAAGGCAAGAGGAGCGATATAAGTGGCCGAGAGGAAGAGAAACTTCGAAGCATCTCCAAAGAAATGGGATGGGTTTACATCCTGACCTTTTGTCCTGGTCCTGAGAAGCTGGGTACATCCAGATCCTCCCATGAGCCATGGCCCTGGTCCTCTTGGTCCCATCTCTTCCTATCACCCTCACTGGATGTCTCCACAGTGCCCAGTCAACCCAGACACTGGCCCAGATAAATGGAATCAGGCCATGGTGGCATCGAATGGCTGGTTAGATTAATGATGGGCTTGCTTTCCGTGTGGAAGCCCCAGAGGAAATATCTGCAGGATTAATTCTCGGTTAAAGGTGGAAGTATGGGTCTGAATCTCGTATCAGGTATCACCCCCTTCCTGCTCAGCATTTCTTTGGAAAGGTCAACTCTGGGAAAGATGGGAGTGTTACAATCTCCTCCCTGGTGCTGTACAAAGACTTTTGACCTTTCAGTGGTCTGAATTCCTTCCCTTCCTTCTCTCCTAATTCTTTCCCTCCTCCCTTTCTTTTTAAACCCTCTTATTTATTGAAGTGTAAAGGAGGCTGGATTCATGCACACACATACACACAAATTCCCCATTAAAAAAACAGAAATGATTCATCAAAAATGGAACATGCTAATACTCCTCCAACTGTCAAGGCCATCAAAAATGAGGAAAGTCTGAGAAACCTAAGGAGACATGACAGCTATAGCGGTCACGTGGTGTCCTGGATGGGATTCTGGAACAGACAAAGGATATGAGGGGAACACTAAGAAAACAAAATGTGGATTGTAGTTAATGATATTGTACCCATATTGGTTCATGGATTAAAACAAATGTACCATGCTAATTTACGGTGTTGGTAATAGGGGAATCTGGGTACAGGGTATATGAAAACTCTCTGCATTAGTTTCCTGATTTTCCTGTAAATCTAAAACTGTTTTTAAAAAATTGGTCTATTTCAAAATGTAAAAGCAAAAATGGTGCATGCTAAAATTGAAACTCTGCTGGCCCATCACCAAGCGTCACCGCGGCTACTGTGGCTGAGCTGGCCGGGTGGGGGTCGGGACCTCATGAGCTAGCCTGTCCGTCCTTCTTGGTAACCAGGAGGTAACAGAGCAATGAGCTCATTACGCAAATTCATTTCGGGGCTTGCTTGAAAAGCTAGACATTAACCATTGACGCTGACTCCATATGGCTGGTTTTGTTAACCTGTTAACTTCCAGACAGAAAGCGCTGCAAAAACAAAACGAAACACACACACACACACACACACACACACACACACACACACAAATAATAAAAACAAACAAACAAACAAACAAAAACAAAAGCAAACCAATGCCCCAAAGGAAAAAAGTCTAGGATGTGCTGGGAAGGAGGGGCGGTTGCCACACGAAGGGTGGCTGATTTCCCTGGAAATGAGTGAGGCTGCAGCAGATGCATCAGAGAGACAGCTTGGATGGGCTTGGGTGGCCCGAGGCGGCTGAACCACCCAACCTGATTTCATGCATTTGGGATATTGAAGACGGGCGCCGGGGAAGTTGCATTTACGTTTTGTCTGGGAGACTTCGATTTGCCTACCTCCCCACGCGCATGCGCGCGCGCAGGAAGGGCCTCGAGTCCTTCCTTCTCCCGCAGATCCCGGCCCTGTTCCGCTCTGGCTCCGTGGTCGGGTAACCCCGGAGAGCCATGCCGATCACCTCCTCAGAAGTCGGCTTCTGAACGTCCCCCCTCGGTGTCTTTTCGCTCTCATCGACATTCCAGCCCTTGAAACAAGGTCTTGGCTCCTTTCTCATTTCAGGATTTCGTTTTGGGGGAGCTGGAACACCTGTCCGCTGATCGCCTGCCACTCCGCATCTGGGCCCGGCTGACAGGCTCGTCTGCTTTGACTAATGATGTGATTGATGGACAAAATAAGGAAGAACATACAAAAAAACATTTCTGTCTGGTCTGGTGTGTCAGCAAGCCTTCATCAAGTGGCTGCTGAAGGTATATTTTGCTGCATGCCTCATTACACAGTAATGGCATTCCCAGGCAAAGCTGTTTCTTTTCATGACACAAGACAGCAGGCAGCTTTATGGGCGCTGGGCCCACCGAGCCCGGAGGAAGGAGCGGCACTAAAGAGCGGTCATTTCCAAAAGTGCCTCAAGTTGCTTTTTTGTTGTCATGAATTTAATATGAATCAACACAATATGAAATGGGCATGAGGGATTTTACTGACTAGTGATTTTTTAAGACTGCTGTCTAAACAGCCATCAAGAAGAAAGGGGAGGGTGGCACCACCACATTTTCTTTCTCCAAACCTGTTGCAAAAAGGAGTCATCTGTCAATTTTATTGCATTAAAAAAGTACACAGAAGCATAGAGTCCAAACAAATGTCTTCTTTCAGGCTAAACATGTGGAAAATGCCACCGAGCTGATGCCAGAATCCACTCCCTCTGCAAACCGAGGGGAGGTAACCCTGATTCCAGTGGCCTGCTGTGGATGGGGTGACTTTCAGGAGAATTGCACATGCGTCACTCTTGTCTCTGTGCATATAATAATCACCTGAAAGTCACTTCTGGCTGGAACTTGAGGGAAGCAAAGAACTGCTTCATTCAGCTTGCAAGATACCTGTGAGCTAGGAGCCAGTGCTGGAGGATGCAAAGGAACTATACTAAAAACAAGAGAGAGGGAATTTCCATCGTGGCTCAGTGGTTAACGAACCTGACTAGTATCCATGAGGACGCAGGTTCGATCCCTGG
The DNA here is from genome assembly GCF_054392235.1 of Sus scrofa. Classification (NCBI taxonomy): domain Eukaryota; kingdom Metazoa; phylum Chordata; class Mammalia; order Artiodactyla; family Suidae; genus Sus; species Sus scrofa. The sequence goes on from NC_139388.1 coordinate 44,953,530, forward strand.
CTTCACTCAGTGGGTTAAGGATCCAGTGTGGCCATGAGCTGTGGTGTAGGTTGCAGATGCGTCTCAGATCTGGCATCGCTGTGGCTGTGGTGTAGGCCAGCAGCTGTAGCTCCGATGCAACCCCTAGCCTGGGAACTTCCATATGCTGCAGGTGCGGCCCTAAAAAAATAAAATAAAATAAAAATAAGAGAGAGGGAGTTCCCTTGTGGAGCAGTGGGTTAAGGATCCAGAGCTGCTGCAACTATGGCACAGGCCATACCTGCAGCACAGGTTTGATCCCAGGCCTGGAAACTTCCACATGCCGTGGGTGCAGCAAAAAGAAAAAAAAAAAAAAAAAGCAAGAGAGAGAGTAGGTAAATCCTTGGCCCATTTTTTTTTTTTTTTTTTCCTTCTCTTTCTCCACTAGGGTGTACTTAGAAGCAGGCACATTGCTTTGGGTCACAGAGTTCCTACTTTATTTTTTTTTGCAAAGTGTTTTGACTCTCCTTGGCGTTATTTTTTCTTCTTCTTCTTTTTTTTTTTTCCTGGCAAATTTTCTTTGCCAAGGTATTTTATTATACACGTTCCACTCTTTTCTTTAACATGTTGGAATGTATCCAAAGAGAAATGCTTAAAATGAAGTTTCATTTTCAAAACAGTTTTTTATTCGTTCTTGCTACCACGATGCATCTTTAGCGGTGGGTTATTGTGAATAATATGCGATTTTAATGAGTTGTGATTAGACAAAACTCTCTTCGTACAATAAATACTAGATAATAAATTAGAAAAGGTATATGAGATCTTTATTCCCATTTAAAAAGAGAGAGAGACATAAATGCAAAATCTCGTTGTGATAAATGTAGGCGATAATCTTTGAACATGCATTTAATTTACTGTGGGCCTAAGAGGCAGCTTCTCACCTCCTGTGTCCACGTGGAGACTGCTTTGCACCAGCCAGTCAGGCGCTGGGCATGGTGGCCTCCTTCGCACTGGCGTCATTAATAGCCAGGCCTCCAGGGCGTGGAGACGGGAATGCAGGGCAGAAGAACATAAGTATAAACATAAATGGGGAGTTCCCGTTGTGGCTCAGTGGATAACGAATCTGACTAGGAACCATGAGGTTGCGGGTTCGATCCCTGACCTCGCTCAGTGGGTTAAGGATCCGGTGTTGCCGTGAGCTGTGGTGTAGGTCGCAGATGTGGCTCGGATCCTGCGTGGATGTGGCTCTGGCGTAGGCCAGCGGCTACAGCTCTGATTGGACCGCTAGCCTGGGAACCTCCCTATGCCGCAGGTGTGGCCCTAGAAAAGGAAAAAAGACAAAAATAAATAAATAAATGGGTTACCGAAACTAAGCCATCGGATTACTTCCTGTATGTACAATAGTGAGTATAAAAAGCAAATGGAGAAGGAAAAGATGTTCCCGTTTGGGGCTGAACAAAGGCCGAAGTCACGGTCAACATCTTTTGTTAATTTCCCACATCTGTATATGTTGGGGGGTTTTTCTTTTTTTTTTTTTTTTTTTTTTTTCCTCCTATCTTTTTAGGGCTGCACCCTCGGCAATGGAGTTTCCCAGGCTAGGGGTCGAATTGGAGCTGTAGCTGTTGGGCCAGGCCACAGCCACACTGGGATCTGAGCCGCATCGGCACCCTACCCCACAACCACAGCAACGCTGGATCCAAGACACGTTGCAACCTCCCCCACAGCTCATGGCAATGCCGGATCCTGAACCCGCTGAGCGAGGCCAGGAATCGAACCCGTGTCCTCATGGATACTAGTCAGGTTTGTTAGCCGCTGAGTCCTGACAGGAACTCCATGTACATATTGTTCATTGAATTTCGATATCAAAAGATCCGTCCCTAAAGCAAAAGGACCATGGAATTCGGCCGACTCTCTCTTCATCTCAGCAGGAGCACGTTTCTCTGGGGTTGTGCTCCACTGGCTTTGGGGTGAAGGCCTGGTACCACGGGTGGCCTTCTGTTCCCGTGTCCTGCCTGAGAGCCAGCAGCCAGGCACAGGTTTCCTATAAACAAGCACCCTCTCTGTCCTCTGGGCCTGGCAGGCCGTTTCGCTGGCACCTTCTCAATTTACAACCTCAAAGCTAAGCCAGGAGATGCTCGAACCTAGACTTCCCCTCCCCCAGCTTGGACCCAAAGCAGGTCACCTCTCCAAGGAGAGCCTTATAGCCCTGGAAGCTCTATTCTTCCCTTGACTTTCCATTTTAGAAGCAGAACCTTTTCAAAACCCCAGGAGCAGACAGCAGGGCGGGGCATGGGCTCTGCAGAAGGGCCTCTTGAATGCCAAGGCTGCAATCCATCCGTTCTCCAGTGAGGTCGTTTGTTTCAAAACTAGTGGCTGTAGGAGCCACTAGGGAGCAAGATCATTTAGCAGCAAAAATATTCTTTCTCAGCAAATTGCTTGGAGCTGGGGAAGAAGCTTCCAGGTGGGTGATGCTAAGCGTAGAGCGAAGGAGACGAAACCCTAATCTCGGGTTGTTTTTCTACTCTTCTGGGAATCAGCCACCCGTTCCTGGGCTGCTCTATATATTATAACCTACATTTTTTTTCTTTTCCTAATCAGGTTTGTGTATCTTTCTTGATTGATTTTCTTTCACAAAACTCTTAATATTTTTCCAGATGCCTCTACCTTTTGTCCTGCCAACTGCCACTCAGTCAAGAAAGGCTCTTTGGAAAAACAGACTAGAAGCATATGTATTTTCGACTTTCGTCTCTCGTTCCTTTCTGCAGTTTGAACTTATTTTCTCTTCCTGTTATTTTTTCTTACTTTAATTGAAGCGGTGGCATTAGCCAATTTGGCAAAGAACCGCCCCCCCGAATCAAGTTGGTTCTTGCCTGTGTAATACATGCTGTGTTATTTGATGGTATATGATTTAAAGAACTGAACATTAGGGTTTCTTTGTTTAATTTGTAGCTATTTTCATATTGAAAAGAGGCTTGTTATGGTGGCGAGATGAAATTTTCTCCTACATTCCAGATGGGGTGCCATCTAGGCCGGGCAGCTTCGTGGAGACTCTTTCTTTTTTCTTTTCTTTTTTTTTTTTTTTTTTTTGTCTTTTTAGGGCCGCACTCATGGAATATGGAGGTTCTCAGGCTAGGGGTCTAATCGGAGCTGTAGCTGCCGGCGTACACCAGAGCCACAGCCACAGATCTTCTTAGCCTGCAGATCTTCTTAGCCTCACTGCCCCATATCTTGCCTGTTGCAGGATCCGAGCCGCATCTGCAACCTACACCACAGCTCACGGCAACGCTGGATCCTTAACCCACTGAGCAAGGCCAGGGATCGAACCTGCAACCTCATGGTTCCTAGTCAGGTTTGTTAACCACTGTGACATGACAGGAACGCCATTATTTTTATTTATTTATTTTTTTTCGAGACTCTTTTTTCCTGTCGTAAGCAAACCATAGGTGTTACCTCGGCTGCCTGTTTCTGGAAGCGCAGGGCCTGGGGACTCTGGGAGCTGCTCCCAGGTCCTTCCCTCGCAGCTCCTCTGCATCCTCGGCTAGGCAGCACCATGGCCTGAGGAAGAAAAGCTCTCCAGTGTGAATCTACACCAAGAACCCACAGGGGGACGTTCGCATGCCCCCCTAGTGGTTACAGTCTGGTTTGGGGGTGAGTGGATGCAGAGCAGGCTCTGCAGGACCTGATGGTGGATCTTAGACACCCCCATGCACCCTGCAGATCTTCTTAGCCTCACTGCCCCATATCTTGCCTGTTGCTTCGTGGCCAGCTTTTGGGGGCTTCCCCCTGCTTCACACAGGTGCACCTGAGAGCACCTCGCAGTTGGCATTGACCTCTAACCCCCATGCCAGTGATTCCCTGTTTATTCCAAGTCGTGGAAGGTGCCCACGTGTGTCCAGGCGAGAGATGGGAGACTTAAAAGTCCTAGGGGGCATGTCTTTGACCAATGTGTGGGTAATGTCTTCCACTGGTGTTGTCACCCCACCCCTGGCTTTGGTCCCTGGTGCCTGTGCTATGAGGCTGAGTAGTCAGTTGTTCTCAGGGATGAGTCGTTAGACGGTGCACTTCCTGTTGGCTTTCCTTCCTCCTTGCCTCACTCCCTTGGCGCTGACTCTCATATCTCTCTCTCTTTCTTTCTTTCTTTCTTTCTTTCTTTCTTTCTTTCTTTCTTTCTTTCTTTCTTTCTTTCTTTCTTCCTTCTTTCCTTCCTTCCTTCCTTCCTTCCTTCCTTCCTTCCTTCCTTCCTTCCTTCTTTCCTGTTTTGTGTGTCTTTTTAGGGCTGTACTTGCGGCATATGGAAGTTCCCAGGCTAGGGTTTGAATCAGAGCTGCAGCTGCCAGTCTAAGCCATAGCTTACGGCAACACTGGATCCAGGGATCGAACCTGAGTCCCCATGGATACAAGTCAGGTTTGCTACCACTGAGCTACAACAGAACTCCCTCCTTCTCTCTCTTTGTTAGGGTCGTGAGTATGGCATAGGAAAGTTTCCAGGCTAGTGGTGGGGTGGAATCAGAGCTGTAGCTGCCAGGCTATACCATACCCACAGTAACACCAGATCCGAGCTGTGTCTGCAACCTACACCACAGCTCAATCTTCCTTCCTGGGCTGGCATCCCTGACAAAGGTAGGTAACATGTAGGTTTCTGCTCCAAGTTATGCCTCATGTGACACCCAGGCTAAGCAGCGGGTGCTCCAGAACTGGCAGCCAAGCGGATGCCTGACAGTCTCAGGACCACTGGGCTGGGCAGTTTCTCCTGAGTTATCCTATTGGAGCATCCGATAGTTTCTGGGTGAATGACAATGCGCTCGCAGTGCCTTGGGAAGGGCTCGCAGATTTCAAAGAATGGGTCAGGGCGTGGGATACAAAAAAATGCATTGTTGGAGTTCCCGTCGTGGCGCAGTGGTTAACGAATCCGACTAGGAACCATGAGGTTGCGGGTTCGGTCCCTGCCCTTGCTCAGTGGGTTAACGATCCGGCGTTGCCGTGAGCTGTGGTGTAGGTCGCAGACGCGGCTCGGATCCCGCGTTGCTGTGGCTCTGGCGTAGGCTGGTGGCTACAGCTCCGATTAGACCCCTAGCCTGGGAACCTCCATATGCCGCAGGAGCGGCCCAAGAAATAGCAACAACAACAACAACAGCAAAAGACAAAAGACAAAAGACAAAAAAAAAAAAAAAAAAAAAAAAAAAAAAAAAAATGCATTGTTTGTACCCATGCCAAGATACCGTGGACCCCAGGGCTGTCTGGATCAAACACATGGCTTTGTCTCAATGGTATGTCAGATGGCGGGTGGGCCAAGTCTGAAGAGGCTAAGATCCCCTCCTGCTCCGATTCTCCACATCTGCTTCCCACCTTGGCAGCACCATTCTCATGGCTGTTGTCTTTGAACTCTGATGAGGTGTGTGAAACACCCCATCGACACATCGGATCAGATATCTTTTGAAATGAAAATCTCTCAGATCAGTTGCAACTCATTCCAAATGTCACAAGCAACCACCAGGCTGAACATCCGTCTTCCCTCCGCCCTTGATAGGGTTTGAAGAGTGGTGTAGGACTTTGGGCAGAAAAGCTGGCAAAATGGCAAGTCGGGGATGGAATTGGGCCTTGGTTGGGCTGGTGCTGTGCTTACTGGGCACCAATCTTCCTTCATCCTCTTCCAGGTCCCACTAGCTTTTCCTCTGGTAAGCAGGGCTCCCTCCTCTGCCTGGCATTGTCCTCATCTCATCACCCTCCCTAAATTCCCTTTGTCCTTCCAGGACCAACAAAGTCCTGCCTTCTGCAGCAAACTATACCCAATTCTTGGGTTCCATTCTGATTCCCCCAACACATGCAAATATGAGCCACGTAGTTTAGCTCTGCCTTGTAGCATCCTCCAACCGGTCCGTTTGTGTGAATCTCATATCTCTCGCTTTCTTCCTTCCTTCCTTCCTTCCTTCCTTCCTGTTTTGTGTGTCTTTTTAGGGCTGTACTTGCGGCATATGGAAGTTCCCAGGCTAGGGTTTGAATCAGAGCTGCAGCTGCCAGTCTAAGCCATAGCTTACGGCAACACTGGATCCAGGGATCGAACCTGAGTCCCCATGGATACAAGTCAGGTTTGCTACCACTGAGCTACAACAGAACTCCCTCCTTCTCTCTCTTTGTTAGGGTCATGAGTATGGCATAGGAAAGTTTCCAGGCTAGTGGTGGGGTGGAATCAGAGCTGTAGCTGCCAGGCTATACCATATCCACAGCAACACCAGATCCGAGCTGTGTCTGCAACCTACACCACAGCTCAAGGCAATGCCGGATCCTTAACCCATTGAGCAGGGCCAGGGCTCGAACCCACATCCTCATGGATACTGGTCAGATTCATTTCTGCTGCGCCACAACGGGAACTCCCATCCAGTTACATGCATTTACTTGTGTGGATTTATGCCGACCCACCCTTTGACCCTGGAGATGGAGGTATCAGATCCATTGTCAGAGGGTCTGGTTAATCACCTGATATTTCTCCAAAGGCACTTGGCATAAGACAAAAACACATCAAACGCAACACATCACATCATATATAGAACAAAATGAACACCGTAAAAAAGGGAGAAAAATTTAAGCTACAGTGAATACACACATTACCCTATAAATAAGACCAGGACTGTTTTCTGATCCTCTTTTGAAATGGGAGCTATTACGAAATGAAGAAAGAAACTTAAAATAATAGCAATTTAAGGCAAAGGGTGTGTTATTAAAAGTTCGTGCTGTGGAAGAGCCCAACTCTTATTCCAGCACCGAGATTTAATATGTACTTCACACAAAGATAAATCATGTAATATTTTCATGGCAGACATAGAATTTTATGGCTTTTATGACTATCATGGAATTGGGATTCATATTTTATAGACATCTCTAATAACATCAAGAAATGCTCTGGGAAAAAAATGGGGGCTTAGAAAAAGACGAGTGATCACTCAGCAGAAGCTGAAATCAAGTGTAATTAAAGCCCAAAGGTAAGGCTTGCTTCCCGCCCTGCAAGCTCCCAGGTATGGCTGGGATGGTGGGGCCTGTAAAGATTACTCCAGGAAGGGTGATCTTGGCAAAACAGGACTGCCTTGGTGCTGGCTCATCAGGTCCTGGAATTGTCCACTCCTGGGGCAGGAGGCGAGCCGAGCATTCAACGACGATGCATCGGGAAGGATATTCTCCGGCTTGAGCTCGGTGACTGGGGCCCAGGCTCTGTTTTTGCAGGGAGCGGATGCAATTGTGCAAAGCCCCCTGAGACTCCCTACCACCCCCACCTGTCATCCCAGCAAACTACGGTCCCCCTGTAGCTGGACTTTTGGGATGTGAGAGAAAGAGCTGGAAATAATCTATCAGTGACCAGCAATGGATGACTTGGTTGTATCCACCGAAGAGGTGGAAAGCTGGGGGTGACTTCTATTTTCCTTCCCTGGGTATAAATAAGCTCCCTGAGGCTCTATGGTTGGCGAGCACAGTGGAGTCTGTGTCCTTGCGCTACCTTTGAAGATATGACTCTAAAATGCTTTCCCCACTGAGCCACAGGTTACACAATAGCTCCTGCTCCCAGGCAGACTGACACATCTGCTGGTCTCCAGCCACAGGCCAACCTGGGTCTCTCCCCATTCAACAGGGTCACCACCAGCCCTGCGTCTCCCTGAGCCCACTCCCTCATACCAACCTGGCTCGCATGCAGCTCTGGTTCCAAAGGAGACAAGCTGAGACCCAGTGTCACCTGTGCCACTGCCATCCACAAGGACGTCCTCTTTCCACCAACCATCCTCAGGAAACGTGCCTCAGATCCTCATGGCTCCTTCAGGCACATCCTGTGCTGATCTTGTCTTTCATTCCCAACTCTGGGACCGTGACCTTGGCGGGGGGGTGGGGGTCCCCATCATGCTCCTGGGCCCACCGTCCCCTCTGTGAGCCTCTGACCTGGCTGGCCTTGTAAACTGTAATGTGCAGGCGGGGACAAGTCCAAACATAAGGACGGGGTGACTGTGCTCTCCTTCTCCCTGGGAAGCCAGGAGGGCATTAGCAGGGTACGGGGGCAAAGCAGGACCTTAGAAACTTGGTAAATCCTCAGGGCTTGGTTCAGGACTTTGGGAAAAAGGAGAAAGCGAATCTCAATGTTTGCTCTCCTCCTCCACCTGACCCAGCATCCCCTGGGCTCTAGAACAGCATCCGGTGGGGCCCTCGGAGGAGGATGCATGGAGCCCCCAGGGCTGAGGGCCAAGCAGTCCCCTTCACCAGGCTGGCCCTGGTCTGTCCACCCTGTGGCATTCTTGGGAGGCCTGACCTGTCCGTAACCCGAGTAAGCAGACCTTGATGAATGGGAGGCCAGGTCTCAGCAGAGGCACCGTGTCCTAAGGAGAGCTGTGGCCCAGGCCCCGGAGCAGGTGGATCCCACTTCCCTGTGAATCAGGTCCCAGGAGGGAAGTGGTCCTGGCTTGGAGCTAAGGCTGGTGGGGGGGTGGGTGGACTGCCATTGCCCAGAGGCCAGAGGGTGCCTTTCTGGAAGTTGGGGCCACAGGCCTCTGCCTCACTCCCATCTTGGCATTTTTTTTTTTTTTTTGGCTTTTTAGGGCTGCACTTGTGACATATGCAAGTTCCCAGACTAGGGGTCAAATGGGATCTGTAGCTGCCGGCCTACAGCACAGCCACAGCCACGCAGGATCTGAGCCGTGCCTGCGACCTACACCACAGCTCACGGCAATGCCAGATCCCTGACCAAGGAGCAAGGCTGGGGATTGAACCCGAATCCTCATGGACCCTAGTCGGATTCGTTTCCACTGCACCCCAACAGGAACTCCCAGTCTTGGCTCTTTGTAAACGGAGGAACAGATTTCCAGAGCTACCTAGGAGGGGCAGCTCTTTAGGATGCTTCAAAACCTCTCTTTAAAGGTTGATGGTCATTTTCATTCTTATTAAATTGCCTTGATAAAATATTCAGCCACAGCCCCCTCCGTCTGACTCTTAACTTGGTAAGATATAATTTGCAATTGATTATTGCTCAAACATCCCTGGCACCGCATTACAATCGGCTCATACATCTCACCCTCTCTCTGCCAATTTGGAACCGAGGAGAAATGGTTTCTTTGACCTTTGACCTGTTTGAGGTGGGATGTGGGGTCATCAGGGCCATCAGGAATCAGACGCCCCCATCTGCAGCCAACAGAGATAGACGTGGATGTGAGCAGCTCTGAACTGAGCTGGTATTTTTTTTTTCCTCCTGGTAAGACACAGGTATTTTTCAGGGTTGGAAACTGTCTTGAATAAATGAGCTTCGTATATATATGTTTTTAATGTGATTTGCCTGTATTTATTTGGGTGATCACAATTTATGCCAAGTGAAAAGGTTAAGAGTCCTGGAAACTGAATTATTCCATTTATTTGCAGACATGATGCAGTGCAGGACAGCAGAAGGGTGCATCCTCTGTCTTGCCCGGCCCCTGACCTCACCCCTGACCTGGACGTGGGCACACAGCTCTGAGCTGCCTCCCCTGGGCTGGGGTGACTACCCTGGGAGGATGGTTCAGGAGCCCCACAGGTTCCTACTAGGGTACTTGGGGGTGCCCACTGTAGTTACTTACTGAGTGTCTTCTGCACGCCCTTTCTTCTCGGTCCCAGGTTCCCAGAAGCCACCCTCCCAGGCCTGAGCTGTTGAGAACTTGCCTCAAAAGAAGGGCCCCATACCCTCGTGCCTTCCTGTCAGTTTGCAAACTTGCCTTCACATCGTTATTCCCTCGCACCCAGTTCACAGCCCAGGGCAAAGCAGGTGGGGATGGGCTCCCATTTCCTGCCTTGCTGGAGGGAGGCCTCTGGTCCACGAGGGAGGGGCTGGGATCCAGGTCTACGAGACCCTGGCGTGATGCTCTCCGCTCCCTCGCCCGCTCCTCTGGCAGGTGCATTTCCACAGGGGACCTCTGGCAGAGACTGAGCAGCCTTTCAGTGAAGGGCCAGCCTGGGGAGGAATCTGGAGAGGGGTCCCCTGCGCCCCCACATCTGCTCTCTATCCGGGGCACATGGCCAGTCTCGTGGGCCCGGGCCAAGCCTCCGCTGCCTCTGTGTGCCTGACTGTCCCGGGCCATGGCCTCTTGGCTGGCTTTCCCATCACTTTCATATTACCCTGGAGTAATTGGATATTGGCAACCAATTACTGAATTTTTCACGTCAGCTTCATCAGTGACTCTTAGACAACCGCGCCAGAGTCTCTTTCAATGAAGAGAGGAATTGTAATAATTTGCATTAATGTTCTGTGAGACATGGAAGCGGGGGCCCTGGGCCTGCCGAGCATGGGAAGACAGGATGGGGGCCTGGGCCCTTATGCAGGGAGGCGGGGTGGGGCGGTCCTCCCCTCTGCCTGCTCACATCCTGACCCCAAAGCTAAGTCCCTCTCCGACCTGCAGGGGTGCTCTGTTTTCTCCTTTGTTCCTAATGAACTCGGGGTGTCCTGCCTCTGGATAGAGGAATTGGGAAAGGCTTGCTGAGATGAATGGGGACATGCAGATTGTGGGGAGGAATATCTCGGTGGGTGGAGGGGATGCTGCGGAGGTAGAGGGCGCCGACCTCACTGGCCTGGCCGTATGATGCCCCGGCCTAGCTCGGATGTCACCAGCAGGTGCTTCCTCCACATGCGGATGGCTTCCTGAGTCTGGCGGAGGGCGTTCTCTGGCCAAGGGAGGTGGGTGACCAGGGCAGGCCAAACAGGCAGGGCTGCTGAACAGCCCAGGAAGGCAGGACAGGGCGTAGTGGATCAATGCTGGGACCTGGTGCCCACTGAGACCATCTCAATGCAGGCCTTTCCGAGCTGCCTGGTGGGATGGGCTCGGGTTGTCGGCAGAGGTAACATGCTCCAGAATTCATGCTTTGTTGGGTTTCTTCTCTTCCCTGGCTCTGTTCCCAACATCGCTACCTCCTGGGATCATCTCCCACATCAGTTCCATGGCCCAGTTTCTTTGTCTCAGGAATTTTTGTCTTTTTGCCTTTTCTAGGGCTGTTCCTGCGGCATATGGAGGTTCCCAGGCTAGGGGTTGAATCAGAGCTGTAGCCGCCGGCCTACACCACAGCCACAGCAATGTCAGATCCAAGTCATATCTGTGACCTACGCCACAGCTCATGGCAACGAAGGATCCTTAACCCACTGACCAAGGCCAGGGATCGAACCCACAACCCCATGATTCCTAGTCGGATTCCTTTCCCCTGTGCCATGACAGGAACTCCTTTTTTTTTTTTCTTTTTAGGGCCACAACCACAGCATATGGAAGTTCCCAGGCTAAGGGTTGAATGGGGGCTGCTGCTGCTGGCCAACGCCACAGCCATGGCAACACGGGTTTCGAGCCGTGTTTATGACTCACCATACAACTTGGGGGAATGCCACATCCTTAACCCACTGAGCAAAGCCAGGGATTGAACCCTCACAGACACTACGTTGGGTTCTTAACCCATGGAGCCACCACAGGAACTCCCCTTGTCCCAGGATTTATTCTTGCAGAAACCAAAAGGAAGGCAGCCTCACCTGCTAAGGGCAAGGCGTTTGCAGGTGGGATGGTTCTGACCCCCGCATCCTGCATCCCCAGCATCCACACGGCCCCTGGGTGGCGTGAGCGACCTTGCAGCCATTCCAGCCCCTGCTCTGCTCTCCCCCGGCCCTCAGCCCAGGCGTGCTCTTGCGTGGTGGGCAATCTGATTTATCTGGAGTGTCTGGGCTGAGGATGGAGATGAGTACTTCGCGCTGGGAGGGATTTTCAGCTCATTTCACAGATAAAATCAATCACATCTAAACCACACTCACTGTGGCTGAGAGAGGGAAACCCAAACAGCGGGGGGGGGGGGGGGGTGAACGCGAGGCTTTTTCCTCCCCTTCCCCTCTGGCTCTACCTCGGCCTGGGAGCAGTGGGAGCTACGGGACCTCGGTCCATAGAGCCTGCAGAGGCCTCCGGCGTCTCTTGGGATAATTGGCACAGGCCTGACTCTGAAGCTCAGACAGAGGACAGGCTGCAGCTAGTGGCGGAGAAAGAGCCCCCCAAATGCTCTGCCTTTGTTTTCTGGATGGTGTTGGCGGGGTGAGGAGAGGGTGGGGGCGCAATAATTCCCACCGTAAATGTACCTGTTCCTTTTTTTCCCCAATGATGCTGGATGGAAGAACCTGGAAGCAGATGGTGATGGCTGAAGGGTAGTGCCCCGAGCCAGTTCCCTGGACTAGAGCCCCTGGCCCCTGGGTAGTGGACCTTTCTCTGTGTCTCCCAGCTGTCCCAGCTGTGACATCCAGCCCTTTCTAGCCTGACGTGGGGGTCAGTCCTGCGGCTCCACGGCTGAGACCTGTGTTGACACTGCCGCTCTGTGCCTGAACTCGATCTATACTACCCATCCCTGGTATTTGCACATCTGGAACAAGCCCTTCCTCAGCCTGGGACGGCTCTGCCGTGCTAGACAGAGCTGAAATGCAGACCAAGGAGCCTGACTTCTGACCTTCTTGGTCGGAGTTCAGAAGTCCGAGGGAGCAGGTACCCAATTTCCTATTCCAGCTAGAGGGTGGTAGCCCTGGTGTCGTCCCATTTTCTCATCTCCTGGCAGATGCCAGATGGGGGTAGGGGTGGTGGGAACCACTGATTCCTCAAAATAGGCTGTTCTTGTTTTGTGTGTGTTTGTGTGTGTGTGTGTGTGTGTGTGTGTATGTGTGTGTGTGTGTGTTATGTGCTTTTTAGGGCCACAGCCACAGCAACGCCAGATCCCAGCCCTGCCTGCAACCTACACCACAGCTCATGGCAATGCTGATCCTTAACCCACGGAGCGAGGCCAGTGATCAAACCTGCAACCTCCTGGTTCCTAGTTGGATTTGTTTCCACTTCGCCACGATGGGAACTCCCAGAGGCAGCATATGGAAGTTCTCAGGCCAGGGATTACACCCAAGCCATAGCAGAAACCAGAGCCACAGCAGGGAAAACACCTAATCCTTAACCTGCTAGGCCACCAGAAAACCCCCATAATTGGCCATTTTTTACAGTTTTATCTATTTATTTTTGGCCACCCATGGCATGTGGAAGTTCCCAGGCCCGGGGATGGAACCCACGCTCCTGGGACCTGAGACACTGCAGCGACAATGCCAGATCTTTAACTCGCTGTGCCCAAGAGAGCTCCCTCTTTACAGTTTCTTTACAGACCCAGATAGGCTATGTTGAAAAGGCCTGTATCTCCTATTCTCATCCCAAGAAAGCAACTGTACTCTGAATTGCACAGGTACCAGGGTTGTGCCCCCAGGGACATCAGGCAGCTTCTGCAGGGAGTGAACTAAAGTTGCCTACCAGCATCCAGGCCCTTCTTCTGGCATCGGTACCTATTTTATTCTGGAGACCACTTTTTTCCTTTCAGTTCATACGGCTCAACTGGACCAGCCCAAATGATAGTCACATGACCCAAGCTAAGCCAATCAGAACATCTAAGACTTTTAGGGTGAAACAATTTAGAGAGTGAAGTAATTTCTCCTCCAGTGACTGAAAGGAGTGGATGTAAGTCTGGAGCTTCTGGCAGCCTTCTTGGCACCATGAGGAAAAGGCCTACTTGAAAGCAATGCAAAGGGAAACAAAGGGAGAGATGGAAAGAGACTGAGTTGGATGACATTATTTGGGACCAGGGATCCAGCAGGGCCCAAGGCCAGATCTAGTCCTGGACTCAGGCTATATGAACATTAAAAAAAAATCTCTTTTTTTGCCTAACTCAGTTTACAACTGCCATGAGACAAATACCTATGGCTCAAAGGTAGCCCATCAAATTCCCATCTATCAATTTCAGTTAAATTCATTCTATTAAAATCAACTCAACAAGTATTTACCCAACTCTTTTCAAGCCCTGTTCTAGGTGTTAAGGAATCAAATCTGATTTTGATTTTTAAGGCTCTTACAGTCAAGAGTGGAAAACAGGTAATTCCTTGGGTGCATAGAGGTTTAAGGATCCCGCATTGTCAGTGCTGTGGTGTGGGTTTGATCCCTCGCTGGGGAACTTTGGCATGCTGCAGATGTGGACAAAAAAAAAAAAATTGTGGAAAACAGATACCCTAGGAACTACTTTCAGTTTAAGGAAGTAAATAGGAAGTTCTTGTTAAAAGGGTGTGCGTACAAATCTGCACATTAATTGATACGCACGAATTAGAAGCTGAAAACGATATGACGTGGGAACACAGGAATAGAGATTAATTAATTTTCTCTTATTTTATGGCCTCAGCCACAGGATATGGAAGTTCCTGGGCCAAGGACTGAACCCAAGCCACAGCGATGACCGAAGTTGCAGCTGTGCCAGCGCCGGATACTTTAACCCACTGTGCTGGGCCAGAGATCAAACCCATCCCTCCACAGCAACCCAAGCCACTGCAGTCTGATTCTTAACCCACTGCGCCATGGCGGGAACTCTGAGAGATTAATTCTGATGGAAGAAATTCAAGAAGGCTCAGAGGAGGAGGTAGCGTTTAATCGTGCCTTTGAAGATTAGATGGGGTGTTATTAAGAGGAGAAGAAATGCATAAACGAATTGATAATTTCACGCAACCCGTGCTTATATTAAGCCATCCACTGTGTGCCTGGGCACAGTGCAAGATGCTTATAATTAGAGGCTGAGTCATGACAGCTTATCCCCCTGCAGGCTTCTGGTCTAACAGAGACGGTAATCCCTGCCCACAGTTTATTATGAGAAGTGGGTATAGAGGAAGAATGGTTTGCAGCTTGGACCTAAGGCAGTTTTTCTTTTCTTTTTTTCTTTCTCCCTTTTTTTTTTTCTTTTTTCTTTTTGTCTTTTTAGGGCCTCACCCATGGCATATGGAGGTTCCCAGGCTAGGGATTGAATCAGAGCTACAGCTGCCGTCTACACCACAGCCACCGCAATGCAGAATCCAAGCCGAGTCTGTGACCCACACCACAGCTCACAGCAACACCAGATCCTTAACCCACTGAGAAAGTCCAGGGGTCAAATCCACATCCTCATGGATATTAGTTGGGTTCTTTAACCACTGAGCCACGACGGGAACTCCAGGGACGTTTTCTAGAAGGAGAACAAAGAGGCCTGGTATGCGGAGAGGAAGGGAGCCATTCTAAGAATAGAAAACAGCGCAAGAAAGCCCACGGAATTGGAGAAACGAGGAAAGCACAGGGATGCCTTGAGCCAGACGCTAACTGTGGGGAGCAGTGGGTTGAAATAGACATGGAAAAGCTAGACCATTGGATTAAGGGTTTGCGATGTTATGGGATGGGCAGTGGGAAACCACTGGAGAGTGTGGCCAGAAGCGTGATGTCAGAGCCGGCCTTGGGCAGATGGAAGGGGCCTGGGAGGAGGAGGTGCTGGGGCAGGGAGGGTTGGGCTCCGAAGGCAAAGAAGAGAAACCAGAGACGAACGCGACCTTGCTGCTCATGTCAGGAAAGGACGTCTAGTCTTTGGAGGCTCTGAGACTGGGATCAACCTTCCCCTTGACCATTGACAATGAGCTCCTTCCCCCACAGGGGTGGGGGACCTACTTTCAGGGTGCCCAGGTCCATGATCTTATTTTGAACCAGCGAGAGAAGGTTCCTCCCCCTGTCCTCATTTGCAGCCATGCCAGAGGGGATTGCCGACGGACCTATCTTAGGTCTTGCATTAACTCTGAACAATTATTAAGGCCAGGATAGAGCACGGCCCATCCGCTTGGCTTGGCTCCAGGGATGATTTTCAGCCAGGACAGAGTGAGCAGGGAGGTGGGGAGGCCTCCCTGGAGTAAAGCGCCACCCTCCTTAAAGTGGCAGATGTCCCTGGCTGGCCCCTCTGGGCTGTGTGTCTGCTTCCTAGAACCAAGCAGTTGGGTCCTGAGGGCGATTTGTGGGAGGAGGGCCTGGAGGGAGAAGGTGGGAGGGTCGGGGACAGAGGCGACGTGGGGGAGTGCTGAGCCCTTACCCACATGCCCATGCAGGCCAATCAGAAGCTCATGGTTGAAGGGTCTTCCATGCCTGCGGCAGGCCCTTCCCAGGTGATGTGCCCAACGCTGGAGGGAGCCCCAGGTCTCTGGCCTTTGCCCACGCGTGTTTAGATCTGCTCAACATTTAGGAGGTGATAGCACGCTCTTATCAGTCTGTTCAGTCTTTTATAATATGGCCTGGATGGTACAGCCTTCACTGACAGAAAGCATGGTTGCGGGGAAAAAAAAATCAAATATCCTGGGCCACCTCTGCATCCCATATGAGGCTCATCTTCTTGGAAAAATGAAACTGTTTCTTCAAGATAGGAGCCCCAGAGGAAATGCATCCCCACTTGGGTCTTAGGGCTAAGATCCTTGCAGTACACGGGCTGGAATGACACCCTCCGTGTGAGGTAACAGCAATTAGGTTGGCACCCCCGGCTCGGGGCCCCGGCAGCCTGGCCGACAGAACCGTCAGATTAATACATCACCAGGTATGAAAGCGCAGTTAGAATTTGACTGAGGTACTTCCAGCCTGAGAAAGGGAACGATTTATCAATGCAAACTTAATAACATCTATTTGAATCTAACTAAAAATCAATATTTCATTACCAAATTGTTAGTGAGAATGAAGAAAAATTGTGGAAGTCGGGCAGTTTGGTGCTAGGGAAGCGTCAGGAGTTCAATGTGAAGACGGAATGATTCATGAGGCCGCGCTGGAGAAAGGGTGGAGGAGGACGAGTGGAGAAAACTTGGAGGGGCCCCTTCGCTCATGACCTTGGCCGTGAAGGGGGGGAAACACAAGAAAATGAGAGTGAGTGTCAGTTCCCTTCAGGGATGGAGCCTTCCATAAATCACAGGGAGCCAACCCAGGGAGAGCAGAGCAGCGGGGCTGGGATGGAGGGGCTCGCGGTTTAACCCTTAGGACCCTGATTGTGCTTCCGGGATGAGGGTGGGTAATGAATGGATAGGGTCCGGCCTGGGGATCCGGAGTGGTTCTATATGCAAGTGCGGGGGGGGGGGCAGGTAGACCGTGAGAGGTTATCTCCCCCACTGGGTACGCTGACCCCAGGACCAGCACACTTCCGCTGCCGTCAGAACACGTGAGAGGACAGCTTGGGTCTGGTCTGAGACTCGCATAAATCAACTGTTTGGAGGTCTGCTTTAGGGGAGGTTTTAGGGAAAGATTTTCAGCCTCTGGACATACAGATCAGCAAGCGCTTTGCTGTGTTGTGACCAGAGTCTCCCTAGGCATCCGATTCGCGAATTTGTTTCAAAAATCTGAGCCAGAAATGAAAGCTGAGGGCTTGTCTTTGCCTGTGTGCTGCATCCTCTTCCTCTCTGTGTTTGGTTCCTTGGGCTGGCCATGTTTGACTAGCGAGAGATATGAAGAGTAGGTGTTTGTCCTTCCACACGTCCTGAAGGAGAATCACGTAAGATGGGACGCTTGGGAGTTCCCATCAAGGCTCAGGGATAACAAACCCAACTAGGATCCATGAGGATGCCGGTTCGATCCCTGGCGTCGCTCAGTGGGTTAAGGATCTGGCGTTGCCATGAGCTCTGGTGTAGATCACTGACGTGGCTCAGACCCCCGCGTTGCTGTGGCTGTGGTGTAGGCTGGCAGCTGTAGCTCTGATTTGACCACTAGCCTGGGAAGGTCTGTATGCCAAGGGTGCAGCCCTAAAAAATAAATAAATAAATAAATAAAGAGATAGAGAGAAAAAGATGTGGCTCTTGGAGTTCCCTGGTAGCCTAGTTAAGAATCCAGGGTTGTCACTGTTGTCACTGTTGTGGCGTGAATTCGATCTCTGGCCTGAGAACTTCCACATGCCATGTGCAGAGCCCCCCCAAAAAGGATGTGATTCATATACGTTGAACCCCATAAATAAAAATCAGGCCTCTGCTCACTTCATCCACCAGGGACCCGAAAGCATCTGGGCCAGGGATCGAGGTGTCGAGGTAGTTAGCATTCCTGGTCTACCGTCTCAGGGCCTAATTTCAATATAATTCTCTTTTAAAATAGTGAAGATTAGCCTCTGACTCCCCTAGAAGAAAATGTGATGTATCTTGACAAAAAATGCGAATATGCTCCTTTTACTTAAGACTTTTTATAGAGCAGAGCTAGTCTGCATGGGAAACAAGGATTTGAAGATGTGGGTTGGGCAGAAAGCAAGCTAGTGTTGTCCTGGAAATATGATGAAATGGGAAGAACATTCTTGACATCAGTTTTTTATGGAAATAAAAAGTGCCATTCCAGGGAGTTCCCTGGTGGCTCAATGGGTTAAGGATCTGGCATTGCCATGGCTGTGACTCGAGTCGCTGCTGTGGTGCAGGTTTGATCCCTGGCCTGGGAACTTCCAAATGTCATGAGCAGGGCCCCAAAAAAGTGCCAATCCATTCTCCTGGGGGCATATGTGACTGTATATCCAAGCACCCAGGGCTCATCAACACTGGGGAGCACAAAAAAAGGAAAAAAAAAAAAAAGGAGTTCCAGCCTTGATGCAGCAGAAACAAATCCGACTAGGAACCATGAGGTTGCAGGTTCGATCCCTGGCCTCACTCAGTGGGTTAAGGATCCAGCGTTCCCTTGAGCTCTGGTGCAGGTCAAAGATGCAGCTCGGATCTGGCGTTGCTGTGGCTCTGGCATGGGCCGGCAGCAAAAGCTCTGATTAGACCCCTAGCCTGGGAACCTACATATGCTGCGGGTGTGGTCCTAAAAAGACTAAAGCAAACAAACAAACAAACAAAAACATTGGGGAGCACTGCTATTATGTCAGGCACGCCACTGAGCTCTTTGGTGAATTTTCTCATTTACAACCCTGTGAGGTAGGTACTTTTCCTGTTATGTCCGTTGTACAGAAAAGAACCCAGGCTAGGGATGCCAGGTGATCTGCCCCAGCTCAGACAGGATGGGGCAGAGCAGGATTCAAACCAGAGTTCACGTTCTGAACACATTACCCTCCCATCCCCGCGTGCAAGCCTGCTGCAAGGTCCGGGTAAGGTGGTTTGGGGAGTGATAACATCCTTGTTGCATCTGGGTCTCTTCAAAAGGATGCACTCTTGTCTTGAGTCAGCATCACCTTGCAACATGAGCCGGCCGCCCAGGTGGTGCCACAGTCCTCACTGTTGTTCAGTGTCTGTGCTCATGTCTTTCACATCTGCCGTGGAGCCAGCCCAAGGATGGTTGTTGAAAACCTCAGGGTCTTGTTTGTCTACGACATCTGGGTGACAAGGATGTGAGTCCAAAAGAGCATTAAAAAGCTGCAGTCTTGGTCAAGCCACCCCTGGTTTGGCTTGATAGTGGAGTGGTCTACCCACCTCTGAGGCATGAGCAATCCCTCAGGTTAGAGTGGTTGCCCCGGGGGTTTTCTGCAGAAATCAGTGTCTACCACCTTCTTCCAAGGATCTTCTATGCTGGAAGGCTGTCCCATGGTAGGACTTACAGTGGCGATCTCAAGGGGTCGCAGAACTAGCTATAGTGCCCACTGGAAGCTGAAAATATGGAGCTAGAGTTAACTTCAGTAATCGAGAGGGGAAAGTAGGTCTCAGAATATTGTCTCTAAACGTCTTTTGCAAAATCGTAGGGTCCCGATGCATTTTTCAAGATGGCAGCAGTTCCTGACAGGCAATGCCAGTGGAGCCCCTGCAGGGAGCCACTTCCATTTGCTCTCCTGGGACTGGTCAGTGGAGGAGCCTCTGGGAAAGCATGCTCACTGACTCCAGTGCCAGGGTATGGAGTCCAAACACACGTAGTTGGTGTATCCATAGCTGGAAATTGGCTAGAGAACGCCCATTTGCATTGGAACCATGACTTGCTGGCTGGAAACATAGCTATTTGGCAGTGGAAAAAAACAAAAAACAGGGGAAGCATCATCAAACAAACTCACCTCAAATTGTTTCATGCACACCTCGGGCCATACTAATAGGCAGGAGGATTAAACAGAGAGGGCACATGGGGGTGGGGTAGGCTCGATACCACACACCAGTACAGCTTGGAATCAGCGGCTGCAACCCATCAACTCCTGTCTGAGCATGTGGTGGGGTCTTGGTGTAACTTGACCTTGCCCAAGCTTATCAGCACCTGTTTGTCAGTGATACTCTAACTGTACTCATCACTCACCAAGGGCTATTTTGAGTTAAGTGCCTTCAGTTGGGAATTTTTATGGTCCCTGGATTTTTCCAAGACTTCACAAAAAAATTTCAGAGGGGTCCCAAATTCCAGTGAAAGCCTGGCTTAGCATTTGCAGGATAAATTTACAGAAATGCTTGGGAAAGTTTGGCTCTGTTGGGTATCATAAAGACAGGATCACTTGAACTTGGAACTCTGATGTGGTGTCCACAGGTTGATGGATCCATGTCACAAAAAGTAAGTTTTTTATAGCTCATTTATAAATTATGAAATATTACAGGATGTCAAAGGTGAGAGATGCAAAGTTCTGGTAAAAAAAAAAAAAAAAACAAACCCAAAACTGGGGTACCCATTCCAGGCACAGAGTAAGTGGTTGATATGTAATAGTAATAATTGCTTTATTATTTCTTTCTCTTTTTGTCTCTTTTTAAGGGCTGCACCCACAGCATATGGAGGTTCCCAGGCTAGGGGTCGAATCAGAGCTATAGCCACCGGCCTATGCCACAGCCACAGCAGTGTGGGATCCGAGCCGCATCTGCAACCTACATCACAGCTCAAGGCAATGCCTGATCCTTAAACCACTGAGCGAGGTCAGGGATCGAACCTGCAACTTCATGGTTCCTAGTCAGATTTGTTTCCTCTGTGCCACGATGGGAATTCTCTAACTTTTCATTTTAAATGTCTTTCTTGGTACTTAAGAATGAGGGGAAATGCCAAGAAGTACTCTACAGCTATAAAAAAGAGTGAGGTATATGTCTGTATATTGTGATGCATAATCTTCATTATATATAGTTTTGTAAAACAAAACAAGATAGGGAAACAATGCGTATGATATGCTATTGTTTAAGAGAAGAAGGATACTGGTATATATTGTTTTTTTTTTTTTTTAAATAAGTAAAATTATAAGCCATAGCTATGATTCTAGGGAGGGGGAAAGAAAAAGTGGAAGGGAGGGAAAGAGAAGTTGGACTTGTGCGAAAAATTGATTTTTGGAACCAGATAAGCATTTTACGTAATTATCAGACACAATCAATTTAAAATTAAAAAAGCAATTCCTAAAAACCAAAAGCAAGATGAAATAGATGAAACCGAATTCCCTCTCTTTCACTTTTTCCTCTCTCCCCTCATTTTAAATTTAACTAAAATAAAAATAGAAAGAATTTACTTTAGTTAAATTTAAAATAGAGCCCTTAGTGGCTTTCACCTTAATGACACACACACACACACACCCTGAAAACATGATTTTCAATATTACATTATTTGGTAATAATATTGTTATTCTGAACCTCTCACACAGACATGTATATATTAGGAAAAAGCAAGGAAGAAATTATATTAATGCAATTAGAATACTATTATCATAAAAAGAGAGATACAAAATAAAAACGAAAGCCTAAATTGAAATACAAAATATCAGCTTGAATTTGTGATGTATTTTCTCTTGAGGAAGGAGAATTATTTCCTATGTGTTCATTGAAAAGCCTGAATACAATGATCAGCTCAGGGGTACCGAGAATTCCTACCGTCAGACTGTGGTCTCTAAATACCATTTTCCACCAGAATAGATGATTCAAGACTCACGATACTGTACAGATAGATTTAGAACATCTTGTCCTATAATAAAGCATGAAGACTGTCATGTGAAAAGAACATAGGAGCCAATTTGAAGCTTCTCCTGGCTAGTGATGCAACAATTTTGGGTGATCAGAAAGAATTTATATGCATACTGACCAAAGTGCATTGTTCATCATGATACTTAAAAAAAAAAAAATCAAATTGGCCACCAATGGAAAATCCACTCATTCTGAAAACTGGTAAGTAAAAAGAATCTCATATACAAATTGCTCTTCCCGTTAAGAACTATATCTCAGAATAATTTGATAGGAGAAAATTCACCTTTATAGAAACATTGCAGATAACAAAGGAGAAAAGAATGATAGAATTTACAGCCCCTGGAATTCAGGTCTTGACTCAGTGGTAACAAACCTGACTAGTATCCATGAGGATGCAAGTTCGATATCTGGCTTCGCTCAGTGGGTTAAGGATCAGGTGTTGCTGTGAGCTCCAGTGTAGATGGAATATGTGGCTCAGATCCTGCATGGCTGTGGCTGCGGCGTAGGCCAGCAGCTGTAGCTGGGATTTGACCCCTCGCCTGGGAACTTCCATATGCTGAGGTGTGTCCCTAAAAAGAAAAAAAATTTCCAGTCCCTGAAAAAAAAAAAAAAATCAGACAATGATGTTTTTAATGGCCCTTAATGACCATAAGAAAAGAGACAACTTAGCATCATATTGCTTCCTGATGACACAGGGCCACCTCTGACATGGTCTTGCAAGCAAGCAAGAAAAAAAGCCTGAATCATAGCCATCTTGTACCAGTTTAGGAAGTACAGGGAATAGAGAAACCTGTTGAAGGACACACTGGAGATGCAATCGGCATCTAGCAAAATCTAGCATTAAAGATGTCTCCAGGATAAAGGAAATGGTTTCTTCAACAAATACAAATACAGGGAGAAAAAAAATCTAGAGAGTCAATTTAGATATTGAAAATTGAGTAAAGGGAGTTCCCATGGAGGCTCAGTGGCAACAAACCCAACTAGTATCCCTGAGGACTTAGATTTGATCCCTGGCCTTGCTCAGTGGGTTAAGGATCTGGTGTTGCTGTGAGCTGTGGTGTAGGTTGCAGATGCAGTTCAGATCCCGCATTGCTGTGGCTGTGACATAGGCCAGCAGCTGCAGCTCTGATTTGTCCCTAGCCTGGGAACTTCCATGGACCGTGGGTGTAGACATTAAAAAAAAGAAAAGAAAAGAAAGGAAAAGAAAAAGAAAAAAGAAAATTGAATAAACCAAGGATTAACCAATAACTAAATAAAATATCCCCCATTGTCTATTATTTTTTTTAAAAAAACTGTCTGAGTATTTGATGATATTAAGAAATAATTCTCATTTTTTAGGTGTGAGACTGTTGTTTGTAGAACTGCAAATGGAAATATTTATTTATGAAACTGAAAATTGATATTTATTTATCGATTTCTACTTTTTGGAAATAAGAACTGAAATATTTCCTGGGATGTGCATGTGTCACAATAGTTCACCTTGGTGGCGGTGGGAAGGGATGCATGTAAAGAGGCAACAGATGGAGGGAGACAGGCCAGTAGATGGTCATCATCATCAGAGCTGGCTGGTGTGTAAATTGGATCTCATTATATTACTCTCTTTTTTGTACGTCTTGAATAGTTCCATAACACAAGTGAAAAAGAACGGTGTGTTAATGAAAAGACCTGTTTCTTACACAGCTATAGAATACATATATTTTAGGAGTTCCTGTCGTGGCGCAGTGGTTAACGAATCCGACTAAGAACCATGAGGTTGCAGGTTTGATCCCTGGCCTTGCTCAGTGGGTTAAGGATCCAGCATTGCCATGAGCTGTGGTTTGGGTCTCAGATGTGGCTCAGATCCCGCATTGCTGTGGCTCTGGCGTAGGCCCGTGGCTATAGTTCTGATTCGACCCCTAGCCTGGGAACCTCCATATGCTGTGGGAGCAGCTCAGGAAAAGGCAAAAAGACAAAAAAAAAAAAAAAAAGAAGAAGAGGAAGAATACATATATTTTACATATATTTTGTTTGGTACTGTGGCCAAGTAGGGGATGGAACATTGGCTCTGAGATGGTCCTGTCTTCTGGAAACTTGTTGCAGGTGAGGAGACATGCCCAGGGTTGAGAGAAGAATGGGGAGTGCTGAGGGCACTGGGGCAGGTGCTGCTGCCCCGCTCTGCTGGCAGTGTGCCTTCCAGAGGGATCTGGCCCCAGAGAAGCCACTTCTCTGGAGTTCTTTGCCTCCTCATGACCCGGCAGAGTCACAGGATGCAGGGTGTTGGAAATCTCCTTTTGAGGTGGGAACAGCCCCTGGTGTAATATCCCACCTCATCAAAAGTCCTCCTGTTTGGCCAGTGAAAACATATGCTGTGGAATCAATTCGTAGCTGTGCCCCTCCACAACCCACGGCACTCAGAACCCTGTACTTCGTGGGCAGGGGCACTGAACCCTGAGGGGTGAGGATGCCTAGCATTGTTCCTTAGAGGAAGCAGACCATGTGCTCCAGGGACACATTGCTACATGGAGTAAAGTCCTTCGCTTTGTCCCAGGAGACCAACACTGCCTGATGTGACAGGGGAGCAGGTGCGCAGAGCACAACTTGCCAGTGTAATTTAACCCCTTCCTGGGGGTTCATAATTCTAGTTCAGAGAAGTCCGTCTTGAAACAGAAATGTGAAGAACCACTGTGTAGGGTGACTGTGGAGGAAACTACCCTGTACCTCATGTACTGTTGCAGGGGAGGAAAAATAATTTTCCCTGGGTCCCTCCAGGCCCTCTGCTGGGATTCCCCCCACCCCCATAGCCAAAGACAGGTTAACAAGAGCAAAAGAAGCCGAGGCTTATTAACATGTGCAACGGGAGACACGTGGGGGAAATGGGTAACTCTCAGACATGGGTTGGAACTCAAGCTTAAATACCATCTTCAGCTGAAGACAAAAGAAAGAAAGGTGGAGGGGAGGCCAGATGGCTGGGAAATGCAAAGGTTCCCTCTCCATTAAGAAAGGTCTGAGTTGCCATGGGGATGAGCTCGAGTCCTTTCTGGCAGAGAGAGGAGGAGGAACACCTTTGGGAATTTAGGTTCTGCTCTTAGGCAAATCGTGAGGAAATGCTTATACCAAAGTGGGGTATTTGGAGGTGGCGTGTTCTGCCACTCTTCCCTGTGATCTAAGTAGGGCGCATAGGTGGTAAAATGACAGCAGCTAAGGAGAAGCAAGTGACAGCACGGCCCTAGGCTCTGTGTTCTGAGCAGGACTGTGAGATTCCGGGCAGGTGCTTGGAATCAGAGATGTGGTGGTTTGGTGGGCAGTAACACAATCTGGCATGGCCTCATTGCAATGTCTGTTGTGTTCCAACCCATCAGCTTTCCCAAGGACATCATTTTGTGGCTTAGGCTCAGGAAGTGTCAGGTGGCCATTTTTCATGTTTCTTCTTACTGTGAGTTGTGGCTGAAGATTTCATCAGTGATCAATAAAAAGCCATGGGCTTGTGTGTGCTCTTTGGTTCTGAAGGACATGATTTTTCTTTAAACCACACCTTGTATCTGAGGGGGTTGTTCAAGACAGGGGGACCAAAGCACCCTGTAGACAGAAGCTTCTGCTGAAGCCCGTGATGTTCCTTGCCCACCAAGGGTGGACTTAGATCCTATCGGGCTGCCTTTGACAAGAAACTTTATTCCAACAGAGAAAGGGTCTCTGGAGGGCTCTCCATCTCTGGGGCTCATCCCACACCCACAAAGGGCTTGGCACTGAGCCCAAGGGAGGGGTGACCACAAGGTGGGAGATTGGGTTCTGCCCACGGCATGGTCCTACCCTTGGGGCTACAGGAGGCTGAAGTGGTTGTCACCGAGCACAGCCTGGGAGGGTGGAGCCGGTCAGGAAGGGCACCTTCAAAGAAGGAAAAGGAGAGCAGGAGACAAAGGCTATCTTCCAAGAACCTTCTATTAGTGTCAAGGCAAAATGGACTCACCTGGGATGTTTGTGTGTAGCTCCAGGTCCTCTGTCTCCTTGGCCAGTTCCTGCTCCCACTCTGTGCTAGAACCATGAGGGCACCAACGCCTTGACACCCAAGCCAGCCTTGACCGTGACATCATGGGGATGGGCTTTGGCTTTACATAATAAATGTTCCATAAGGAAAATCAGGGAGGAAGCATTAGGAAGAAACTGTGAGAAGGCAGTAGTCTAGCAGGCTCTCTCTCTTCTGTACCATTGTTCTCTTTGACTAAAGCAAGAAGGAATTTACTGGAGGGCGTAAAGGGGGGGCCCTTTCTTGAGCAGTCATGAGGAATCTCTTACTTGTGTCCCATTTCTTCCTGTGCAAATGCTTTTCTACAGACAAAGAAAGGCGATTTCTTGGGGATTTTCTATGGCACACTTGCACACTTCCCTGTGCAAGTTACAGAATTCCTTTGGCGTTTTCTGACTACCGTGTTCAAAGAGGTCACAGGTCATCATTAGCCACTCTAACGTTCTCTAAGGGTATACAACTGTTTCCACAAATAGACACACGCACAGAGGGCTGGAGTGAACACTGTGTCTATAGCTGCTGTGTAGAACACACTGAGTTGTTTAGAAAACTGCGCAGGCACATGTGTGTGCATGTGTGTGCTCAGAGGTCTCGTGCTCAAGGCAGACCCTGAGACGTGAGATTTTGACGTGGGATTTCAACACATCCCTGTCTTGCCTTCAAAGCTCTGTAGTTTGATATCTGTGATGCGGTGTGAAATGTACCTAAAAAACCCTTTGACTACGAGCTTTCTGCTCATCGCTGCCTTCCTTTGGCTGTAACATAGCAGAGGCATGGGAGCCTCTGTGATCTCGAACTCCGGCATTCTTTGCAAATTTTAGACTCTGCTTCAATTCTGCCTCCTTAAGGAGGTGCCGTGAGGAAACAATATGAAAAATCCAGTTAATCACGATGCGATTAAAGGATTTTTGAAAAGCGGCATCGCAGCCGCATTTACATTCCCCGATAATGTCTTAATTTTCTTTCAAATCACCTTTCATCTTCATAAAACGAACTGTAAAAAATCCGTCTGAATTCCATCACGTGCCAAGAAAAATGGGGAAAAATGAAGGCGGCCCCTACCTTTTAATCATTCTGTTCATAAAGTGCCTTCACTGCACGCCAGGAAGAAAAAATGGAGGCCCTGGTGTCTGAGGTATTCTGTGCCATAAACTCCCATAATAGAAACAGATGGTGAAACTGCCTTGGAAGTGAAGAAACTAGTGTACACGCAGCTCACCCTAACATATGAAGAGATTCAGGGCTGACACATGAAGGAATGCATTTGGCGAGGGGCCAGCGGTACACTCTCATTCAGCCGCGAGTGCTCCAGCTCGAGATGGGAGACCCACAATTTCAGGATCTGGAATGCTGGGTGCTCCAGGATTTAGAACCCTGTGCAAGGGTCCCCCCTGCTCTTTCCATCCGGCCCCGGAAAAGGACCCCTGCACTCTGGGGTTCAGGAGGCCGCCACGTCCAAGAAGAGCACACGTGCTGGCGTTTCGAAAGGGTTCATAAAAAACAATAGTGGAGACCTGCCAGCTTTCCTGGAGCTTCCTTTAACTAAGTTCGGATTTGCTTTTTACCTAGAGCTGCCACCAGTGGCTGCCGAGAGAAGGAAGCGAAAATCTTCGCGACAAAGAGACGTCCGCGAGAAGGAGCTTCGACGGGAGAGGAGAGACCAGCGGGTACCAGTCTTACCGGGGCCCCTTCTTAACCGGATGCTGGGAGGCCTGCCAAGGAACCGTTCCTGGGTGTTGTGTTTTCCAAAGTAAAGCCAAAGACACTTTCCATCCTCGTCTCCCAGGGATGTTAATATGCACATTTTCTGACTTGCTATAGTAGTTAGGATGGACTCGAATTCTGTTACAAACGGATCCCCAGATGTAACACCAACATGATAAGCCTTTTTTTTTTTTTTTTCAAGTACAGAGCTGCCTGGGTGTCCAGGTGCTTGGAGGCTGTTGTCCAGGCATGGGGTGTGAGGGGGACCCAGGCTCCATTTCCCTTGTGGCTTTACCGTCTGATGGAGTCTTGTCACCTCCACGGCTGTCTTCAAAGCTGTGCTGCAGACACATTTCCCTTCGTCTCATACTCCGTTGGCCAAAAGAACATGGCTGTCTTGTGCCCAGGATGTGGAGAGATGGCCGTGGGCTCAACCGCGGTGTGGGACACTGACGTGAGAGCCTCAGGGGTTGCCAGAACTGTCTTGTGTGGACTCTTCAGAGTCAGGCCTGTCTGTAACCACTGCCCTCTCATCTCTCCCACAAAATGCGGTAGCCTCTGACCTTGCATCCCCCACTGAGAACTGCGGTCCTTGCAGGCCCGGGGGTCCAGACGTGCCTGGAGGTTCTGCATTTCCTTCAGCCAGCGTCGCTTGATTCTCATGAAAAATAAGAATGTCCATCCCTCCGCAGGGCTCAGCCCAGGTGCCCTCGTGGGGCAGGTGGAAGCCTCAACATTTGTTCTTTTTTGTCTCTGACCCCAGGCACTGAGGTCCATAATGTTTCCTCCTTGGCCTCTCTTCAGTCATGGAGATCACACAGGTAATTAGAGACCCCTGCTGGGGGTGAGGGGGGGATTCAAGCTCTATGTGACCATTGTGATTTAGGCTGGCTCGGACCACCCATGCCCCTTTAAGAAGTCTTCTTTCCAGGAGTTCCTACTGTGGCTCCACGGTAACAAACCCAACCAGTATCCATGAGGATGTGGGTTCGATCCCTGGCCTGGGGTTAAAGATCTGGTGTGGCTGTGAGCTGTGATGTAGGTCACAGACATGTCTCAGATCCCCCATTGCTGTCCTCTGATTGGACCCCGACTCTGGGAACTTCCATATGCCATAAAAACACGGCCCTAAAAAGACAAAAAAACAAAAAAAAACAAAAAAAAGAATTCTTTCCAATTCTGGCCAATGCTGTCTGGTCCCCAAGTCCAGGCCATGGGAGAGGAGCAAATAATATTTCTACTCGGAGCAGGGCTTCCTGAAAAACCATGATTTACCTCCTCTCATTAGCATCTCTTGGTCCAGAGAGGATATTCAAATCTCTGTGAGGCTTGATCCTGTGGTACTTGCATGAGGATTTGGGAGAGGAAAATGGACTGGACAACTCTGATGTCATCAAGTGATGCCTCCTGCCCCCTGCCTGTGCTGTGACCAGGGACACAGCCAAAGGGAAGGAAGGCCGCAAGGTTATGAAAACCAGTCCCCTGCTTAGCCTGGCTAGTTTGGAAGAAAATCCAGGTTTGGGAGACCTGAAGTGTAAACAGTGTGGGGGGCCCTTAAGAAAAGGAATATAAAATCATGACTATAAAATTGTTAGTGTTGCTCCTAGACTGGTACCTGCGTAGGGAGCCAAGGCCGGGGGTCGGGGGAAAGGCTGACTCTGCTTCTGTGTAGTAGACACCAGCCAGTTAGCCCTGCTGGGAACAGGAGATGATGGAAGATGCCGGGGCTGAAGTTCTTCCTGAGAGCAGCTGATCGAGGTAAAGGAAGCCCTTCTGGAAGAGAGGCCCCTCTTGCCCTGTGATGGGGTGAGAGGCTGACTGCGTAAACGCTGCACCCCTGCTAAGCTCACTCAGTGCCAGGCACCAGTTGAAGGAACAGGGAAGGTACCTGGGGTTCCTTCTGCTTCTCCTACCAGCTTTCTCGGACTGATCATTCCCTGTTCTGGTCTCACCCCAGAGGTACAAGCCCCCCTTTCCATGGGATTTATATGGAACCCGTGGCTTCCACCATGAAGTCTTAAGAATAAACATGGTGTTATGTTCCCAGGAAGTTCTCCTACCTCTGTACCTGGAATGGTGTGAGGAACAGCCTGTGTGAAGTCAATGTTGGGAGGAAGGCTGATTGAATGTGTGGAAGGACAAACAGGTGGAAATCCTTAGAAGATTCTTATTTAGTGGGAAGATCAGACACTGCCTTCCAGTTTCCCCGGTGCTTGGCGTTTCCCCTTTTACTCAAGTAGATTGTGTGCAGGGCATTGTACCTGACTCATCATGTTTGACCCCTTAGGGCCTGCTGAGGGCTGAGCACATGGAAGGAACTGACTGAGCTCTCGGTGACACTTCTCTGGCACTGGAGAGGTGGCAACTTCTCTGTGAACGAGGGAAAGGTGAGCTTATAGAAGGCCTCTGATTGCCAGTGGAATACTTTAAAAAAAAATTAAAAAATTTTTCTTTTCACGGCTGTACCTATGGTATTTGGAAGTTTCTAGACCAGGGGTCACATCAGAGCTGCAGCCACAGCGACATGGGATCCACGTTGCATCTACAACCTATGCCACTGCAGCTTGCGGCAACCTCGGATTCTTAACCCATTGAGCAAGGCCAGGGATCGAACCCACATCCTCACAGAGACAACACTGTGTCCTTCACCCACTGAGCCGCAATGGCAGTGGAATACCTTTGTGGGCCCAAGGCAAGGGCAGGTCCAGGAGCCTCCCTCATCACCCATTTCAGCTCCTCTCCTCCTCCATCCACACCCAGCTCCCTGAGAGCCTCATCCAGGCCCCAGAGGTTCAGCCGGCATCTCGGCAAAACTCCTTTTGTTCCCATTTAGAAGCATGGAGTGTGGAGAATGAGGGGGCCAAGTAAAGGCAGAATGTCGGGGCTCTAAGACCCCCATAAGATGTTTTCCTCCTGATTCTCCAGGCCTGCAAACAGATGGGTTCCCTGAGGGCCCTGCTCTGTGTCGGGGGGGAAGGAACTACCCAGCACTGGTTGAATTCCAGTGAGAATGTCGCCGGCGTTGATTTGCGGTTTGACAGTCAAAAATAATCCAAGCATTGCTTTGCATGTGATTTATACAAGTGTCTTAATTGGCATCTTGATTATATGATTGCGTGAAGTGCTGTTTTCAAGAAGGTGTATCTCTAAATAGAAAAAAGGAGAAATATACAGCTGCAAAGTGTGCAGGAAACTCCCCGCGATCTATGCTTTCCTCCTGCTTTTTTGCACCAACGCCACAGTTTCCGGTTTCTGCCCCTGTGCTGGACCTTTCATGGGAAACGTTTCCCCCAATTCCATAAGTCTTCTCTGCCGTCTTGGCACTGGGTCTGCGGTTTCTCTCTGGATCTGCTGCGTTTTTCTTTGCTGCACAGTCTCAGAGACGTGGCCTCGCCTAGCCTGATTACAGCTAATTATTTGAGAAATACATTTTAAAGGCAAGTTATCTTAACTTTCTGACTAATCCGATGGAGAAGATCTAAGGAAAACCTGAAAATCATAAAACGTTCCAGAACATTATATTTTATGCAGTCCAGAATGTGACACATGGGGTCTTTAATAATTCACTGCTTGTTAACATTAAACAACTGTTAACATGCTCAAATAATTAGTTATGCTTGCTTGACATGTTTGCATCTTTAATAATTGATGCATTTATCTTAATTACTAACAGTATTATGATCGTAATATGCATCTTTTTTCTATCTTAAAATTTTAACAAAAACTGACTTTTTGCCAAAAATGATTATGCTCTAAGTTTTAATTACTCATTGTAATTAAATTGCAAGCTGCAGTATTTTACTAAAATATCCTTCACAAAAATATTTAATGGAAAAGAGGTGATTTGTTGTTTATGCAGCCAAGTTAGTAAATATTTCATAAGTTTGATATTACCCTTTCAGCGCGGATATAAAATAACATAGCTTTTAAGATCTAAGTCAATTTAAAAGTCCCCCATAGCTGCAGATTTTTCTGCCATTTCTACCCAAAATGTTATTCCCCCTCCCCCAAGCCTCATACCACTCTTTGTGTGTGCGAGAAAAAGTTTTTATTACCCAGCCAGGCATATCTGGATTTCAACATCTGTTACAGGAGGTGGTGTTGATTGGAAATCAATGAAAGGGCAACGTCCACACTTTTCCTCCATCTCCTCTCCCCCAGCCCTGTTTGACTGTGCAAGTAAGTCCTGAAAAGCAGCATTGGGGTGACATATACATATATATATATATATATATATATACATATATATATTTGGGGTTGCACCTGCAGCATTTGAAAGTTCCCAGGTTAAGAGTCGAATAGGATCTTCAGTTGACAGCTTACACCACAGCTGCAGCAATACAGGATTCAAGCCGCATCTGCAACCTATGCCACAGCTCACAGCAATGCCGGATCCTTAACCCACTGAGTGGGGCCAGGGATCGAACCTGCATCTTCATGGATATTAGCTGGAGTCTTAACCCACTGAGCCACAATGGGAACTCCAGGGGGGGTGATATTTTCATTAAAATGTTCCGGTGTGGAGAGGCAGACGCACTTCCCATCAGCCAGGCTTTGTTCAGCTGCCACATGCCCCACTGGAAGGCTATTAATTGACTCCGAAATACCCATGCCTGTAAAGAACATTAGCCCCAGGAAACTTCTGGAAGATGATGAAAAACAACTGCCTCATTTTATAGGAAAGTTCTGGAAGATGATGAGAAACAACTGCCTCCGTGAGGAAACTGAGACTTGAAAGGCTTTGAGCCAAGTGCCCACCAAGTGACCTATGTGGGAGGGAACTCAGATCTTCAGAGGGCGAGACCATTTCTATCACTTCTGGGCAATTTCCCTTTGACCGGTGGGTGTCCTTGAGGAGTCACCAGGGCCACTGGCCTGGGCAAAATCATTGTTGTCGCCACTGCCCCGTTCCATAGAAGGCAGGGTCAAGGATCAGGACACGTCATTATTCCTAGACTTTCTGGGCCCGTTCATTTGGGCTGATGACATATTCCTCTTGCCTTGGGGCTCAGCTTGGCTGGAGGCATCGTGCACTAGAATGGTTGGGGTTTGAGAGAAGCCCCAACCAAGTTTCCTTGGCTAACTAGTCACTCCTGTGAAACTTCAAGATGCAAACCAAGCAACTATGGGGCTCGTTGGAAGTGACAAGAAGACCCAGAGAAACCCTGAGCTCAGAGAGAGAGAGGGCTAGCCAGCTGAGGACCCAGAATGATCCCACACCCCTCATCATCCGGAACACCTCAATTCTTCTCTTTTTTTTTTTTTTTTTTTCCTATGAAACTGCCTGACTTCCTAAGGATTTCTACCACGCTAGTTAGGTATGGAGAGAGAGCTCCTCACCATCAAATTAGGTGTAAATAGTTGCAAATGGCAGAAAATGTTGACCTACATGGGCATTAAACTATTGAAATGTATTTTGTGAAACCCAATCCAGAGCTGCAGGTGGTGGGGGCGAGATCCTCCGTTCATAGTATAATAGTCTCTTCAGGTCCAGGATGCTGTTTCTTCCCACCCCGCCACCGCCACCCTCGGAAGCTGCTTCATCCCAAGCCTGGCCCCCTTGGGTCACACAATGGCTGCGGCTGATCAGCTGTTGCATCCAGACACCACAGGTAGAGGAAGAAGGATGAGGGGCTGTCTCTCCCCACGCCTTCCTCTTAGGAACGAGAACACGTCCCAGAGGGAACGGAAGGCAGATTTCCACTCATATCCCATCGCATCTCTGATGCTTCCTCCTGAACCAGTCTGCGGGGAATGGGATGAAATGACCAGCATTGGCTTTCACCTGTCATCCAGAGGTGGACTTGGCCTTGGGGAGTCAAGCATCATACGTATCCAACATCCCTGCCCCTCCCCCAGGTCAAGCCTCCCATATTCAGCAGACATGGTTCCCAAACAGGCTACATGCTTGGCAAGAAGCATTCCAGCCTAAATGAAATGAATAGACACAGACTCTGCCCTAAGAGGGTGTCAGATAATAGGGAGATGAAGCATGTTCATAGAAGAAAAAAAAAAAACAAAAACAAAAAACAAAAACACCAACTAAATGGAAACCAACTGCAATTGTTTAGAAGAATAATTCACAAATCCTTGGCTCAGCACAATTCACCAGGAATTTTCTAAACCTCTTCTCTGTGCATAGATATACTTTAGGTGTTATTGAGGAGACAAAAGGACATAAAAAATGCATTCTTCCTCTTAGAGGGCTTAGTTAAGGAGACAGGATATGCAGAGCAGGGGGCTGGTTTTGTATTCCCCCGGACTCCAGGCAGAGGTGGGGAGGGCTCTTGGCTAGTTTAAAGGCGTATTTATGGGGAGTCATTTCAAAGCTTCTGCGGGGGGGCCTTTGCATAGCTAAGAGATAGGCTGTTAAGAGGTGTCTATCAGTTGAGAAAGCTTTTCACTCTAAGTAACAGAGAGCCAGATTAACTGCTTGAACGTCAAGGACATTTACTGTTCAGAAAGCTCGAGGTTGGCAGTCGGCTCTGCAGTGTAATCGAGGTTTCAGGATTTTTCCATCTTTCCATTCTCTTACCTTTCACGTGTTGGATTTTCAGACGTGTTTTTTGGCCTCACGATGGCACGAGGACCGAGGCAGCTCTGGGCATCAAATCGGTGTTCGGCGCGAGAACAGGGAAGGTGAAGGTTCTTGTCTTGTGTACTTGTCCTTTTTAGGAGGGAGCAAACATATCTTTCAGACACCCACCAGCAGAACGCCTTCATCTCACGGGACAGACCTGGGCCTCCAGGGCACCCCATGTGCAGGGGAGCCTGGAAATCCCTAACAAGATAAGGCAAGGAGAAGGCGATGGGGAAAGGCTGGGCTTTGCCCACCAGCCACGCCTCCCATGGGCGATGTGGCTCGGCAGTGCATCCCTGACTTATTTCTGGCAGGAAGAGCAGACGGGGCCCAGAGTGAGAGCAGAAAGATGAAGGAAGGGACCAGAAGTGTCATTCAAAATATTGTGTAAGTCACTGACTTCACTTCGAGAGAGTTTCTATGCAGCCATTGGGCACATTTTCCTTCCTTGTACTTTAGACCGTACTGTCTTGAGAAGGTATGTTGGTTTTGGTTAGGGGTGTGTGTGTGTGTGTGTGTGTGTGTGTGTGTGTGTGTGTGAGATTCAACCCCATTGGACAATCAGAAGAATCAGAACAAAGCAAAACAACAAATACCCTTACCTTCCAGCTCCGGGACGTCCTTACGTGGATGGCTTTGGTGAATCTGAGGTGCCTCCTTTCCTCCTGCATCCGCCTCCCTCCACTCGCTGCAAGTCCAGGGAAGAGTATATGCAGTACCAAGAAATAGCGAGGGGGAGTTCCCAATCTGGCTCAGTGGGAAGGACCCCGACTAGCATCCCTGAGGATGCAGGTTCAATCCCTGGCCTTGCTCAGTGGTTTATATCTGGTGTTAACCGTGAGCCGTGGTATAGGTTGCAGGTGCGGCTTGGATCCTGAGTTGCCATGGCTGTGGTGTAGGCCTGGCAGCTGTGGTGTAGGCCTGGCAGCTACAGCTCTGATCCAACTCCTAGACCCCTAGCCTGGGAACATCCATATGTCACACATGAGGCCCTTAAAAACAAGCAAACAAAAAAGCAAAAAAGAAACAACTACGGGATGGGTGATTAGAGTGGGGAAGGGGTGTAGTCTAGAGCCATCTCTAACCATGTATCTTAGAGAAAGCTGAACCTTGGCCTGACCTAGAGTAAGGCTGATGCTCAGACTGTACAAGCGACACTGCATTTAAAATGTACCTGGTCAGTGGTTTTGAAAAATCATACTAAGCAATGGAAGGGATTCCAAAGGCAATCCCATAATGTGAGATAGATTTTTTTCTTTTTTTTTTTTTTGTCCTTTTAGGGCTGCACCCGCAGCATATGGAGGTTCCCAGACTAGGGGCTGAATCAGAGCTACAGCTGCCGGCCTACACCCCGGCCACAGCAACACCAGATCCAAGCTGCGTCTGTGACCTACACCACAGCTCACGGCAACGCCGGATCCTTAACCCACTGAGTGAGGCCAGGGATTGAACCTGCATCCTCCTGAATACTAGTCAGATTCATTTCTGCTGAGCCACAGTGGGAACTCTGAGATGGATTTTAGCAGAGCTGCTCCGGTTGAGGCAGAAGGAAGACATCTGCCCTCTTCCCGCCACCCCCGCCCCCCGCCCCTTCCAGAGTTTCTTCCCGCTGCCTGCTTGGAGAATTACTCAGGAAGCCTGTCCAGAAGCAGACCCTGGCCCTGGGTTTTGTGTGCATGGATTCAGGGAATTGAGAAGGCAGGAGGAGAAGCAGACCAGGGAAGAGGAAGAAGCTGAGCACAGGTGAAATGCCAGGCAAAGTCTCACCGAGGGTGAGGCACACCTGATCCCACAGGGCACCCTGGAGCATTCCTCAAAAGCAGGATCTATCCATCCAGACAAAGGGGCTGGGGCTTTACCACCTGTCAGCTGAACCTCCGTCTCACCCTGTCTGGGGCAGTGAGGCAATTCCTGGGCGTTTCACACTCAGAGGGGACAAAGCGGGGCTCCAGGCTCCCCTGGGCAGCCCCATCCCCCTTTGAAGGAGCTGTAAGCGCTGGCACCCCCAGGTCAGAGGCATCTAGAGGAAAAAAAATTAGGATCCGTGCATAGGCATCTGGGCAGAGCAATGACATGCTGCTTTTGTGGGAAATGAGACTGAAACCAGGGAGAGAAGGACCAAGGGCCGGGAGACTTCCTAGAGCCACGGGCTCCACTGCCTCTCCTGGGGCAGCTGGTCAGCCTCCTTCCCCGGACCCCCTCGGCGAGTCCTGCGGAGGGAGGGAGCTGGCGGTGAGGGGGCGGCAGGGGAGGGAGAACAGAGTCTGTGGCTCCGCAGAGCGCTTTGCCGTGGATGTGTTTTTCTTTCAGCCTTTACAGTTAATTTATTTATCTGACCACTCGGGAAGGGAAGAAAACTACCATTTTATGAGTCCAGGACAGAATCAAAACAATAGCACATTAAGGTGCCTTAATTTTTCTGCTCCCAGAGATTTATTTCATTTTATTATATTCGACAGCCGTCAACAAACAGCAAATAGGGGGCCGAGTGCCATTCTCTCGGCACATAATGGTCTGTATTCTCTGCACACAGGGCAGAGATTTTTCTGCCGCACACACCATTTGGAACTCGCCGCATTGATCCTGAAAAGTAACATACAGAAGGTCGTTCTCCTGGCACAAGCCAGCAAAACACACCCAGTAGATAAATGCAGGAGCAGCCATGTGGGTGGGGGGAGGGAGCTGAGAGTTAGCAGGTGTGTGGGACCTGGTTTCAGGCCTTGGGCTGGTGGGGGGTGAAATGGGGGAGTGTGGTGGGGGTGCACGAGTGTGGGGCACACTTGTGATCGCCCGTGATGGGGGGAGGGTGCAGGTAACCTTTCTAGGAGCCTCCTGAGACTGTGGCCTTGGAGAAAGGATCCTTGTTTTGGGGGCAGGCCAAGCACTCCGAATCTTTTTTTTTTTTTTTTTTTTTGCTTTTTAGGGCCACACCCCACGCTGGAGATTCCCAGGCTAGGGGTCTTATCAGAGCTGTAGCCGCCAGCCTATGCCAGAGCCACAGCAACACCAGATCTGAGCCACATCTGTGACCTACACCGCAGCTCATGGCAACGCCGGATCCTTAACCC
Organism: Sus scrofa; assembly: GCF_054392235.1. Classification (NCBI taxonomy): domain Eukaryota; kingdom Metazoa; phylum Chordata; class Mammalia; order Artiodactyla; family Suidae; genus Sus; species Sus scrofa. The sequence continues at coordinate 44,990,480 of NC_139388.1, forward strand.
GCTGAACGAGGCCAGGGATTGAACCTGCAACCTCATCATCGTTCCTAGTTGGATTCGTTTCCGCTCAAGCACCCTGAATCTTTAAAGCTTAGGTCAGTGTGGAAGGAGGGTCCCGGCCTTACCGGAGCTGCCACTGGGGCCATAATCTAGATAATTCTACGCCCTGGGCGGGCAGCCTGGGAATCTCAAGGAAGTGGTACCCACATCTCTGTTTTATTCCCTCTTGTTCCAAGCCCACATCAGCTCATGCTGGGAGTCCAGTCCCCACCTTCCATCTCTCTTGGTTGTCTCAGCGAGTGCCCAGGGCACCAGCGTCTCTTGTGGGTTACCGCTTCCCCGGCCGCTTACTGTGGCTGTTGCTTGGCCCCACAGGATGGTGTCTGCTTTGCCCACTGACTCCACTAAAAACTCAGAGACCACCCACCTCCCAGGGTGACACTGGGTACCAGGCAGGAATGGGGAACAGGCCCTTTTATGCATTACCTCCACTGCAGCTGAGGCCAGGCTGTGACCCTGGCACATCTGGACTGAAGGCTTGGAATAGAACCAGGAAATGCAGACCTCGAAATGCAATAGACGTGGCTGCCCCCATGGCCCCCAGGCCACCCGCACTAGGTGTGCCCAGGGCCTGGTGCAGCCTGCAACTCCCTGCCAGCCAGCCTCTGTGTGCCAGGGACCAGCTTATCCTTGGCAAAGGCAGTGTCCACACACACCCCCTCCATTGCCTTGGACCCAGATCCAACTTGCAAAGAGGTCTGGAGAAGGAAAACATCCCCGGCCTAAGGCCAGACGTATTCATGTCTGGTCCCGGGATTCCCTCTGCTCTGATGATTGACAGTCGATGAGTCCAATTCTTTCAGAAGGAACTGCCCCATCCACCCTCCTTGAATCACGGCCACGGGAGATCAGTTTGCAAGAAAGCAGCAGAAGCCACTTGAGAGGCTGTCCTTTGCACACCAAGGCATCGGTAGCAGAGAGCAGGTCAGTCCCTGCTCCGTCTTGTCACTTTGACCATCTCCTTTAGGGAAAAGAGGTGTGAAATTTGCTGGGGGGGTGGGGGGGTGAGTGCAGAGTCAAATCCGAGAAGCTAAAGAGGATCTGAGTCTAGGTGGGAGTGAAGGGCTCTGAGTACTATTCCTACCATTCCTTCTTTTTCACTTTAAAGGGAATACACAGAAATGACCAGAACCTGGGGAGCAGGGGGAACTCCTTCTGTATTTAGAAGGGAGAACAGAGCCCCTGACACAGACATGGGGGGTTTACACAGCAGCTCATCAGCTTTTACTACTACAGATGCTATAGCAACGGAGGAGAGGCAGAGGGGCCGTCTGCACGCACCCCTGCCCTGTATGTGTGCAAAAGGTCCCACGTCCTGGGAAGGTTCACAGTCACCACACTGGTCCCTTCCACACCGGTCAAGGTCTCATGATGACAGAGCCATTATTTATTTTTATATATATACTGAGAAAGTTGAGGTAATTTTAAATTATTGAGGGCCAGCACCTGATGAAAGCAAGCATCTTCGAACAGAACAGGCCTCTGTGGGTTCCACTAATGCAGGAACACAGACTGAATTAAAATCCATTTTTGGAGTTTTCATTGTGGCTCAGCAGGTTAAGGACCTGAAGTTGTCTCTTTGAGGATGCAGGTTTGATCCCTGGCCTCGCTCAGTGGGTGAAGGACCTAGCATTGCTATAAGGTCCTAGACAAGGCTTGGATTCTGCATTGCTGTGGCTGTGGTGTAGACTGGCAGCCACAGCTCTGGTTCAACCCCTAGCCTGGGAAGGTCCAGATGCCGCAGGTGCAGCCATTAAAAAAAGCCAAAATCCTTTTCTCCTCCACTGGCCAGTTGCACATCTATCGTGGCGCCGAGAGAGACTCGGTGCTGTTGTTGGCTCTGCCAGAGCTGGTTTTCTGCGAAACAGGCCAGGTAACCAACTAGCAGGGTGAGTTTCAAGTGAAATCTGCCTGCAGAACCCAGGTAAGAAGTAGGAGGCCTCACAGGACCTAGTCCCTGTTCTTTGCCAGCCACGGTGCCAGGCATGGAGCCACATCCCTAAGGAGTCCCAAGGGGCAAAGACACACAGGACAAATGAAAATCATGTTACAGGTGAACGAGAGAAGGAACCACACCCGTTGCTCATGACATGAGGGCCTCTGGTCCACGCTCCCTCCTGCTCAGGGGCAGGACATCAGTTTGTTGTCCGAGGACTTCAGAGTGGCTTCCAGCATCTGCGGAGGCTTCTTTAACACTGGATGGGGTCAGTGTTCTCAAAAGGGTGCCCATTTGTATGAAGCCTCCTGTGACCTGCAGTGTGTACGACCTGCCACCATTCTGGGTGCCCGCGGTCCCTTGCACTAGATTGCTTTAAGATCAAACCTACAGCCATGGGAGGGAACCTGGCAACAGAATGGGCCCGATCAGAACAGGTGCTCTGCTGCTCTCCTGGCCCAGACTGCTCCCAAAGAATCAGCAGTGCAGGCCACCAGCCAGCAGAGTCCGGAATTGGCTCTCTCTGAAAGGGGTGCCCCTTCCGAGAGCTCCCACACCCTACCAGGACATCGGTGCTCCCAGGGCACCCCTTCTCTCTCCCAGTAGCCCATGTTTTCCCTAAGAAACCCCTATTCTCCTTGACCCCCTACCTCTGCCCCTCCCCCACCTCTGCCAGGGCAGCCCCACTTCTGCTGGCTTGCCCACATTGTCCCATGTCTGTTTAAGGTGACATGTGCTTTAAACTCAGACCAGGTACTAAAGAGTTCTGAATTTGCAGATAATCAGACCTCTGACTGCTCATTTTGTGGTCTGCAGACATTTGAGCCTCTCTTTGAGCAAATCTACCAAATATACTGATGAGATCAATGGGGGCTGCACAAGTGTCATTGGCAGTTGGATTTCTGGCCATTTTAGTGTCTTTTGCAGACCCCATTCCTTTTTTTTAAAGGAAGGGCACACCCACAGCATATGAAGGTTCCCCAGCTCGGGGGCAAATTGGAGTTGTAGCTGCAGGCCTATACCACAGCCACAGCAATGCACGATCCAAGCTTCTTCTGTGACCTACCCCACAGCTCATAGCAACGCCAGATCCTTAAGCCACTGAGAGAGGCCAGGGACCAAACCTGCATCCTCATGCATCCCAACAGGGTTTGTCACCACTGAGCCATGATGGGAACTCTTCTTTGTTCTTTCTTACCCAGAGCTTCTCCAGCAGAGTAGAGAGGCCAGAGCATTAAGATTTGCGCCATGGGTAGGGCCGGTGTCTGCCCTGAGAACTGGGGGTGAGAGAGTCCTGGGGTTGCTTCTACCCCGGAGTCTGGGACAGTCCACCCTGGGGCTTCTAAGAACCGCAGAGACAGGTGTGCTGGGATCCGCATCCAGCAGACTGCCTGGAGCGGCGTGGAGCCTCCTCAGACCCTAACTTGATCAACTTTCAGCCTGAACTGGAACGAAATCCAATAGAGAGTGGGTTGGGGCAAGAGACCACCGGCTGCCTAGTGGCTACAGCCGCTGGGGGTGGCAAGCCGGGAACTTCGAGAGGCAAAGCCTGGTCTCACCCTCTCCCCCACGTGTGAAGTGCAAAATCGACAGCACACGGCAAAGACTCCCGAAGGGCTGGGCTCTGGACCTTTGTAACCGGAAGACCCCACGTTTCCCCTGTGCCTGGCCCAGGATGACCACGGCCCCGCTCAGCCCAGACTGCAAAGGCTGCCCTGTACCTGCAGCAAACTCCCATTCATCTGCCGGGAAACAGGCGGCGGCGGCACCGAGGAGTGTCGTGTTCAGTTTTAAAATGCCACAAATAACAGATTTATAGATTTTTCTAAATACATTATTTTAGCTTGACAGCATTAATCATTCATGCTTCCTTCTTTCATTTTTCTACCTGCAATGGATTATTGAAACAGAAAATAACAACGAGAAAGGCTAGCAGCAGTATCAAAATGTCAAGTTTGTACTTACAGTTGTATGGGCCCAGACAGGGTCAAGAGCCCCAATTATTTGTGTATGTACACAGTGGTACGACACGAAAGGTTATGTCACCTGCAGCTATTTTCCTGCAGATTTAAATAGGACTGATATTCAGCCGTACAGTGAGCTGCTGACATGGAACAGAGAACTGTAAAATACTGCACACTCTGGTGTCAGAACCTAAAATATGAATGGGGTGATTGCAAGGTGTAGCTGTGGGCAACACCGCACGTCGTGGTGCGAATCCGCTCAATTACTTTGGGTTATTCTAACCTGCCTTTTTCATTTACACATCAGGCAAAGAGGAAAATCACAGGGTCAGGCTGAGGGGAAACCGTCGGGCCTGCCCACTCGCCAAGGCGCCTTCTGGAGAGCAAGATAATGCGCAGGAACCAAGCCGGCGGCAGGGCCCACCGTGGCTCAGCGGAAACAAATCAGACTGGGATCCATGAGGACAAAGGTTCGCTCCCTGGCCTCTCTCAGTGGGTTAAGGATCCAGCCTTGCCTTGAGCTGTGTGGTAAGTTGTAGACGTGGCTCGGATCCCGGGTTGCTGTGGCTATGGTGTAGGCCAGTGGCTAGAGCTCCCATTCGACCCCTAGCCTGGAAATCTCCATATGCTGTGGGTGTGGCCCTAAAAAGACAAATAAATACATACATAAATAACCAAGCTGGCTAACTGAGATGCGTGGATGGGTACAGGTGTGAGCCTGCCAGGGAGCATGGGTGCCCCCGTGGCTGGTGAAGTAGGAAAGATGGGATGAGAAAGGCCTGTGTGCACCTGTAATTATCACTCCCTTTTAGAATTTAGCCCATTACATGCATAGACCTCTAGGAATGATTTGCCACTTGGTCAAGAAATGCAGAGCTGAATTTTTTTGTGTGTCAGTGCATCATAACCATCAAAACCAATATCTTGCTCATAGGTATTCCACAGATATTTGTGGTTAATAGATGAATAATTTTTTTTTTTTTGTCTTTTGAGAACTGCCCCCGCAGCATAGGGAGGTTCCCCGGCTAGGGCTCGAATTGGAGCTGTAGCCTCTGGCCTACCCCACAGCCACAGCAACGCGGGATCCCAGCTGCATCTGCGATCTACACCACAGCTCACAGCAATGCCAAATCCTTAACCCACTGAGTGAAGCCAGGGATCAAACCTGCGTCCTCATGGATGCTAGTCAGACTCGTTTCCTCTGAGCCATGACGGGAACTTCCCAATGCGATTTTATATGCAAATAATAGAGTAGATTCTGCAAAGTCCTTTCACAGACAACTCACATCTCCTTTGAGCCCCTCCATCACCCGACGAGACATTTTCTAGTCACAAAAAAACAATAGAAAACTAGGTTGATAAATGTCCATCGACAGAGGAGTGGCTAAAGAAGATGTGGTACATATACACAATGAAATATTACTCAGCCATTAAAAGGAAAGAAATAATGGCATTTTTAGCAACATGGATGGATCTAGAAATGATCATGCTAAGTGAAGTCAGTCAGACAATGAGACACCAACATCACATACTATCACTTACATGTGGAATCTGAAAAATGGACACAGTGAACTTTTTTTTTATTTTTTATTTTTTTGTCTTTTTGCCTTTTCTGGGGCTGCTCCTGCGGCATATGGAGGTTCCCGGGCTCTGGGTCTAATCAGAGCTGTAGCTGCTGGCCTACGCCAGAGCCACAGCAACTCGGGATCTGAGCCACATCTGCGACCTACACCACAGCTCACAGCAACGCCAGATCCTTAACCCACTGAGCAAGATCAGGGATCGAACCTGCAACCTCATGGTTCCTAGTCGGATTTGTTAACCACTGCACCATGACGGGAACCCCCACAGTGAACTTCTTTGCAGAACAGATACTGACTCACAGTCTTTGAAAAACTTATGGTTTCTAAAGGAGACAGCTTGGGGAGTGGGGGGATGCATGGAGGGTTTGGGATGGACATGCTGTAAAATTTGGTTGTGATGATTGTCATACACCTATAAATGTAATAAAATTCATTAAATAATTACAAAAAAAGAAAAATAGGTTAAGGCTTAGAGATCAAGCAATTGTGAAGAGTCCCTCTGCTATTAATTAGCAGAGAGAGCTAACTCCACTGTTCAGATTTCTTTATGTGCTCTGAATAAACCGTGAGGTTGCCCCTGCTGAGCCCACCTCAAGGGTGGGGAACCTGAGTAAACTATCTAGGAGTGGGGACAGCCTATGGTCTGTCCCTGGTTTGGAGGCTTTGAGAAGCAACTGCTTGGATGGAGCCTGCAGATGGAGAAGACCTTAGCTAGCAGTTATCATCAAGGCCAACATATTTTGTGGCGCCACAGAAATGCCACCTCTAGACAGATGGGTTACAGAGAAATATCTTTTAAACCTTAGCCTGTCTAATAATTCCTTACTGAAGCTCCATCCCATCTCTGCATATCTATTTATCTATCTATCTATCTATCTATCTATCTATCTATCTATCTATCTATCATCTTTTTTTTTTAAGGCTGCACCCTTGGCATACGGAAGTTCCTGGGCCAGGGGTTGAATCAGAGCTTCAGCTGTGGTCTACATCACAGCCTTGGCAACACCAGATTTGAACCGCACCTGAGACTTACCTTACAGCTTGTGGCCACACTGGATCCTTAACCCCCTAAGAGAGACCAGGGATCGAAACCACATCATCACAGACACTATGTCAGGTTCTTAACCCATTGAGCCACAGGGGAACTCCCTCCCTACATTCATTGACACATCCTCAAACTCCCCCTCCTCCAGCCAGGCTGCTCTCCTACAATGTTTGGGGCAGTGTCCACTTCTTTGCTCTTCTGTCCATACTGTCCGAGGTACCTTTCCTCTCCAGCCTTTACCCCTTCCTTTCCTGCTATCAAATCTTTGCTCTCTTTCCTGGCACTTCTTGACCTTATCTTTCCTGGTTTTATTTACTTATTTATTTTTCAGGAAGTCTTATCTTCTCAATTATATTAAAATTTTTCAGGTACAAATGTCGTTGTCTCCTTGTATCCCTCCCTTTATTTTTACAACTCATCTACAACATCGGCTATCACCCTGGAGGGTTACACTAGAATTCAATATGGGGAGTAGGAAGCGGCTGGGCCTGGATCCAGATTTGACAAAAGATTATGCAATTTCAGAGGCCTTCTTTAAGAATACATTATAGGAGTTCCCGGCATGGCACAGTGGAAACAAATCCAACTAGGAACTGTGAGGTTGCAGGTTCGATCCTTGGCCTCGCTCATTGGGTTAAGGATCTGGCGTTGCCATGAGCTGTGGTGCAGGTCACAGATGCGGCTCGGATGTGGCATTGCTGTGGCTGTGGTGTAGGCTGGCAGCTGTAGCTCTGATTCGACCCCTATCCTGGGATCTTAGGTGTGGCCCTAAAAAAATAAAATAAAATAAAAAGGCAAAAAAAAAAAAAAAAAAGAATACATTATAGCACCGGGAACTATATCCAATCTCTTGGGATAGACGATGATGGAAGATAATATAATATATGAGTGTGACTAGGTCACTTTGCTGTGCAGCAGAAATTGGCACAACATTGTAAATCCAGTATAATTTAAAACAATGTAAAAAAAGAATCTACATACAAAATTAGGATTAGAAATAAATAGGAGAAAATAAGTCACCAAAAACTGCATCTGGGAGTTCACATTGTGGCTCAGTGGGTTAAGAACTGAGGTAGTCTCTTCGAGGATGCGGGTTTGATCCCTGACATTGCTCAATGGGTTAAGGATCCAGCGATGCTGTGGCTGTGTTGTAGGCCGGTAGCTGCAGCTCCAATTCGACCCTTAACCTAGGAACTTCCATACGCCACAGGTGCGGCCCTCAAAAGAAACAACAAAAGAGAAAGAAAAAGAAAAGAATAGAATATATCTGAAAAAGCTAAAATATCGCAATTATCTCAGAAAATAGCGTATTTTCTTAATTAATTTTTATTAACATTCTGATGCAATTCTATAGTTCATTTTTTTCCTACCCTTTGTCTGCGTTCTCTTGGATCAGCAATTTTATACTATCGTCTTTATAGTGGGTATGGAAAGATCCTTCCTCTAGTTTGCATAAAACCTCCACATTCACACTCAGATGGAATTGCTGAATGCTGGATTTGCGCCCTACCAACCCTAAGAATTCTCATATATTCTGTTTTTCTTAGTCTTCATCAAGAAGGAGAGGAAGTAGGGCGTGTTTGTAACAGTGTGTTTTCTGTTCAACACATCCCCGAGAGGAGACTATTGACTAGAAGTCCATAATAATCCATCCTACCACAGTCATTTTACGTGGCTGATGATTGGAAGACTTTCCAGAGATGAGCTTCTGGCTCCGTACACTTGCTGCTTTGTTACTCTTTCCCAGCCTGCTAGTTCTCATGCAGCTGCCATGAGACACACATCTCCATAGACCCTGGTCCTACAGTTCTGTGGCTGGCATGGGGTCCATCTGTGTAGAGGGCAGGAGACGTAGTCCTCATGCCAGTCCTATGAGCCATCAGTGTGGCAAGCACATGACTACACACAGGACCACGCATCATACACAAATGCATTCCTCCAAGCCCTAACCGAATGCAACCACACTCTGCTTAGCCAGACCCCAAAATGCCCACTGGCTGCTCCAACTCCAAGCTAAATAAGACGAATGACGGTGGTGGAGACGTGAAAGTGGGAAGAGACAGGGTTATCAACCAATCGTGGTTAAAAACCCCTAGAATCTTCAAAACCACATGTCCACATGATCTCGTTCCTAAGGTCCATCTCAGGACGTGGCAGGAGCCTGTGCAGGGAAGATGGCCCGAAGATCAAGGTGAGTCAGCTTCAAGGTGAAAATCCCTTCCGTTCAGTGTGATAGTGAAAGGAGAGACGGGGGTACTTGCTGCATGGATGGTAATAGGGTACCCTTTTCTTTTCAAGTGGAGTTAAGAGTGTGGATTGGAAGCCCACAGCCCTTGATCCTGGCCCAATCTCTGGAAGCAGTGTCCTAACAAATGGAAGCGTGGGTCCACGTTTCCTGGATCTCAATGCAACTTGGGTCTAACCCTTAGACCTGTTGCTTATCAGGCCTCCATGAATACCTGCTCAGAGAACTGGCATTTCTGATAAAATGATGGATGGTTTAATGGATGAGTGCCATGGCGCTTGATGTGAGCATCAAAGGAGATAATGGATCTAAAAGCCTTTCGCATCTAGGAAGTTGCTGTACCAAAAATAGGTCTAACAAAAAGTTCAGTTTGTGTAAGATGCGCCCAATACCATTGAAGAGTATCATTAGTATTTTTAGACAACTTCCTTCTCACCCACCAAATCAATTAGAAAGAGGCACTTATTTGCAGGGGAGTCTAGAGGCTGTTGCTGACTTGTGTTGTCTGTTGTGATCAGGAATAAGCGAAGAACTGGAAAGAGCGAGCCTTAAAACATAGCCTATGTTTCAAATAATGTCAGTATTTTCAGAGGGGTACCTGCCATGAGCTGAAATTGTACTTTGAATACTTAATGAAAAAGCCACAGAGGTTTCTGTTTGTTTCTTTTCTTTCTTTTTTTTTGTTTTGTTTTGTTTTGTTTGTTTTGTTTTTGGTCTTTTTAGGGCCGTACCTGTGGCATATGGAAGTTCCCAGGCTAGGTGTCGAATTGGAGCTGTAACCACCAGCCTACGCCACAACCACAGCAATGTAGGATCCAAGCCACGTCTTCGACCTACACCACTGCTCACGGCAACGCTGGATCCTTAACCCACTGATCGAGGCCAGAGATGGAACCCCAATCCTCATGGATACTCGTTGTGTTCCTTAACCGCTGAGCCACGACGGGAACTCCCACAGAGGTTTCATTTTAAAGTGAGACTCATCTTCTTGCTCCTCCTAACCCCCCGCCCATCAACCCTCTGCCCTATGTCACCCGTATCCCCTTTTTCTAGCCAGGACTTTTATCTGTTTAAGGGTTACTTTGTAAAATATCTAATGAAATAATGAGTCAGCCAAGCATGGGAATTGTTTTATCAGATACATTTGCAAGGAACCAAATGAGGAACCACAGAGAGGCTTAGCTAAAAAAGAGGATTTTCTCTTTGGATTATATCAGTTGTCTCCAAAGTGAGACAACTTCAGGTACCGTTGGATTCAGGGTATAAGTGATGTCACCAAGACTTGGTGTCTCTCCCAGGTCAGCCCTGCTCTGCATGGTGGGAAGGAGGTTAACAAAAGTTTCAGATCCCCATCTTACAGCGTTCAAGTCCATTGGAAACCAAGAGAACCTCATTTTCAAAAGTCACTGCAAATGACTTGTGGTATGTAAGCCCTGCTAATCTCCCAAACCCATGTTGGAACCAATTGCTCTGGCCAGCAAAGCATGGTGATGGAATTGGTCAGGACTGAGACCTGAGCCCACCCTGGAAGGGAGAAGAGTGACATTGCCATGCTGACATGACGCTCTGAGTGTGGAGAAACAGTGGTCCTTGCAAAAGCTTCTGCTGGGTGGATGGCCCAACACGTGCCAACCACCAGCCAATGGCTGACCCTCCAACGTCTCTTTGAAACAATTGCTTGGAGACTTAAAAGCAGAAGGATGGGCTCGAGCACCCACTATAAAGATGTCTGAACCCTCTTCTGGGGGTGACCAGCTTGGGAGAGCAAGGAAACTGTCCACCCCAAGTTTGTCTTGATCAGTCCAGCTAAGCAAAGATGACAGCCTCGCACCCTCAGCTCCATGTGTTTGTGTGCCCAGACATAGAAGTAGTTATCAAAGACAGCTGTTAACTGTGATTCTTCACAACGTGGTATAAACAGATCACTGCCAACGAAAGTTTTAATTAGATTACTTCCAGAATGCAGTTGAAACGTGGCGAATATTGATTGTAATGGCCTCTATTTTAAATATAATTAATTCATGATCTGCATAATTGCTCATTACCTGTACCTTAATGATGGGGCGTAAAACATTGTTTATCGCTACTATGGTACTAACAGGCTTTCTCTGATATCTTAGGGTCCTCGGCATTTTTGTTGAAGAGAGCAATGGACAATTTCATTTTCTCTGGAGGGAGAGAGAGAAGAAGAACGAAAAGAAGCTATGTCTCCAGTGACAAGCAGTAGGCAGAGACAGTCTGATAAACAGAGGGCATTTATGATTCTTTTATGACTACATTTTCTGACAAGATAAAGTAAATACTTGTTTGCGGGACTTTGCAGTTGCACGAGGCTAAAGCGACTGTCCGAAGACACTGAAAAATTTGCGTATAAATACACTGTGTTTGAGGCTGGCTGGTGGGCAGGGAGGATAGCCTCGCAGTTTGACAATTTTCATATAACACCATGAAGAATTTCATGGTTTTTCTTCATCTTACTGCTAGTGCCAGCCCAATACATCTTTTCTTGGAAGAAAAAAAAATTATACAAATCTATGGTCCTTTCTGTTTTTTTGTACATAACATAAATCCTAAAGAGAGTTGATATGCCTATTACTATTGCCTGGTTTTTTGTTTTTTGGGTTTTTTTTTTTTTTTTTTTTTTGCCATGCCCACAGCTTGAGGAAGTTCCCAGGCTAGAAATTGAACACGTGCCACAGCAGTAATCAGAGCCAGAGCAGTAGAGCAGTGACACCTGATCCTTAACCCACTGAGCCATCAGGGAACTCCCAGCCGGTTTTTTTTTTTTTTTTTTTTTTTTTTAAGCCAAATCAACAAAACCTGAAAATCATTACTTATGTAAAAATGTCATGTGGCTAGAACATCTGAGTTCAGTGACATTTTAGGGATTTTTGATCCCAGAGAATTTTTCAGAACTCCTTTTACAAAGACCGTTGGAGACATGGGTGAGAAGGGGGCCATCTGTTTTCACCCCTGTCATCACAGGAGCTCAGGACTTTCTCATGGAAGGAGAGGGGGCAGTTTGAGGAGCTGAGCATGAAATTTACAGACAGGAAGTGACTTCATCCCGTCATACAAGCAGAAGAAGAGGTAGGGAAGGGCAGCCCCTGGCAGCTACCAGGGCCACCTTTTATAATGCTCTTTAGCCTCTGTGGGGGTATTTCTGGAAGAGAAAATATTCAGATCAGGTCACAAATCTTTACCCACCTGGCCGAATGGAGGTGAGTCCCACTCTTCCCGGAAAGAACTACCTACAACAGAATGTCTCACCAGTCCTGGCTTGGTAAGGCATTCGTGTTCCTGTTTTTATGATGCATGCCTACAGGTCCCACAGTGCAGCACTGAGCCCTGCCCTCCATCCTCAGACCAGGTGGCTGCCAGTCTCCCGAGGCTGGTGGGGTAGCCACTGAAATAATCAGAGAGGCGGTGCCTGGTGCTGGGCTGTTTACCAAGGACGAGCAATTTCTTTATTTCAATTTACAAACCTGCCTTAGGCTCCCAGGAATCTCTGAAAATTGAAACAAGCAAAAACTAAAGAAAAAAGGAGACAATGGGGAGTTCCAGTTGTGGCTCAGTGGTTAATGAACCCGACCCTTATCCATGAGGACACGGGTTCAACCCCTGGCCTTGCTCAGTGGGTTAAGGGTCTGATGTTGCCGTGAGCCGTGGTGTAGGTCGAAGACTTGGCTCAGATCCCACGTGGCTGTGGCTGCAGCACAGGCCAGTAGCTACAGCTCTGATTTGACCCCTAGCCTGGGAACCTCCATATGCTGTGGGTATGGCCCTAAAAAGACAAAAGACACACACACAAAAAAATAGACAATAGAAGATAGGGAGACATTTTTTTTCTTCCTGAAATAAAACCAGGAAAAAAATGATTAAACATTTTTTTTTTCCTTTCTCTTTAGGGCCACACCTGCGGTATATGGAAGTTCCCAGGCTAGGGATCAAATCGGAACTATAGCTGCAGGCCTATACCACAGCCTCAGCAATGCGGGATCCAAGCCGCATCTGTGACCTATGCCATAGCTTACAGCAATACTGGATCCTTAAACCACTGAGCGAGGCCAGGGATCAAACTCAGATCCTCATGGATGCTAGTCAGGTTCTTAACCCACTGAGCCACAACGGGAACTCCCTGATTAAACATTTTTAACAAAGTGTTTTAAGTTCGTCTATGTACGTTTCCTTTCACCTTCAATAATTGGGGGAGCATGGTTCCTAGAATCCAGATTTATGACCAATAAAAAACAAAGGAAAAAAACAGAACATGATATAGGAGACAATTCCAGATAAAGAAATTGCTCTGTTCAAAGCAGGTACTACTTCCTTTGTACTGATCACAGAGGCAGAGCCTATAGTTTCTCTCAGTGGAAAAACCTAGGGTGGCCTTACTACATACAGGTTGACAAGTACGAAAAGGCTTCATGGCAGGTGCCTGGAAAGTCATGTTTTCCGTGCGGATTCCCGACTCCAGGAAACAGCGCAGTGCCTCTGGGAAAGGTGTTCTTTGTTTCCTCTGAATCAGGCCTCTATCCTGCCAGATGCACAGAATAATATGTTAGTTGGCTCTGGCTGCCATAATAACACACCCTAAACTGGGTGCTTGAGTGTTTTGTTTTGTTTTGTCTTTTCTAGGGTCACACCTGTGGCATATGGAGGTTCCCAGGCTAGGGGTCCTATCGGAGCTGTAGCTGCCAACCTACGCCAGAGCCACCACAACGTGGGATCTGCGACCAACACCACAGCTCACGGCAACATCAGATCCTTAACCCACTGAGCAAGGCCAGGGATTGAACCCGCAACCTCATGGTTCCTAGTCGGATTCGTGAACCCGTGCGCCACGACGGGAACGCCTGAACTGAGTGCTTGAAACAGGAGACACTTATTTGTTGCATGCACAGTTCTGGAGGCCAGAAGTTCAAGATCAAGGTGTCAGCATGGTTGGTTTCTTCTGAGGCCTCTCTGGCTCATGGGTGGCTTCCTTCTCCATGTGCTCACACGGGCTTCCCTCTGTGTGGGTCTCTGTCTAATTTCTTTGTCTTATAAGGATGCCACTCCTATTGGATTAAGCTCCACCCGGAAGGCCTCACTGATTAATTACCTCTTCCAAGACCCAAAGACAGTCATATTCGGAGGTATTGGGAGCTCAGGCGTCATCGTGTGCATGTGAAGGGCAAACCACTCAGGCAGAAATAACTGGCACGTGGAAACGGTGAGCAGAGGTATGGGAATGGCTTTAAAATTATAAACTCTTGGGGAAATATAAAAGACCCTCTTCTGGAGTTCCCTGGTGGCCTAGTGGTTAAGGACTCAGTGTTGTCACTGTGGGGGACTCAGGTTCCATCCCTGGCCCCTGGAACTTCTTTTGGCATGCTTTCTGGCATGCTGAGGGCACAGCCAAAAAAAAAAAAAAACCAAAACAAAACAGAAAAGACCCAAATAGACCCTCCTGTCAACCACACAGTGTGATACTGATGGGTGTACTTAGGCCAGTAGTTCTCCATGGGGTAGGTGGGATGTTTGCCCCCCACCCGACCACCACGGGACATTGGGCAACATCTGGAGACATTTTTGGTTGTCACAGTTGGAGGGGTTCCTACAGGCATCTGGCAGATCAGGGTCAGATGTGGCATTAAACACGGCAAGCATAAATACTGCCAAAGTCAAAAACCTAGTCTAGAGGGTTCTGCCTCTTTTCCTTTCTTTCTTTTTTTTTTCTTTTTTAGTCTTTTTTTTTCTGCCTTTTGAGATCTGAGCCGCATCTGCGACCTACACCACAGCTCACAGCATCGCCGGATCCTTAACCCACTGAGCACAGCCAGGGATCGAACCCGCAATCTCATGGTTCCTAGTCAAAGTTGTTAACCACTGCGCTACAATGGGAACTCTTCCTTTCTTTTTACTTAACCTGCCAACCTGGAGGAGGAAGTGTGTGTGTGTGTGTGTGTGTGTGTGAGTGAGTATGTGTGTAGGGGTGTGAACAAGAAGCAGAAAGTCTTCTTGATTCAGGGGCCTCTAACAGCTCCTGCCAGTTGAGTGCCTCGCAGACCTCAAACCGTGTGCCCGAGCGCAGCTGCCCCGGGGGTTCTGGGAGGTGGTTCCTCTGCAGCTCCACTTCCTCTGTGCTGTGGAGCAAGCGGGGCTATGTCCGGGTAGTAATGAGTCCTGGGAATGGCAGTGGGGAGGGGCCACGCCCGGGGTTCTGCAGAAGTGGGCAGACCCCAGAGAGCTTGCCCAGGGGCCCAGGGAGGGGGAGGAGGAGGAGGCCCCAGGGTCCTCCCAGGTCTGGGTCTGGGTTGTTGGGGGTGTTAGCATCACCCACCTCACCAGTGACCGTGTCAGGTCTTTGGCGGCGGGGAGGGAGGGCTGAGCGGGGCCGGCGGCTGGGCTGCACGACATCCTTTCCCAGGCTGCCCCTGCAGCTGGAGTGCAGCTGTGGAAGGTGGGAGGGAGAGCATGGGGTTGGGGGGGGGTGAGAGCACCCTAGTCAGGGGACCAACCAGAGTGTCACTGCTGTCATCATTTCAGGAATTCATTGGTTTAAGTGGATGATTTTTATGGAAGTCATGGCGAGGTGGAATAAAGCTAGGGCTTGCCCCATATCAAGTCCCATTATAAGTCCTCTGCATGAACCATAAACACCTATTCCCACCGAACCCTGCAAATGATTCTGCTGTTCACCTCTTGGTACCTTAACTTCCCGCTGTGGTGCAATGGGATTGATAGTCTTCCTGTAGTGCCAGGAATCAGGTTTGATCCCCAGCCTGGCACAATGGGTTAAAGGATCTGGTGTAGGTTGCAACTGCAGCTTGGATCTGACCCCTGGGCCAGGAACCCCATATGCTCAGGGCAGCCCAAAAAGCAAAAAGAAAAATAAAGAGGGGCCAAGCATCACTTAGCCAGTGAGCAGTGGACTGGGGTGATAGCTGAGGCCGTCAGCCACATGCCCTGAAAGTTCAGCCCCAGTGCTGTCTTCAAAGGACAGGGGTCGAGACAGGGCAGGATTGGACAAGGCAGAGGGGGCTTTTGATGCTCCTGGAATTGAGGTTCATTGCACCCACAGGAAGGGACAGTTGGATTTTACAAATAAACCAGAAACCACCATCCCACTTGGAAAACCAGAAAACAGGCTTAGGGAGTGTCTCCCTTCTGGTGCAGGTGGAGAGGGAAGATATCAGAGACCTTTTAGAGGGATGCGGGCTGGCCTGTGCTGAGCTCTGATATCTGATGGGCTCTTGCAAGTGAACGATGAAAGTGTCTGTTTCTGTCACTGAAAAAAATACGGCCTAGTCGTGGCGCAGGGGTTAACGAATCTGACTAGGAACATGAGGTTGAGGGTTCGATCCCTGGCCTCGCTCAGTGGGTTGGGGATCCAGTGTTGCCGTGAGCTGTGGTGTAGGTTGCAGACGAGGCTCGGATCCCGAGTTGCTGTGGCTGTGGCGTAGGCCGGCAGCTGTAGCTCCTATTGGACCCCTAGCCTGGGAACCTCCACATGCTGCGGGAGTGGCCCTAGAAAAGGCAAAAAGACAAAAAAAAAAAAAAAAAAATACTGCCCAGTAAAACACTAGCATGAGTTCCCATCATAGCATCCCAGACTGGGGCGGGGCTTCAGCGCCTACTTGCTCGTTCTCCACGCCTTGCAGATTGGCGAGCTGAGGCACAGAGAGGGGAAGTCACTTGCCTAAGGCTGCACAGTAGTTAGATCTCCTTTTGTTTCCACCACTAAGTAACTGTTCTATTCGTGAAGCAGACTGTTTGGAGGGTGGGGAAAGAGGAGGATTGCTTGATTATCAGTGAAATCGATCAACAGAGTCACCATTTAATTAAAAAATATATCAAAACCTTTCTTGATAATGATCGACCTGTTACACTGGAGCAATTAAAGTGGTGATTTTATTTACTGAGTTACTGCCAACTCCTATGATTTTTTTTTTGTAATACCCTGGTGATAACTCAATTGGAAATGTGTGGTAAGATGCAGTAATGATAATGCCTTTTCTTAAGATAACTTGCACCATAGCCATCCGGGGAGTTGATCTGATGGGTCGGTTGCACAACTGAGGTCCCCTCTGTGCCATTCTGTCTCCAATGGCTCTGGAGAGACCTGTCAGGAGTCTTAGAAGGGGGCTGTCTTTGAACTGGTGAGACACACACCCGCGTGTCAAACAGCTCTGATTAGAAAGGGCCGCTTTTTAAGATTTAAAGGAGAAAAACGAATGTATGTGTAACTGGGTCACCATGCTGTATAGTAGAAAAAAAAATAAAAGGTAAAAACTCAAAAAAAAATTAACCTTTTACAAGTAAATTTTCATGTAAAATTTCACAAAACATTAAAACAACCCCCTCCCCTCACTCTCTGGACACTCCCAAAGAGTGAAAGCCTAGAATTCTCCAAGCAGACAAGCCCGGATGCTTCCTAGCGATGGTGGGTGCTTATGTCCTGGCATGGCAAGGACTTACAGCCATGTGGATGCCAGGCTTTCATGAGGGGATGATGAACCTTCATTCATGGAAATGTCCATTAGCCCTCATTTCCCTAGGTATGTCCAGTGGCCCTCATTAACCCCAGCATATTCATGTCTCGAGACATTTTGTCACACAATGGACGAGAAAGAATTCCATGCTCGATAAAATTTGGGAAATGCTGTAGACAACGCTGCCCTCCTGGATGAACACAGTAAAAGCTCTGAGATGTTCTGAGTCAATACATCAGTTTAATTTTTGGTTCATCACTTTCCCCAATTTATCTGACCACAGGACCCTGTCTTTCTGTCATACCTCCAAAAAACTTGAAGAACCCGTTTTGAAAAATTCTTAATTGGGCAGAACTAGACTAAAACGGAGTGTTAATCAACGGAGGCAAGGCAATAGAACGGACCATCTGCCAGGGGTCAGGAGACCTGGATTCTGGTCTAGACTCTTCCGTTAATTAGCTCTGTGGCTTTGGGGACATTCCTCTGGAATTGAGTTTAGTTGCCTATAAAATAAAGGTCCGAAGTTAGAGAATTCCTAACCAAGGTCCTTCGGAATGGGATCGACTGTGGTTTTTCTGGTTTGTTGAGGCTCACCTCGTGGTGAGCCGTCTGCCCTTTCATCAGCCATCACAACTCACGCTGGCCAGGGCGGGCTTTGCCCTGGAAGCTCCCCAGACCAGGGGAGTGAGCCAAGGTCCCGGAGACCCCTGGGTTGGGATTCCTGCCTGTGAGTGCCTGGCTTATGGTGGGACAATGGCAGCAAACTGAGCACCTCTCTTGGGACTCTACCTCTCACGGAGATCCTGGTCGTAAGTGCTGCAGGAGAGGAGGCACCTTGGCCCCTGTGCCCCTGGAGCCTGAGGTCTAGACAGGCAAAGAAGGCATGCCCACCTGGACACAAGTGACCACACATAGCGGTGGGTGCTAACAGTTGGCAGGTGCCTGGGGGAGGCCCTAGAAAGAGCCTCATGGGAGGTTAGGTGGCGATGGAGAGTCCCTAGGATGAAGGACTCGATTCAGGCTGATTGGACAGCAATGAGGACGCCCTGCAACAGGCAGAGGGGCAGAAGGGCACGAGACCTCTTTGGGGGAGCTGGTGAATCTCTATCCTGGCATATGTAGTCGTCAGGAAGGTTGGGAAGTGATGTGGAACCAGGCGCTGCAGGAAGACCATGAATGCCATTAAATGCCATGTGACCAGGCTCTACTGCTTTTCGGGCACGTGAGAGCCACTGAAATTTCTTAACGAAAAGGGTAGTTTAGGAGTTCCCGTGGTGGCTCAGTGGGTTAAGAACCCAACTGGTATCCAGGAGGATACAGGTTCAATCCCTGGCCTCGATCGGTGGGTTGAGGCTCTGGTGGTGCAGCATCGTTCACAAATGCAGCTGGGATCTGACATGGCTGTGGCTGCCGTGTAGGCTGGCAGCTGCAGCTCTGATTCGACCCCTAGCCCAGGAACATCCATATGCCTCAGGTGTGGCCCTAACAAGAAAAAAAAAAAAGAGTATTTTCGTGGAAGAAACTTGGGACCTGATTTGGAGCTTGATAATAGAGCAGGAGTTATCCATGAGCTTCAAAAGGAGCCTAGAGGTGGAGCCCCAGAGGAAGGTCAGCCCTGCTTCTCAGCCTGCATGTTCGCCCTGGCTCAGCACCCCTGGAACGAGAGCACCCCAGGACAGAGTGCCAGCTCACTCTGCAACGGGAGAGAGCAGAAGGAGGAAGCCCAGCTCCTTCGGGCTGAGGAGCGCTGAATTTGAAGCAAGAACATCCCGCAAGCAGAAGATTTGGGGGAGTGGGAAGGCGTCCTGCCAATTCCACCTTGAAGCAAGGGCACTCTCTCTGCCACTTCTCCTCAACCCTCCCGAGCCTCAGGTTCCGATGGAGCAGGTGCCTTGTCATGTGCACGTTTAACTTCAGCCATAGTATAAAGGAACAGAGTCTAAGGTTGGTGCTCCTGGGCAGGGGAAAATGAGATGCTTGGGGCAGGCGGGGAGCTCCAGCCTCCGTCCCGTAAAGACCACGGGAGGAACCTGGACACGCCTGGGAAGCTTTTTGTGTCACGCGCATGAGATGCATCCTCAGGTAAACAGAGCTTAAGGTAACTTCTTGAGCAATAATTAACAGAGCAAGCTTTCTGACTTCTGGCCTTAGTAAGGATGCTGTTATATGTGAGGTTTTAATGTCATTTGCAGCAACGTGGATAGACCTAGAGATTATCATACCAAATGAGACCTAGAGATTATCAGACTAAGCCATATCATATAATAACCCTCATTTGCGGAATCTAACAAAATAAGTGAATTTATTTATGAAACAGACATAGACCCATAGACAAAGAGAACAAACTTGTAGTGACCAAAGGGGAAGGGATTAAGGGATAAATTAGGAGTTTGGGATTCACACACACACTACTATATATAAAATAGATAACCAACAAGGACCTGCTGTATAGCACAGGGAACAATATTCAATATCTTATCACAATCCATAAGGGAAAATAATCTGAAAAAGAATATATATACACATATGTATTTATAACTGAATCACTTTGCTGTTCACTTGAAACTAACACAACATGGTTAATCAATGATACCTCAGTCTAAAAAATAATAATTTTTATTTTTTAATGATTTTTATTTTTTCCATTATAGTTGATTTACCATGTTCTGTCAATTTCTACTGTACAGCAAAGTGACCCAGTCACACACACACACACATATTTATATCCTTTTTCTCACATTATCCTCCATCATGTTCCATCACAAGTGATTACATAGAGTTCCCTGTGCTATACAGCAGAATCTCATTGCTCATCCACTCCAGATGCAATAGTTTGCATCTATCAACCCCAGGCTGCCAGTCCCTCTGCTCTCTACCCCCTTCGCAACCGCAAGTCTATTCTCCAAGTCCATGAGTTTCTTTTTCTGTGGAAAGGTTCCTTTGTGCCGTATATTAGATTCCAGATATAAGTGATATCATATGGTATTTGTCTTTCTCTTTCTGACTTACTTCGCTTACTTAAAAAATAATAATTTTTTAAAAGGCTAAGGAAAAAAGTCACGGCAGGACTGCATGTGGACCAGCCATGGCACCTAACTGGATAAGGAATGAAATTTATATTTGCTGAAGATATCGAGGTATATAGCTTCTCTACTTTGGCACAGATCTGGGGAAGATCACATACTCCCTGATATGGGAATGCTTCCATTCCAGCAAAAAGCTGAGGCTCAAATCCCAACTCCTCCTTTATTCAGTAGCAGGTGGCTTCTGGTGGCATTTCTTAACCTCTCGGGGTCTCTGTTTTGTTATCTGTAGTCGAAGGGGTAATAACTGGCCTTGAATTATAAAAGTTTGTGCATATCGGTGGATATTCACCACCCACCTGGGCACACAGTGGTTTTCAAAAACGCATAGTGGGACTTTCCCAGCATGCCCTGCAGGTCCACTGGGTCTGCTTGCTCTGGCACAGGTTGCCTCTGCTTATTCAGTGTTGATGATGAGTCTTCAACTATCTGTAGCCAAAGCCAGAGACAGACCATGGAAGGTCTGGGGGCTTCTCTCTCTTTGGTTGAGCCCTTTGATCAAGTTCACCGCTTAACCGTTTCATTACTGTTATTAAAACTCTAAGAGGGTCACTTTGCCCTCGCCATTGTTTTTGCAAAAAGACCTCACTATACAGGGCCCTGCCTGAAAAGAAAAGAAAAAAAACCGTACAGGCGTGTGTGTCAGAACCTATTTTTAGTCCTTTACAAGTCAGATCCTCCCTCCGTGCCTTCTCGCTAGTCCCTCAGGACTTTTAGATTTACTATTTAAATATTTATAAACTGTTACAGTTATTTATTAAAGGTTTATGTTGTTATTATATTTAGTATGGAATATGCATTTCTTCCTCCAAAAATAACAGGACTTTCCATTAAACGACACATGTTAATGATGCAGTAAATTGTCTCTTAGAGCAACAGAGAAAGTTTCCTCTCCTTTGACAACCCTAAGTACCCTTATTTAAAAGGAGGGATCCCACCTCAGTGGAAAATACATTGCTTCTGCCTCCCTGGATGTTAGTCTGTGCAGACTTAAAGGACATTTTCTGTGCTTCCACAAAGAAATTTTACCATTTGAAATCACCGTGTAGTCAAAAAACAAAAGATGGTTTAATAGTTGGTCCCCCTTGCTTTTCTCCACAAATGCTGTGAGTGTGTATGTGCACCCACAGGGTACATATGGACACACACACATCATAGGTGTGCATGTGTGAGTGTGTGTGTGTGTGTCTTGGTCTCATTTTCGATGAAGTAACGCATTGATTCATTTATACATTTGAGGTAATCTATTCAGTATTAATACTGTTCTACATCAAAGACAATGAAATGGGTAAGAATCCCTCTGCCTCCAGAGACGCGGGAGTCCAAAGAAGGGGAAAAAAAACAATAGGCAATAAAATAACCACTGTACCTAAGTAATGATTAACAGCTAGAAGTGCATGTACAATACTTTGGGAACAGGGAGGAACAGTTAATTTCGTAGAGTAATGACTCTTCGGTATACGCGTAGATCTACATGTAATATACACGGCTTGCCTTGGGAAGAATTAGGGGGCTCTTTCTTGGAAATAAATTTTTCTCCACCGTTATGGCGCTAACTCATCCGTTCGGTTGTGTTGCCAGACACGGTCTAGTTCAGGACTTCTCAGGCAAGGGCGATTCTTCCCTCCAGACAGCTTTGGTCATTTATGGAACCATTTCTGGTTGCCATAAATGGCGCTACTGGTATCTAGTGGGTAGAGGCCAAGGATACGTCTAGACACCTTGCAGTGGCCAGAACAGCCTCCATGATAAGGAATCACCTGGCTCCCAATCTCATGACTGTCACCATGGAGGTTGGGAAGCCCTGGTGCGGCTCAAAGGTGTCCTGAGCCAGGACTGATTCATTCTAAATGAGCCCAGCGAGTCTGGCTTGCGTTGCTCAAAGGGAGAGCCTGGGCTTGGCGAGGAGAGTAGTCTAGGGTATCGAGGCAAGCCCCGGCCCTTGCTTGTGACCTGGTAATTTGTGACCTAGAAATTTGCCTTCAAGGAAATAGTCAGAGTGGCTGATACTGATTTATGCACAGAGACATTCAAAACTGCAGGGACAACAACAATAAAAACCTAAATGGTCAATGCTAATAGAGTGGCTAAATAAATTTTGACATATGATGGATTTTAAAGATGTCTGCAAGTGACTTTAGTAACATATACGATGTATGTAAATTTAAATTCAATGAGGGTGGGAGGGATGGACTGGGGGTTTGGGACTGGCATATGCACACTGAGGTATATGCACTGACTGGCCAACGGGGACCTGCTATATAGCACAGGGAACTCTGTGATAATCTATGTGGGAAAAGAATCAGGTAGAGAATGGATATGTGCATATATCATATATATATATATATATATATACATGAATGACTGGGTCACTCTGTTGTACAGCAGAAATTATAGCAGCCTTGTAAATTAACTATACTTAATAAAACTTTTAAAAAGGTAAATTTAATGAAAAAGAAGGCCCCCTCCTTCAAACATCTCCCCCCCACACACTCATACTCATAGTCGGACAACAGAAAAAAGACCGAGAGAAATAGACCGATGGGTTTAATGCCATTAGGTAGGTGGTAGAAGGAAAAGCAGTGACTTTTTAAAATTTAATTTTCCATACTATCCAAGTGTGCAGAAATAAATATTAACAGGAAGGAAAATGTTTTCTTTATTTCCTTTTAAAAAATATTTTTAATATCAGTTACTTTTTTAAAGAAGGCTCATAAGATTTGGAGCCAAGACCAGAATACCAGGCCTGGACTATCTACAAACAGATGCCATGACTTGGGGGCCATAGGTATCCCTTTCTGGGGGTACCTGAGGACCCCAATAACCTCTCCCTTCCTGTCTCTTTGGGTGGTTCCAAGAGGCCAATAAAACACTGCATGGGGATTGAAAAGCTGAAGAGATGAAATATTTCAAGATCATCCTTAAGCGGGAAGAATTTGATCCATGCCTCATAGCCCTGGGTCTAGCCTGGCTGTCCCCTTGTTCCCAGCAGGTCCTGGTACCCCCAGGAGCTACCCTGGGCCATTGCACTTTAAGATAAATGCCCCATCTTTGTGGGAGGGAAGAAGGGGGTCCCTCTGGTTACTCCATCCCTGAGGATTTGAAGCTTGGAGCAGCTCTCACAGTCTGACTTTTTTTGGGGGGGGGGGTTTGGAATCTGAGGGCTACACTACCCGGGCCAATGGCTGGAGCCAAGGGCATGTTCACGAATTGAATGGGTCAGAAAAGAGAGTGCTCAGAATTTCTAGCAAGGGGCTGTTTCTGTCCTGCCACCTCCCCCGATGGGAGTCCCCTCCTGGGGTGCAAATCCTAGCAGACAACACCTCCCTTCTGCCTGTTCTGCACCCACAATGCTATGGGACGTGGGTCTTGGGCTCTCTGGAGGCTGGGGAATCTTGCTTTACAGTCACTAGGAAACCGGCCCTGAACACCAGTCTCCCTGACATTCCTGGCGCCTTTGCCTGCAGGCAGGTGTCTGCTTGCTTTTTTTTTTTTTTTTTTTTTTTTTTTCAAAAGGGTTTGCCAGTAGACAGTCTGCCAGAGGCAGTGTAAATCCAGAAATTTCTGGGGTTTGGCTTAGAGGACCCAGAGGGGCCTGGAAGCTCCACGTGGCGTCTGCAGGAGTCCGTGCAGCTGCCAGTCCATTTTTCCCACTCAGAGAGTAGGGGCGCCTACTCAATAATTGAAGTATTAGTAACAGTTTCTTTCCCCTTCTGCAGGCACTCCCAAAGGTCTGCCGTTTTCTTTGCAGGAACAGTTGGCATTAAATACGCTCGGTGTCAGTGCGGCAGTGAGGTGGTTAATTTTGACTGAATATTATGCTATATAACCACTTGGCATTTAACTTGAAAAATGGCTTTCTGCTTCACCTGTCAGCATACCCAGTTCTCATCAAATAAGTGAGTGAGAAAAATTTTTAAATTTCAATTTCCTGATGCTATTAGACACGACTTCTTCCATACTTAAACAGTTTAGCAGGGCATGGACAGATTTTGGTATTCAGACCATGCCTCAGACTACATGCTATTACAATAGCTTTTTTGTTTAAAGGGTAAAGAGATGCATGGATCTTTATCTTGAGGTTAGGAAAATGTATTGCAGGAACACGGCCAATCAGGTTCGGAATAACTTTGAAACATGGTACCGTCACCCCAGTGTAGCATGAGGCATGCCAGCGTCTACTGTAGAGGATTTGAGGCTGTCAGAAGGAAGCCTTAGAGGATGAGGTAAATGTGCAAAGTAATCCTGCCTGGTACTTCAGGGGGAAATTGATCACTCATGTTAGCATTAATCTATTTTTACCGTTTCTTTTGTCAATTATAATTCGGTAAACCGTGCCAGAGACTTACATTCATGAACTCTCTATGTGTAAGATTAAAACCCCAGGCTCATTCACTACGGGAATTAGAGAGCTTCCATTATTCAGGGTTCAAACATTTTGATTAGCGTCACCTTGTTTGGTTCATCTGCCCCTAAAATAAAAAGCCAGAGGAATGAAGATGGCAATATTCAATGTCTATGTCTCAGAGCCGCCTTCAATGACTCCTTGGCTTTATGGCAGATGCGCCCTTGGCCCGATGGGGGACTAGACCTTGCTGGTTATAGCAGAGCTTGGCAAACTATGGCCCGGAGGTCACATTCAGCCCAGGGCAGACATGACCTGTCTCTGGAAGTAAAGTTTCGCTGGGACACAGCCATACCCCTTCCTTCACCTATTGTCCCTAGCAGCTCTTGGTCTGCAGAATCGAGGCATTTCCACAGAGACCCCCACAGCCTGACACCTTTGCTATCTGGCTCGCTATGAAAAAATGTGCCACCCCCTCCATTTAAAAGAATTGCAAATTATCCTTCTCTCCCCTCTTTGTTCTGGGGACTAATGTTTCCAGATCTTTCATGGAGATGTTTCTGGAAAGAATGAATGGTCCGGGAAGTTATACAACTCACAAAAAGGTTTTACTTCTTTACTTCGGCCACATAGAAGGCTCTGTGATTATCCCTATGTTCCAAATGAGAACGATGAAGCTTAGGTAAAGCCGGGGGTGGAGGTGGGTGATCATGTGGTCTCCAAGCCAGCGCAGATCTGCGAAGAGAAGCACCAACTCCATTTTGCACGGGCACTGCAAGTTAGTAAATGTGAGTGGGAGAAGAGTCCCCATCACACAGCAAATCCTCAGTCCTTAGTCAATGCTATTGTGCCCTTTATTCTGATCAGCCCCTGACCCTCGCTGGTGCACCAGGCTGTCAGCAAGAAGGGGCAACCGCTGCCTTTCCAGAGACACAGAGACCCAGGCTGTCCACCCAAGCGGGGCTGTTTGTCTCCATCGGAAACGTGAACCTCATTTCCCTGTAATGGGCTCCATATTTTGACCAAGCAGCTGCAGATGTCTGGCCCATAGGAAACCCGTGTTCCTCCTGCACAATTTCAGCCCGAAGAATCTGTGGCTCTCTCTCTCTCCCTAGAGGCCCACAGACCGGGAGGGAGGGACAGTGAGAGATCAATAAATGGATTACACACCTTCGGGGCTCGGCCATTTGTCATCTCTGACCTATATGGACGTTCCGGGGTTTATACGAACCTGTGCTCCATGTGTTTCCACCATCTTCCCGATCCGATCCTCCACTTTGACCCGTCTGTGTATTGTTTTTAGTTCTGAGCAGCTGAGCAGTGGTGGGAAGAGAGCGAGCCGGGAAAGGAGGGGTCTTCAGAGAGAGAGGGAGAGAGAGAGAGAGACCCCAAGGTGCTGGCTCCAGCTGGCTGGTATTGGATGTCAGGTGCCAATACATCCAAACCCCTCTGAGGTCAGCTGGGGGACGGGTCCTCTTTTTCACTGGTTACCAGGGAAGTCAGGCTGCCACTCCCAGAGGGAAAATCGCCCTCCCGCGCAGCCCTGCCCTACTTCTCTGGACCCTGGTGAGAAGGAAGGGGAGTGAATTAGCCAAGACATTCAACATACGGTCTCCAGGGTGAAGTGCAAACGCCACAGAACGTCCTTCAAGGCCGTTCATCCGTCTGCTCAAAATACATCCCGCAAGCGCCCACTGTGCTGGGCTCTGGGAGGGGAGGAGACGGAGAAGGGAGCTGACAGCTCCTGCCCCCAGGAGCCCTGCACCGCACACACGACCGCCCCCGTTGGCGTTTCCTATGGGAGACCATTACCAGGGTGTTGGAGGACTAAAGTGGCCATGGAGAAGGAATCCAGATATTGGCAATTGCAGGCGCCTGGGGCTAGAGGGTGTTTGGTGGGGGCTCCGGTAAGCTGGGGCCCTGGAGGAGGAATCCCTGGGGGAGCCATGGAGGTGATGTGGCCACGGGCAGATAGGCTGCCCCTTTATGAGCCCGAGGCTCTTAGGGGTCCCTACGGATCATCCCTGCAGATTATCTTCAGGCTGGCTCTCTGGAGCTCCTTCCTGCCAAGCAGCGAACTGGAGAGCCTTCTGCCAGCCGGGTGGTGAGTGTGCAGGGAGGGGGGATCGCGCCTGGGGCCTGGCTGGGACTCTCCTGATGATAGATGTTTCCCCCGGGGCAGCGGAGGTGATGGAATCCGGAGGATGGGCTTTCCTTCCAGGGCTGGTCTCGGCCTCCTCATCTGTAACATGGGACCTCTGGGGAAGCCCCAAGGTGTTCTCCTCAGATGCCATCACGGGGAGGGGAGTTACAGATCACCCCCTAGAAGATGGAGCCTGAGCCAAAGGACACGGCCGGAGCCAGCTCAGAAGAGTCCCACTCATGGCCTGAGAGGGCCGACCCAGCGTCTGGGCACTTGGAGATTCTAGAACCGGGGGCCTGAGTCTGGAGCGCGTGGGGTGGGCTCGTGTGAATGATGAGCTCATGAGGCGTGAAAGCACCTGTGCTCGTCCGTCCGCAGCATCGCTTTGGCAGAAAGCAAGATGGCAATTCAACCCACTCATCCCGTCATCACAGAGACTCCAGCCCCTCAGGGCCTCCCTTTGCCAGAAGTTTCTAGGGTGATTCCCCACAAGCCTGGGTGCAAGATAGACTGTGTTCCCCCCGACCCAGGCCCTCCCCTTCACCCAGCCCATCCCCCTCAGGGCGTCTAAGTGTCCTGAGCTGACGTATGAACGAACCTCTGGGCACCCCCAGCCCCCCACCCCTCTCTGTGACTTCTGGTTCAGGCCACACCTCGAACTTTCTGTTGGGCCCTGATGTCCTGTCCTTCATATCTTTCTTTAATCACGAGAGAGTAATTGCCGATATTTAAACACTCGAGTTTCCTGCAGGAATTTCTATACTGGGTTTTATAGGCCTTTTATAACAGAACAAATCACAGTTTGGATGAAATTCTGGGAATTCTCTCGCAGGATAATCAAGCTCAGATTGCCTCCCCACTGCTAGCTTAATGTGGCTGTCCAAGTCTGGGATTTACTGGGGAGCCAATTTGTTTTAAGAAATTAACAAAACCAATACCTAAGTACCGCACTGAACATAAAGTTTTTATTCATTTTGGTGAAAGGGAAAAAAAAAAATCCCCAGCATTCGACGACTCACAAAACAGCTCTTGAAAATCATTTTTATGAAATTGAATCTTTCTCCCCAAATGATTCGGCAGCGTGGCCAGCAATCATCGCTCCCTTGTATTTATCTGGTAACCGGCTCAGACTCCACTGGCTTTGCCTGACCCAGAGGTCTCATTGCACCATCCTTATACTTTTTTATTTTGTTCATGTATGTCTTTGCAGAAATGCAGGGAGCTGCGCTGATGAGAGAGCCTTCTCAGATGGGGAAAGCCATTGGAGGAATGGCTTAGGAGAATTTAGACACACACGAGGCAATCCACTATCCCTCACACCTGACACCCCACACAAACACAAATTATTTTTTGCTTCAAAATGTGGCCTAGAAATGAGAAGAGCAAGAAGGGTGTGCTTTCATGCAGGTGGATGTATGAAAACATCTTTGAAAAGCAGTGGTATTTCCTCTTGGGGGTAGGGGTGGGGCTTGTCGGTCCTTTCCTTGCACTTTTGTGATGAGCCCTTAATTCTGCTTTATTTTGGCCATCATCAGCATCACGACTTGAGAAACAGACCTGACCTGAAGCATCTCCTTTTGGTCAGCCTGGAGCTGCAAAGCCACCTGAGGGCGCTCTCCACCGACTTCCTTTTTGATGCGTGAAGCCCCAGGGGGCCCCAATCTCTGCCCTCAGGAAGGTGAGTCTCCCTCCTGGACACTGATGGGTGGCTCACCCTGGCCTGAGACAGAAGCCAGTAGACTGAGGGCTGCAGGGAAGGGTCCCAGCACCCCATTCTGCCCAGAGTTTGGGGACGGTGATGTGCTCTCTTGGTCTTGGTCCAGAGTGAGGAGCCACTGAGGGGACTGCAAGACAGTCACCGCTGGGAGCATCTGCCCTGTGGGTAGCTCCCCAGCCCAGCCCCATGCAGGCACACGCCAAGTGACTGTGAGCCACAGGAGGAGCTCAGAGCCAGTGACCCTTGTCAGAGGGCGTCTGTGCAGAGAAAGGGCAGAAAGCAAGCCACTGATGTGCTCCAATGGACAAGGGCTCAGTATGCCTGAGGTGGGGGCATGGCGTGCGGTGCTCAGAGGACACCTTAGGATGGATCAATGCCCTTGTATTGAAACCTGAGAAAGAGGAGTTCCCACTGTGGCTCAGCAGGTTAAGAACCCGGCACAATGTCCATGAGGATTTAGGGTTGAACTCTGGCCTCATTCAGTGGGTTAAGGATCCAGTGTGGCTGCAGTGGGTTAAGGATCCAGCGTGGCTGCAAGCTGTGGTGTAGGTCCCAGAGGCAGCTTGGATCTGGCGTTGCTGTGGCTGTGGCGTAGGTCTCAGCAGCAGCTCCCATTCGACCCCTACTTGGGGAACTTCCACATGCTGCAAGTGCGGCTATAAAAAGCAAAAAAATTTACACTATTTCAAGAGCACCATGGGTTGTCTTATGCTCCCTAGGCAAGCACTCTCCTTGAGACTGGGGCCACTCCCCAGCCCAGCCTGCTGAATATGCATAAGGGCACCAGGGCACAGAGCTGCCGCATTTCTTGGGCAAGGCCACGTCCTAGGCAGTGTAGGCCCGTGTTCACCCCTCCTCACCCCTGGCAAGCACCCATGCCCCACTGTGTCCTCTGCTGCCCAGGCCATGCCCACCAGCCAGGCCCCACGGCCTCCCTTGAAGGTCCCGGTAGGACCCGTGCAGGTCCTAGCCACCCGCAATGGGATGCTCTTGAAGACTGTGTGGTCCCTTCTGAACTTGAACCTGCCCCTGCCTATCCCAAACTTGGGGGCTGCTTCTGCATCCATTACCACACAGCCGATCCCCATGTCTGGTGCCTGGAGAGTCATTCTCAGCCCTGCGGGCTGGGTTGCTGGTTCCTGGGGTCACTCTGGTCATGACACAGCTGGATTTGAGTGAGTCTGGCTTTCTGGAGCCTCGGTCATATGGTGACTCTGGGCCTGGCCTAGTCTCTGGCCAGGACTTCTCCAGGTGGTCCAGGCTCCCGGCCGGGGAAGGTTACCTATAGCCTTCACTGGTGTTCTGGCCTAGAACAGAGGGAAATTTACAAGCATCAATATGCTTATGTGATGGAGAGCCTTGAGACAGGGCAGCGGTTTGCTCCCTTCTGCACATGGCCAGCCCTGGCCATGGCAGTCTCTCCCTGGTGCCCGCTTCCGAAGTGCCCCCTGCTGGCCCCTCTGCACACTTCATGGGGCTTTTTTGAGCTGGGTCGACCTTACTTAGCAGGCCGGCAAAATTCCCCTTCAGCACACAGGGCCGGGCCTTTCCAGGGAAAACATTTCATTCGGTGCTGGCCCCGCCTCCCTGTCAAGTCTTTCTGGTTTCAGCCTCTCAGCAAGGATGAATGGAGCATCTGCTGGGTACCTCTGTGAGGCCAAGCGCTGAGGATACAGCAGAGACAAGACAAGGACGCTGCTCCCTTTGGTCATCTGGCTCTGTGGGGGTGACAGGACATCTAGAAAGATGCAAAAGAGGGCGATTTTAGGTAGTGAGGAGAGCCATGTATGAAATAAACCAGGGCGCCGGGGGCTGGATGCGGGATACAGGCGTTAACATCAGATGTGGTCTCAGTGAGTCTCTCTGAGGAGGGGGCACTTCAAAAGGAGCAACTAAGGGATGAGGGAGCCACCACGCCCATGCACATAGGAGGTCACTGCAGGCAGAGGGCACAGCAAGGACAGGGGCCAGAAGCGGACCTGAGCATGGCCTATGCGCAGGGCACCGATGCTCGGGCGGGGCATCCGAGGCGAGGTCTGAGAGGCCTGCGGAGCCCAGATCAAGGACGGGCAAGGAGCCTGCCTCCAATTTTACCACATGAGGGGGAGCCCTGGAGGGCTGAGCAGTTGTGACCTCGGCTCTTGGCTGAAGTGAACCCTGTCACAAGGCAGAGAACATGCATTTGGCACAAGCCTGTGCCAGTGGGGATCTGGGGAACACTGCTTCCTCCGAAGAATATTTTTAATGAACCAGCTTTATGTACCACAGTTCTCTCTTGCTCTCCCAGCCCCGTTGAAGAGAATTGTATTTATTTGGGGGGGGAGGGGCAGTCATAAACGTTATATTTATTTATTTGTTTATTTAAATTTTTTAAATGATTTTTATGTTTTCCATTATAGCTGGTTTACAGCATCCTGTCAATTTTCTACTGTACAGCAAAGTGACCTGGCCACACATACATATCCATCGTGTCCCATCATAAGTGACTAGACATAGTTTCCATTGCTATATAGCGGGATCTCATTGCTAATCCATTCCAAAGGCAATAGTTTGCCTCTATGAACCCCAGATTCCCAGTCCACCCCACTCCCTCCTCCCTCTTGGCAACCCCAAGTCTGTTCTCCAAGTCTATGAGTTTTTTTCTGTGGAAAGGTTCATTTGTGTCGTGTAGTAGATTCCCCATATAAGTGATATCATATGCCATTTGTCTTTCTCTTTCTGACTCACTTCACTTAGGATGAAAGTCTAGTTCCATCCATGTTGCTGCAAGAGAATTTGAAATGATCAGCTTTTATTTGCCACCAGGCGGGGCCCTTCCCTGCGGTCCTCCACTGTGGCCGGAGGGAGCAGGACTGGGGACGGAGAACCAGACCCCAGGTCTAGCTGCCTGCAGGCCCTTCCGCTCCAGGTCTCAGTGGGAGATACGGCTTGAGCCCTGGCTCCCCGTGCAGACAGACGGCCACACACACCCTTTCCCCCACTCCCCTCTCCGAGCTGCAGACCCCAGGGGACAGCCACCAATTCGGATGTGGTTTGCCAAAGGAGGAGTGACTGAATGGAATGCCACCTGGTAACCCTACCCAGAGCCTCTTGTCCAGTATCGCGCTGGGTGGACAGGAAACGTTGCGGGCTTCTGGGCTCTCACTAATTCCATTGTGCGGCTTTCAGTGTCACTCTGTTTAAATCCCCGTCAGAAAGCCCTTCAGGACAGCTGGTTTTATTTACTGTCAGTAGAACGGCTCCTCGGTTAATACCGGCCTAAACGCCATCCAGGAGGGAAGCAGAGCATCTTATAAACTGGACATCCACCTGCTAAAGGCACAGAGAACCAACGCTCTCCCCGGCCTATGTGCAGATGAGAAAATTTATTGAGCCCATTTTCATATCTGTCCACTAATGGAAGGCTGTTAAGACCTTTCTAAGTATAGGAGCGGTAAATCCTGGTTCGGATTTCACCCAAATACAGAAAATAAACATACATGTCGATTGAGAGCAGAGAGTCGCCCGGCCCATACCTTCAGTTTGGGTAGCCCAGCTCCCAACATCAACAAAAACAACAACCCCCTCCTCCACATTGTCGCAATCAGCCCTCTAATGAGCCTCTAACTCAGTTTCCACCTTATCCCAAAGGTATAGGGAATAGCACAGCTTTCTAAAAAAAAAAAAAAATCAAGAAAACATCATTTGCTCTAAAATGTCCCTAAAAGCAGGTCTAAATTGCCAATAAAGGCTAGGTAATTGTATCAGCATGGATCAGAAAGCATTTCTCAGACCCGATGAAAGAGTTTGCAGGGCTGAAGGAGTGGGGAGCCGCTGCCCCCTCGGTCCTTGGGAAACAGCTGGCCCAGTGGGGGAGGGGGGAGCAGAGGGAGCGAGCTTTTCAACACAAGGCAATTTCCCCTTTAAAGCCAAACGCCTTTCTCTCCCCCTCATTTTGTCCTAATTAGTTAAACTTAATTTCTTCTGAGAAGTTGTCTGTAAACTCAGGTTAAATCAAAGAAACTTTCCGGCTGTTTGGTTTCGAGAGGCCAATCTTTCTCATTGCCCCATCTAAGCCCCCGGTTCTGAGTTCATTATCTCTGTCCCCATCAATGGCATATGGGCTGCAGAAGGAAAAATGCATGGGGGTCTTGTCTTCCTAATACCATGACCAGCCTTGCCCTCCACCTTAGAGTCCTACAATCGCTTGCCTAGCAAACACATATACAATATAAATATTTAAGAAAAAGTAAATTCCATTAAGCTGCTGTGTGATAGATGCAGTGGTAGGTACTTATCTTTGAAATATTAAACTCTAGACATTTATATCCATACAAAAAGAGTTTCCTGCCATTTGATGAGAATTATGTGCCTGGCACTAATAAAATATTAAACTCCAATTTAAAAGATAAGTATCTTATCCACTTTTTTTTTCATAATAAAACACTTTACAGTGCTCAAGAAAGCCAATATGCATCGGAATTTCCATACAATACTGTATTTACAAACTTTCATAAAAGTTTTGGGTCTGCATTTATCAGTGGCTGGTTTCACACCAGCATCCTGATTATTCTGCCTAATGACATGGTGCGTTTCAATAATGCATGATGGAAGGTGTACAAACAGCCTTTGTTTTCGTGCCTGGTAATTCCACATTTTGGGTTAGTTGCTCTCAATGTCAGTTGATTAAGTGGAGGTGGTCACTAAGATGGCATTACCCTTTTGGGTCCCCATTATATAAATTAATGTCAAACTGATGCAATGTTTCATGTTTAAAATAACAGATACAAGTGTTAAAAATTATAGCCTGCAGTTTTCCTATTTGACAATGCATTATTTTCAGCTACAAATGTCACATTGTAACCCCTGCCAAGAATAGTGTGGGGAGGGCAAGGAGGAATAAGTGTTAGTTATGAAATTCAGTGTCTTTTGAAATGTGCCCAGTGTTGCCAGGCTGGGGGTGGGGAGGTGGTCCATGCGGATGTGTGAACGGAGGGAGGCTCTGTTTCCAGACCTCTGTGGCGTAAGGAAGCGAAGGAGCAGTCAGCCTTTCTCTGGGCAAGAGCTGCCCCAGAGCTCGGTGTCTTGGCTGAGGCTGGGGAGGGGCAGCCTTGGGGGTGCCCAGCTGTTTCAGCCGGGAGGACTATCTCAGACATTGGAACAGCTGGAACCCATGTGATGTCCACAAAGGGTAAGGCACCGTCCAATGGCCTCCCCTAATTTGACCTGGACTTCGGAAGCCCCAGTCTTCCCATGTTGACATAAATCTCACCTGTGGCTCAGATGTTGCTGCACGGGGCTTGGCCATTGACAGAATGTTCCTGACACCCCAAGACCCTTCAGTCTCTGACAGCAGAAGTCACATGCAGAAGCCTCCCTGCCCCTATAGAGACTGGCTTTGACAAAAGGATTTCTATTAGCAGCCTTCTCCCTCTTTGTTTTGATAGATGTCAAAGACAGCTCTGCCTTAAGAAATGTAATTACTCAAGAGGATGATTGGAGGTAAAAAGCTAGGAGAGGTAAATAGCACGATGTTTTAAATAAACAAAAGCCACTGCAGGGGCAACCCCCCCCCCCCCCCCCGCCTCGTGCCATCACCTGGTGGTTTGGGATGAGAAGTGAAAAGTGCATCCCAAGGCTGTGTCTCTGGGCTCCTGAGCGAACCAACAATTTTAGCTTCGGCAATACGTGTCGGGTAGGACCAGCTAAAAGGTTCTAATATCCCAGAGCCTGGAAGGTCCCAGACTGACCCAGGATACCCTGAAGCTGTGATTGGCCAGAAGAGACCTTTGCTGATGAAACAGTCTCCAGCAGGAAGCATCACCTGTCAGATGAGGCGGGTGGGGATGCTTGATGCCCCCCCTGCAGCCCAGCTTGACCAGGGGTGGCCAAATTGCCCTCCGAACACCACCTGTTCAGCACCTCTGAGGAAAGCATGGCCCATGTCCAGCAGGGAGACCAGAGGTGCCTCTCTGCAGAGATTTTAAAATAATAAACATCTCATGGCCCAAAGGACAGCGGGTTTGCTAGTCTTGTTTCCATCAGCGGTTGGTCTCCATGGCTGGACAAAAGCCTGTTTTGTTTTATCCTGAGACTATTAGTGCTAGGGGTCATTTTTGCAGGTGCGAGGGCCGCCTGGTAAACGTGCCAGGTGACTATTGCCTTGTGTGGCCACAGACATCAGCTGATTCTTGAACAGGAGCTCTCTCTCCCTTCCCTTCTCGGAGATGAGCAGCAGTAGAGTTCCTTATTTCTGTAAATTACTGTAGAAACAATAGGCTGCAATTATCATCACATTTGAAAAGCATTCGCTAATTACACTCAGGATAAACTGCACTTAATACCTATGATATCTATTATGAGCAAATCAGTGTGATGCCCTAACATACACCAATCCCTTTATCTTCCAATATTTGGAAGAAATAATTGCTCTGTAAAGAGTTCCTTAAAAGCCTGGCCTGCTGGGGTTCTCCTCGGCAGCTGTTTCATGGGCTACAGTCTAAGGTGGGGGCAGCCCGGCTTGGATGCTTCTATTTTGGGAGGTGCAGCTCAGCAGACGCCTGCTTCAGCTAGTCACCTAGCTGTGTGTGCTGAGGTGCGTCTCCTAACCTCTCTGAGCCCCTGTTTCCTTCTCCATAAAAAAGGGGAAAAGAGGAGTTCCCATTGTGGCTCAGCGGGTTAAGAGTCCTACTAGGATCCAATTCCTGGCCTCGCTCGGTGGGTGAAGGATCTGGCGTTGCCCCCAGCTGAGGTGTAGGTCACAGAGGCAGCTTGGATCTGGCATTGCTGAGGCTGTGGTGTAGGCCTGCCGTGGCAGCTCTGATTTGCCCCTGAGCCTGGGAACTTCCATATGCCGCAGGTGCAACTGTAAAAAGAAAAAGAGAAAAAAAAAAATGGGGAAAAGCGTAAGGCGGATGTGATAATGTTATTTTGGGGATTAAATGTGTTAATAAGTTAAAGCATCTAAATTGTTCTGGGGTGTTACTTGGAGGTGCTGGATGACTTAGTCCTGGATGGTTTCTCCAAGCAGCTTCCTGCAGAGGGTGACAGTGTTGGGCTAAGGCGGTGTGACCCGCCACTGGTGGAGGGCATTTAGGTCTGGTCAGGACCGCAAAAGTCCCTTTCCTCTGGGTTCACGTGGCATCTTCTGGAGGACTTTGGTGGGTTTTTGTTCAGCCTGAGACTTGGGGAAGGAGGCCTGAACCCGACTGCTGTCTGCTTCATGTGGGCCAGTGGAGAATCAGAACACCGCCCTCTTAGCTTCAGAAGGAGGCTCAAGTGAAGCAAATCTCACACAAAAAGAGGGGTTTTGAAAAGTAAATGCATGGAAAATGCAATGTTGATAAGAACTATAACACTATTAAAAATGCTGACACACACTCACACAGCAATAACAATAGCTAACAATAACAGTAACACTATTAAAAGCAGGAGCCTAATTCGTGCATTGTTTAGCACCCACCCTGTGCCCTCCTCTCCAGCCCACTGCCTCTGCCTTCGAGGAGACCCTGACCAGGCTCTGATCTGATGCTCCACCTGCCAAGCCTTTCACAACCAGAACTATCTGCCTAATATAACCTGCCGTGCAGCACCTGGGGTGAAGTCTTTGCTTCCTCAGTGCTCCAGGCTCAAGTTCAACTCCTTAGCAAGTTCCTTTCTCGGGCCCCAAAGAGCTCTCCAGCCTTGCCTCTGCGCATTCACTCCTCTTCATGCTGCAGCCAAAGAGAAACATCTGTCGTTTTTGGAAAATGCCACATCTCCCCCCACCCCAACTCCCCTGCTTGTGTCTTTGCAGGCCATTGAGTAGCTACAGACGAGGACCTTAGAGCCGGCCTCCTGGGATTCAAATCCCTGCCCATCATTGGGAAATTGGGTGACCTTGGCCAAATTACTCAACTTCTCTGAGCATTAGTTTTCCTACCAATAATATGGAGCATCTACTGCACAGGTTGTGATGCGGATTCATTAGCTACAATGTAAAATGTGCTGGGGGTTCTTGGGTAACTTTTTTCTTGTGAGACGTGTCTTAGGGAAGGTGGACTCCTGGGCAAGATGTGAAGATTAGTCTTCGGAGATGGGAGAGTCCCCTCTCTCTTTTTTCTATCTGTAGACCCTTGAAGGTTTAGGCTCAAGGTCCCCCTTTCCCAGGAAGCTCCCCAGTTCTCCTTCCCACATGGCTCTCTCCCACCCTGCATGCTTCAGCTCTGTGTTAGTTACTGTTTGGTCTCTGCACATTTGATCCTAGTAGCACCTGAAAAAGGCAGAGCAGGAAGGCTCTGAAAATAAAGACGATCTTGAACCCATTAAAAAAATAAAAATAAAAGGCAGAGAAGAGTTCCCACTGTGGCTCAGTGGGTTAAGGACCTGACTGTGTCTTAGTGAGGATGCAAATTCAATCTGTGGCCTCGCTCAGTGGGCTAAGAATCCAGCATTGCCACAAATTATGGTATAGGTCACGGGTGTGGCTCAGATATGGCATTGCGGTGGCTGTGGTGTAGGCCCTGGCTGCTACTCCGATTCAACCTCTAGCCCAGGAGCTTCTATGTGTTGAAGGGGTGGCTGTAAAAAGAAAAAAAAAATGGCAGAGACGCCCAAAGCCGAAAGGGACCTTGTTTCCAGACTTGGCCTTTGAAATGACTGACACACCATCGCTCTTGCATTGTTTTTACCTGACAGGTGATGGGTTTTATCTGGCATGTGATTATAGACTCACCTCAGGGACTGTTCTAGTCTTTTTGTTTTGTTTTGTTTTGTTTTTTGTTTGTTTTTGTTTGTTTGTTTGGTCTGGAGAAAAATAAAAGCAAAGGGAAGAGGAGGATCCTTCTCTGTGATATGACTCTTCATTAAGAAAAGTAACCTGGGTGAAGGAAACATAGAAGGAGGAGAAAAAGGTGACAAATAAAAAGGGGGAGGCAGAGGGACTAAAGGAAGGAAGGAAAGAAGAGAGGGAAGGGGGGAGGGAAGGGAGGGAGGAAGGTGAGATGCCCTGTCTGTCTCCCCTGGACCCAGCTCACTTTCCTCCAACTAACTTGAAGCTGATCTCATGGAAAAGGTGATACCTCAAATGTGATGTGTTCTGTATGACAAGGACAGGGTGGGGAGCTTCTGTCTGCAATTTAAGGTAAAATTAACGCATATGCTCCCTCGGTATTTTCACAGTCTCAGACTTCCAGCCAAATGTGCGTGTTTCCACACAGCTCCTTCTTGAGAAGACAGATTTGCATATGCATCAAGGCCATTTTATCAGAACGCACACACAGAGGAATGACACATCTCATTGACAGCGCCTGGGTGACGGATAACTCCACACAAAACATACATTTGCGAGGAAAATAGGAGGAGGAATAGAATTAAGGGCCGCTGTGCGAGCGGCAGCGGGTTTCGTGCGAGGGACCACAGATTGCACTGCCTGACTCACTTCCCTGCCTGGCTTTTCAGGCGCCGTGAGTCAGGTGGGGACAGGTGCTCCTGGATTGGATTTATCTGCGCAGCCTGTTGGGGCTGCTGGGCGCCTGCCTCTTTGGTGTCTCTTGCCCGAGACACAGGGAGCCCCGCCTGCCCTGTGGTTCCCTGGGTCTGGCCCCCTTCTTTCCATCACCTACTCGGGTGCTCTGCCCACACTTCCTGTTTCGTTTCGAGGAATGCTCTCCATGCAGAAGGTCATGGGGGGCGGGGGGATCCCAGAGGAGAAGTTACTAGAGGCTCCTGCTCCTTAAGCTTAGGGACCCCTCAGTCTCAGGGCCGAAGAGGGTGGGAGGTTGGAGGGGGGAGGAGAAACAGAGTTTAGGTGGGAGGGGACGCCAGCTAGCAATCAGGAAGCATTTCGGGGAGACCCCAAAAAGCCTTCAAAAGGGCCCAGTTCTCCAAGGTCCTAGTAACATGCTCTGACCTCTTTTCTCCTTCTCAGAAATGAGGGTTCCCCCAAATTGTAGATGGCTCAGGAGTCACAAATCCTTCATCTGCCCTGGGCAGGCTCCTTTCTCCTAACTCAGTTGTCAGCACACATTCACCTTCTCCAAGGCCTTTTGTAGTTTAGCTCCCAAGCCCCAGTTACTCCCCACTTGAACTTGGTTCATAGGACTGAGCTACCCTTCCTTTATTCATTCATGTCTTGGTTGCTTGCCTTGATCGCAGGGCCCTGGTCTGGTCACTTACTCTCATGTCCCTACATCTAGAGCCACTTAAGAGCAGGTAGACTCTATGTGGTGGTTGGACACCCTGTCTGCCCATCAGTTTCTCTGCTCCTTGGAAATGTCATTTACTTCTCTGGAAATGCAAGCTTCCTTCTGAATGAAGAGGTTGGTTAAGTCTATGAAATTTTCTACCTGTGCTTTTCGTGCCCCAGAAACTGTGCTAAGGTTCGAGGTCCAGCAGAGACCATAGCAGGAGCCATCCCTTCTTTGAGAGAGTGCAGTTTGGAAAAGCCACAGATGTTGCATGGAAAAGCACACAATGATTTAATGAGAGTTGTGATGGGTCTTTGAAGGCTCGTGTGAAGAGCTACCATCCTGGGTGGTTCTGCTGAGGAATAGCGGAGGGTGGCCAGGCCCAGTCCCCGTCTAGCATGCCTCCCTGGTTCTGGGGACAGTTGATGCATAGGAGCTGGGTCCTGCCTTGGTATATTGGAGAGTGGCACATGCAGAGGGCACCATGCCCTTTGCCCCGCTGAGGACCTCAGCGTCTCTCAACCTCTCTTCCGAAGCAGGCACAGAGAAGAAATTTCCTGCCACGCCCGCACCTTCCCCTACCATATGTATCTCCAAGTTCAAGGGTCCCTGGAGCTGTCCTCAAAGAGCCACGTTATAGCTTGAATGCCATCTCCTCTCACCTCCCAGCTGAGCGAGTGCCTCTGGCAACTCTGGGGAACCGGGCTGTGAAAGAGGCCTGATGTCTTGTGGCCCAACGTGGCCAACATGGTAGATCACATGGGGTCTTCCCATTCTAACCGCCTGGGAATTTCAGGTGAAAAAAACCCCACACTTCCTGGTATTAAATGTCTATATAATACATATAGATAACAAATGTATACTTGTCGATTTTTATTGAAATGTAGTTGATTTACAGTGTTGGGTTAGTGTCAGGCATACAGCAAAATGATTTGGTTTTATACATATCTATATCTATATATCTATATCATTTCAAATTCTTTTCCATTATAGGTTAATTACAAGATATTGAATATAGTGCCTGTGCTATATAGTAGGTCCTTGTTTATCTGTTTTATTTATAATAGTGTGTATTTGTTAATCTCAAACTCTGAATTTATCCCTCTCTATCCCTTTCCTCTTTGATAACCATAAGTCTTTTTTTTTTTTTTTTTCTTTTTTTTCTCTTTTTAAGGTTGCACCTGCGGCATATGGAAGTTCCCAGGCTGGGGTCAAATCAGAGCTACAGCTGCCAGCCTACACCACAGCCACAGCAATGCGGGATCCAAGTCCCTCCTGCAACCTACACCAGAGCTCACAGCAGCGCTAGATCCCCCACCCACTTAGCAAGTCCAAGGATCTAGCCTGCATCCTCGTGGATACTAGTCAGATTTAGTTCCACTGCACCACAAAGGGAACTCCCCCTAAGTCTGTTTTCTATGTCTGTGTGTCTGTTTCTCCTTGGTAAATAAGTTCATTCATATCATTTTTTTTTTTTTTTTTAGATTCTGCTTAGAAGTGATAGCATGTATTTATCTTTATCTGTCTGACTTAATGTGTGTGTGTGTTTCAGAAGGATGGGATGAGCCGTGTTGGCTACTTTTCCTTTTGTGCGTCTGTGGACCTGACTTCCTGGGGAAACCTCAGGCATAGATTCACCTCTTTTATTCCCTCATGGCCACTGGTGACTTGAAGAGTGGCAGCTGGGTCACATGCTCTTGGAGGTCATAGCTGAGAGCTTGTGTCCATGATGGACACTCAGCCAGCCTTTACTGGATGTTGAAAAGCTGCTGCAGACACGCACAGGTATTGTTCCTCGGTCTCCCTCTGTGGGAGCCAAAAATGCAATTTTGGGTGAGGCGCACCTTCACAAATTGTACACAATTGACCAAATTGGCCTTATATTTAATCATATGAATCTGCATTACGGATACGTATGATCAAAACCCGCTAAGCCTTTTAGCTGTTGTCCACAACGGAGATGCAGCCAGAGTCAGAAGCATAGTCCAGGTACCTGTGACTGTTTTAAACTCTGTCCCCATCCTGTTCGTCCACCAGCACTCAGCTGAGGCCTGCGCCCAACAGTGGGAGGACCAGAGCCACCGCAGATCACCAAGGATCATTCACGAGAGGACGAAATAGCTTAGAGCTATTTTACCAATCTTAACACTCTTTCAACAATCTTAACCCTATTGTCAGGGGTTAAGAGTCTTGCAGTGACAGGTGTATCAGAAGCACAAGATATCAGAACTGTTTGTTCCATTTCCAACTCGGAACGCCATTATTTTGCCAAGAAATGATAGAAAACGCAAACATTTTCGATCACGTGTCTCACTGGCTGCCGAGTCTATCTTGTGGCCGTGTATTAATTTGATTTTGCTGTGGAAGACATGGC
This sequence comes from Sus scrofa, assembly GCF_054392235.1. Taxonomy (NCBI): domain Eukaryota; kingdom Metazoa; phylum Chordata; class Mammalia; order Artiodactyla; family Suidae; genus Sus; species Sus scrofa. Next base: position 45,031,594 of record NC_139388.1, read on the forward strand.
TAATGGGTCGCATCTTCTCTCCTTAACCTGGTAACTTCCCCACATCTTTAGGAGAGAATTTGTAATTGCCGGAATATTCTTGGCCATCCTTCATTTGGAATTTATGTGGTAATTTCAGCAAAACCGAGACCTTGTGCAGCAGTTTTCATCTTTTTCAAGGCTGCCTCTATTTCTTGAGATGCTGGAGGGTTTCCAATTATTCCTTCTGGTCTCTTTGGATGTGAATCGTAACAGATCAGCTGAGAGTCGCAGTTCAACATTGTTAAGCTTATCAATATAAATATAATGTTAAACCCCTTTTAGATAATTGGAGCTATGTGTGAAAATGTGACCAATTTGTGCATAAATTGGTCCTACACTTCTTCCTGGCAAAGACAGAGAGAGAGGGAAAGAGAGACCAGCCATATGTGAAGCTGGTTTCCTTCTTCTCAAGGACTTTTTTGCACCTTGAATCCTTGATCTGGCTCCGTGCTTGTTGACAGTTGGACACCTGCACAGGTTATGCCAAACCGTGAGGTCCTTAGCCCCTTGGAACCGAATTCTTCTGTCCTGGAGGCTATGCAGGGAAGGTCAACAAGGCACTTACACATCGCACCAATGGGGAAGTTGCAGACAGTCTTGAGAATTAAACGTCTCTGCTTGGACCACTACCAAATTCAAACAACCAAATGGAGAGACTGACGCCCATGGAGAGGGGAAGAGAGGGTGCTGAGGGAAATCCTGGAACTGACTCTTCCTGCTTGGAAACCTTGCTGTCACTTCGGGATCCTGGAAAGCTCATCACTCTCTTTGCTGCGTGAGTGTTTGTGTGTGTGCCTGTGCATTGGGGGTTGGGGGCGGGGGGGCGGGAACTCGTCCATGGGTCTGGTTGTGGGTTTGTGGGTCCTCCGGAGAGGATGAGGTTGATCAGTACACAACTGCCCAAAGCACATGACAGCTTGAGCAACATGTTGAACAAAAGCCATCCTCTCCACAATGTGGAGCAAAGCATCACTATTCAAACGTTACAGATAAAGAAACTGAGGTTCTCAGAAGAGGGCAATGAAAACCAAATAAATAGGGCAGTTCGAGGTTATTCAGAACAATATTTGAAATTCACTGTGTGGTTTTTACATTTTTTTAGGAAGGGTGTTTCTTTAACTGCAACAAAGTTGCGACGGGGATGCAGTTGAAGACAACATAGCTGAGACTCCTGCAGTCAGTGGGAGGTATGTAGCCATTGGGCAGGTTTCTGACAGGCCTGATGATGGAGGTGACACCTTGTTTCCATGGACTGACTGGCCAAAGTGCCCCCGAGGCTGGAGGCGTTCAGGTGGCTGGAGGGGGGTGGGGCAGCGTCCACCCTTCCAGGCCTCCGTAGCAGTCTAGACCTGCCCAGGGATAGCAGAGGTGGAGGGGAAGTGCGGACCCTTGTCCAGTGTCAACTGGGGAAGTCCACTCTGCCACAGCCACTGGACAGAGCTCAGTGTGCTGGGAAATAGACCTTTCCTTTCCTCCATTGCAGCCCACCCAGGAAACACAGGGGCTACCTTCAAGCCCCACCTCTTGTTCGTTTGTTTGTTTGTGTTTTAGGGCTGCAGATGGGGCATACGGAAGATCCCAGGCTAGGGGTCGAACCAGAGCTGCAGCTGCCGGCCTGTGCGCACGAACACAGCCACACTAGGTCTGAGCTGCATCTGTGACCTACCCCACAGCTCATGGCAGCACCGGATCCTCAACCCACTGAGCGAGGCCAGGGATTGAACTAGCAACCTCATGGATACTAGTCAGGTCACTTATTGCTGAGCCACAATAGGAACTCCCCAAGCCCCACAGGTCTGACCCTCTGACTTTAGGGGTGCTTGGGGTGGGAGGACGTGTGTATAACAGCTTTCCCCAAATAAAAATGAACTCAGAGACCCTCTGCCCTGGAAAGAGTTGTTTTCTGGGAAAACCTAAGATGACCATTTCAACTCATGCTTGCAGCCTTAAAAGGACCCCCAGATTTCATGGTCACAAGCCTTTCCTCAACCCCTTGCCCTTAGCCTTCAATCTGCAGGAAAGAGCAAGTATAAAGAGGTTTCTTGGACATCAAATATTCTGTTAAAGCAGGAAGATGCGTGAAGCAGACATGAATCAGAAAACATATGGATCCAATTTTGGTTTAAAAATTAACGGGAAAACACATATTCTCATCAAACTCAAAACAATGAAAAATATTTCTTAGGCAGGCAAAAAATCCAAAATACAGCTGGGTTGGCCCAGCTCTGCACAGATTCCTTAATGCTCCTGGTCTCCTTTGGTTTTCAAAAATAGCAAGATGAGCCACGGAATGTGTGGAATACATTAGGGCAGCACCAGTTAGGTGTGAGCCTTCTGCAGGAGGGACCACCAGGGCAGGATCCTGGAAGAACATTGGCGCTGGTTGATGCTTTGCCACCAGGCCCTCTGATGCCATGACTTGAAGGCAGTTCCTGGGACTGAAGTGGCGTCCAGAAGGGAAAGGTGACAGTGACGTGAGGCTCCTCCGGTGACTTCAAGTCTCATAAATTGGAAACGTGAGAACAAACCAAAGAAAAGTTCCTCTCCTGTTATCCATTGGGTGGGACCTCACCCGGAAGGAAAGAACAGTTTCCCAGAAACAATTCCCAGCTGGTCCCTCCCCCTGCAAACTCCTCCCTTCTCCTTCCAGCCACCGACCTGCAAAATCCTGGTCTCCGAGCTGCCTGCTGGGATGGCCCTTCTGAACTGAAGCCATTCCCCTGTGCTAGACCTGGAGACAGATCCAGGAGGAGGCTGTCTGTCGAGGGGAGTGACAGGTGATGAGAGGGGAAAGTCTGAACTGCCAGCCTCGGTGGGTATTCTGCCAGCCAGACGGGAGCCTCTAAATTGCCCACCGTCTCCTAGATTTTGCCGGTGGACAGCGTTGCTGGACTGCATCTCCTTATGTCTCTGAACCACCTCCTCCTCTGGCCCCTCTTTCTCAGCAGATGAGCAGGCCTCCTACTTAAGGACAAAACAAAAGCAGCCAGCAGAACTGCACCCGGATCCCTGTCGCCATGCGCGCCCCACCACTCACTTGCAACCTCATCCTCTTGTCTTTCCTCGCGTGTCAGGAAAGAGACAGGCACCTTGGACTGAGCTGGTCCCTCAAGCTGTGTGTGTGCTGGCTCCTGTCTCTCTGCTTCCTCTGGGGCCCCGAGAATCTCCATTCTCTGCTCCATCTCGAGACGTCTCTCTTCCTTGTGGGGTGTTGGCTGCACGGTATTGAAATGCTCCATCTCAGGGCTGGACTGCCTGGTGTTGTGACCTTGAGGATGGCCCACAACCTCCACGAGCCTCATCTGAGAAGTGGAGACACTACGAGGTCCTATCTAATGCGCTTGTTTTGAAGATTAAAAGCATTAACGCACAGAAAACACTCGTAATAGTGGCTGGCACATCACAAGCATAAAATAAGGGTGGGTTATTCTACTTTCTTTCTGCCCATATTTCAAGGTGCTCGTTCGTTCATATTTTAGGAAGGAATTCTTCCTCAAACTCACACTCATCTCCAACTGTTGTCCTCACCCTTGTTGTCCAATTTCTCAGGTGGGAGAGTCACACACATCAGTGGTTTCTTCCTCCCAAGTCCACAGTGTCCAACTCTCTCTGCCTCTCTGCCCAAGAGCTGCTTACACCAGGCACCTCCTGCCACTAGATCCAAAGGATACGTCTCTACTCGTGTGCCCTCACCTCTATTGGATCATGGCCCTGGTGACCTGTTCACCTTCTTCTAATAGGACTCCAACAGTTTTCCCACCCTAACCCCCGCCCCGGGGGGATGTCCCCCCCAGAGCTTCCTCCTCTGTCAGTTATGGGACTAGGAGGTCCTTTACGACCTTGACCTCACCATGTCCTGACTGCAGACCCCTGCTTGCCTGCTCCAACCCAGTCCTCTCTCCTGATCCCCGCTGGGAAAGGACCCAGTGCCTCACAGGCATTGGCTCTGCCTGTCCTTGTCATCCCCCAAGCTGTACCTCTTTAGGAGTCTCAGCATCCATGGCGTGTGTCACTGAGCACCCTGTAATCCAGACCAATGGGCTAAGGGTCATTCTTCAGCTTTTCCTCTCCCTCACACTAGTCCTATTTCCTAAATACCTATCAGATTCCTGGCCGTGTCTCCAGCTCTAACTCAGACCACTATTCCCCCTCCTCTGGATTTCTGCAATTGCCTTTTTTTTTTTTTTTTTTTTTTTTTTTTTTTTTTTTTTTTTTTTAGAGCCGCATTCGTGGTATATAGAAGCATCCAGGCTAGGGGTCGAATTGGAGCTACAGCTACCAGCCTACACGACAGCCACAACAGTGCGAGATCTGAGCCGCATCTGCAACCTACATCGAAACGTGTGGCAACGCCGGATGCTTAACCCACTGATTGAGGCCAGGGATGGAACTTGCATCCTCATAGATAGCAGTTGGGTGTGTTACCACTAAGCCACAAAAGGAACTCTTACAATTGCCTTTCAAGTGTCCTCTGCCCTCCAAGCCATTCACCCTCCACCCTTCTTACCCACTCCAACAGGGAGACATCTCCCTGTGTTCTTGTCACTGCCACCCCCACCCCCTCTGAACAATCGCAAATGGTTTTGCATTGCTCTGAGGATAAGGGACAAATAGTTAAGGGCCTCACCTGTCTTGCTGACTTTGGCCTCCCCAGGGCCCAGGGCCCAATGTGGCATTTCTCTCATAGGAGCTCTCACTAAATGTGTGCTGAGGAAGTGGGTGTGTCTGAAATGGTGTTCTCTGAATCTTTCCTCGAACGCTCAAGCCCTGGGACTTGAGTGTGAATTGCCTGCCTAACTCATCTCCAAGCTCCTCCAACTTGACCTCTCTACCTGTTCTCTTTGGTAGATGCTCCCAGCTGTGGCCACACCCACAGACCTGGATTCTCTCCTGGAAGGAACAGATCCATGATGTGTCATTTTGCGAACTAGAGCATATGATGCCATGGAAGCTCTTGACCCAGCTAGAGTGCGATGCCCTGCCAGAGGCATTGGAAGGATCCAGAAAGCTGGACAGGAACAACGCTGAAAAGATGTGGCTCTCCCTCACTAGAACGTCAGTTCCACACCAAAGGGTCCTTTTCACTTCACTGCTCTGTCTCCAGGCCTAGAGCAGTGCTTAGCATGTGATGAGTACTCAATATGCATTAATTGATTGATTGATTGATTGGGTATTATTTACAATAAAGCAACATAAAATACATGGAAGCATCTTCTGGATATTTCAAAGACAGGGCATCCAGAAAATATTCCAGAGGGTAAAGTGTGTAAGTGACAAGAGGTTGTCCAGCACCTGTTATCACTGGTTGAAGGTGAGCAAAGTTCCATCATCACGACTTTATTGAGATCACACCGGAAATACTTAATATAAGGACTTTCATGATGTCACTTAAGCACTCGGTCTTTGAGTTCACTCTTTCTCACAGTATCCTGAGTAATTTGGGGTTTCAGAGGCATACACACCCCAGGGGAAGGGATGCAGGCTTGTCCTCATCCACTGCTGTCTATGGCTCTTTTCCATGGAAACACCCTCTGCTCTTCCTTTTTGTTCATTCTCTTTTTCATTGTCTTTCCTGCTGCCCTACCCAGCTCCTACTGCAAGGCCTCCTTCAGGTCTAACTTCTGCTGAGAAATCTCTCTGGATCCCTCTAGCCCACCCTCTCCTTCCCATCTCTGAACACCTCCTGGGCCTGATTCCATATGGACTGCTGCTCCGGTTGTGCATTTGTAAGTTGTCCAACAAAGACAAAACTAAACCCAAGACAAAACTAACCGTCTGTTTATTCATAACTCTATAGCAAGGGAACCCAACCGGTCACTTCCTTTGGCAGAGGTTCAAGGGCATTCGAAAGAGAATACACTTTATAGGGTAAAAGGGGAGCTCTTGAGACAGTGTTGATTAGTGTAGGCTTATCAAGGTGAGATTTTGGAAGGTAGGGAGACTTTCTAGCCAGTCTTGAGGTGTATTTGGCCATCCTTGGTTGGCTGCAGTTTGGGGGCTTTTTGGAAGAGGGAGGATTGCTCAGGGCTGGTGAGGGGGGTTCTGTGCTGGGCCATTTCCTGGAAGCAGTGGGGGTGGGGCTGCTGGCTGCCGTGGCCGGCCGTCTCTCAAGTCTGAGCACAGCTTCTGGGCTGCCACGAGGCAGAAATCATGTCTCACACGTTCCTCGTATGTGCTTCACTTCTTGGCACCCAGCCAGTACTCAGCCCTACTTCCAGATTTAACGTGAAGACTTGTTGAATTGGCTTTGGGGGAGGAAAGGTGCTGGATGACAGAGCCACCTCGAATATTTGTGTGTCTCTGTGTGTGTACATTCCCGAATGGGAAGATGGGAAGACCGATAAGAGGAAGGGACGTGAATTCATATAGATGGCCCATCACTGCTTTCTATACCCATCAAAGAAATCCATTTTTGAATAGGCGTGTCCTCAAGTCTGGTTGGTTTGGGGGTGTCTGGCATTCACAAAGCAACAGCCAGGAAATAGGTGCTGTCCTCCAGAGGACTGTCCAGGCCACACCCTCCTCAAGGTACAACTCGGCTGCCTTGGCTGTGTTTCCCCATGAGCCAACCAATGTCCATCAGGACAGGAATGCTCTGACAGACACGGGAGTCGCCTAGCAGCATTGGGTAGCCAGACGAGGGGAATAGTGCCCCAAGGCTGCCTGTGGGAATGGAGGTGGAAACTTCATGTTGGCATCATGGAGCCTTGAGTGCCACTGCTCCATTGGAAACACTGACGCAAAAGGTAATTTAGTGGCTAAAACCTGCAGAGCATAAGCTAACTTTTGGAAATGCAGGTGCTCAATAAACAGCAGTTAACGGAAGGATTGAACGAATGAATGCATGTTCTTAAAAGTGAACAGGAGATCACTGCATCCCAGCAGCTCTGGGTCCAGCGCCACTGACACCACCATGCTTTTGGACCACATTTTGGTTATGGGGCGTGATGATGGCAGAGGGGTGACTAGTGGGGATGGCATTGGCTTGGGGAGGGGTGTTTCCTGGACTTTGGTCAAGTGACAAAGCTTAGTGAGACTGAAGACTGGGGTTCTGGGAAATCACCATTGTTACAGCAGCTGCCCAGCAGCTCTGCGCCGCAGCATATCAGCTCTGGCAATAGCCCTGTGGCTTTAGTGCACCAGCTCCAGCAGCTCTGTGGCTGCAGTGTATCAGCTCTTTTACCTGGTGAGAAATCAAGCGAGCATTCGGAGAGTTGGAGAACTCAGGTTTATTACGCCGGTGGGCTCAGAGGAGAGCGCTCTCCAGAGTCTGAGCCCCGAAGAAGGGTTTCACAAGGCTTTTAGGGGCTACCTCTTCCAAGTCCATCCTTGGCTGGTCAGACCGGAGCCACGTCAGGCAAGGTAGTAGATGCAGAAACAAGTTTACAGAAGCAGATGTGTCGGGGAGGGGTAGTTGGGGCAGTTGGCTGGACTTTGCTTAGTCATCATGGCTGGGGTCTCTCCTTCCTATCTTTTTTCTCCGTCTTTTTTTTTTTTTTTTGGCTTTTTGCCATTTTCTTGGGCCGCTCTCAAGGCATATGGAGGTTCCCAGGCTAGGGGTCCAATCGGAGCTGTAGCTCCTGGCCTACACCAGAGCCACAGCAACATGGGATCTAAGCCGCGTCTGCAACCTACACCATAGCTCACGGCAATGCTGAATCCTTAACCCACTGAGCAAGGGCAGGGATCGCACCCACAACCTCATGGTTCCTAGTCGGATTTGGTAACCACTATGCCACGATGGGAACTCCTCCTTTCTACCTTTTTATCGGGACATTTTCTCCTACACCATGTAACATGGCTAAGCTATTCCATCCTTTAATGATCAGCTGCTTGGGATGGGAGCAGAGCACCCTAAGGAAGGATGACATTGAACTTGGCTGTCTCTGCAAAGAGAAACCACGTGCAACACAAACTCTCTCCAGTTGCTGGCCCTGACTTTGCATCTCTTGTTGAATTTTTTTTTTTCCTCCTCAAAATTAAATGACAGAGTCATTGTGTGCTTGCAGCTTCCATGCTATAAATGCAATGGTCAGTCTTTTGATAAATAGACTTTGAAATGCTCTACATATGCCTACAACAAGCTTTTATCCATTTGGCTAATTTTATTCTTTGTAAGGCACAAAAGACAGGGGAAAATGGCCCTGTGATTAGATCTGGCTCTGAGACTGGGAGAGGGGAGTGGAATTCGAGGCACCCTGCAAGGCAGGAGCAAAGCATCCTTTGTGCAAAGGGTGGATTCAGAGCATCGGAGAATCTCAGGCTTGGAGGGACCTGGGAGGCCCTGCGGCCCTGCCGCTCTCAACATTAACCCTCCACCCAGGGCTCAGAATCGCCTGGGGAATCTTTGTCAGAGGCACATGCCTTTGGGGTCAAATTTATCAGCATCTCTGGACAAAGAGCCTGGCCATTTGTATTTTTCAAAGCGATCCCCTGGCTGGAGTTGGGTGGAAGGGTAACATAATGAAGCAGGCTTGATCTTTCAATACCACGTTCAAACCTGGGCTCCACCACTGTTCTGGGCCTCTGTTGTTTTTCTTACAAAAAGGGGGGTGGGAATGGTATATATCGTACAGTATGTGTGACCATTGCTGTGATGTTTCTAGAGCAGATTGCGGCAGGATCCACCATGGTGAAGACCAGGGCAAGGAGGAAGGCTTAATCGGCACACCACCCACCCAACCCAGCTGCCCTCCCAGCCCAGAGGGTCTTCCTCGGTGTCCCTCAGGGTGTCACCCTTTCCTTCTCTCCTCCGAACAGCTGGGATGATGGAGGGTGTGTCCTGATCTGATCTTCTGTCACTCTGCCTCTGGACACTATGGTCAACTGACCTTGGTCCTTGAGCTCGTGGCATCAGTGGTCTGGGTCCTGGGCTGGGCTGCGTTTGGCTCCCTAAACCCTGAGGGTAGGAGCTCAGGCTGCAGGACCTCTGGGGCCACTGTGAAGGGCTGTGTGTTACAAGAAAGCTCAGTAATACCCCCGTGTAGGTTTTGCAGGGGTTTCCGGCACTAACCTGCAGGGGTTCCTCCCTACCCTGGTGGCTTATTCAAGTTTCCCCTCCACTTCCTGGAAGCCCCCCTCAGCCAAGCCATGCCCAGGGAGTGGATGGGAACCAGGACCCGCTCTGGGAGGGAAGCCCACGGTTTCTAGGCTGCCACTCTTGATGAGCAGTGCACATGTTGGCTGAGGATCCATGCCATGAAGACAAAACGTGGGGATTTCATCAGAGGAACCATTCCAGCATTTAAACACATGTTAACTTTCTCAGGCCAATGCAACCAGCAATTAAAGTATCCTTCCCTGAGTGCAAGACCTGGAGCTCGGAGCCAAGATGGAGGCCATGGTGGAATGGCACAGAGTTGGGGTGAAGCAGGGACCACTGAGGCGACAGTGCTGGGGGAAGGGGCTAAAGGTGAAGTTCCTGCATGGATTGCATGTAAACTGGTGAGATTTCATTCAGGCCAACTTGATAGGCATGTCACCTGCGCGGTCTTACCTGGGCCCCAAGCTCACTAGGGCCCCATCCTTGGTTTATTGTTCTGGTCTTACCCTCTTGAAATGGTTAATAATCTAGGTACAAGGAGTTCTGCATTTTCATTTTGCTCTAGGCTCTGCAGATTAGGTGTTCCTGGATCCAACTGTAAATGATTATAGCCTACTAACCCCAACCCTGTCCTGCCTTTATTTTTCCTTCCTCTATGGCCAAAACCATGGGACTCCCCGGCTCTGGGGACAAGTGAACAAGTGGGTCTGAGAACATCCACAACCTCCACCCGGCCCCTTGTCACAGGATATGCCCTTTTGCTGCATTTGCCCCAAAGTTGCACAGGAAGAGCCCCCCACTCTTATGTCTGGACACACACACACACACACACACACACACACACACACACACACTCACATACACTCATCTGGAAGCTCACCCCTCGACCAGGAGAAGACTTTGCTTTTTCTGTGTCCTCAGCTACCCGAAGAGGTTCAGGAAGCTTTTGCTCTATCTGTTCTTTTGGAGAAAGATGAGGATGAGTCAGCTGTTTGCCCCAAGACCCACCTCCTTGGTTGCTGAGATCAAAGAACAGTGCATGATTTTGATGGCTGTTTATCATGAATTTTTACACTGGTCTTCCCTTAGGTGGCCAACCAGGTGATCACGCATATTTTACGGAGAAGAACACTAAGAGTCTGAGAACCAGTGGCTGCTAGCTCTCCCCAGGGCTCTACTCAGCTGAAGCTTCTGGGGAAGGAATGAAAATCCCGTCCACAATCCGTCAGGGTTGTCATTTCCCTGCCCTTCTCAGGTGGAGGGCTGTGCTAACAGCCACCTTTGGAAGGCATCTCCCCCTGACGTTAAGTAGAAGCCTGACACCCCAAGGTGGTGGGGCTGGCTGCTGGGAGAGACTAGAAGGAGTTTGAGCCCTTGCAGGAATCTCCACTGGAACATGAAGGGGAAGAGGATTCTTAAAATATCCTCAGGTCTGGATGGCTGGGATTGGCAATCCCCGCCCCCGCGGCCCAACCCGGGGGCAGCTCCATCTTGTCAAGCACTCTCTTGGAGGTCCTTAGATCATTAGCAGACGAAACCAGACATCTCTGGGGACCAGGGGAGATGCCCAGAGAGTCGCAGAATTCCATTGTTGTGGAGCTTTAAGGGGAGGCTGGAGGAAACCCTCGGGGCCACCTCTCTTATTGCACAGGTGAGCAGGCTACAAGCCAAGGGAGAAGGAGGACGGGCTCCTACTGATCCCTTGGAAAGATCTCTTAGAAACTCTGCCACTCATCCACTGTCCATGCCCTGGGGTTCTCCTGGGGGATGGAGGCATTGCTCTTAACACAGGGCCCAGTGGTTTGCACTAGAGGCGTGTGCCTAACCCCAGCAGGCCTGCCCCAGTCTTTCCCCTGAATCTAGATTCAGGATCTGAGCTTCTGGTTGACTGGCGGTGACCTTGGAGCTCTGAGAAGATCGAGAGTTTGGCCCAACCCTCTTCTACCACATGGATATGGAAAGAGACAAAACCCATTAGCGGAGGAAAGAGACGGAAGCAGAAAAGGGGACCTGACAGCCCCAGAGTGATGGAGGGTACGCCCGCCTCCTGGTCCCTTCTTCTGTCTCCTTCCACGAAAGGATGCCTAACTCAGATCATCCTCCAGGCTGCCTGCACGCAGTGTGCTTGGCACAACCCTGGGGGCCCAGGGGTGAGGACTACAGGGACTCACCCCCCTCTGGGCTTTTTCCACCTCCTCTGACAGCGTTTGTGACTATTTTGTATCATTCTGATCCGTGTGCCTAATGTATACCCTTCCTTCAATTTTCATCACGTAGACATTCTGTGCACTGAATTTCCTGAAATTATTTTGCAAGTTAATATGAATGCACCTCAGCACAACACAGAGGAGAAGATATTCCAAATGAATAACGCCCTTGTCCAAAAAAGAAATGTGGCTGCGGAGTTCCTGTCATGACACAGTGGTTAACGAATCTGACTAGGAACCATGAGGTTGCGGGTTCAATCCCTGGCCTTGCTCAGTGGGTTGAGGATCCAACGTTGCCATGAGCGGCAGTGGCTCGGGCGTAGGCTGGCAGCTACAGCTCTGATTAGACCCCTAGCCTGGGAACCTCCATATGCCGCGGGAGCGGCCCTAGAAAAGGCCAAAAGACCAAAAAAAAAAAAAAAAAAAAAAAAGAAAGAAAAAAAGAAAAGAAAGAAATATGGCCACTTCACGGAGTTCAGCACCATCTCCATCAGCCAGCAGTCACCTTCCTCTCACTCCCAAGTGTCTGATCATTTAAGGGTGACGATCGAGCCCTCTTCCAGGCTGTCTTGTCTCCCAACACCCCAGCTCTTAGGAGCCTCACTTTCCCCTCGGAGTTTTATGGAAGGACTTCAAATCCAATGGCAGAGGCCTCTCGGGAAGGAATCCGTCCGATGGGGAAAGCTCAGGATGGTTTAACCCCAGCATCCCTGGTTGTGAGGTAGGCAGACCTGGAGGTCCGGCATCCTGCCCCTCGAGGCTACTGTGAGGTGACTCCAGTAAGAAGCCCAGCACCCCATCATGACAGAGCCGGTGTCTGGCACCCAAGTAGGTACATAGTTTTGTCATGCTCCAAAGCGCTTTCTTGGACTGAGGTATGCCATACAATTTAACTATTTTCAATGTACCACCTATGAGTTTTTGTACAGGTTTGCAGTAATGCAGCTGCCACAGGATCAGGACTTTTAAAACTTCCATCACCCCCCACATCACATCGGTACCTTTGCCGTCAATACCACCCTCACCCCAGCCATGCACGACATTGGTCTGCTTTCTGTTGCAGTAGAATTCCAAATAAATGCCATCAGACAGAATGCATTGTCTAGCTTTCACATAGCATAATGCTTTGGAGTTTATCCATGTGGAAGCACAGATCAGTACTGTTTTCTTTTTATTCTTTGCTCGGTACTATTCCCTTGTATGCATATGCCGTCATTTGTTTATCTTCTGGCACTTTGATGGATATTTGGGTTATTTCCAATGTGAGACTGTTACAGATAAAGTTACCAAGAATACTTCTGTACATGTCTTTGCATGGATATGTATTTTCATTTCTCCTGGAAAAGAAATACCCAGGAGTGGAATTTCTGGGTCATAAGATGCATGCGTGTTTCATTTTATAAGAAACTGCCAAATTGTTTTCCAAGTGGCTGAACCATTTTGCTTTCTCTCCTTCACTATGTGAAATGCACAGGTTATCCCAAGTCCTTGCTAACACTTGCTATTGTCTGTTTTTTTATGTTAGCTATTTTAATGGGACACACCTCTTTTTATTTGATTTGCGCTTCCTGAATGACCAGTGATGCTGACCATCTTTTCATCACTTATTTGCCTGCTTCAATTTCTCTTTGTTGAAATGTTTGTTGAAATCTTTTGATCATCTTTAGTGAGGCTTTTTTTTTTTTTTTTTTTTTTTTTTTTTTTTTAGGGCCACATTGGTGCATATGAAAGTTCCCAGGCTAGGAGTTGAATCAGAGCTGTAGCTGCCCACAGCCACAGCAACACCAACACCAGATCTGAGCCGCATCTGCAATCTACACCACAGCTCACCGCAATGCTAGATCCATAACCCACTGAGCAAGGCCAGGGATCAAACCTCATCTTCATGGATACTAGCTGGGTTCTTAACACACTGAGCCACAATAAGAACTACCTTATTTTTTTTTAATATTGAGTCATAAGTGTTATTTACATATGCTTGCCTTTTAATTCTAGGAATGGTGTTTTTCAATGAGAAAGTTTTTTAATTTTGATAAAATCCAATTTGTCTTTTTTTTTTTTCTTTTATGTTCTATACCTTTTGTGTCTTATCTAAGAAATCTTTGCCCAGCCCAAGGTCACGATTTTTTTTTCCCCACTTTTTCCCCAGCAGTTTTATGATTTTACCTCTGATATTTATTCAAAAAATATTTTGAATTATTTTTGTGAATGGTATGAGGACCGATTCAAGGTTCATTTTTCTTTCCATAGCCATCCACTTTTCCCGGCACTGTTTATTAAAAAGACTACCATTGGGAGTTCCTGTCGAGGTGCAGTGGTTAACGAATCTGACTAAGAACCATGAGGTTGCGGGTTCGATCCCTGGCCTTGCTCAGGATCTGGCGTTACTGTGAGCTGTGGTATGGATCGCAGATGTGGCTTGGATCCTGCATTGCTGTGCCTCTGGCATAGGCCAGTGGCTACAGCTCTGATTAGACCCCTGGCCTGGGAACCTCCATGTGCCATGGGAGTGGCTCAAGAAAAGGCAAAAAGACTGAAAAAAAAAAAAAAAAAAAGACTATCATTGCCTCCATTGAATGACTCTGACAGCTGTGAACGCAGGTAGTTGTTACAGCCATCGCAACCCACCCCCCCCCCCCACTTTCCCCAGGTAAATGGGCCACTGGGGAGGAGAATGAGACCTTTCTTCTGAAGTGGAGGCCGAGTGTCTCTGGTTGGGCCTCGGTTTAAAGGTGGTCAGGAATGCCTTTGGTAGGAATGCTCCTTTCAGTGGCCTGTATCTTATAACAGGGTCTAAATGCCTGCCTCCCTCCCACCTTTTCCTTTCCTTCTCTCTTCCTTCTGGGACCCCTGTTGTCATGGTTAGAAAGAGCAATCATAACTTGAGCGAGACCAAGTTGGACAACTTAGCATCTTCAAATGTCAAAGCAGGAAGGGAACCAAAAATATAATGAAGCCCAAACCTCTCACTTGGAAAATCAGGGAAGAGAAGCCCAGAATGGTTAAGTGACTTGCCCAATGTCACATGGCCAGGAAATGGCAGAGCTGGGACCAGATCCCAGGTCTCCCCGTTGCCTACAGGTATCCGACACTCACTTTCCACCCCACAGCCTTCCTCCCTGGCCCTTCTCCGAACACCAGTGGCTCAGCATTTCTTTACAAAACCATCTGGAGGAGTGTAAGACACAGACCTGGCTGTGAATGGCAAAGAGGCAGGAGGCTGGAGTCAATGGCCATGACCCCTTTCCACAGCGGTCATCTGAACCTGCTCAACTGCCTGCTAATGGCTCCCACACGGTCACCTATTTCAGGCTGTGGGGAACTTCCCATCATGCAGTCTTTCACCAGGATGCCTGCCCTTTCATACATGGCTGGTGCATGGCCATCTTCCGTTGCAGACAGAGTGAGTAGCAGGTATGGACATAGCACAGCAGTGGTGGGAGTGGACACTGTCCCCACCATGTGACTTCCGGGTCTTGATTGGAAGAGCAAGGGCTGACCTGGGCTTCTGGACCCACTCGGGCTGGGGGCAGCACCCCAGGGGGTGCACTGGCCAAGACCATCAGCCCTGGCAGCGACATCACAGACTGTCATGTCCAACTCTAACCTTTGCAGACGAGGACACCGAACCCTGGACGGGATGTAAGGCGTCCCTAACATCACATTGCAAAGTTGCGTTATGCACTTTATTTTTTATTTATTTTTTAAATTTTTTTTTGTATCTTTTTGCTATTTCTTTGGGCCGCTCCCGCAGCATATGGAGGTTCCCAGACTAGGGGTAGAATCGGAGCTGTAGCCACTGGCCTACGCCAGAGCCACAGCAACACGGGATCCGAGCCGCGTCTGCAACCTACACCACAGCTCAAGGCAACACCAGATCCTTAACCCACTGAGCAAGGGCAGGGACTGAACCCGCAACCTCGTGGTTCCTAGTCGGATTCGTTAACCACTGCGCCACAACGGGAACTCCCGTTATGCACTTTAAAGTACAGAAATTCAGCTCTATAGAATCACGATGCATCACTGACTCTTTCCTTTTGTTTGACGAGACTTAACCTCAGAATTATATATATATTTTGGCTGTACGCAGAGCATGCGGAAGTTCCCAGACCAGAGATCAAACTCATGCCACAGCAGTGACCTCAGCCACAGCCATGAAAATGCCAGATCCTTAACCTGCTGAGCCACCAGGGAACTCCAAGAAGTATATTTTAATTTGTAGTCTTTATTAAATATTTTACAGTTGCGTTGGCATTGACACGTAGAAATAGCTGAAGAGTGTTATCTTCAGAAATCCATATATGCTGTGCTTTACGACTGATTTGTAGTATATGCAGCCAGAAGAACCCTTACAGTGAGATTTTTCGTCTTACCTACTATCTCAGAACCTAACTCTCTGTGCAGAATGTGACTCCGTGTAGCTGTTGAATTTGGAGGTGTGTGTGTGTGTGGGGGGGGGTCCTTACTCCTAATTAAGCCCACTTTCCACAGCACCAAGCTGCCTTTATCTTCCAAGGAAGGGTCCACTTTTTGTCTGTGTGCCCCTCCCCAAGACAAAAAGCAGGAGAGGGGGTGCAGATGGTGGTTTCGCCAGGAAGTTTGCAGATGGGGGAAAATGTAGGTAGCACACATCCCTGCAGTGGAGCTTCTAATGGATTCAACAATAAGGGTCTAATTTGCAAAGCCCCTCCCATCCCCAGCTCCCAGCCCACCGTGGCGGCAGCTCCCGCGGTATCCCTTTAATGCTGGGTCTTCCTCTGGATTCGTCGTCTCTCTGGGAAGTGACTGTGTACAGGGAGAGTGTAATTGGCAGGCTGTGACACTCCTGTCTGCAAGTGTCTCTCTAAGTGTGGCACATTTCAGCCTTTATCTGGTGATGGCTGCTACCTGAGAAAGGCCCTGGGCCATCTCAAAGGGCTTGTAGCAGCTAATTGTGCCTGTTAGGACCAGCAATTAGCTGGGAACTATGGACTTCGAAGCTCCAACACCCACCAGCTTTCAGCTCCTTTCTCTCCCTTTCACTTAACTAGCGGAGCCTAATAGAGGCGGTGAAGGACAGGTACGTGAGATGCCGTCAGGACGAGGGAGGTGGGGCGGGGGGGGTGGTAGCTGGGTCTTCAACACCAAAGCCCCTGAGTCCCACACTCCGCCCCCGCTCAGGAGAACCAGCGAGAAGCAGCAGGCACCAGATACTGACCTCATGCCATAAATATCCCCTGTTTATTGCAAGACCAGGGCTGGAGGCTTATTAATCGGTATTGGGAGGCATGCTGCCCCTGTTTGTACAGTTTAAGCGTGAGTTGGAAGATGACAATAAAAAACTAATTAGGCACAGGTCATAAAGGAGATCACACATGCGTGGTGTCTGCTGGTTACTATGGGCACACGATGGCTTCGGTGGACACGTGAGGCAGAACCTCTGAAAATTAAGACAATAAATCAGTTTCATTGAATAAAAGCCATGCATTTACCCATTAATTAAGGATAATGGCATCCTATAAGCTTTTGTGTACCATAGGTAATTTGTTATACCTTACCATAATAAGATACATTGAAGATTAAAAAATTGCGGATATTTTGCAGGTAGTAGATGAACATATGCTTCTCTGTTTCCAGAAAGAACTAAAGATGGGAGCCTGATCCTGCAACCAGGCTCCCATGATCGGTTTTTGTCCAGTGACTCAGGCCTAATTACTGGGGATTCCTCCCTGTTGGCCAAGTGAGTCTCTGTCCCAGGAACAGGAATACAGTCCGGGGTCGTGAATGTGTGTTTTATTTCTTTAGCTGCCCACCATCCTATTCCCTTCTTTAGAAAACAGCGTCTTAAATGGGGGAGGGGGCGTTGCCATTCTCCATTGTTTGCAGTCTTATCCGGGCTGTCAATCAAGGTATCCACAGTGGGCATGGCATCAGGGCTCAGCTAAGGAGGCTTGCTGTCCCAGGTTTTGGACTCGGTGAGCAGAGAAATGGAAAAACGGAGTCAGGATTGTCTCTGAGGTTCTTCCTGGAGACGGCTAAAATTTCCTCAGTCAGCTTTGGTGGTGAGCAGAATAATGGGCCTCCAAAGGCATCCATACCCAAATGTCCAGAAGGTAGGAACACATTAATTTTACAAGGCAAAGGGACTTTGCCGGTGTGATTAAGGGTATAGACTTTGAGATGGTTAACTAGCCTGGATGGTCCTGGCCTACCTCGTATAATCATGAGTCCTTAAAACAGTAGCATCTTTCCTAGCTGGGTCAGAAAAAGAGATGACAGGAGTTTTCTTATGATGCCGTAGGTTAAGGATCTGGCGTTGTCTCTGCAGTGGCTCAGGTGGCTGCTGGGATGCTGGTTTGATCCCTGGTCCAAGAACTTCCACCTGTGGCCCCCAAAAAAGGAAAAAGAAAAAGCGATGACAATAAAAGAAGCGTCAGAGACAAGATATAGGAAGGATTCAGCCACCATTCCTGACTCTTTCTGAAGCTGGAGGAAGGGGCCCTGAGCCAAGGAATGTGGGTGGTCCTAGAAGCTGGAAAAGGTTTATTGTCTGTCTCCTAGAGCCTCCAGAAAGGAATGTCATGCTGCTGACGCTGTGTTTTTAGCCTACTGAGATCTGTGTCAGATCTATAGAACTGTAAAATCACAAATTTGTTTTAAGTCCCTGAATGTATTTGTTCCAGCAGCAGCAGAAAACAGTTTTACACCCTTTTTGAGCCTCTGTTCCCAGTCTTAACCATCGTGTTTCTTCTGCTTGTAACCAGCCCTAAGGGAACTGGAAAAAGCCACTCTGCTTTCTAAGGCCCCAGGCAAATACTTATGGACCACATGCATAATCACATTAAAACGTAAATGAACGAAAGGCTCCAATTAAGAGACAAAGATGCCAGAATGGAAGATCACAGAGGGCACACTGAATTCTAAGACCCAGGACAGTTTTGCTGAGTTTAGCAAACGAAGCAGAACTGGCAATTGGAGACACTACCAACTCCATCTTTCTGTTCTGGTGCCAAACCACACCCTCAACTATGCAGGGACCCACTGACAATCGATGCTGTGAATTTTCTTCTCTATCACCATTCCCTTCTTCTCCCTAACCTTGTTCTTTAGTTCTCAAAACCTGAATGCCTGGGTCTTTCAACCCAATGAGCACCTCACAATTTCATTCACTTCTTCTGGGAAAAATATGGATGTGGAGTTAGTATTATGTTTTTAAACCCAAGGATTCTTGTGCCTGGAGAGAATCACGGGGCTAATTCAAATCCATCATTTCCTGATAAAGTAATGGAGACTTAAACGATGTAAGCATCCTGCCCAGTGTAAGCTCTGGGGTTCCCAACTTCAGGTTCCGTGCTTGTCCTGTGACCAGGGGCTGCCGTGCTCCCAAGGGCACACTAGAATTCAGTGTGCCCCCTGTGATCTTCCATGCCAGCGTCTTTGTCTTTTAACTGGAGTGTTTCCTTCATTTACATTTTAATGTAATTAGGTCATGGTCGTATTTAAACCTCCAGGTCTCACTGGGTGCTTTTGATTCATCTTACCCACTCTGTGCTCCTTTTCTTATCTTGGGTTGGATATTTTATTCCTCCTCCCAATGTTTCCTCTATTACTTTGGAAGGTATGTATGCTCATTTGCTATTCTTTTTTAGATACCTTAGTGCAATGGGTTTCGACTAGAGAGATTTCTTCCACCAGAAGGGAAGTTTGGCAATGTCTGGAGACAAATTTGTATGTCACAGTTATGGCAGCTGGGTTTGGGGAGGGTGTTGTGTATTAGTTAGGATTCTCTGGAGAAACAGAACTCATAGGATATAGATAGATATATATCTCCAGGCAGACCTTGAAGATATTGCAGATTTGGTTTCAGACCTCAGCCATAAAGTGAGTCACACAATTTATTTTTGGTTTCCCCGTGCAAGTGATGTCTACACTCTACTCCAGTGCATTAAGTGTGCAGTAGCATTATGTCTAAAAAACAATATACATACCTTATTTAAAATTACTGCTAATAGATGCTAGCCATCATCTGATGACACAGGATTGCCACAAATCTTCGTTTCGTACAACAGGCAATATGTTGATCCGTAATATGTGCCTATTTTTATCTATATGATAGTTTATCATTTATGGAAAGATATTGGCTGATACAATTACGGAGGCTGAGAAGTCCCCTGATCTGCCCTCTGCAAGACAGAGACCCAGGATCGTTAGTGGTGTGGTTTGAAGCCCTGAGAACCAGGAATGCCAAGGGCAGGGGACAATGGATGTTCCAGCTCCATCAACTGGGTAGAGAGAGAAACTCTTCCCTGTACTTTCTTGTTCTCTTCAGCCCTTCAGCAGATTTTTTGATGCCCTGGCAACATCCGCATAGACACACCCAGAAATGATGTTCAACCAGATATTGGGGAATCCCATGATCCCAACAAGCTGACACAGAAAATTAACTATCACAGATTGCTAGTGGTAACTAGTTAGTAGAGGCCAGGATTGCTGTTCCATATTCTACAATGTACAGAAATGCTCCCACAACTAAGAACATATGGCCCCAAATGTCATATGCCAAGGCTGAGAAACCCTGCCCTAGAAATGACAACTTTTATCCTTGACTTATCAAAATCAATGTCAGTTTGGTAACTTTACACACTTTCTAGAAAATGCAATAGAATACTTCCTTTGCCCAATTTCAACTCACGTGCTCTTGGTGTTGGGCATTTTCCCTACATTTTAAATGCTACAAAATATCATTGCTATTGTTTGATACAGTCAGTTCTTCATTTAGATTTGCTCAGAGCTCTTCATTCCTTCCTGCTTCTCTGACCTTCCATCTGGAATCCTTTTCCTTCTACCTAAACAACTCCCTTGACTGTTTTTATAATGCCGATCTGCTAATGAGAAGTTCTCCCAGCTTCTGTTTGTCCGAAAATGTCTTCACTGGAGTTTGTTTTTGTTTTTCTAATACTAGAATGTTTATCAATGTCTACATGGAGAAAATACCGCTCCCCAAGAATAAAAGCCAGCCTTCATTTACTGCAACCACAGTACACTTATCAAACATGAGATTAACAAGGATTTAATGATATCTAAAATAGAGTTAACACTGGGGGGTTGCCATTGTGGCTCAGTGGAAACAAATTTGACTCTACCATCCATGAGGATGCAGGTTCGATCCCTGGCATCACTCAGACATGGCTTGGATCTGACATTGCTGTGGCTATGGTGTAGCCCAGTGGCTACAGCTCCAATTTGACTCCTAGCCTGGGAAACTCCATATGCTGTGGGTGTGGCCCTAAAAAGACAAAAAAAAAAAAGATAAGAAAAAATAAAATAGTAAAATAAAATAAAATAAAATAAAATGTAATATTAAAATCTCCACAGTGGTCCCCAAGATTCTCTAATCCTTTTGTAAGAATTCACCTGGTTGTTACGTCTCTAAAGCCTTTTTCAGTCTAGAATAGTATCTATTATTGCTATTACCTTCTCTCTTTCATGACAGTGTCATTTTAGAAGAACCAGGCAAAGTGTCTGGTAGAACATCTCTCTGGCTGGATTTTTCTGATTATTTATCTAAGGTTAGATTTATGTTCAGTATTTTGGCAACATTACATGGTGATGTGTGCGTCTACTTTTTTTTTTTTTTTTGTATTTTTGCCTTTTCTAGGGCTGCTCGCGTGGCATATGGTGGTTCTCAGGCTAGGGGTCTAATCGGAGCTGTAGCTGCTGGCCTATGCCAGAGCCACAGCAACACGGGATGGGAGACAGGTCTGTGACCTACACCAAGCTCAAGGCAATGCCAGATCCTTAACCCACGGGGCAAGGCCAGGGATCGAACCTGCAACCTCACGTTTCCCAGTGGGATTCGTTAACGACTGAGCCACCACGGGAACTCCTGTGTCTACTTCTTATTGCTACATATCTGGAGGTACATTGTGTCAGGCTGTCCTACTAGTGATGGTTACTTAATGGTGATGGTGACTCCTAGGTCTCCCTAGTGTAAAGATTTTTCATTGGTGGTTAGTAGGCTATAAAAATCAAGACAGGAAGTTCCCTTTATGGCTCAGTGGTTAATGATCCCAACTAGGATCCATGAGGACGAGGTTCGATCCCTGGCCTCACTCTGGGGGTTAAGGATCTCATGTTGCCATGAGCTGTGGTTTAGGTCACAAGCACGGCTCGGAACCCGCCTTGCTATGGCTGTGAAGTAGGGGGCAGCTATAGCTCTGATTTGACCCTTAGCCTGGGAACTTTCATATGCCATGGGTGCGGCCCTAAAAAGCAAAAAAATTTTAAAAACTTAAAAATAAGACATATATCTCTTCCTGTAATCAGTAAGATATCTTCCTTTTTGAGACTATGACATATCATCAGCCTTGTTTTAGGTTTTTTTTTTTTTTTTTTTTTTTTTGTCTTTTTGCCTTTTCTAGGGCCACTCCCACGGATGGAGGTTCCCAGGCTAGGGGTTGAATCGGAGCTGTAGCCGCCAGCCTCCACCAGAGCCACAGCAACGCGGGATCTGAGCTGCATCTGCAACCTACACCACAGCTCACGGCAATGCCGGATCCTTAACCCACTAAGCAAGGCCAGGGATCAAACCCGCAACCTCATGGTACCTAGTCGGATTTGTTAACCACTGAGCCACAGCAGGAACTACAACATATCATCATCCTTAAGCAACCTTTATCCAGGCATTTATCATCCATTGATGATTCTTGCCTCTGTCAGTTACTGCTCTGGGGATTGCAAACTGTTTCCTGATTTTATAATCCCTCTATATTGATCAGTTGGCATTCCACTGAAATAAGAGCATTGAGCACTAACTTGTTTTTAGGAAAACTCACTTTGTACTTTCTCTGTCCAGATCTATAAGCAGCCCTTCTCAAAAATTCCTGGCTTCCTTTAGTGGGAAATGGTACTTAAAAACCAAGATCTGGGCTGTAGGTATGCGCCTCACTAACTGGTTGCTATTGCTTCTAACTCATTTTAGGGAAACTAATTAGGAGTTTTCCTCAAAACTCTGAATTCATTTCGATAAGCTCTAGTTCAGTGGATTTTATATTTATATTTTCTTCCTCCCACAAAGAGAACCCAAGTGTGCAAAAACATATATACACATTTTCCTTATTCTATAATGCACAAAATACCTTCAGACTATACACTAATACAACCATCACCTATAAATCTCTTAACTAGAGACTGATATTTCTTTGCAAAAATTTTATAATATATTTTTAAACTTTAGCAGAACGCATGTCCTTAGGGATGTGTAATTAGAGGATTGTGTTCAAAGGTTGCTTACTATTTTTCTCTTGAGGGTTGTTATCTATATTATCAACTGAAAGTACGGTTTGATTAATTTGTTTCTGTGTAAATATATTTTCCCATTCGATTTTATCCTTTTGATACTATTTTATTTTGCATACATAAAATATTTCCAAAATTCAAAACTAGGTTCAAAATTCAAAACTATGGTTAAAATTCGAATCTATGTAAAAAGATATTCTCAGAGAAGTCTCACTCACCTAAATATTATCCCATCCCACTCCTACTCATCTTCAGAGGAAAGTTTTTTCATTAGTTCTTGGTATATCAACCTGAATTTCTTTCTGCAAACGTAAGTATATGTGTATATATACTATTGTAATATATATGTATTTTTGTTTTATAATAACACTACATGTTATTTCAGTCTTTTTAAAATAAAAGATAGCATATTTTCTATGTGTCTTGTCCTTTGTAGTTGATAAAACACTCAGAAAAATATCGCAATAGTAGTTTACAGAGATAGTCTTCATTCTTTCTTAGAGCTACTTGTTATTCTACTGTGTGGCTATACCAAGGTTGACTTAAATAGTTTTCAACAGATAAGCAATTGGGTTGATGTTACTTTCTATTACCTTAGGATAAATTCCTAATATTAGGGTGGCATGTCTTTTTTAAAAAAATTTTTATTGGGTGTTTTTTCCTACTTGTACTTGTATATTTTTCCATCTGAATATTGAAAGCCTTATTCAGATCCTGAGGGAAAAAATATTGGTATTTTTATCGTAGTCATTGTAAATTTACATGTCGACTTGGCTAGATGACATCTTTATGAGGCTAATTTTTTTCTGTCCAAGAACAGAGGATGCATTTCCATTTGTTCAGGTATACTTTAGAGTTTTTCAAAATGTTTACAAGTTTCCTTCGTGTGGGTTTTGCACGTTTATTATTGCATTTATTTATAAGAATTTATCTTTCTTATCCTTAAGTGGGCTTTTATCTTTAATTACATCTTCATTAAGGCTAATTTTATGCTAATTTTTTTGTTTTGTTTTGCTTTTTCCTAGTTCTTTTGGGTTTATTTTGCTCTTTTTCTAGTTTTTTTATTTTTTCTTTTTTGGCCTCCCTGGGGCATATGGAGTTTCTGGGCCAGGGATCAGATCTGAGCCACAGTTGCACCCTAAGCCACAGCTGCAGCAACACCAGATCCTTAACTCACTGTGCCGGGCCAGGGATCAAACCCATGTCCCAAGGCTTCCAAGACACTGCTGATTCCATTTTGCCACAGCGGGAACTCATATGCTCATTTTAGATGTTTCCACCTTATTGAACTCTGTGTATTTGTGGGCTCTCTTTTGATTTGCTGGTGCTTTCCAGGTGCATTGTCATGTCTTATACACATAGAGGAAGTTTTACTTTTTTCCAGTCCTTGTACTTCAGTTCTGAAAATATCAGCCAATCAAATCAGACAAAATTTTAAATGGTACCTGCAACAGTAGCAGCAGTGAATGGTGGGATCACTGCTTTCCTCTGAACCTTTAATAGAAATACTTCTGATGTTTATCCGGAAGACAAAATGCTACCTTTTGAACTGAAGAATAATAACTACTTTACCATTAATAAAGTATCCAGGAGTTTCCATCATGGCTCTGTGGTAATGGACCCGGCTAGTATCCATGAGGATGTGGGTTCAATCCCTGGCGTCCCTCAGTGGGTTAAGGATCTGGTGTTGCTGTGAGCTGTGGTGTAGGTCGCAGATGCAGCTCGGATCCCACCATCCTGTGGCTGTGGCTGTGGCTGTGGCTGCGGCTGGGGCATGGGCCAGCAGCTATAGCTCCAATTCAGTCCCTAGCCTGGGAACTTCCATATGCCGTGAGTGCAGCCCTAAAAAGCAAAAAAAAAAAAAAAAAAAAGATCCATAAATTCCGATTCTTTTG
The DNA here is from genome assembly GCF_054392235.1 of Sus scrofa. Lineage (NCBI taxonomy): Eukaryota > Metazoa > Chordata > Mammalia > Artiodactyla > Suidae > Sus > Sus scrofa. The sequence goes on from NC_139388.1 coordinate 45,056,037, forward strand.
AACGTTTTCATTAGGGATGAATTTTGGATTTTGTTAAAGACCTCCTCGGCCCTTGTGGAGGTAATCATGGGCTCTACTAATATTATGAATTATATGAATGGATTTTCAAATATTAAACAATCTTTAAATTCCAGAAATAAGTACCACTTAGTATAAAGAATTATTTTTTTATCTTTTTTGAATTGCCGTTTATAGTAATGTCAAACCTTCAGAACATTCAAGAACACGGCAATGGAGATTCAGAAGTTGTTAAGTTTGCCATATTTGCAAGTGTATATGTCCCTGGGAAAAAAGGGTCTTTTTATTACATAAGTGCCACCCAATTTAAAAAAAAAAATCAGGAAATTTAGCATTGACATAATTGATTTAATTATATCCTAAATTTTAATTTACCGACTGTCCCCATAATGTTTTCTACAGGGATCCTCCTTCAGTCCAATAATCCAATCCAGGACCACTACCTAGAATTTAGTTGAAGCATCTCTTTAAATTTCCTTTAATCAAGAACACTTCGTATTCATTTACTGTCTTTCATGACGTTGGAATTTTTGGAGAGAAACAGGAAAATGGTTTTGAAAAATGTCCCTCAATTTAGTGGATGTTTTCTAATGATTAGGTTTCGGTTATGTGTTTCGGGCTAAACTACTACAGCAGTAACTTTATGTTATTTTCAGGGCTTCGCTTCCGTAAGTACCTGGTGGCCATCCGTCATATTATTTTGTTGAATTTTTAGCTATACCTCTTTCAATGCTTTGCTCTTTGCTCTTTGCTCCAGGGATTAAGATGTGCATTCTAATTTTTTTTTTTCTTTTTCTGACTGCACCCACACCGTGTGGATATTCCTGGTCTAGGGGTTGAATCAGCTCTGCAGCCAAGGCCACAGCCACAGCAACATGCTGGATCTGAGCCACATCCATGACCTATGCCACAGTTTATGGCAACACCAGATCCTTAACCCAATGAACTAGGCCAGGAATTGAACCTGCATCCTCACAGTCACTATATCAGGTTCTTAATCCACTGAGCCACAATAGGCACTCCTTAAGTTTTTTATATCAACTTTGTTCACCAGATTTCTCCATTGTAATGTTACTTTGTTTCCTTTTGTAATTACTAAATACTTTTCTGGGATAAACTTTTGTCGAATTAGTTATTTTAGACTTCTTTGTCAATTTAAGCCAGCTAGGTTATGGCTATAACAAAAATGCCATAAACTATTTGGCTTATAAACAGCAAACATTTATTTCTCACGGTTCTGGAGGCTGCAGAATTCCAAATCATGGTGTCAGGAGATTTGGTGAGTGATGAGATCCTGTTTCCTCACTATAACCTCACACGGCAGCAGGGGCAAGTTAGCTCTCTGGGATCTCTTAGAAGTCACTAATCTCAAACACGAGGATTCCACCTTTATGACCTAGGCACCCTCCAAAGACCTCACATCCCAATACCATCAACTTGCGATTCAGCATCTCAACACTGGAATTTGGGAGAGACACAAACATTCACTCACCCTCACTCTCTAAATATCTTGCTCCCACAAAAACTTTCCACCATGGTTTCAGCTTTCAATGAATTCATTCATTATCCTTATCTAAAATAAATAATCAGTTGGATTTTTATGCTGCGCTTTTCTCATTTGCTCATGTGTTCAAGGTTTTACAGCTAGCATTCTTCTGTACAGAAGACTATTACTATGAATTTTTATTTGTTTTTAATTCCTGGTTTTATAATGTATCTGCATCATTATTTTTGATGCTAACTTTGCCCTGCCCCAATAAGCGTATTTTTGTGTGGTTTTGACGCATCTGCATCCTTTTTGAGTTCTTTCATTCTTTTTCATTGTTTGTATGCTGTGTGTTTTCCCACCTTTCAATTTATTTGTCTCTTTATATTTAACAGGTATCTGATCAGACAACATATCATTTGATGTTGCTTTTTGAAAAATATTTTCTGACAACTTCTTTCTTTTAATTGAAATGTTTGGTCCTTTACCCAATGTAAATATTTTACAGATTTTATAGACGAAATGTAAAATATATTATCTTCTGTTTTACTATTTGTTTTTGGTTTTTCCCTTCTGATTTTTTGGGGGAGGGTCTTCTTTTCCTGACTTTCTTTGGTTTAATTATTTATTTATTTATTTTTAAATTTCATGGCTGCTCTGCAGCATATGGAATTTTCTGGGCTAGAGATCAAATCTGAATTGTAGCCATGAATTATGCTGCAGCTGGGGCAATGCCAGCTCCTTTAACCCACTGTACTGGGCCATGGACTGAACCCACATCTCTGCAGTGACCCAAGTGGCTGCAGTCTGATTCTTAACCCAGTGTACCACAGTAGAAGCTCCTGTAGTTTTATTTTTGTATTTATTAGATTATTAATGTTATACCAATATGATTTTTTATACTATTTGTTCTAGGGATGAAATATTCATCTTTAACTTTTCATAGTAAACTTTTCATTATATTTGTCTTCATTCCTTTCTGAAAATCTAAGTTTCTACCTGCTATTATTTATTTGGAAGATTTCTGCTAATGTTCCTTTTGTCTGCTAAAAACAGATTAATTTTAGTTTTACCTTAAATGTCTTTATTTCACCTTCATGTTTGAAGAGTGTTCTCATTGGATAAAGAATTCCGTATTGACAGCTTTTTATTTCATTCAGTGTTTTAGAGATGCCATTCCATTCTCTTCTGACTTCCCAGGCCTCTCATGATAAGTCAGCAGCCATTAACATTGCTGCTTCCCTTAATGTTGTTTTCTTTTATCTGTTTTTAAGATTTCTTCTTTTTTAATTTTATTTTATTCTATTTTTATGGCCACAACTGCGGCATGTGCAAGTTACCAGGTTAGGGATCAAATTGGAGCTGCAGTTGCGGGTCTATGCCACAGCCATGGCAACACTGGATCTGAGCCACATCTGTGACCTATGAGGTGCCTTGTGCCAATGCTGGTTTTTTGTTTGTTTGTTTGTTTTGTTTTTAGGGCCACACCAGCAGCATGTGAAAGTTCCCAGGCTAGGAGTCAAATCGGAGTTGCACCTGTCAGCCTACACCACAGCTACAGCAACAGAATCTGAGCTGAGTCTGCAACTTACACCACAGCTCATGGCAACACCCGATCCTTAACCCACTGAGCAAGGCAAGGGATCAAACCCATATCCTCATGGATACTAGTTGGGTTTGTTACCACTGCACCACCGCAAGAACTCCCAACACCAGGTCCTTAACCCACTGAGTAAGGCCAGGGATAAAAACCACATGGACACGGTGTCAGGTTCATAACTTGCTAAACAAATGAGAACTCCATATTTCTTTATTTTAGATTTTTGGTTGTTTGCATATGGCATGCGTAGGTGGGGCTTTCTTTGTATTGCTTTTACTTGAGGTTTGCTAAGTTTTCAAGTCAGCAAATCTGTCTTTCACCAAATTCAGAAAAACTGGGGGCATTCTTTCCTCAAACTCATTTTTGTCAGAGAGTCTGACTCTTCTCATTTTGGTGTTCCAATTACATGTATATTAGACCTTTTCACATTGTCCCACAGATCACTGAGCTTCTGTTCTTACATGCAATTCTCTTTTCCCATGCCTTTTAGATTAAGTAATCTCTATTGCTCTCTCTTCAAGTGCATCTGTCATCGTTAACATAATGTTTATCACACCTTGTGAATTTTTTATTTTCTTCATTTATTGATAAGGAAATTCATGCAAGAGGAGCTACTCTGTCATTTCTAGAAACAGAATTCTAATTTTTAAAAAAAATGTATGGAGTTACCTTCATAGCTCAGCAGTTAACAAACCTGACTAGGCTCCATGAGGCTGTGGCAGCTATAGCTCCAATTCGACCCCTAGCCTGGGAATCTCCATGGGTACATTCCTAAAAAGCAAAAAAAAAAAAAAAAGCTTTTTAATGCATTTCACTTTCATTCTTGAAGGATATTTTGAGGGGTGTAGACTTTTGTTTGATAGAGATTTTCTTTCGGAAAAAAAAGAAATAATATTTATTTTTATTATTCTTTTTTTTCCTGGCTTCTATTTTTTTTTTCTTCTATTTAGATGTCAGTTTTCCATCTCATTACTTCTTGTCTGGCAATAATCTTGTTTTACCTGGCTTTTATTTAAATATTATTTAGAATCATTTAGTTTATTTTTAAAATTCGTTGGTTTGGGAGTTCCCATTGTGGCTCAACAGTAATGAACCCAGCTAGTATCCATGAGGATGTGGGGGTTTTATCCTTGGCCTTGCTCAGTGGGATCAGAGGTTGCTGTGTCGTGTAGTGTAGGTCTCAGATGCAGTTTGGATCCTGCATTGCTGAGGCTGTGGCATAGGCTGGCAGCTACAGCTCTGATTTGACTCCTAGCCTGGGAATTTCCCATATGCTGCACATGTGGCCCTAAAAAGCAAAAAAAAAAAAAAAATATTTGGTTTATTTTTTCAGTTTTATGCACAGGATGTGCTTCTTTCTCTTTTTAAAATCCTCTTTGGCATTTATTTGACTTCTTGAATCTGTACTTGATAGCTTTTATCAGTTATAGAAACTTCTCAAACATTATTTCTTCAAGTGCCTCTGCCTCATTCTCTCTCCTCCTTTTGTAATTCCAATTAAACGTATACTGTACTTCTCACTGTATCATCTATGGCTCATTTCACTCCCATTTTCTTCTTTCCTAGCATTTTAGGATAGGATACCATTTTAGGATATCCTATCTTAAAGTCAATTAGGTCATACTTCTCTATATTTCTTTAGCTATGTCCTCCATTTTACTAATTTTCCCTTTAGCTTATTGCAATTTGATGTAAAATTTGTACCCTGAGTTCTCTTTTTTTTTTTTTTGTCTTTTTTTTTTTTTAGGGTCTCATCCATAGCATATGGAAGTTTCCAGGCTAAGGGTCAAATTGGAATTGCAGCTGTCTGCCTACACCACAGCCACAGCAACGCCAGATCCAAGTTGTGTCTGGGACCTACACCATAGCTTATGGCAACACCAGATTCTTTAACCCACTTAGTGAGGTCAGGGATCAAATCTGCAACCTCACGGATACTAGTCAGCTTCTTAACCACAATGGGAACTCCTGTGTTTTAATTTCAGTTGTACTTAGTGTTCTAGAATGCTCCCTTTTATTTTTATATGTCAATTCTCAGAGATTATACTCTCTTGCAAAAATTTAAAATCTTGTTTTTTTCTCTTTAGATATAGATAGTATAATTGTTTAGTGTCATTATTTTAAAGGCTATTTCTTAGGTATTCACTATTTCAAGCCACTGTGGATCTCTTTCTACTGTTTGATTTCTGCGAGTTTCCTTTCATCTTGTTGTGCCAAGCAATAAAACATAAACAATCTCTTCTCTTTCCTATGCTAGGCACCATACGGAGAAATATTCATAACTGCATTTGATGCTGATATCAGCTCTACTGTCATCTTTAATTTACAAATGAGAAAACTGATGCTCAAAGACATTAACTAACATCCCGAAGCCACAGAGGTATGAGAGATCTATTGGAATTCAGATCCATAACTCTCTGCCTTTAAAGCTAAATGCTGCGTTTTTAATCCACTGGCTACTTAGACTATTGAGCTGATGAGATCCAACTCAAAGAGCCAAAACCCAACCAGAACATTGACAAGGATGGATATAGTGGTCAACTCCAGTGGAATCGCCTTTCTCACGTTCCCTTTGCATCTTGCCTCTGCAGCACTGTGCTGGCAGTGAGCAGTTTTCAGCCTATGACCTGGAGTTGGACAGCTCGCTCTCTTAGTGACGAGTGTGAAATAGGAGAAGCAGCAGTTTTATTGTCATTTTAGGGAGGCTTCTCTGAGATTTAGAGCTGAGCAGTGGTGAGGTGCCTATCACCTTCTGCCAAGGCAGAATGCAGCCAGGAACAGCTAGCATAACAGACCCCATGGCTTGCTTTATTGCATGCATTCCGAATCCTCTCTATATAGGTGCTTGCACATGGGCACCTGCTCACACACACACACACACACACACACACACACTCTCATGGATATCATTTATTGAACACTGTATGATCCACACGAATCTAGATCACATTTGTTCATGCATTTAGTCTCATAAGGATACTAGGAGGTAGATTGTGTTATTGACATTTTACAGATGAAAAAACCCTGGCACAGAGAGGCTGTACATATTTCGTAAAGGGTTCTTCTATTCAGAATGAGGGACAAGACCCATTCAGTCTCATCCCAGAGCCCACACTCTTAACCAGTAGTTAATTGCATTGCTAGGTAGTTCCCTATTGTGTTGACCTTGTGGTGAGTGGACAAGCATATACCTGACCCAGAAATAAAACCTAGGATATGAATGGGGGGTCAGGTAGAGGCCATATCCTGGCTCAATGAAGACCCAAGAGCCAGGCGCTGAGGAAGGGTCAGTGGTTAATGGAAAGCCCTAAGGGCTGACCGTGGACGTGAGTGTAGCAGATTACACCCTAGCACAAGGAGGACCATTAAAATGGCCAGCGCTAAAGTCCATGGCTGTGAGGGTGTGGCGGGGCAGCTGGCTCTCCTCAGGGAAGTCGAGCCCAAATTTCTGCTGAGCCACTGTGAATAAAAAGTATATCTCTTCAAAGCTAACTTTTACGACAGATTTTAAATACACCGATTCATAAAAGTTAATGCTTTTACTCAGAATCTTTTTATGCAACGATTCTTCTCTACATAGGTAACTATGTCAGAAGAGATTTGAGTGTTTTATTTGCAAAGTATCTCAGGGTCTAGGCAATTTTTGCCCTTATTAAAAATTCTATTGTGTTATTTATTCAGTATTTTCTCCTTAATTTTCCATTCGCTTTCTCTCTTTGTATATTTTTGTAGTGGGCTTGCCCCATACCTTGGGTTCCTTTCAGATGATAACTTGTCACTCAGTTTTTAATTACATCGGGTGGTGGTTCTGGGATCGAGGGGCCTAGCTCAACAGACAAGTTGTGGCAGAAACGTCCTGTGGGTGAGCAGTGGAAGTTCCTGTTCCAAGCTGAGTACTCTTGTGGGAGAGCACAGACTGGGCCAGCTGGGGCCCATAGCCTAATGGGTATGGTGGTGCCTTTATACAAAGCCAATAGTGGAATCAATAACCAGACCTTTCAAAGAGCATACCTGGCCTCTTTGGCTTTGTCATGGAGAAGTCTGGGGGGACCTCAGCCTGGTCGATGGCTTGCTCTCAGACTCTGGTGCCCCTGCCTCTGCTAGTTCTAGAAGATAGGAGTTAACATAGAAGGTAGATCAATGCTTACCCAAACTCTCAGGCTGCTCCTCCAGCCAGATACACAGATATCAACTGGTGCGAGGCTGGGTGGGGCATCTCGGCTGAGTGTCCTATACATTTTGGAGCCTGGCTTGTTCAAATCCTCTTGGTTGGCTCTGAGCTAAGCAGACCCTTGGATGGGAGAGGTGTGGCTATGGACTGAGATGTGGGTGGAGAGGAAAACAGTGCACTCCTAGAGAAGGAACACTGAGCTGGGGGGTCGGGAGATTCAAATCTTGACCAACTTGATTCTTTTCCTTTTTTTTTTTTTTTTTTGGCTTTTTGCCTTTTCTTGGGCCGCTCCTGCAGCATATGGAGGTTCCCAGGCTAGGGGTCCAATCGGAGCTGTAGCCACTGGCCCACACCAGGGCCACAGCAACACCAGATCCTCAACCCACTGAGCAAGGCCAGGAATCGAACCCGCAACCTCATGATTCCTAGTCGGATTCATTAACCACTGCGCCATGATGGGAACTCCCATGACCAACGTGATTCTAAACTAATGCCAAAAACCCCTCAGATGCTGAACTCCTGGAGCCCAAGGAGCATCTTATCTAGTCACACGAGGAAGCAGCAAAACACAGCAAAGTGGTGACATCCATTTGAGTCCAACAGACTTGAACCTCACCAGATTGGGCCCATTACCCACCCTGTGGTTTGGCCAAATCTCTCAGGGTTTTCCTATGTCAAATGGAACTGAACATGCCTGCCCTGAACCCTAGGATACCCAACCAGGGGACCCTAAGACAACAGTACTCTGAGCTCCCAGCATGATCTTAACACAGGTGTGGATTCACATGCATTGTCCTGATATGATGCCCCAGAGCATAAAAGCACATCACAAGAGTGTGGACTGAGTGCCAGCTGCACATCTCATTCTCCTGTTATAACAATTCTGAGAGGAAGTGTGATTCCCGGACATGCAGACGAGAACCCTGAGAGTAGCTTAGGCTATGAGCTCAGTCGGGACAGGGAGGGTTATTTCCAAATCCCATTTCTAGCACACAGTAGGATCTCAGTGGGTGTCTGTTGGGTGGAAGAAGAGACACACAGACCCCACTCAGCCTGCACTTTATGGAATCAGCTGCCACCCTCCTTCCTTCCTTTGCTGGTGAGGGCTGTGCAACCCCATGACGTTGGTTCCGCTGTCACTTGTCATCGGGAGGGGGTGCCCCCTTTCTGACCTCCTGAGATTTCACAGTCACTGGTATGAAAACTGATCCTTTGCGGCCTCACTCTCTGGCAGGTAGGGACTGATGCCTTTTACCATTTATGAAAAAAAAATGTAAATGGCTACAAAAGCTATTTTTATAATGTTTTTATCTATTCCGTGACTGACATCAATAACACATAACAGTTTCATTGACATTGTATCACATCCAATGGGCCCAGTGACCTGATTCAATGTCAGCAGAAAAGCCTCGTACATCATCTCTGTGGCTGAATTGCAGCAGATCCATTATTGGCGCTTCAACCCCAGAAGAGCCCCAGAACCGACGCCAAGTCCATTTCAAGGGTTTGCCTCCTTTCTAAGCTTCCTTCTTCATAACTGTCTTAGCTCTCTATCCATGGATATCCCCCTGTAGTTTGTCCTCTTAAATTGGTCCACCTTGCATTTGCTTTCAGACTTGATGAATCTTGGGGTGGGGTGGGGCCGGTCTGTGCATGAGGCACTTAACACGGCACACAGTAGGAGCTCAACCTGTGAATGAATGCGAGAAGGAAGGGGGGAGGAGGAAAGATGGAAAACATACCTGCCTCTCGACCTCAGGGTACAATGCCCTCCCTGCACAGGGCTCCACGCTCCTCACAGCTCTGGCAACTGGACAGGTACATCACGGCCACTTCGTCCCTGGAGGTTGGAAGGTTATGAGTAGATAGATGTGCAAAGGCTTTAGAACACTTTTGCCAAGTACAGACTTGGAGTGAGGAAATGCTTTGCCCCATACTTCAGCCCTAGGACTGGAAGCTGACCAGCAGGTGGGGAGGAGAGGAGGCTGCCTGGCCAGGCCCCTGGGCTGGGCACACAGAGAGCTACCCCCACCAGCAAGCCCTACCCTTGGGCCTCCTCATCTTCTCAGCCCACGAAAAATGGGAATGACTACTGACTCCATAATCTTACGTGGGTTTAAGCCAGCACTTGCTAATACCGCAATATATTTGTCATTTGCTCACGGGTAAGCCTGTTTAGTAGTCAAAACTGTAGAAAATTGAATATACACTCACTGTATAAAAATGATATGCTTGGTTAGTGATAGTTTAGAAGAAATAAGTACATCTATCATAGACGAGCAGGCTGTCAGGTCTTTATATGTAAGAAAAATATTGAACACAAATGTGATAAATGTTGGGCACCATTTACAAAAGTTGTCTGACAAAGTTGGTTTGTAATAAGTTTTTCCAAGCAAAGGGGAAGATCAGAGGAAAAGTAGCAGACGATGGGAAGAAGAAAGGAAGAGAAAATGAAAATAGGAGTGGAGAAAGAGGGCACGGAGGGCTCTAAAATGAACCTGTGTTAGACCAGCCCTCCTCTTCCTCTTTTATTTTTAAACCTTTACAGCTTATTGGTTCTTCTTGCATGTGGACTTTCCTATATACATGGTAGAAACAGCTTGTCAATTTTCCAAAAATCTCTTGGTGGTCTCTTGATAAATTCTAGGCTGAATTTTTGAATATACTGTAGGAAAATTGGTCGATTTTTCCATGCTGAGTCTGCCTTTTCAGCACACAGTCTATATCTCTTTGATTCCAGCCCACCTCCTTAGGGCTTTCCTGGGGCGGGTCTACTTTCTGGAGAGCTATTTCCAAATCTCTGACCCACTGGATTATCTTATATACATATCTGTACTTTCTTATCTCTAGCTAGTTATCCTCACATAACTGGAGAGGATGTAGGCCCCAGAGAAATTTAATGACCTATTTATAAGTGCAAAACAAAGGACAAAGCCAAGACTAGAACTCAGGTCCCTGATATCATATCCAAGTCATAGGCCACAGTAGCTGAACTATCATATCTATGAGATAAGTTCTTCACCCCATGGCTACACTCTATCCCTTACATCAATCTCTTGCCTATTCCAGCCCTATAAGTTACAGCATGACTACTTTATGGTCGGATGGCTGCCCATGGGGTCAAAACATAGGTTTACTAAGGCCTTACTGATTTCCAAGTCCAATATGCTATATGTGATACACCCCAACAAATGAAACAAGATCCCTGCCCTAAGGCTATTTCTCAGGGAAATCAGAGGTGTGCACCAAGTTGCAAATGTCACAGGGGTGAGAGGTATGCCTAGGTGTGTCTGCACATTGATTTGTAATGAGAGTTTTGACATGGAAGGGGACTATTGGCAAGGGAGCCAGGAAAGTAACAGCATGCTATCTAAGACATTGGCCAACTTGGCCCAGCTCCTTCCCCTGAACTCATAGCTCAGTCCTAAGGACAGAAGGGTTGTCATCCTGAGGCCTCTGAGGCCTCTGAGGCCCACAGGGCCAAGGGACACTGCTGGGTGACCAAGTGACAAGCACAAACCCGAGTAGGTCGGCTTAGCAGCCATGCCCATGGCACCCTGGGTACCAGCACCCATATTCCCTCAGCATCTATGAGTACCTGTGGCAGTAGGGAGACCCACCTTCAAGGGACTTCCATACTAGAATAGGCAAATATGAAGCAAACCCTGCTTGATTCTCATGGGATGGACCCTTCAAATAATAACCTATTAGACTATTGACTCTTGAATCCTCATGCTTGATATGAAGTGTTCCACAGCTCCAGGGCCAGGTTGTTTGCCACTTTCATGTGCTCTAGTGCCCATGGGCAGTGCTGCCTGAGGACACCCATGCCACTTTATGTGGAATTATGGATTTACAAACACTTCTTAGACAAAACTCATCCACAACTTATGCCACGGCTCTGTACCTCTTATACCTTGTATGTACTGGATATTTTTTTCTTTAAATTGACCACATTTTATCTAACTTTTTTGCAAGATGAAACTAGTGACTAAGATAAAATAAAAGCAAGACTAAAGAATATAGTAGATACATGGCCTCAGCCACAGACTTAGAGGACAGGGACTTGGAGGAGTTGAAAGGCCATGTAGGTACTGAAGGAAGGAGTCTGAGATGAGAGAAAGGGCTGGGGAAAGGAGGGCAGAACTTGGAAAGCAGGAAGAAAGGTAGACTCAGCCTTGGAGTATAAGCAGATAGAACCTGGGTGTTAGGGCCCAGGTTGAGACCAATGTAGGAGTGCAGGGAGTGGAGGAAGTAGGGGAACACTGTGATGGAAGAACCTATGGTGGGCATGGAACTGGGGAGGCCGGTGGAGCATGAAACTGGACCCTTGGATAAAGGAGTGTCAAATGGAGGAATGGGAATGTAGGTGTCAAACTGGTATAGAAACTTACGGTGGGGCTCTTGGAAAGTTAAAGGAAGGAAGGCTGAGTGGTGGATAGGGGCTGGTGAAGGACATCAACAGGAGATTGGGGTTAGGGAAAGGTGGGCAGGGGCTGCATCCACAAACAGGTCTCCTGCAGAAAGGCTGGTGAGGCTGCAGGCTTCAAGACCTGCCCTGAAGTCTCATCTGGTAGAACCTGGACCAAGGTAGAGACCCTACAGTCTCCGACAGAGAGAATGAGAACTGAAAGCTGTCAAGGCCAGTGGTGGTTTCCATTCAACTTACATGTACCAGAGTGTAGGCCGTCACAAAAAGTGATCAGTAGCAAATAGAGGATTGATAAAAGGAGAGATAAAAGGAGAAACTTCTTTAGGCAAAACACAATCACTGGGAGAATTCTTTCCACATCCAAGCTCCCAAATGCACCACACTGAGCATGTGTGTGTGTGTGTGTGTGTGTGTGTGTGTGTGTGTGTGTGTGTGTGTGTGTTGGGGGATGGGGTTGCAGACACCACTGGACTTCCAGGACAGTGGAGGCAGAGTGTGTCTGCTGGTGGCCATGGAGTGGAAATGCCCACATGGGTGTTGACAGGGAGTCCTTGGGGGGGTCTGTGTTCTGACGGCCTAATGTTCAACTACGTCACCAAAATACAGTTTATCAATTACAGACTCCCTAATCTATGGCACCAAGAGCTGTGCAGGAGGTGAGAGACACACCATTGAACAAGACAGAACCACTGCCCAAAGATCTGCCATCCTAGAGCAGGAGAGCAAACAATAATAAATACATAAGGAAAAGGTGAAAAAGAAGAAATCAAAAGAGTACATTGGGATGGATGGTGCTTAGGAGAGAAGGAGGGAGGGGAAGTACTCAGGGCAGGGCTCTTTAGGGGAGGTGAGAAAGGTTGCATTTGAGCTGAGTCCCGTGCAGGCACTCAGGTTATGCAAAGGCCTAGAGGGAGAAATGGAGTGAATGTGAGCACAGTAAAAGATGGGAAGAGGAGTGGGGGCTGCAATTAGGGTCTTGAGGGCATGACAGGGGTTGGCAAGAATGAAAGGAGGGACAGGATCAATGACGACCTGTAGATCCAGCCTTGCCATCTGAGTGGACCATGGTACCAATAACAGGCTAAAGACTGGTGTGGGGGCAGGTTTGGGTGAGGGAAGAATCCCTATCATTCTAGTTTAGATAAGTTCATGTTGCTAATTCAAAATCCAGGAGGAGCTATAAGAAGAAATGGCACCACTGTAGCCAGGTCCTCCCTCCTACCACTAAAATCCCTGGACATAACACAGCAAATAATCATGGTAAAACTGTAAGGTGGAAAGCAGAAGTCAGACTGCCGAGGGACCTCAGGCCTTGGGGAACAACCTAGAGACATGAACAAACATATTCAAGAAGCTGAGTGAGTCCTAAACAGAATAAATCCAAAGAAATCCATGCCAAGATCATAATCAGGTTTCTGAAAACTAAAGAAAAAAATGCTGAAAAGGACTAAGAAGTAAGCACTTCACTCAACAATAGCAGAATTCACAGTGCCTGTAAACTTATTCTAAGATAGGCCATATTTGAGGCCATAAAATGAACCTCAACAAATTTAAAATAATTGCAGTCTTACAAAATATATTCTCTGGCCATAGCAGATTTGAAATAGAAATCAATAAGAGAAATAAAACAGAAAAATCTCTAAGCACTTGGACTCTAAACAACACACTTTTAAACAATCAATGGTTTAAATGGGGAGTCTCTAGAGACATTTAAAAAATGCACTGAAGTGAATGAAAATAAAAATACAACATATCAAATTTTGTAAATGCATCAAATTTCATATCAAATTTTGTGAAAGCAGTGCTGAAAAGGAAATTTAGAGCATTAACTCCTGATATTAGATAAGAGTAAATGTCTAAAATCAATAATTAAATTTGCTACCTCCATAAACAAGAAGGAGAAAAGTAAACCTAAACCCAGAAAATTTTTTTAAAAAGATAATACCAGACATCAATGAAAATGAAAACCAGGAAAATGATAGAGAAAATCAATGAAACAAATAATTCCCCCCCCAAATCAATAAAAACCTTTAGTAAGACTGGCAAGGTTAAAGAGAGAGAAGATACAAATCACTGATAGAAATGAAGCAGAGGTTGCCACTACAGTCTTTAAGAAGATAAGGCTATGTTATGAAAAAATTGACACCCTTAAAATGGACAATTGTAAACAAAACAAAACATGTCAAAACACAATCTAATAAAACTCAACCCAGATGAAATAGAAATTTTGAATAGCCCCATAACCATTAATGCAATTAAACTACTGAAAAAGGAATCATCATGTCTAGGTGATTTCCCTGGAAAATTCTATGAACCTTTAAAGAAAAATTGGCACACTTTCTTCCAGAAAAGAAGCGGGAATACTTCTTTACAACCGGTTTTATGAGACCGGTATCACCCTGATACCAAAACCAGATGAAAGTGTAAAAGAAGATGGAATGGAAGAAAGAGATAAGAAGAAAACTACAGGTCGGTAATTCTTATAAATTTACACACAGAAAGTCTCAACAAAATACTAGCAAATCAAATCCAACAATTTATAAAATAATTTTACACCTGGAGTGTATTAGATTTCTAGGGTCTCTGTAATAAAATATCACAAACGAATGGCTTAGACAACAGAAATTTATTTTTTCACAGTTCTGAAGTTGGGGTTCTGGCCAGTTGTCTGCTGTTTGTGAGCAGAATGGATGGAGCATGGACATGCCAGTTGGGTGTTCACATGTGTGAATGGGAGATCCCTCAGGATGTAGGAAAGAGCAGAGCTGGAAAGGAAGTAGTATGTAGTCTTGGGAGGGGGTTGTGTAGTGTTGGGAGGTAGGACTGGGTGCATTCTTCTTGTGCAGATGGAATTCCAAGGTATTGGGGAGTTCTAAACTCAAACTGGACCTTATAGGCTGTTATAAAGCTAGACTTATCTAGGTAGAAGAATAACATTCTTTACTTAACCATTTTATCTTGATTTATAACCTTTAACAATTCTTACACTCATATAGGGATCCCTATAAGTGTTAGGATTGGGCCTAAGGCAGGATCCTTGGGAAGAATATCTTCTCTCTGATCATGTTGTCTGGGATGGAGACATGGAGAATCCAGATCCATTCTTCTCCTTACACAGAAGTAGCAGAAGATCCATGAGCCCTTTCCATCAGAACCTTCCTTTCCTTGTCCTTTAAGTACCAAAGGTCAAACATGTGACCTAAAATGAACCAATCATATTCTTCCTAGACTTGGACTTGGGACTAAGTAAATAGACACAAGTGATAGTCATTCTAGCAGGGGTGGCTTCTGGGGTTAAGAGACCCTAGTCTTGCTCTTCAGCCTCATACAGTCTCCTTACCCTGTAGGTTATGGGAGCTGCTTGCTATCTTTCTTTTTTGTGTTTAATTTGGCCAGATGGTTTCTCTTGCTCATCCTTAGAGAACCCTTGAGTATTTTCAACTTCACCTTTCTGTTTTGTCAATGATCTCAAAGTGTCCTTCCAGCCCTGATGTTCGGTAGCCCATGTTCCAGAAGACACAGAAGCTATTTCACTTCCTCCAAATGGTAAGTTCATATTTGTTGATGGGCGGTTTCTCAGGTAATGATGTCCACACTGCATAAATTGTCTAGATCTGGTGCACATGACAATGAGTAGGATATGGCATTGGGGCTGGAGGTGGGAAGAAGATGTATCTAGGAAGCAGATGTATCTAGCAGTGTATAGACCACTTTTGGGGTATTTCTGGATTTGGTCTTTGCACCAAAGGAAATTCTCTGTGCAATATTGCTTAATGAATTCTTGATGACTCTAAGCTTTCTGCTCATAGGCAGAAGAATCCAACTCCAACTGCATCCTTTCATCTGATGAAGATATTCAGCCCAATCTAGCAAGTTCAGATTGGTGAAATTTGAACACTCTGAAGGTCACTGGATTCTCTAAGGTGGGCCTCAATTAGCACCTGCCCCTGAGGAGCTTGTAGGCCATCTACTGCTTTGCCAGGCATCCCCAAAACACCTCTCCCTTTTTCTTGCTCTGAGTCTTCCTAGCAAGAGAGCATTTGCACCAATCTGCAGTCTGAGATTTACAACACACACATTTGAAGAATTCCAAAAATGATATCTGATTTTGCAGAATTTATATAACCAAAGCCTACACCTTTATATACATTTCCAGCCCCCTCTCTAACTCACCCCAACCACAAATATGGAGAGGGGGTGATTCAGTAGAACTCGATTTGGCCAAGGCTAGAGTTGTGTCTAAAATACTTCTCTGAATTGATGGCAGACAAAACCTCCTTACCATCCAGATCTGAGACTGTGTTACTGGATTGCAAAGTGGCGGTGTTTGTGTTGCCCCCCAATTCTTAACTTTGGGAGATTCTGGCAGTGGGTAAGGTGGGGTGACTGGCAGTGTTGGGGGGAGGATTGTTTGGGAGCTGGATGCATTTGTTCTTTCATACACAGCTCGCTCTGTTCCTAGCCCCCTTTACAGATGACAGGAGGTGCGAGACAGTGGAAAGTAAGATGTGTGGTGCTGCAGGCAGAAACTTGATATGGTGTAATTACTGTACATGAAAATAGATGGAATTTGGATTGGAAACAGAGCAGACCATATCTTATGTGACGCTGAGAAGGGCGGCATCTCCCCACTCTGCATGTGCTTGTGCCTGAAAGAGCACTCCAGTCTCTGAAAATGGGCCCAAGGTTCAAATAAACACCCATTGCTGGGAGTGGGAGGGGAGGAGGCTCTCACAGAGGCAGATGAGAGCAGATACGAAACAAAAGCCATACTCACACAAACTATCTTTTGGTTTGAACTTTTACTCACATATGAGGAATTGCATTTCTCTTTTGAGAACCAAACTAAAGCCACGCCAGTTTCCTTTTTGTGGGGTGGGGGGGGGTGGAGGAAATTCACCCAATATCCCAAGACTTTACTGGACACTGTGCCAGCCTACATCGAGGGAGAATAGGGGGAGGTTATGGCATGCAATTAGTTTACTAGTTTATTTGACCGTCTAAAGACCAGTGAGGATAACTCTCAAAAATATAATTTGTAGTTGAGTGAAGTAAGGCAGAAAGACAGACACCATATGATATCACTTATATGTGGAGTCTAAAATATGACACAAATGATCTACCTACAAAACAGAAAAGACCCTCCATGTACATGTAGGACAGACTCATGTTTGCCAGGGGGAGGGGGAGGAAGTGGGATGGATTGGAAGTCTGGAGTTCGTAGATGAAAACTCTTGCACTTGGAGTGGACAGGCAATGAAATGCTGCTGTATAGCACAGGGAACTATATATATATATATATGTTTGACTAGGTCACTTTACTGTACAGCAGAAATTGACAGAACTTTGTAAATCAATCATAATGCAAAATCATATAAAAAAATTCCAAGATTGACAAAAAAAATTGTGGTTGAATATTATTATGCATAGATCAGCTAAGGATGTCAGAAACAGAGGGATCAATGATCGGTCAAAAAAATGCATTGGGGAGGTATGACTTGATCTAAGCCTTGAAGAGTGGATTCCACTAGACAAAGGGGTGTACTCTCTAGATGGGGGTGTAGAACAGCGTGAGAAGAAGCTCAGTGGTTAAGTACTGATGTGGTATGTGTGAATAGATAGGGGAAGAAAAGAGGAAGGATACTCTGGGTGTTATAAAGCAAAGGGAACTTGAATTCTGGGTAGGGACATGGCTAGAATCCAGTGACTCCTACTGGATTCTAGTAGGAGTTGACTGCTTATCAACCCTAAGAATCCCTGATCATAAAATACCAGGATAAAATAAAGGAATATGCTTCAGGGAGTGCCATGTTGCCGTGGAAGTATTGCATGATGAAATTTATTGGAGAGGGTGCCATATACTGATCCTCAGCTTTTGACTGGGTTTTGCACTTCCTTTTTGTTAGTCTTTCGATCATAGCATCCCAGCCAAGGGAAAGGCAGAATAAAGTAGCCTTCATTTCCCTAGGAAGCATTATTGAATTTTTAGAAAAGAAGATGTCATGCTGGTGTCCTGCCAACTAGATGGGTCTTCCTGTGGGTCTGACACTGAATTTCATGATCTCTTTCCCAAGTGGCAGAGCACGCAACAGCTGTCATCGCTGAGATGCACCTGTCTGGGTGATTTTCTAAAATCGCTCTTAACATACACTTAAATATGTAAGAGTCATGCCTGGAGGTAAGGCTATTTTGAATGCAAAGTGATCGTCACATCCCTTTCAATCACAGAGCCAGAGGAGTATGGATGGGCCAACTAGTGAAGAAGGAACTGGAAATAAAGCCTGGGCTGCTGACTGTAACCAGCTCTCCTGAGCTGAAATGACAATATCTTATGTTTCTACTTGGGCTCCATCTCCCGGGTGAGCCCTCACTTTTCCACACTCCACCTTGTTGCAATCTCAACCACGTTTGGAGACATAATGAAGGATGGAAGGTAAGCAAGGCTAAGGAAGACCACCTACTGTTCAAAAGGGCATCTGGCTAGGAGACTTTGATTAGGGACAACTCCACATTTATCTCTCACACACACATACACACACAATTCTGTCCAAGAACTGATGAAGACAAATGGGGAACAAAGGAAACACACACTATCACCCTAAATAGACATTAATGCCAGTAGGTGGAAGGAATTTTACACACGTGACAATGTCTTTAGAAAGAGACAAAAAAATTGGGAAAAACAATTATAGTGACATTTTTAAACTTGATTTTGTCTTCGATGAATCAAATAGGAAAAAAGTGAGAAAATCTGAATAATGCAACATTTTACCTTATAGAGGCTATGCTTTATTTCCTAGCAACCATATAATGTCTATTAAAAGCTAATCTTATATTAGTCAACAAAAGCACCAATACATTTTTAAAAATGGAAGTTTATGTTTCACACCAAACCAAAGTATAAGTAAAGGCAAATATTTAGTAAAGATAACATCCATTAGGAAATTAAATAATGTTCTCTTAAATTGATATTTGTCAAATAACTTCAAAAATTTAATTTTATATTTATATATTTACATAAAAATGACAGTGAAAAATCTATATACCAAATCTTAAAAATGGTCAAAGTTTGAGATAAAATTTTAAATATTGCATATTTTCATTTTTAACAAAAATTTTAATGAGCTGAATAGTAACTCAAAGATTAAGAAATATAACAATAAAAAATTCACAGAAAAAAGTAGAACCAGTTGAGACCAAAATTTAAACAAAGCAGAAAAAGTGAAAGAGTAAATTATATTGTGTATTTGCACATATTTTGTGCACATGTGTGTATATATACTTAATATTTTAAGACTTTTTTTTGAATGTTCTAGACATTGCAAAAACTTTAAAACTACATGACCAGTTTAAATATTGGCAAAAATAAAACAAAATCATTATGAATTACAGTTAATTACATTATTTCCCTCTAAATGCTAAGATAACTGAGCAAAGATTAAAATTAATATGAAATGAAATTGGAATAAATTACATAATTCTTTTGAAATTTGACAAAAATGCCTTCAAAGTCTATCAGCAAAACAACAAATTAAGTTTGGTTTGGTTTTCTATGACAGACCAATGGACCAGAAGAAAAATTTCAGAAGTGTGTGTAGTTTTGTGTAATATGAGATTTAAAATCTGCGGATAAAATTTATATGGCTCATTCCATGTATAGGAACAATGGCCAATTTTTTCGACAAAAACATAGCCAAAAATTCATACCAATAATCAAAGCAAGTTTCATGTAGATAAAACATTTAAATGTAAATAATGAAATCATGGAAGTTCTCGGGGTTATATATGTATCATTGGCAGATGGGTGGGATGATTATTCTAAAATACATAATGTTTTACTCAGTTTGTTGTTTCTGTTTTAACTACAGTAAATGTTGATACTTACAAAATTGAGATAATATTTATTGCATCAGATCCAATTTTATGGTGTCTGCCTTTGGCATTTTGCTTGGAAAATTGTGTGTGTACATTCTAAAATCAAGGACTCCATGAAAATCAGACTAGAACAACATTTAAGAGTACAGACTCTGCCATTGTGGCACACTTACAATCCAATGCCATATGACGGTAGGCAATTTAATCTTTTTATGTCCCAATGTTCTTATCTGTAAAATGGAAATAATAACATTACCTAATGCACTGGGGTGTTGGAGGGAGTAAGTTAGCAAATGTAAAGTATTTAAAACAGTAGGTGGCAAATGTAAGCATTATGCAAGGCTATTAAAATAATACTAATGGACTTTCAACGATTATTTAGAACTGAAAAAACGTACCTGGCCAAAAAGTGCAATAAAATATCTAAGAATTTATTACATGTATTTGGTCAAAAAATGCTGTTAAACTATTAATGGGTTTGTGTATTTTTTACCTCTTAAAGTAGCAAGAAAACAATGAATAGTTTTCAAGCTTAGCAAGTTGGCAGAAAAATCAATACCTTATAATTTGGTATCAAACTTCATAGAATAATTTGGAAATACTAAAATATTATCAGTGTGCGTATTTTACATATATATATATTTTGTCTTTTGTCCTTTTTTAGGGCTGCACCAGTGGGATATGCAGATTCCTAGGCTAGGGGTCTAATGGGAGGTGTTGCTGCCGACCTACGCCAGAGCCACAGCAATGCCAGATCCGAGCCACATCTGCGACCTACACCACAGTTCACGGCAATGCCGGATCCTTAGCCCACTGAGCGAGGCTAGGAATGGAACCCGCAACCTCATCATTCCTAGTTGGATTCATTTCTGCTGCACCATGATGGGAATGCCAGTGTGTGTACTTTAAATCCAGCCATTCCTCTCCAGGAATGTATTTTATGGAAATTCTTATATGTGGACAAATATTCAGCTACAAGGATAATCTTTCTAGCGTTGTTTATAGAGGTGATGTAATTTCTTTATTAAATGTTGATAGAATTAATCTCTGAACTGGTGCTCTTTTTGGAAAGGTTTAATTACTAATTCAATTTCTTTAATAGATATAGGCTTGTTCATATTGACTATTTCTCTGTTTCAGGGTTTTAATAGATTTTGTCTTGCAAGAAATTATTCCATTTCATCTAGGGCATCAAATTTATTGGTGTAGAGTTGTTCATAATATTCCTTTATTATCCTCTTAATATCCATGGGATCAGTAGTGAAGACCCCTTTTTCATTTTTGATATTAGTAATTCATGTGCTCTTTCTTTTTTTCTTGGTTGACCTGGCTAAAGGTTTACAATTTTATTGATCTTTTCAAAGACAGGCTGTTGATAAAAGAAAAATCATTTATTATGATTTCATTTATTTCTGCTCTAACTTTTATTATTTCATTTATTACACTTACTTTGTACTTAATTCTCTCTTCTTTTCCTAGTTTTCTAAGGTGAAAACTTAGGTGATTGATTTTTAAATCATTCCTCCTTATTAATATATACATGCAAAGCTATAAATTTTCCTCTAAACACTGCTTTTACTGCATCTCACAGATATTGATGTTATATTTTCATTTTCACTTAATTCAAACTATTTTTAAATTTATTTTAACACTTATTTGACCCATATGTCACATAGAAATGTACTGTTCCTTCTCTAGACACTTGGAGATTTTCCAGCTATCTTTCTATTATTGATTTATGGTTTAACATTATTGTATGGTTCTATTTTTTTTTAATTTGTTAGGAATATTATATGTTCCAGAATGTGGTATATCTTGGCATATGTCCTGTAGGAACTTGAGAAGACTGTATTCTACTATTGTTGGATGGAGAATTCTATATGTCAGTATGATCAAATTGATCAATGGTTCTGTTCAGCTTGATTATATCCTTCCTGATTTTTTTGCCTGCTAAATCTGTCAATTTCTGATACAGGGGTGTTGAAGTATATATGACTAACAGTGGATTTCTTTGTCAGGTTTTGCCGCATGTATTTTGACTTTCACATCAATTATTTTTATGTCCTCTCAAAGAATTTTACCCTTTGGTCTTTATGTAATATCCCTCTTTATATCTGATAACTTTCTTTGCTTTGAAGTTTGTTTGGTCTGGAGTTAATATAGTGATTTGATTTTGATTAGTGTTAGTATGGTATAGCGTTCTCCATCCCTTTACTTTTAATCAATTTGTGTGTCTTTTTATTTTAAAGTGGGTTTCTGGTAGATAGCATATGGTTGGGTCTTGTTTTTTATCTATCCTGACATTTTTCTGTCTTTTAATTGGTATCTATAAACCCTTCATATTTAAACTGGTTATTAGTATAGTTGGGATAATAACAACCATATTTGTGATTTTTGAAGTTCTTGTCCCTGTTCTTTGTTTCTTCTTCCCCCCTCTCTCCTCTCTTTTCCTGCTTCCTCTGGTTCTAATTGCACATTTTATATGATCTCACTCTCTCTCTGCTTTTATCATCCCAATTATATTTTTAAAAAATCTCAATCATTGCACTAGTTTGCAATACACATTAACAATTAATCTGAATCTACTTTCAAATAACTCTATGTAGCTTCACAGTAAGTACAGTTACCTTATAATCATATTCCCAGTCCCTCCTTTCTGTCCCTTGCAACATTACTGCATTAGTTTTCCTTATCTATAAGCAGTAATCACCCAATATATCATTGCTATTATTATTTCAAAAGACTACTTATCTATTGGATCAATTAAGAATAAGACAAATATCTTTAAGAATTTTATCTTCATGCATTCCTTCTCTAACCCTCTTCCTTCCTTCATGTTGATCCATGTTCCTGGCCTACATTTAATTTCCTTTTCTCTAAGTTGGTGTTGTTCGTAATAGTAAATATTTGGAAACAACAGAAATGTTGAACAACTGGATAAAACTTTGGTAAACTCATGTGATGGAAAACTATGAAGCCATTGAAAAGGATTGTGAACTTTCATCCTCCCCTTGTTGTCCTCCTCTTGGTGGTCCAGTAATTAATTATAGCCAAGGAAAGTTCACTGCAGATAAATTCCAGGCACCCTATCACAGGGAGAACTAACCGTTTCAACTTCCTTTTGTACTTCTGAAAATGTTTCCCACTGTTGGTGGAGGAGGAGGGGCCTCAAGGAAGGAGAAGAATGCCCAACCAGATGCAACAGACACAGCATGCAGATTCCTAGGCCTGGGTGAGAAGGAATCTGGAAGCAAGTGTTCCCCATTAAAACTTGGACATTTCAAGGGAGTTTCTATTGTAGTGGAGCAGAAGCACATCCAACTAGTATCCATGAGGAGGCCGGTTCAATCCCTGGCCTCGGTCAGTGGGTTAAGGATCTGGTGTTGCCTTGAGCTGTGGTGTAGGTCACAGACGTGGCTCAGATCCCTCATTGCTGTGGTTGTGGTATAGGCCATCAGACACAGCTCCAATTCCACCCCTAGCCTGGGAACTTCCATATGCCATGGGTACAGCCCTAAAAAAAGCAAAAAAAAAAAAAGACTTAGAAAGTTCAGCTCTTACAACATGATGGGGTCAGATGGCTGGAGAGGGAGGTTTTTCCTTGACCCAGTAATTCTGGGGTTGCTGCTCGAGGGATTTGAAGAGGTCTGATGCTCTCCACCAAGCATTACCTTTGCCTGCCCCTTATTCAGAGAACTAGGCTTTTTGTTCCCCTGACTTCAGAAAAGGAAGAGACCCTGAAAATAGAGAAGACATCTCTTTCTTCAGAATGTTAATAGCCTTGGAGGAGTTTCAACAAAACCTGGAAAACCTGCAGTATTCTAGGTACAGAGAACATTTTAAAAGAAAACATCATGCTCCCAAGTCTAGGAAAGGATTTCAGGCTGGAGTAAAGGGAGAGAGACAGAAAAATCCATGTTCACTGCAGGGGATACTGTGACCTGGACCCTAGGCAGAGCCCTGAGGGTGGGAAAACAACCCAGAAGGTTTGTAGAAACTCTAAAGCCGTGGTTACCTGCACAGTTCCCTGGGAAGAGACTGGGGAGGACAAGAAGTGAAGATGGACAAGCTTTGGGCAATCTAGTGGGATTTCTAGATAGCAGCAAGGGCAGAAGAAGCAAGCATCTTAATCCCTGTGTGCTCAAGAGCAGTATGGAACTTGCTGAATGAATCATCTTTTGGCTGAGGACATAGGATATGTCCTTATATGGGTAACGGACTAATGGCTCAGACTAGACATGGGGATGGGCACCCTGGTGAATGTCAAAATAGACAAATAACACTAAGAGTCAGAGCATTAAGAACCTGGGCACTAACTAAGCCTTAAAACCTAGAAGCAATTGATGGGAAAGAGGTTGGAGGAGCCCTTACCTTTGCTGAAGTTAAATTTCTACTATGAGAAAATGGGCAGAAGACCTAAAGAGACATTTCTCCAAAGAAGACAAACAGAAGGCCAGTAGGCACATGAAAAGATGCTCAACATTACTAATTATTAGATAAATGCAAATCAAAACTATGATAAGGTACCACCTGACACCAGTCAGAATGGCCATCATTAATAAGCCTACAAATAGCAAATCCCAGAGAGGGTGTAAAGAAAAGGGAACTCTCCTACACTCTTGATGGGAATGTAAGCTGGTACAACTACTATGGAAAACAATATGGAGGTTCCTCAGAAAACTAAATATAGAACTACCATAT
The DNA here is from genome assembly GCF_054392235.1 of Sus scrofa. NCBI lineage: Eukaryota > Metazoa > Chordata > Mammalia > Artiodactyla > Suidae > Sus > Sus scrofa. The sequence goes on from NC_139388.1 coordinate 45,080,320, forward strand.
AATTCAGCAATCCCACTCCTGGGCATATAGACAGACTATAATTCAAAAAGATACACGCAGCACTATTCACAATAGCCAAGGCATGGAAACAAACGTAACGTCCCTCAACAGATGAATGGATTAAGAAGATGCAGTACATGTATTCAATGGAATACTACTCAGCCATTAAAAGGAATGAATTAATGCTATTCAAAGCAACATAGATGTAACTAGAGATTATCATACTAAGTGAGGTGATTCAGAAAGAGAAAGACAAACTCCATATGACATCACTTATGTATGGAGTCTAAAATATGGCACAAATGAACTACCTGCAAAGCAGAAACACATGCATAGACATAGAGAACAGACCTGTGGATGCCAAAGGGGAAGGAGAAGAGAGTAGTATGGACTGGAAGTTTGGGGTTAGTAGATACAGTCTATTACTTTTAGAATGGATAAGCAATGAGATCTTAGTGCATAGCATAGGGAACTACAGAGCATAGGGAACTATGGGATCAAACGTGATAGAAGATAATACAAGAAAAAAGAATGTTTATGTATGTATGCTTGGGCCACTTGGCTGTACAGCAGAAACTGGCACATCATTGTAAATCAACTATACTTTCATAAAAAATTTCTACTACACCCCTGATAAAATGACTGCTCAGAATAAATGATCATTGAATTATGAAACATAAAATTATATTTATTAAACACTTGTATTTGTGGACCAAGACTCTTATATGACCAAGTTTATGGTAATTTTAGACCAGACTTCCCTAGGGTAATGCCTTGAGGAGAGAGAAGAGAAAAGACAACTTTTATTTAGCAGTCATTGGTTCTGAAAAACCCTCCCACTAAGGGTTAAGGCAGGCCATTCCTTAGCCACACTGAGGAAGCCAGCAGCCCTGATTGTAAATAAGGAATTAATGTGTGCATCAAAGACAATGTCAAGATTGCATAAAAAATGAGCAGTTCACACCTTTTTTTTCAAAGTTAACTTTTTTCAGCTTAAAAACCTGATAAATGATTTCAATTAACAGTTACAGAAAAAGAAAATTATATTGCAAATTCATGCAAAATCTTCCCACAAAATCGCTTGCCTAATTACACAAATCAATTCTTCAGACTGAGAATCCAGCTCCAAAATAGAAAGTATGGATGTTTCAGCAGTAGTTGCACAAGGAAGGTGGGAACTTCAGGATGGTCTGCTCTAGCCCCTATTTCATCAGGATAAAACGAGTTAAAGATCACAGCAATCTAGTCTTTCTGGACCCAGTATTGCTCCATAGAAACTCGGCATTGTGACGTAGAAGGTGCTCCATGGCTGGTTCTTTCTCCTCTTTAGGCAAAATGAACAGTAACCTTCTTTACCCAGGGAAGGGTTGCAGAATGTTAGTTCTGGAGCAACTGAGAATTACCAAGCAGTACCAAACACACATGTGGATGCTCTCAGTTACACCAGGATCCAAGTAAATCATCATCATCATCCTTGTTCTTGTCATCGTCGTATTCATCATCACCGTCTAAGAAACGTGCAGCCTTTCGGGAGGACGCTGATGTCGCAGAAAAGGAGGTTAGGTTGGAAGGCCAGGATGCTGGGTGGACTTTTAACAGCTGAGTTAATTTTGGCAGGTTGCTTCCCACTCTGGGATTTAGTTGTTGCATGTAAATCTGAGCAGCTAGTCTAGATGGACCAAGGATCCTTCTTTTTGGAATTCTTTGTTATCTCACACTTGTCCCTACCTTCCTGGTTTGTGAGACGTTAAGGTCTTTGAGGGGAAAGATCTTGCCTTGTTGACCATAGTGTCCCCCAGGAGGCCTCTATTGTCTGTCTTAGGGTATGTGCCTGATATCCTATCTTTTTTTTTTTTTGTCTTTTTGTCTTTTTGCCATTTCTTGGGCCGCTCCCGAAGCATATGGAGGTTCCCAGACTAGGGGTCCAATTGGAGCCACAGCAATGTGGGATCTGAGCCGCGTCTGCAACCTGCACCTCAGCTCACAGCAACACCGGGTCCTTAACCCACTGAGCAAGACCAGGGATCGAACCCACAACCTCATGGTTCCTCGTCGGATTCGTTAACTCCTGAGCCACGACGGGAACTCCTTGAAGACTATTTTCATCACAGGTTTTTACCATTTTGTATTCCTACCATCAACATGTGAAAGTCCCAGCTGCTTTTCATCCTAGTTATCTCATAACTGGAAGTTTGTGCCTTTTGATTGCCTTCATCCAATTCCTTTTCCCCCTGTCATCCACCTCTGGTAACCAACAATTTTATCTTTTTTTCTATGAGCCTGTTTGTTTTTGAAGTACAGTTTACTAACAACATTTTGTTAGTTTCTGTTCTGCAACATGATGATTCAATACACATTTCAAAATGATCGCCACGTGTAGTCTAGTTGGAATATGTCACCGTAGAAAGATGTAACACTGTGGTTAACTATATTCTCCATATTTCATATGTCTGTCTGATTTATTTTGCAGCTGGATGCTTGTACTTCTTAGTGTCTCTCAAATATTTATTTCACCACCACAGCCTTTCCTCCTGGCAACTGCCTGTTTGTTCTCTGTATCTAAAACTGTATTTATAACTATGAATCTGTTTTGTTCACTTGTTTTGTTTTTTGGATTTCATGGATAAGTGAAAGCATAATGGTATTTGCTTTTCTAGGACTGACATTTCACTGAGCATAATACTGCCTGTGATGATTCATATTGTCACAAATGATAATATCTCATTCTTTTTAATGGCTGAATAATATTCCAATATTATATATTATATACTTGTAGTATTAGTACTATATATCATGTTATTGTAATATATCATAATATATATCATAAATGTATATTATGATATATGTTGTATATCATATATTATGATATATTATATTATATATTATATATAATTTATAAAATAATATAACATTATATAACATATACTATAGCATATAACATATATAACATATATTATATATATTATATACCATAATATTATATTATGATATTTATATTATAAATATAATATAATATACCACAATATAATATATAATATAAATATCACAATATAATATATCCTACATATCATTATATATTTATATTATAAATATATATTATGATATATAATATATCATATTATATATATCATTATATACACATCAATATAATACATAATACATTAATAATACATATGACTATATATGATTATATCATATTATATAATATATCATATTATATAATATATTAATAATGTATAATATATGATTATATCATATTATGTTATATATTAATTATATATTATATATCATATATAATATATCATAATATGATATGTCATTATATTATATATTCATATAATTATATATATCATATTCTTTAGCTGTTCATCTATTGACAGACATGTGTGTTACTTCCATACCTTTGCTATTTTAAATAATGCTGCAATGAACACAGGGGGCAATATATCTTGCCTAATTAATGCTTTTGTTTTCTTTGATAAATACTTAGGAGTTGAGTTGCTGGATTATAATCAGTTCTATCTTTTATTTTATAAGGAATCACCATACTGTTTTCCATAGTGACTTCAGCAATTTACATTTCCACCAACAGTACACAAGAGCTCTCTTTTCTTTTTGTTTTCTCTCTTTTCTCTTTTCTCTCAAGGATTGTTGGCAATAATCCCTGCCAACCATTATTATTTGTTGTCGTTTTGATAATAGATGTTCTGACAGTTGTGACAGTGATATCTGACAGGGTATCTCATTGCGGTTTTGATTTGCATTTTTTCTCTGATAATTAACAATATTGAGCAACATTTCATATACCTATTGGCCATCTGTATGAATTCTTTGGATGAAATGTCTGTTCAGATCCCCTCCCCATTTTTAAATCAGGTTGTTTGGTCGTCAGATGTTGTATTGTATGGATTCTTTGCGTATTTGGGGTATTAACCACTTATCATATCTATTGTTTGGAAATATATTTTTTTCGTTTGTGTGGCTGTGTCCTTGGCATGTAGAAGTTCCTGGGCCAGGGATGAAACCTACTCTACAGCAGCTGCAATGACTGTGGGATCCTTAACTCAGTGAATCACTGAACCGCAAAGAAACTCCTGGAAATAACTTCTTCCATTCAATAGGCTGGCTGCCTTTTTGTTTTGTTAATAATTTCCTTTGCTGTGAGAAAGCATTTTAGTTTGATATAGCCCCAATTGTTTATTTTCGCTTTTGTTTCCCTTGCCTGAGAAGAAATATACCAAAAAAAAAAAATTACTACACCCCATGTCAAATGTTTTCTTCTAAAAGTTTTATGGTTCGAGTTTTACATTTAAGTCTTTAATCCACTTTGAATTTATTTTTGTGCATAGTGTAGGAAAGTAGTCCAGTTTGATTGTTTTTATGTAGCTGTCCAGTTTCCCCAAAATGATTTATTGAAGAGGCTGTCCTATACTCATTGTTCATTCTTGACTCCTTTGTCATAGATTTATAGTCCACAAAAGTCTGGGGTTTTTTCTGGGTCCTCTAGTCTGTTTCATTGATCTCCGTGTCTGTTTTTGTGCCAGTATCATACCGTTTTGATTACTGTAGCTTTGAGAGTTTGAGATCAGGGTATATGATACCTCTAACTTTGTTCTTCTCTCTTAAGATTGTTTTGTCCATTTAAGGTCTTTTGTGTTTCCATACAAATTTTAGAGTTAATTGTTCCAGTTCTGTGAAAAATGCCACTGGTATTTTGATTGCAATTGCATTGAATCTGTAGATTGCTTTGGGTAAAGGTCATTTATAAAATATTAGTTTTTCAAATCAATGAATACAGTATATCTTTTCATCTCTGTGTGTCATCTTCAGTTTCTTTCATCTGTGATCTTAGAGATTTAGGAGGGTTTTTTTATGCTTTTTTAGGGCCAAACTCACGACATATGGAGGTTCCCAGGCTAGGGGTCGAATTGGAGCTACAGCTGCCAGCCTACACCATAGCCACAGCAACGCCAGCTCTGAGTCACATCTGCAACTTACACCACAGCTCATGGCAACACTGGATCCTTAACCCACAGAGTGAGGCCAGGGATGGAACCTGCGATCTCATGGTTCCTAGTTGGATTCGTTTCCACTGCACCATGACACAAACTCCCGATCTTAGAGATTTCAAAGTACAGATCTTTTACCTCCTTAGTTAGATTTCTTTCCTGGTATTTTATTCTTTTTGCTGCAATTTTAAATGGAGTTGTTTCTGTAATTTCTCTTTCTAATAGTTTATTTTTAGTTTATAGAAATGTAGAAGATTTCTGTATATTAAATCTTTTCTTTTTTATCTGATTTTTTCCCCTTTTTTGGCCACCTTGTAGCGTATGGAGTTCCCAGGCCAGGGATTAGATCTGAGCCACAGTTGCAACCTAAGCTGCAGCTGTGGCAACACCAGGCCTTTAACCCACTGTGCCAGGCTAGGGATCAAATCCACAACCCAGTGCTCCCAAGATGCTGCTGATCCCTGTATGTTAATTTTTTATTCAGCAACTTTACTGAAATCATTGATGAGTACTAGAGGTTTTTGGTGATATCCTGATATCTTTTGGACTTTCTCAGTATGGTATCAAGTCATTTGCAAAGGGTGACAGTTTGACGTTTTCCTTTCCAATTCTGATTTCTTTTATTTATTTTCCTTGCCTGATTACTGGCTAGGAACTCCAACACTATGTTGAATAAAAGAGGTTATGATGGGTATCCATGTCTTGTTCTTGGTCTTAGAAGAAATGCTTTCAGCTTTTCATCATTGAGTGTAATGTGGGCTGTGGGCTTGTCATATGTGGCCTTTATTATATTGAAGTATTCTCCTTTTATAAACATTTTGTTGAGAGCTTTTATCATACATAGATGTTAAATTTTGCCAAAAGATTTTCCTGCATCTTTTGATATGATCATGTGATGTTATTCTTAAATATCTTAAAGTGGTGGAGTTCCCGTCGTGGCTCAGTGGTTAATGAATCCGACTAGGAACGATGACGTTGCAGGTTCGATCCCTGGCCTTGCTCAGTGGGTGAAGGATCCAGCATTGCCATGAGCTGTGGTGTAGGTTGCAGATGCTGCTCAGATCCCAAGTTGCTGTGGCTCTGGCGTAGACTTGGCAGCTACAGCTCCAATTTGACCTTTAGCCTGGGAACCTCCATATGCCACGGTGTGGCCCTAGAAAAGACAAAAAAAAAAAACAAAAAAACTTAAAGTGGTATATCATATTGATTGATTTGTTACTATTGGACCATCCTTGCATCCTTGTGATAAATTCCACTTGAGCATGTTATATAATCCATTTAATGTTGTTGTTGAATTGAGTCTGCTAATATTTGGTTGAGGATCTTTGCATCTGTGATGTTCAGGGATATTGGTCTGTAGAAATTTTACCTCGTTTTACATTCCTTTAATCTCTCCATTTATAATTATCTTAAACGTTCCCTCTTTATATATTGGCAATCACTTCAGGCTGTGTGTGTGTGTTTTTTTTTTTAACTTCAGTTATAAAACATTATTTAGAGAACACAGAAGAAGTAAATTCTATTGTGTTGACCTATATTTCTGCTCTTGTTCCTTCTTCCTTCTTGATGTTTCAAGATTCCTTATTTTATTGTCTCCTTTCTGGTTCAAGAATCTCCTTAGCCATTCTTTTAGGGTAAGTCTGCTAGCAACAAATTCTCTTGGTTTTCTTTTATTTGAGAATGTTGTATTTCCTCTTTATTCCTAAAAGATATTTTCACTGAATATAAAATCCTGGGTGAATAATTATTTTATTTCAGTACTTGAAAATTGTTTTGCTGCTTCCTTCTGCTTTTCATGATTTCTGATAATAAATAAGGTAATGCATTATTTTTCTCTAACTGGTTTCAATATTTTTCTTGTCTTTAATTTTTAGATGACTAATTTAGATGACTAATCTTGGCATGGATTTCCTTAAATTTATCCTGTTTGGAATTTCCTTAGCTTTTTGAATCTGCATGTTTATGTTTGTGGCCAAATTTGGGAATTTTCCAGCCATTATTTCTCCTAATACTTTTTTGTAACTTCACTTCCCTCTTTCTCTTTTCCTAAAACTCCAAAGACAAAAGTTGGATTTTTTGCTGTAGGCCCACTCTCACCAATTGATGGTACTTTGAGTTTTAGTCTTATTTCCCAATATGCCCAATTCTGTTTACTTTCAGAGTCATGAAGGTGTATAGATTTTACTCTTGCAGTCAGTGGAAGAGGCAGGGTGGGATGCGCTAACTTCATCTTACCTAGAACCAGAAACTCTTCATTTAATTATGAGATTCTTTACCCAAATGGAGAGTCTGGAGAGAGAAAAAAAAATTTCTAATTCTGCAAATTCTTGCCCCTCTATATTGTGGTCTAAATTCTGACCACAAGTTGGCTAGTGTTTATTTTAACTCCTGTCTTTCTTTCATGAGATCTTATCAGATACAGCTAGGTATAATCAGCTAACACTTTCAAAACCTCACTGAAAATCATTTTTCAAATGTCAAAAACAAGTTAATTTGCATCTCCTATATTACTGCAAGAATCAGTTTTTAACAATTGTTTGCCCATTGAATAAGTTGCCATTTTTCATGCTTTTGTTAAGGGTTTCATTGCTGCTTTTTTCCAGGTTCACTCTCTACCCAGTTCCAAATCTGATATTACATGTTTCAGGTTTTTGTGACAGTAGATTTCTGTATTCATTTGCTTTTGAGGCATGACCCTCCAAAATTAAGTGGCTTAAAAAAGACACCGTTTGTAAATTCTCATGATTTAGGGCTCAGCTGTGTGGTTTTGCTTATGGGATCCAAGCTGGGTCTACTAATGTGTCTGTGGTCAGCTAGAGGACCAACCAGAGGTGAGGTTGGCTTTTGAGGGCAACAGAGGAACACACAGGAAGAACACAGAACCTACTCAGCAGGTTTGCATCCATGGGAACCATGCAGTCATGGAGAATGCAACATCTCCTGGCCCCATGCAGTCCCCAAAATCTTAAAGATCTTCTTTCTTATGATGTGAATCTATTCCAGACTCTTCTGGACCTCTCTTGGTGATAAAATATTCACTGAGACTTTCTTTTTTCTTTTCCTTTTCTTTTTTTTTTTTAGGGCCACACCCATGGCATATGGAGGTTCCCAGGCTAGGGGTCTAATCAGAGCTACAGCTGCTGGCTTACACCACAGCCACAGCAATGCCAGATCTGAGCCTCATCTGTAACCTACACCATAGCTCACAGCAATGCTGGATCCTTAACCCATTGAACGAGGCCAGGGATCGAAGGATTGAACCTGCAACCTCATGGTTCCTAGTCAGATTCATTTCCACTGTGCCACAACAGGAACTCCCCACTGAGACTTTCTAATACATTTCTGGGAGGCTGTTAAAACCCATTTATTTAGTCTTCTGTGACTCTTGATAACTCACCAGGGACTGCATCTGGAGGCTCCATGACGCTAAACATGGCTGCTGGGATGCTTTTGTCTTAATGAGGTCCTCAGTTTCTATGCCACTGGCTTGAGCTATGTAGCTTCATGCAATGGCCCTAGATACCCTGGGGTTGGCAGGTCCTTCTGTAGAGATCCAGAGATAATAGAAACATACAGGAATGGTGGGAGACATGTTCAAGATGGGGTCGGGTGTCAGAGAGTACTCCGGGCCATGGAGCAGGGAAGCCATCCCCAGGCACTGGGCTTAGCCAGCCACTGAACTATGAGTAAAGCACATTGTCCTTTTTTACTTTAATTTGCCCGTTGTTTTTTTTTCTTAAAGTGAGATGAGGTCATTGCCTCTGCACTACTTTCTCGAGAACTGACACATCCAGTGCGAATGAAGCTAATGATGAGAGACAATATTTTAATGTTAATTAGATATTCCATGTGTCTTAGTTCATCAGAGAACTATTGCTCTTTTATGTATCAGATAAAAGCACAGCTCTTGCTTGGAGGAAAACAGAATACATAGAAAAGAAAGTATTTTCAGTTTTGTAATTATTCAAATTACTGTTGCTTTTTAGAGAAATTCAGAAGACTTTGAGAGGCCAGGAGGACACTTAGCAATAACACAACTGCATGGCAGGAAGCCCCCGCCGCACCTCGAAGACCCTCTCTGCTCTCTTTCAGAAAAATATTGTTAAAACTGTAATCTCCAATTAGGAAACAATCTCTCCAAGAGTTTCTCGCAAAGCAGCCTTGTTAGACAAACAAGCAGTGGTGGGACCAACCCCACTTCTGAGTGGAGAAAAGAGATAAAAGAGCATCAGAACCTGTCCCCGCCCCAACATACACACCTGTGGGGTCCTTTGAACTCTAACGTGCCAACACCCAGGTTGGGAGAAAGACACCAGCTACCCATGATGAGTAACCACTTCTTTAAGGTCATTTAACAATAATGATTGGAGAAAGAATGAAGATAATTCTGCTCCCTCAGTGCGTTCCCTTTAGCCATTAACAAAATGAACATCATGGGCAAGCTCAGGAATTGGAAATAAAAGCTGTAACCCTCTCTTCTCTAGCCTGGAAGATGTATAGCACAACTACAGGGTCAAGGTGGGGATGCTTTTAAATTCCATTATGTTGCAAATGAGCTCCTGTTACTGATGCGGATAAGATGCACCCTTCTGGCAGGTCGAGGCACAGAAAGGTTGAAAAAAATCAGTGTACGGGTTATCTAATTGTCTTGCCAAGTCTTTCCTTCCTTAATCTGAGAATTCGCCGACTTCATTTGATAGGTGAATAAATGGTTGACATATAGGGTTAAAATATATATTTTTTGCTTCCTCTTTATGAAGTATTTTTCCCCCAAATTTGAAAGAATTTTCGGTTTACAGAGATGTCACAAAGAGAGGCCAAAATGTATTTTCGCCAGTTTCTCTCTGGGTTTATATGTTACATGATTATGGTAGGTTTGTAAAAACTTTGGTGAATTTCTATTAATTGGTCCAAATGTTATTTGGAGTTCACCAGTTTTCCCACTGGTCCTTTTCCTGTTCTAGTATCAACCCGGGATACTACCCTGCATTCAGAAAGTATTTATTTTTGTGTGTAAATTTCTATGCCAGATATTGTTTGGTTTGGTTTATGAATCAAAGAATGATTCATGGTCCCCACTCTCTAGAAGCTCATGAGCCTGGGAGGCAAAACCATATGTGCAGTGAGGTTCATACTTCCTTATCCTTAGATCTTCAAAACATAATGCACAAAGTTTGTGGGCAGGTCATTTGGCCTGACCAGCTAAGCTTTATGTGCTGGCAGCCTCAGGATGTGGTGGGTATGGCGTCTCCCTTTCAGATGCTCTGATGAGGACAAGGACACATCCTGGCTAAGTCCTTCAAATAAATTACTAAAAAAAAAAATAGTCCAGAGCAAGTTATTACTTTTCATCATGGAGCCAACACTTTCTTTTTCTTTTTCTTCTTTGCCTTTGGCAGACTCAGTTGAGGTGTGTGGATAATTATTCACCATCAAAAAGAATAACCCAAAGAAAATTGGCAAAACTTTTAAAATAGTTAACGATTGCTATAGTGAGGCTGTGGGGAAATGGGTTACTCCATTGAATTGCTGTTGGGAGAATGGACCGATGCATCCTTCTGAGTTATCAAGGAATTTTTATTTCATGTCTTCACAGTGTGCCTACGCATTGACCCAGTTATCCAAAAGATAATCAGTACAGTTTTGTTTATAATAACAAATTAGAAGCAAAATAAACATTCAGCCAAAATTGTTTAGACAAATTATAAAACGTACATATAAAATTAATACACAGCTTAAAAAATAAATTGTCAAAGAATATTTTATGACACAGATGGTTATGCAATAGTTCTCCAAAGAAAGAACTTTACAAATAGTTATGTACAGTAAGACTTATTTTTGTTTATATATATTTGTATCTTGAAGGTTATTTTTACTAAATGTATCAGTAGCGGTAATCTCTGGGAAGCAGGAATTATTAAAAGAAGCTAGGAGTTCCTGATGTGACTCATGGGGCTAAGGACCTATGTTGTCTCTGTGAGGATTCAGGTTCGATCCCTGGCTTCGCACAGTGGGTCAAGGATACACCATTGCCACAAGCTGAGGCTTAAATTGAAGATATGGCTTGGATCTGGTGTTTCCGTGTGGCTGTGGTGTAGGCTGGCAGCTACAGCTTCAATTTGATCCCTATCTTGGGAATGTCCATATTCCACAGGTGCAGCTGTCAAAAGAAAAGAAGAAAAAAAAAAGGCTTTATTGAAATATGCTTCATGTATCAGATGATTCCCCATTCAAGTTGTATAATTCAGTTTTCAATACATTTACAGAGTTGTACACTTACCATCACACTCTAATTTTAGAACACTTTCTTCACTCCAAAAAGAAATCCTGCAAGGCAGTCACTCCCATTACACTTTGCTCCAGCTCCCGGGAACAATCAATTTTCTTTTTCTTGGCTTTTTGAGGGTCATACCTGTGGCATATGGAGGTTCCCAGGCTAGGGGTGGAATCCGTAGCTGTAGCTGCCAGCCTACACCACAGCCGCGCCACAGCAAGAACAGATCTGAGCTGCGTCTGCGACCTACACCATGGCTCCCCACAACGCTGGATCCTTAACCCACTGAGCGAGGGCCAGGTATAGAACTCGAGTTGTCATGGATACTAGGCGGGTTCATTACCACTGAGCCACGACAGGATCTGCTCAGCTTATGTTCTATTTCTATAGTTTTTCCTATTCTGGACATTTCATATCAATGGACTCATACAAAAAGGTGACCTTTTGTACTGGCTTCTTTCACTTGTGTCTAACGAGGTTAGAATGTCACAATGTCTCTAACTAAGGTTCAGCTGTCACAACATGTATCAACTAATTCATTTCTTTTTTTGTTGCTGAATTATACTTTATGTATATACCACATTTTATTTCTTCATCCGTCTTTGGATAGCTGTGGATTGCTTCCATTTTGTGGCTTCTATCAATAATACTGCTATGAATATTTGTCTGTGTACAAATTTGTGTTGGAGTGCCTCATTTTTAGTTCTTGGGTGCATTCCTAGGAGTGAAATTGTGGGGTCATGCGATAACTCCATGTTTGAACTTGGAGGACTTGCAAACTGTTTGGTGCAATGACAGCACCAGAAATCCACAGGGCTTTCGATTTCTTCACATTCTCATCAATACTCGCTATTGTCTGTCTTTTTAAATATAGCCCTCGTGGTGTATATGAGGTTATATCATAGAGTTTGGGTTTATAGTTCCTTCGAGTGTAATGATGTTGAACATCTTTACATGTGCTTATTGGCCATTCGCACATCTTCCTTAGAGAATTATCTATTCAGATCACGTGTCCAATTTTTAACTGGGTTATTCATCTTTTTAGTATTAAGTTGTATGAGTTCTTTGGTGATTATTTTTTTCAATCGAAAGAAAATATTTTTTTCTCTATTTCTTCTCGATATAAGTGCCTTGTGAGATACATGATTTTCAAATATTTTCTCTCATTCTGTAAATTGTCTTCGCTTTCCTGCGTGTATAAGGGGCAGCACAGAAATTTTTAATTGTGACAAAATCCGATTTATCTCTTTATTTGTCCCTTATGCTTTTGATGTTGCATCTGAGAAAGCATTTCCTAAAACCAATCCAAAAATAACTCTACTTTTTTCTCCTAAGAATATATACGGATTCTGCCTGTTGATATACAGTTGTCCTAGCACCATTTGTTTAAAAGTCAATTCTTTTAAATCCCCATTCAATGGCCTTGGCACCCTTGACAAAACTCAGTTGATCCTTGCATTTTTATGCAAGGATTTGTTTACCAGACTCTCAGTTCTATTCCTTATCCCACACTATCTTGATTACGATGCTTTGTAATAAGATATGAAATATGTAATAATGTAGTGAGTTATGAGATGTGTAAGTTCTTTTCTAAGGTTATTTTGGCTATTCTGGGACCTTGCACCTCCATATAAATTTCATGATTATCCCTGATCATAAAATTTTGCCATTCCTGTAAAAAGGTGTCTGGATTTTGGCAGGGATTATATTGAATGTGAAGACCGGTTTGGACAGTATTTCCATCTTCGTTCGCAATGTTAAGTCTTCCTGTCCATGACCATGGGATAGCTTTCTCTTTACTTAGATCTTCTTTGATTTTTTTAACATGGTTTTGTACTTTTCAAATTTGTCCTTTTTTTGGTTCAGTTTATTTCTAAGTATTTCATTCTTTCGGATGCTATCGAAAATGGAATCATTTTCTTAATTTCATTTTCAGATTGTTTATTGCTCACGTATAGAAATAAATTGGCTTTTGTATATTGATCTTATATCCTACAACCTTACTGTACTCATTTATTAGTCCTAATAAGTTTGCGTGAGTGTGTGTGTGTGTGTGTGTGTGCACGTGTGTGCATTTCTAAAGCATTTCTCTATGCAAATAGAAGCAATTATGCTTCCTCCTTTCCAATCTTGGTGCTTTTTATTTCTTTTCTTTTCTTCTTTTTTTAAGCAAATTTTCCTGGCTAAGACCTGAGTAGAATATGTTGTGGAGGAGTGGCAGAAGAGTACATCCTTGTCTTATTTTTTTCTTCTTATCTTTTTTTTTTTTTTTCTTCGCCTTTTTCTAGGGCCGCTCCCGCGGCATATGGTGGTTCCCAGGCTAGGGGTTGAATCGGAGCTGTAGCCACTGTCTTACGCCAGAGACACAGCAACGCGGGATCCAAGCCAGGTCTGCGACCTGCAGCACAGCTCATGGCAATGCCAGATCCTTAACCCACTGAGCAAGGCCAGAGATCGAACCTGCAACCTCATGGTTCCTAGTCAGATTCGCTAACCACTGCACCACGATGGGAACTCCCTCCTTCTTATCTTGATCTGAGGGCAGAATGCATTCCTCTTTCCACTTGTGATTTTGACATTGCTGATTTTCTAAAACTTTTTATTCCATTGCTTATATATTTGGTAAATTTTCTATAATTTACTAATCACCTTTGCAAGTTAAACGTTAGTAAGAAAAAGGGATAAATGTTTAAAGACCCAAACAGCTGATATGAATGGGGCTTTGGGTGGGGCAGCCATGAAAGAGGAGCCTGAACTCTGTGTTTTTCTTGTGGGGACCATGTGCTCAGTGTTTTCAAACTTCCATTTTCTGCTCATCCAAGGCAGCCAACCAACAAGCAGAAGGGGAGGGAGGAGCAGAAGCTATTTATGAATTTGGGAACCATGCCATATTTTCCAAGGAACCAAGAGAGAGGTAGTCCCAGGGTAAGGAAATATCCTGACAAAAAAGTGGGTGGTCATAAGCACAAGAATTGGGCAGTGCCTTAGGTTGGGTTTCCCCAAAACCAGACCCTGAGATAAGGATTTAAGTGCAAGTCACGGGTTTCGAAGTTGATCCCTGGAAGCATCAGTAGGGGAAAGAGGAAGTGAAACTGGGAAGGGAATAAAGTCAGTGCATAGCGTGTCAACGTGTAAGATATGTTTGTGGCCATGGGAACCCCAGAAGATAATAAGGAACACCTCAGGGTTGTCCCATCTGAGGAGCAAAGAAGCTGGGTGTTTATCTTCAACTATCACGTGTCATTTGGGACCCAGGCAGCACCTACCTTGCCGGGTACATCAGGGGTGTCTCAGGGGCCATGATGCTCCTGTGGCCAAAGAGCACCTGTAGGTAGTCACAGAGATGACAGCAAAAGCCCTGTTCATGTTTAAGAACTGGATGTCTTGAGGGCATCTACCAGTAGTCCTCTCTGGGCCCCCTTCATCAGGTAGCTTTTTTAATAAATTTAAAATATTGAAGTTCCCATTGTGGCTCAGTGGGTTAGGAACCCAGCATGGTGTCTTTGAGGATGCAGGTTCGATCCTTGGCTCTCCCGGTGTGTTAAGAATCCAACGTTGCCGAAAACTGTGGCATAGGTCGCAAATACTGCTCAGATTCAGCATGGCTGTGGCTGTGGTGTAGGCTGGCACCTGCAGCTCCAATTTGCCCCCTGGCCTGGGAACTTGATATACCACACGTGCAGCCATAAAAGAAAACATAAAATATAATGTGGTTTCAATAGTTCAGATGGTCACACGTTGCAATAAACTTTGAGCCTCTGGGGAAGAGAACCTTTTCTCGCCTAGCTCTCAATACAGTTCTCTGCATTTTCCCAGGAGTCAGGAATAAAATGGGGGCTCCATGCAGTTTTGTCAGATTGACCAAGAAAATACAAATGTGTCCAGGTCTTGCCTCCATAGTTGGTAAATATGATTCTGGGGCCATGCGTAGGGATAATGGGAAAGGTTTCACCTGCAACTAACCCAAGCATGGATCCCTGCAGCTGGGGTGGGGCTGGAGACAAGTGGAAGCACAGGCCTTCCAGCTCTTAAGAAAGGAGAGGCTCTGTCTCTCGGGACGGCCAGTCTTGTATTCATCAGGGATCTTTTATAAACAGAAACTTAACCCACATTCACATCCTAGAAAAGGGAACCTATTGGTTCGTTCCAGTGGGAAGTTCCAGGGATGAACTCAGGCTGAGTCTTCAACAAACTCCCAGGACCCAGTGTTCTTCCTTGTTCAGTTTTGCTTTTTACCCAGTGGGCTTGATTATCCAGGGAAGTCCACTGGGGTTTCCTCCTGTGGTGTCCTCTGGCAAGTTCAGAATGAGGTGCTCCCAGTTCACCAACCTCACCTTGCTCATTAACTCCAACCGGAGGCTAGTGTGGAGTCATCTTGGCCTGGTTCAGGTCATGTGCCTGCCCTTCCTGCAAGAACAGCAGCCAAGGGGACCATGGTCTGATGGTATAAGACGAGGTTCTGTGTCCATTCCTAGAGGGGAGAGATGAGGTCAGCTGCCATGAAAACCGTATGGACTGGGCACAGGAGAAGACATCTTTCAAAAAATAAGAATTAAAAAAGAGAGGGAGAGCTGCTCTCAGATGCATAGGTGACAGCCAACCAAAATGACAGAGCTGTAGGTTGCAAGCAAAGCCAGTATTCTCTCTGCCTACAGACACCCTCTTCTGCTTTAAGACTCATTTAATTCATTTTTCTTTATTTTCCATTCTCTCTCTCTCTCTCTATATATATATATACATATTTTTCTTTATTCTCCATTCTCTTTCTCTCTCTATATATATATACTTAAACATATTATGTAACAGGCATTGCTCTAGCCAGAGAACTAGCAGTCATATAATCACATGGCTGTGTATAGTTAATTGCAAATGATGTGTAGAGACCAGAAAACGGATCTTTCCTGGTCACCTATTAGTGATCCAGCTGGCACCAGGCTGATCCACCTCCAGCCAGAGGGGTTGCACTCAAACTCAACCTCTCCTGAGTCGAAGGTCCCCAAGATCTTCCAGGGCTGGGCAGCTCAGCATATCTTAGAAACTGCTCTAAACATTGCAAAATAAATATGCAAATGATTGTTTATAAGAGGTTGATAAATACACAATCACAGTAAGCTATTTAACAGAACTCTCAGTAATTGCAAAGATACCAACAAAAAATATTAAGGACATAGGGCATTTAAACAGAGCTGATGTGTTCATAGTCCTATATATACAAAGAACCCTACAACCAACAAAAACAGAACACACATTATTTTCGAGTATACCTGAAATGCTAACCTAATGACAATATTCCAGTTCATGAAGGTTGTCTCAGAAGATGCCAAAGTGTTCATAGCATAGACACAACATTCCCTGACTATAAAGGCAATCAGTTTAAAAATCAGTAACCAAAATAAATTAAAAAAAAAAACCCAGTCTTAAGGGAAAGATATATGTTTCTAAATAACTCATGAGTCAAAAAAAGTAAAAATGGAAATTCGATAATATTTAAAGTTGCACAAAAATAAAAATGCTCTATATCAAGCCAGAGCAAAATATATACTCTTAAAGACTTGTGTTGGAGAAAAAAGCCTGGAACATTATGAGATAAGCACTGTACTGAAAAAGTTTTAAAAAAATGAACAGTAGAGTAAGTCAAAAATATTTAAAAAAAAAAGAAGCAATCAAGGTGAGAGAAAAGACGAATGAAAGAGAAAACAAAGAAATGATAAAGAGAATCAAATCTTATCTGTTCTTTTTGGAAAAGACTGTAAAAATAGACAAACCTCTGGCAAGACTGAGCAAAGCAAAAAAAGATCAAGTACAAATAATTTTAGGCCTGAAAATGGAGACACAACTACAGATATTGTAGGGATGTAAAAAATAGAAAATACTTGGAAATTTTATGGCTCTAAATTTGAAAACAGACAAAAAAAAAAACATTTTCTGGATAAAGAGACTTCTGAAAATTGACTCAAGATGGGAGAAAATCTTCACTCTGTATCTATATCTATAAATAGATAGATTGATAGAAATCGGTCAAAGGACTTATGTAAGGAATACGCAAATAACCCTTACAACTGTTGTTATATAAGAAGACAATCTATTTTTTTTAAAAGGCAAAAGATTTGAACAGACATTTCAAATAGGAGGACATAGTTGCCAATAATCACATGAAAAAGCGCTTGATATCAGTAATCGCGGATGAAATGGAAATCAACACAGCAATAAAATGCCATTTAATCCACAGTAAAATGGCTAAAACTAAAATTCCCAACACACCAGATACTGGCAAGAATGTGGAACAACCAGAACCCCCATATATTGCTGGTGGAATGTAAAATGCTGAAACCACTTTAGAAAACTCTTTGGTAGCATCTTGTAATGTTCATCACGAACACATCATAGGACTCAACCATTCCCCTCTGAGATATTTATCCAAAGAGTTGCACACCCACGTTTATGGTAGACGTAGGTATGATCGTCTCAAACGGAAATGACATAAATTTCCATCAGTAGAGAAATGGATAAACAAACGGTGTATAGTCGCACAACGCAACCTTACCGAGCAAGAAGAAGAAACTGCAAATAAACCAGTAACAGATAAATCTCAAGAAAAGATGTCTGGGGTGAAAGCAGCCAGACGTACACTAATACGGACTCTGTGATTCCATTGAAATTCTCTTCTGCAAGAGGCAAAACCAGCTTGTGATGAAAGAAATCATAGCAGTGGATGTCTGGGGAGAGAGTGAGGCATATTGGCTGAAAGGGCACATGAAGCATTTTTCTAGAGTGTTGGAAATATGCTACATCTTCACAGGGAGGCGGGTTATGTGGGTTCAGGCCTTTGTTATATACCCACAGCAAATTATATCTTTAAGATTATACTCATCAAATTATACGCATAAGAACCTGCATGTCACAGTATATAAATTATACCTCAATAAAATAGCTTAAAAACTGGCTAAACGGTGGCTCAGTGATAATGAACCTGAAGACGTGGGTTCAATTCCTAGCCTCGCTCAGGATCCGGCATTGCCATGAGCTGTGGAGTAGGTCACAGGTGCAGCTCGGATCCTGTGTGGCTCTGGCTGTGGCTTAGGCCGGCAGCTGCAGCTCCAATTTGACCCCTAGCCTGGGAACCTCCATATGCCACAGGTGGGCCCTACAAAAAGTGGGGGAAAAAAAAAAAGCCTAAAACAAAATGGGAAGGGAAATGAATCAGCAATTGAGTGTCAGTACACACATATATACAACTAGCAAACAAATGGATCTAAAAGGTTTTACAAAGTTCTACCAATATTCAAGGGATAGACTTGCTTGTTTGTACTGATTCCATGAGTTGAGGAGACTTCCCTCCATGCCAACAGCAGGGGTCATCTGTACCTCAGTGGGTGGGGTGGCTGGGGTAGCAAGGCTCCCACAGAAGGGGAGGGGAAGGTGGAACAGAGTGAGGGTGGAGGTAAACCTTTGAAATGGGTAAGCAATGGGGTCCTTCCATACCGCACAGGGAACTAGGTGCAGTCTCTTGGGGTGGAGCATGATGGAAGATGGTATGAGAAAAGGAATGTGTGTGTGTGCATGTGTGTGTGGTGTGCTGGGTCACTATGCTGCACAGAAGAAATTGCCACAACACTGTAGATCAACTATACTCAAAAAAAAAAAGATGCCGGAGATCTTCCAGGGAATACCCAACAGTAACAGGTACTGGGAGCATGTGTGGCAGGTAGACATTGGTGGCTGACTGCAGAAGTGTGTCACATCCCTCTTATGTCCCTTCTTCCTCGCTAATGAAATATTAATGTTGTTGAGGGGGGCGACAACCTTGAGATTCAGGGAAATATGGGCCTTACCTCAGTTCCAGGAGATGAAGCTTCATGAGTGTAACCAACAGAAACGCCATTCTCCTTACCCTGATGGGCTTGAGGGCATGGCAGGTGACACCATTCTGGCCAATGGGATGTGAACAGACTCTTCCAATGGGGAGGTGGGAGTGGGTGGAGAGCCTGTCAGAAAGCTTTCCTGGACTGTATAAAGGATAAAGAGAAGGGGCATTCTGTCGTCTGGCTTTGGGCATTGCTGTGTGTGAATCTGGTAGCCGGGGTTCCCTTGAACGCCTTCATCGCTGGGGGATCAGCCAATGTGGAGGATGCCGGGAAAGGTGCAAGAAGGCTACATCCCTGATGATTTTATCGAATCACCAAATTAACCAAATGTGAACATTTCTTACCGGATTTTCATGGAAGATCATGAATGCTCTTGTCATTTGAGTCATTTTGAGTTCATTCTGTTACGCAACCATTTATTGCCCAAAGCATCTTAAATAATTCTTAATAATAAGGATTTGAGTATTTATTTGATTTGAGCAATGAGACACTACTGGCAAATTCTGAGCAAGGAATGGGGCTGGCACACTTACCTTATGGTCTGCAATGGCCACGCTTCTTGTGGTGTGGACTGGGGGCAAAGGAAAGAGGGTGAGTCCGGAACCGATGGGAATACCCCATGGGAGAGATGAGGACAAGGACATTTTGGACCTTGATGGTGGAGGTGATGATGGAGAGAAGTGAATGGATTCACATCTACTGAGGACGAAAAATCTCCTACATTGCCTCCTTCAGAAAGCCTTCTCCGACTGTTCTCCACTAGACTCTGGTTTTAGACTCTCCATCTTCTAAGCCTTCCATTGATGGTTGTGTGGCCCTCTCTCTGGGCAGTGGTTTTGTTATATATCATCCAAACATGGCCCTCCCATGATCTATGAGCTATCTGAGGAGGGGAACCCAGTCTCATCCATTTCTTGCTCCCATGAGTGACTGACACACAGGGCCACTCAGCCAGTGCCTAGCTTGCCTGCAAGAAATCAGACTCTGTGGCTGCTCTGTCTGGTTAGCAGGCAAGCTTCACCTTTAGTCTCTGGTCCAGCCACCCATCTATCCATGCTCCCCCACAGGAAACCTACCATTCCCTGCGGCTAACGCAGTGTTGGGGCGGGGGAAGTGGGGTAGTGAGAGGGTCTCCAGGGTTCCAGTGCGTGGTTCCAAATGGGGAGCCCAGCCCTGCCTCTGGCTCCTTGGGAAAATCCTCCTTCCTATCAAACTGATGGGGCTGGGGGAGTTCCCGTTGTGGCTCAGCAGGTTACAAACCCTACAAGTATCCATGAGGATGCAAGTTCGATCCCCAGCCTTGCTCAGTGGGCTAAGGATCTAGTTTTGCCTGAGCTGCAGTGTAGATCACAGACAAGGCTCAGATCCTGCGTTGCTGTGGCCGTGGTGTAGACCAGTAGCTACAGCTCCGATTCGACCCCTAGCCTGGGAACTTCCATATGCCGCAGGTGTAGCCCTAAAAAGACAAAAAAAAAAAAAAAAAAAAAAAAAAAGAGAGAGAGAGAGAAACAAACAAACAAACAAAGAACAGGTGGGCCTCAGGGAGGGGCTGACTGCTAAGGATTGACCCTGCGGTGGAGAGGTGGCCTGCCTTCTTCACAGGTTCCCAGCCACTCATTTTATTCCTGGGCATTTAGTTCCATGGCGAGAGGCTGGGAGGAACAGAGTGAGGAACCAGCTCCAACAGAGAACAAAATGAAGCTTTGCATAGTAAAATTCCTTTCTCTACAAATTCACGCTTTCAGTGAGAAATGGAAAGCAGGGCTGTTGGCTTTTGAGGATTGTTTATTTCAAGGAAGCAGGTAGAGGAGGGCGATAGTGATGGAACCACTCTCTGGCAGTGGCCATTGTGACTGGGCTGAACTCGGGCTGCATCCCAGGTCCCCCGCCTCCCCCGGGGCCCCTCTCCACCTGGGGAGCCAGAGTGGACAGACCCTTCCCAGGTTGCCCAGCTCCAAGACATAGCAGAAGGACATAAATAATCAGCCACCGATTCTTCAGCTCGACTATAAAAAGCCTGCATATGCTCTGTGCAGGTTTTCTTAAGGTAAGGGACAGAGCCTGGGCAACGCTGAGCTTCTGGAACTGCCCATATGGGGAGGCGGTCTTTCACCGATGATTCTGCAGACAGAAATTGCCCATCTGCACTGTTTGCAGGTGTTTTGAATGATTATATTATTAGCTCTGTCTGTTCAACTTTGCTTTTTTATGGTGGCTTTAGTATCGCAGTAAAAAAAAAAAAAAAAAAAGGGAAGAAGAAGGAGAAAGAAAAAAAGAAATATAAAGGCAGCCATCTGGTTCCCGGTTTGTGATAGCACTCTGTCAGGAGAGGAGGAAGAAACAGAAGCCTCCTCTGCTATCCCGGGGGGGTGGGGCAGACACTGGGCAGCCCCTCATTCTGCCCTTTTTCCAAGAGAGTGGGATGTGGGGAAAGGGAGATCTTTAATTTCACCAGAGGAAGCAGATTTACATCTTCATTTCTCTCCTCCCCGCCACCCTGATGCTTTGCCACTGCCTTTGGGCTCACCTGGCTACGGGAATGGGTGGTCAAGATGTCCCCAAAGCCCCAGCTGGCCAGGAGAACCCCCTGCGTTTGTCCGCATGGCCCCAGAGGGCTGTGCTAGGCTGTCCATCCCGCCCATGTGTCCGGACCATGTTTGATCTGTGCCGCGACCTGGGACACCTGGCAGGGCTCCCCATCAGCAGGGAGTAAGACAAAGATTTTTTTTTTTGATTATCTGTGTCTGGGTAATTCATCAGGGAAGTGCTCTCTGTGTCGGAAGGCACAGAGCAGGGTTATTTCGGGCTGTGCAGCCCACCCAGGGATGGGAGGGCTCCCAGAGACCACGAGGTCCCCGGTGTCTCCACACCACAGGAGGTGCCAGGCAGGTGTCGAGTTGCACTTGAGCCAGAGGGCGTCACTCGCCTTTTCACTGGTTTGGGCAAAGGGAAGAGAATTCTCCCCAGGAACAGACAATACTCTTATGTAATCTGAAGCAGCAAATTACATCAGAGTATTATACACACACGTGTATTATATTATGTGTCTCTCTATGTAATTAATCCTTATGGACTTTCTTCTGCACTATGCATTCGTGCTGACAGGAGGTGGCATAGAGGGGCAGCGTTAGGCCATGGTATGTCCTAAGAGTTCCAGGAGGAGGGGGCTGGCAGGAAGGTTCCAGAAGAGAAAGGGAGGAGTCCCTGAAACTCCGCTTCCCTAACATTTTGGTTTGGTGCCTTTGATCCCAGTGCACAGAACCCCATGCAAACACACTCCAGCACAGGAGGCTCACTAGGCATCCACTGGGGGTGGGACCTGTGTTCTGTCCTTGGCACTTTTCTCTCCTCACTTCCAGAAGCTAACCAGGCACTTTGGATTTCCTTTTGAGGGGGTACACGTGCCGGTTTAAAGCTGAAGCTGGGGGCAATCCCTCTCCCTTTGCTTTATGAAAGCTCAAGTCGGGAGAATTGTGCCTGGAGGCAGTGCAGACCCTGGAAAGCAGCTGGGATGCGCGTGTCCCTCAACCCAGAAAGAGGACAGACTTTGGGGATCCTCAGGTGGCAGGCCTGGTCCCCTGGTTCTTGGCTGGGAAGCGGGGAAGGCTCTGAAGGGGATGGCTTCATGGGGTCCCTGTGGTGATACGGTCATGTCCTGGGGTCCACAGCCTGGGCAATGGACCACAGGAGTAGCAGAAATAACAAATACCAAGGGACTATGCAAAGGTGAACCACGGGCATATTAGGGGTGACTGTCACAGAGAGAAGAAAGGGGCGCCCTTCCTGGGACACTTTGCTTTGCATAACATCTCAGAGGGTTTTCTTGACCATGAGGAGATGGGTTAAGTGGCAAAGAAACACGTAAAATGCCTGAAACACGCTGGGTCACTGCTATATAGCATTGACAGAACATTGTAAATCAGCTATAACAGAACTTTTTGTTTTTTAAAGACAAAGGGAAAAAAAAACTGCCTGCAATGGTGCCTTCCTATAGAATGAATGATCAGAAATTAAGGGTTTAATGTTTTTGGTTAGAATAATATTGAGAAGTGGAGAACTTACTGAGTTTTGAGCCTGGAGCTGCAAACTCACCTCTGTACAGGTACTCCTGAGGTATCAGAAGAAAGTCCAGAAAAACACAAGATCGGGAGCCCATGGATCTCAGCACGATGAGGTTGTGGGGTTGGGCTCTGATGCTGGTCCAAGTTAGATACACAGCATGAGGTGGCATCATCGAGAAGTGCTGTGTTGTAGGCTGGAAACAGCCAAACACTGGCCAACAATTTCCTACGTTTGAGAACATGATGGCCTCAGGAGTCAGACTGCCTGGTCTGAATGTTGACTTCTTTTTTTTTTTTTTTTTTTTTTTTTTTTGGTCTTTTTGCCTTTTCTAGGGCTGCTCCTGTGGCATATGGAGGTTCCCAGGCTAGGGGTCCAATCGGAGCTGTAGCCACCGGCCTACACCACAACCACAGCAACTCGGGATCTGAGCCTCGTCTGCGACCTACACCACAGCTCATGGCAACGCCAGATCCTTAACCCACTGAGCAAGGCCAGGGATCGAACCCTCAACCTCATGGTTCCTAGTTGGATTCGTTAACCACTGCGCCACGACAGGAACTCCAATGTTGACTTCTTTATCTATTAATTGTGTAACCACGAGTAAGTCCTTCCCTCCCTTCATTCCTTCCTCCCTCCCTCTTTCTTTCATTTCTTTTCTTTCCCTTTCTTTCTTCCTTCCTTTCTTTCTTTCTCTCTTTCTTTCTCTTTCTCTCTCTCTTTCTCTTTCTTTCCTTCCTTCCTTCCCTCCCCTCTTTCTTTCTTTCTTTCTTTCTTTCTTTCTTTCTTTCTTTCTTTCTTTCTTTCTTTCTTTTCTCTCTCTCTCTCTCTCTTCCTTCCTTCATTCTTCCTTGCTTTTTTCTTTGGTCCAAGATTGCACTGGGATTGTTGAGACGATTACTGCATGAACTCCTTAGAAGACTCCCTGCCACACAGTTGAATATCCAGTAAACATGAGCTAGAACTAGAATGACTGCTATTATTCTCTGCATATCTGCTGCCCTTTTTCCTTTATGCTGAGAGCAATAGAAAGATATGAGGACAAAATTTGGAGCCATGCATCCAGGCGTCAAAACAAAATGTGTTAATTATTGAATGTTATTAATAAAATCACTGTGATCATCAAACAGTTGCCCATCCTCTCTGGTGTCTGTTCCCTCCTTTTGTTTTTTGTTTTTTTTTTTTTTTTTTTTTTTTTGTTTGGTCTTTTTGCCATTTCTTGGGCTGCTCCTGCGGCATATGGAGGCTCCCAGGCTAGGGGTCAAATCGGAGCTGTAGCCACCACCCTACGCCAGAGCCACAGCAACGCAGGATCCGAGCTGAATCTGCAACCTGCACCACAGCTCACGGCAACGCCGGATCCTTAACCCACTGAGCAAGGCCAGGGATCGAACCCACAACCTCATGGTTCCCAGTCAGATTCGTTAACCACTGCGCCATGATGGGAATTCCATCCCTCCTTTTGAAACGAAGCAGGGCCCTGTGGGCTCCTGGGCACACAAGCCTTTCTGTGTACCCCATTTCTTGTTTTTTGGGAAATAAACTTCAGCCTCCCTGGCCTTCCCTGAGTTCCAAAGGGCAGTTTCTAATCAGGGAAGGGAGGGGATGCAGAGACCAGGGAGAAGCCGTCAAGAGACAATAGTGCCGCCTTTGGGGCAGGGTCCTGGTTCTTCCTCAGGGAATGTAGATAAAAATATCCCTGAGTTCTTCAGCAGAACTAAACCCCCCACAAATGGAAGATGTTAATGAAGCCTCCTTTATTCCAGAAAGAAAACCCACCAGACCCCTGAACACTAGTCCTGAAAACAAGGCAAGCTTGCCCCTACCCTTATCCTTATCTGTTTTTCACTCCCAAAGCTATAAAACCAACTTCCAATCTCTCCTAAAGGGGGGCCCAGTCTTTAGGGCATCAGCCTGCTGTGACTCTCCTTTGCCTGGCAAAGCAATAAAGCTATTTTTCTCCTTTACCCAAAACTGCATCTCTGTGGTTCTATCCAGCACTCATCAGTAGAGGCCAGCTTCTGGCAATGCTCCCTTTAAGGGCAGTTACCTTTGGCCCTCTGGGACCCCAGCACACCCCCGGTGCACTTTGACCCTTGGGTTCACAACTGCAGGAATCTTATTTCTTTCCTTCCTGCTCCACACCCCGCCTCCTTGCAGGGCTCAACCTCACAGTGAAAGGAAGGACCCAGAGAACTTTCTTCTGGGTCAGCTCACCCAGCCCCGTCCCCCCCAACAGAGACGGCTCTCTCTCCCCAGGCACCACTCTTGCCAGGGGAGATGAATCAGGACTTTGACCAAGAGGCCAGAGGGCCTCTCGCAGGTGTAAAGCTTATATTCAATGCATTCATTCAGTCTCAAGTTCTTCCCCATGAATCATGCCCAGCGGGGCTCCCAAGCTTTCCCAGGACCTCCCCACAGGGGCAGCCAGAGGCTTGACCCTCCACTCCTTTGCATATGGTTTGCTCCTGGGTTTGGGGTGGAAGAAGCCCTGGGTTGTGTGTGGCCCACACAGGCAGTCCAGCTTCCCATCAACCCTGTGCTCTCTGGTCACCCACACGTATGCCCTCCCCTCCCTGCCCTGGCAGCAGGAGGACACAAACAACGCGGCTTCCCCCTGTCCCTCTTCTCCCTCAGTCTCTCCAGCACCGTTGGGGACCTGTCCACATGCCATGAAGGCACCGACTTCAGTTACAATTAGCAGCCCAAACCGCTTCCTAGTCCATTCCACCTCAGAATTCTCCCTCTGAACAATAGTAAACGCTCCGCAGTTTTTGTGTTTTTGACTTCCTCTTCCCCAGGAGGAAAGTCAGATGGGCCCATCTCATCTCTTTCGAGGCCCACTCTTGGAAACCAAGCAGGGCCCTGTGGCTCTCAGGCACACGAGCCTTTCTGCGTCCCCCCCTTTCTTGTTTCTGGGGAACAAACTTCAGCCTGGATGACCTTCCCAGAGTTCCAAAGGGCAGATCCAAACAGTTGCTCATCAGGGAAGCCGGGGAAGAGCTGTCAAGAGACAATAGCACAGCCTTGGGGCAGGGTCCTGGCCCCTCCTCAAGGAACACAGATAAAAATATCTATGAGTTCTTCTATAGAAGCAGACCCCCCAACAAATGGAAGATGTTAATGGAGCATCCTTTATTCTGGAAGGAAGACCACCAGGAGGCAGAATATTAACTCAGGTAGTTAGTGTAGGAGCACAGGCTCCAATCGGGTACATTCTTTTGATATGAATATTGATTAACCTTTGTGGC
Source organism: Sus scrofa (assembly GCF_054392235.1). Taxonomy (NCBI): domain Eukaryota; kingdom Metazoa; phylum Chordata; class Mammalia; order Artiodactyla; family Suidae; genus Sus; species Sus scrofa. The sequence continues at coordinate 45,106,778 of NC_139388.1, forward strand.
TTAAGGGCTCCAGGGAGTGACACCTCCACAGGCCTTGTTTTGTTATAGGAAATGCGCATTCCCCACAGATTTGGTTTACTGTAGGAAATGGGAATGCCTAGCCCACTCCTCAACTGATAATAAAGGAATGAGAGGAGTGGGGACTTAATCCAAGGAAAGAAAAGAACAGAAAACCCATCAAACTTTGGGGACTTTTCCACCTCTAAACCTCCTGTTGGACAAGGACTGATATGGGTAACTGGGCAAGGCCAGTGGGAGAAAACCACATCTTTCTGGACCCCATGTTGGTATCCCATCTTTAAGGGATAAAAACCCCTAAAGGATAATAGAGAGAGCCCCCACCCCCACCCCCCAGTCCTGGGAACTATTTGCTTTTCTTTAACAAGGACTGCTTGCTTGCTGCCTGTGTGTGCTCTGAGTGCTTTCTTTGACAGCCCTGAACTTGAACAAGAACCCAGATTCTGGTGTCATCTTTCCGACATCCACCAGACCCCTGACCAGCTCTGAAAACAATGCCAGCTGGCCTCTACCCTGATCCTTATGTGCAGCCCTATTTTTCACTCCCCAACCTACAAAACCACTTCCCAATCACTCCGAAGGGGGGACCCAGTCCTTAATGCAGTAGCCTGCTGTGACCCTCCTTCGCCTGGCAAAGCAATCGAGCTATTTTTTCTCCTTCCCCCCAAACTCTGTTTACACGTTTCTATTTGTCACCATTGAGCAGAGACGTCACAGCAGAGCCCAGAATGCCCTGAGGGTGGACCCTGTGAGGGTATCTGGGGAAGGAATGTTCTAAGCAGAAGGATGAGAAAGCACAAAAGCCTTGCATCGGGGTTCTTTTGACGTGTTCAGAAAGAGCAAAGAGAGGCCGGCAGTGTGGAAGCTGAGTGAGGGAAAGTGGCCTTCAAGCTGGGGATGGGGCCATGGAGGATTTTGCTCCGAATGAGACAGGAGCTATGGGGGCTTCTGATAACCATGCCATAGGCTCCCTCCAGGCTTCAAGGGGTCATGTCTCCTCAGCATCAGAAAAAGTCCCGTTAGGAGGCTTTTGCAATCATCTCTGTAGGAAACAGTGATTCTGCGAAAGGGAGGCAGCCGTGGAGGGTGATTCTCTTACTGTGTTTAGCCAGTGCTTGAGGATTGTTTGTTTCAGAAGCTGGTATGAAATTATTCCGACTAATAAAAGCACTATCCACTATAGACAAGGTTTTTGCCTTTAGGGAACTTGCTACGTATTTGGGAAGACAGGTATTAACCCAAGTTCATGTTTTTTCTTTCTTTCTTTTTTTTTTTTTTTTTTTTTGTCTTTTGAGGGCTGCCACATCCACGGCATATGGAGGTTCCCAGACTAGAATCAGAGCTGCAGCCACAGGCCTACACCACAGCCACAGCAACAGCAACGTGAAACCCAGGCCGCATCTGTGACCTACACCACAGCTCATGGCAACGCCAGATCCTTAACCCACTGAGCAAGGCCAGGGATCGAACCCACATCCTCATGGATGTAGGTTACTAACTGCTGAGGCCACGGTGGGAACTCCTTTTCTTTTCTTTCCTTTTCTTTTCTTTTCTTTTCTTTTCTTTTCTTTTCTTTTCTTTTCTTTTCTTTTCTTTTCTTTTCTTTTCTTTTTTTTAATGGCCCCAACCTGCAACATCTGAAAGTTCCCAGGCCAGGGACTGAATCTGAACCACAGCTGTGGCAAGGCTGGATCCTTTAACCCACTGCACCAGGCCCTGGATTGAACCTGCACCTCCGCAGTGACCTGAGCCACTACAGCTGGATTCGTAACCATCACACGGAAGTAGGACCTTCCCCAAGTTCATTTCTTGCTCACAATCCAGTGTGCGTTAGACAGCTCTCCTGGAAAATTTCTTCCCAGCAGGGATACAGCGAGTCAGTCTCCTCCCCTGTTAATGTCGTGACTGTCTCGAAATATTTCTCAGGCAGCCAGGAGGATGGAGGGAAGAGAGAGCGACCTAGGAAAGAATGACGCCTGAGGATCTCGGAGCCCCAGAGGACACTTCTTGGGGGGAAGGGGCAGGGGTGAGGGTTGAGCGTCCCAGCCTCTATCCCTGCCTTAATCAAAACCGGCCTGCTCTTAGCTGTTTCGCATATCAGTGATTTTCTTTTTAGATGAAGTCCACTGCTAAAATTTGAACACCTCCAGATTTGATGATAACCCCAAGATTCTAGCATTCCCACATATGCCTTGGGCAGGGGGGTGGGAGAAGCAGTGTCCTCAAAATGATCTGTTGTTTTTTTGTTTTTGTCTTTTTGCCATTTCTTGGGTCGCTCTTGGGACATGTGGAGGTTCCCAGGCTAGGGGTCGAATGGGAACGTAGCCACCCACCGGCCTACGCCAGAGCCACAGCAACACAGGATCCAATCCATGTCTGCGACCTGCACCACAGCTCCTGGCAACGCGGGATCCTTAACCCACTGAGCGAGGCCAGGAATTGAACCCGCAACCTCATGGTTCCTAGTCATATTCGTTAACCTCTGTGCCACAACGGGAACTCCCGGATCAGTTGTTTTTAATTCAAGTTCTAAAAATGATGGGAAGTCTGGTCTCCCTCACTCAGAGAGTAATCAAAATTTCGTCTGGGCAACAAAGTGAACATTTGAAATGGTCTAGAAACTACCAAAGGGACAAGCACATGACAGAGCAACCCGGGGAGGGGGGTGTAAGGAAACGCTGCCCGTGGGATCTGGAGTCCGGGGCCCCAGAGCAGGACGCTGTGCCCCCATCCATCCTCCAGGCCTGACGCGGCTCCTGAGCCACATCACGCAGCCAGGTCTGGGCTCTGGGACGATGTGGGACCACTGGGAGTGGCTGTCACCGGGCATCAGACCAGCCTGGGCAATAGACCGAATGAATGGCATTTTCTACCTGGCTCCTCCCAGGCCCTCACCTGTGCTGCTCTGATGTCTACTTTGGAGAAGAGAAAGAGGGGCCATTCCTCTGAACCGCTGCTCCCTGATCCGCGGGTTAAGGAAGGGAGCACTGACTTGAGGGACATGTAGGGGACCTGAAAAAGGATTTTGTGTCTCCCACTCCCAGTTTGGTTATCCCTATGACAGTGTATTTATTCTCCCCCAAATCCCAGTTGGATCAGGGATCATGACTGAGTTTTTACAGATGAGGAAAGCAAGGAAATGGAAATAGGAAAAAACGTCTATGTCTTCTAAGCTTTAAAGTGCCGTGGGTTGGAGTTCCCGTCGTGGCTCAGGGGTTAACGAATCCGACTAGGAACTATGAGGTTGCGGGTTCAGTCCCTGGCCTTGCTCAGTGGGTTAAGGATCCGGCGTTGCCATGAGCTGTGGTGTAGGTCGAAGATGAAGCTCAGATCTGGCCATTGCTGTGGCTGTGGCTGGAGGCTACAGCTCCAATTAGACCCCTAGCCTGGAAACCTCCATATGCCACGGAAAGCGGCTCTAGAAAAGGCAAAAAGACAAAAAAAAAAAATTAAAAAAATTAATAAATAAAGTGCGGTGGGTTAAGGATCCAGCCTTGTCACTGCAGCGGCTTGGGGTGCTGCTGGGGTGCGGGTTCAGTTCCTGGCCTAGCAACTTCCACATGCTGCAGGGGCAGCCAATCCATCCATCCATCCATCCATCCATCCATCCATACACACTGTGGGAAAGATCCTATAACACATGACCCTCAAGGGATTTGATTAAAATCTAGCGGTGATTTCAAATTTGAGTCCATCCCTTGCATGTAATCACGATGATGTTGAGCCTGATCAGAAGTCTTGGTTTGGACTGTCTTTGTGATCAGGAGGAACCTGCCCTGCGGAGAACGGGGGGACCTCCATGTGGAAGGTCCCCTTGGGGTGATTTCCAAGTCGCCTGCCTGTAAAGGTTTGGAAACGACCCAAGACCAGCTTGGGTGTGGACCCTGCTCTCATGTGTCGAAGCCTGGGCTCGCAATGGCATTCTGGACAACGGGTCCTGCGGGGCGTGTGTGGTGGTCGTGGTGTGAATATCCACACTTGTGGGACATCGTCACACAGACACACTTACAATCCTTTGCTCTCTCTCTGATGACACCATGTTGGGCAGAGCCTGGAAGAAACCAGGCTGCTGGGTAAGTGGTTAGGAAACAGCAAGAGGAGGCTCGGCCGAAACGAATCTGACTAGCATCCATGAGGACGTGGGTTCAATCCCTGGCCTCGCTCAGGGGATTAAAGATCCAGCGTTGCTGTGAGCTGTGGTGTAGGTCACAGATGTGGCTCAGATCTGAAGTTTCTGTGGCTGTGGCAAAGCTGGCAGCTATAGCTCCAAATTGACCTAGCCTGGGAACCTCCATATGCTGTGGCGATGATCCTGAAAAGAAAAACAGAAAAGAAACACAACGGCAAGAGACAATAATGTCAGTTTCCCACACAACCAATCCACATCCATGGCTTTCTGTTTGATTTGGGGGGGGGGGGCGGTGGGTAGAAGGTTTATTTTATTGGATGCATTGAAAAACGAATCAATCACCTAAAATGGGTATTCTGAAATCTGTTGTTCAGGAGTAGATTCTGAAAAAGACTACAGGTTTTGTTGTGGTTTAAAATTTGTCATTTCCACTTTTTTTTTTTCTTTTTTTTTTCTACCAGAACTCCCGCTGCTCCTGAGAACAGACCCCTGAAGGGGAGTGGCTGGAATTATACGATTTGGCATTTTCTCTTAGGTAAGGTTCTTGGCAATTGGAGGAAGCATCTGTAATGCTGAGCATATCCCTTGTAAGCCCTACCCCACTCACGTGGCTTTCATGAAAGAGGTGAGATCTGGGCCCCAGCATCCAAGCTTAGGGAGCCCCCCCAACCCCAGCAGGGTCCATGCCTGGGTCTCATCCGTTAGCCCCCTTCCTTCTGGAAGCCCCTGCTCCCCCACTGTGACGATGGTCTCTTTTGGGGGAAACTCTCGCTTTGCTGCTGCTGCTCCTTAAGAAAATGCCCACGACACAGACCACAGCCACCTCAGAATTACAACTGATAAAGATCTGAATATGTATAACTGATTTACTCTGCTGTATACCTGAACTTAACTCAACTTTCTAAGTCAACTATATTCCAATAAAATTTAAAATAAGGGCGTTCCCATTGTGGCACAGTGGTCAACAAATCCAACTAGGAACCATGAGGCTGAGGGTTCGATCCCTGCCCTTGCTCAGTGGGTTAAGGATCCAGCGTTGCCGTGAGCTGTGGTGTAGGTTGCAGACATGGCTCGGATCCTGCATTGCTGTGGCTGTGGCATAGGCCAGCAGCTACAGCTCTGATTCCACTCCTAGCCTGAGAACCTCCATGTGCTGCGGGTGCAGCCCTAAAAAGACAAAAAAAAAAAAACACGAAAAAAATTTAAATAAAATAAAATAAAACATTGCTGTAGTTATCTCTCTGGTCACTTGGAATTAGCAAAGGTACAGAGTTCAAAGATTCTTAAATTGGCCTTGGGACCATACCCAGGCAAGTGGGAATTTCCACAGCCCTGATGGACAGAGTGAAGCAAACAGTCAACTCCAAGTCGTCTTTCCCAGGATCCTTCCTGCAGGCTGAAAGCAGACTGAGGCATGAGCCATCATACAATTTTATGCGATGCCATTGTCAGAAGCTGTGTAATCATTTGGAAAAAAAAAATCTATCCCATTGCCATCACTATGGCTTTGGATACAGAATAGAATTCAAAACTGGGTCAGTCGCACTGTGGTTGATGCACTCATGCATTTGTGTAATCAGCAGACACCAGTGAGCATCTATGACACGGAAGTCACTGCAGAGAGCAGAGAGGGTGGCTTCCCACATGCCCACTGCCACCCAAGGCGCAAGGTGGGAAGAGTGAGAGACCCATAAACCAAGTGCAAGGACATTTGCTGTCCCAGTGCAAATTCCTATTTGCATTCACCTGTTTCATACAGCAGGATAAACCCAGTTGTGACAATTGGAAAAAAATTAGATGTTACCTGGGGTTGGTACCACACAGATCTGACATAAAACCCTCACTTCTCTTCTGATTATTCCTTTGGTTTTTTTTTTTTTTTTTTTCCTTGATGGGGGGGCAGTGAGAGAGGTTTGCTCTGCTGTTCTCGAACCATTGTTTGCTTTTGCAAGCCCTTCTTCCTGCTTGTAAGTTCTTTAGAGTTATTAGGAGTTGAACTGTTTTTGTTGGTTTTTTTTTGTTTGTTTTGTTTTGTTTTGTTTTGTTTTCCTGGAAGTGCCTGTGACTTGCGGAAGTTCTGCAACCAGGGATTGAACCAGAGGCACAGCAGCAACCAGAGCCACAGCGGTGACAATGCCAGATCCTTAACCCACTGAGCTGCCAGGGAATTTCATGAGCTGAACCTTTAGAATGCAACTGGCCCTCAGCTAGAAGCCATGTGCTCTCGTGGGTGTCACTAGCACTAGGGTAGAAAGGTAAGCTGGTACCCACAGGACCGTTCTCTCCCTGGAAGCCAGGCCAGAGCCGAGGCCCCTTGAGGTTGCCTCTGCTGTGACTCTTACCACCTTGTCTGCATCCTTGGAAGTCACAACATCTTGGGAAGACTGAGAGAGAATCAAAGAAGTGCTTGTTTTAGCTGAAGCTGGGATGCATGCTGGGGTTGGGCTTTGCCACCCCAGATTTAAAAAAAAAAAAAAAAAAGAAAAAGAAAAAGAAAAGAAATAGATTAAAGCACTCCATGGTTTATGTTAAAATTGTTGAACTGAAGCCATGAGACAGACATTGTCTAGCGAGCAGACTCTTCGGGTCTGCCTTAAATTATACAACCTAATGTCCTAAAATAAGCCCAGACTGAGGATTCTGCCCTTCCTGATCTGGCTCTCACTTCCTTTCCTTCTCTCTCTCACTCTTACGCCCTCTTTTCCAAAATACAGATTCAATGAAAAAGTGTATCATTTTTGATGAGAAGCAGAGAAGGACTCTGGCTTCCTTTGAACCTCAAAATGGTACCCAAGGCAAAGCCTAGGACATTGGGAAGGACAATTTGAAAAGCTCCATCTTCCTACCACCACTAATGCTTTTTCTTGCCCTTTCCCTGTGCCTGCCCAGCTCCCACCTCACTTCTGCAAGAGAAGAGCTGAAAGCACTCAGGTAGGGCGCTGGCAGAGTCCCAGACTTCACCACTTAACTCACTGCAATTGACACTTTGGTCAAAGGTCTTAACATCTCCAAGACGCAATTAAACTCTCCATAGTGGGCATATTCAGTAAACTCTACTTCAGTAGATTGTTATAAAGACTAAAAGGCATGGGTCTAAGGCACCACCACCATGGTGTAACACGTCCATCATTCCTCCCAAGACTTGTGCCAGACAGTTCTGGATATCTGGCAAGGTCTTTTGTGGGACAGGAGGCCAAATAAGCTCGAACAAATTGATTGGCAAATTTTCTGTAAATGAAATGCCTCTGGTTGGGTTTGATGAGAATGAGGGTGTCTGGGTCACATCCTCCTCCATCAGGGGTCTGAAGTGTGGTACAGTCCTATTCCCCCTAAGCATGCCCCCACCAGGTGAAACCCCAGGATGCTTACTGGTAAGGGGTGGGACCAGATGAGCAGGGCACAGCCATAAGCAGGACTATGATTTCAGCTCTCCACCTAGGTTAACCCAGGGGCCCATTTGCAGCAAGGATGCTCTTTGGGATAGGCAGTGGGCTGGTCAGACAAGGAGAGTCTGGGTTGGCAGGAAGGTGTTAGAAGAAGCCCAAAGGCCACCTCACGCAACGTGGACATAGCCAGGGTTATCTGGGAAGAAGATGAAAACACTAAGAGCTACTTGCTTTGATAAATATGAGAAATGGACACACATTTTTTTTTTCTCATGGTTTGGAGACACCAGCATCTGTTGGAAGAGAGGTGAGGATTTTTGTTTGTTTGTTTGTTTTTTAGGGCCACACCCTCAGCATATGGAAGGTCCCAGGCTAGGGGTTGAATCACAGCTACAGCTACCAGCCTATGCCACAGCCATAGCAATGTGGGATCTGAGCCGTGTCTGCAACTTACACCACAGCTCATGGCAAAGCCAGGTCCTTAACCCATGGAGTGAGCCCAGGGCTTGTACCTGCATCTTCCTGGATACTACTCAGATTCATTATCACTGAGCCACCATGGGAACTCTGAGGATGTTTTTTTAAGGCAGTCCGCCATGTTCAATGGGCTCCCTTGGGCTGGCCTGGCCCACAGTGGCTCCCTAAGTGATGCCAGGAGACCCTAGTGAGGCCAGACCTCTTCCTTCCTTCACTCTGCCTCTGAGTCCCATGTGCTGTGGGTGAGCCCTTCCTACTCTTGGGCCTGTTTTCTCATGTGTAGCCTGAGAGTACCCACTACATCTGGGATAAGCGTCTTTGCTGGAGCTTGGAGACCCAGTCTTCAGGGGGTGATCTCTCCTTTGAGTCTGAATGTGCACAAGGAAACTGCCAAGGACAGACAAGGTGGAGTCAGGCGGAAGGGGTCTGAGGGAATCAGGGGTATGAACAGTCCCCACTCTGCCTGTATCCACCTCTGTGCTGAGGCCACCTGGACCATCTGGGTCAGTCCTGGTATGTGTCATCCCTATATGCATCCAGGCTTCTCTTTCAAGGGGGGAGACAGCCCTCAGGTGACCTCTGGGCCCAGGCAGCAACCTGCTATCCAGCTGGCCAATCAGATACCTGAGCCAATGGTGTGCCCCAAATTCTCAGAACCAGCCTGCCCAGTGTGCTTTTTCAAAGCCTCTCTCACCGTGTTTCTCTAACGTTTAATCTGCATCAACAAAAGTTCCAATAAAATCCAGTTTGGCCTGGGCTGCATTTCAGGTGTACAGGATAGAGACACCCTCGGACATTTTTAAGGCATTTCCGTCTCCAGGTCACCCTCTTCCCTCGTTGTGTATCCAGTTTTGCAAGAACAAAAACAGTCTGCACAAACAGGCATGTCTGCAGATTTACTGGGCACATCTTAGGGAGAAAGTGGAGATCTTTGACAAAACTAGAGCAGGATCTCTGCTTCTCAGGGCCTTATGAAATGGACAGAAACTACCCTGTGTAAAACCGGAGGAGAGGCTAATCTGAGCTTCATGTTTTAGGTTCGGTAAGATCCTGGAGGAGACACCCAGGCAGCTGCAAGGACTATATCCAAACACAATGTGATCTTGGGACAGATGATATTTATTTAGTTCTTGCTCTGGGTGGGGCCTTGTTTTAAGCACTACATGCTTAGTAACTCATGTAATCCTCACAACAACCCTTAGACCTAGTTAAGTTATTGCAAACACAAGGCAACTCTTTGCTGCTGAACAGAGATGAGCTTTCCAATTTCCAGCATGCCATTTAGAAGATGTCCCATTGAAGCCAATAGATCAACCTTATGCTCCACTGCGTGAGATCAGGAAACAAGACATCTCTCCCTGAAGGAATCTGGCTTCTCTGTAAGGAAATAAAGCCTCTCTATTTCACATGAAGAAGTGAGAGGACACAGAGCAGACAGCAAGTATATGACAGGTGAGTCATTCCTTTACACATCTATGCCCAGGGCAGACCTCACTAGTCAATCAGAAGCCTTCTTTCTTGATGAGCCCAGATTCAGCCTCAGGATCCTTCTCAACTTCATGTTCCCGGAAGCCCCTACTAGTGAATTCTGTCATTGTTTTTGGACAGCTCTGAGAGGTGCATTTACAGGACAAAAGGTTTGTCTGGATCCTTTCTCACTAGATCTGCTGGGAACTCTGTGAAAGATACAGGTAGGAGCCATCGCCTCCAAAATACAAGGTAGAAGACTGATGCCCAGAGAGGTCAAGTGGCTTTCCTAATGTTGCACAGCCTCTTTGGGGCAGAGTCTAGTGGGGCTAGCTTGGGCCACATGCCTACTGCTTGGCTAGTTGAGCTGAGAGACAGTATACAGCCCATCAGACTGCAGATGTGGGAGTATGAGGCATTCCCAAAGAGAAACCCATGCACTTTTATAGAAAGAAAGAAAGAAAGAAAGAAAGAAAGAAAGAAAGAAAGAAAGAAAGAAAGAAAGAAAGAAAGAAAGAAGGAAGGAAGGAAGGAAGGAAGGAAGGAAGGAAGGAAGGAAGGAAGGAAGGAAGGAAGGAAAGAAAGAAAGAAAGAAAGAAAGAAAGAAAGAAGGAAAGAAAGAAAGAAAGAAGGAAAGAAAGAAAGAGGAGTTCCCGTCGTGGCACAGTGGTTAACGAATCCGACTAGGAACCATGAGGTTGCGGGTTCGGTCCCTGCCCTTGCTCAGTGGGTTAAGGATCCGACGTTGCCGTGAGCTGTGGTGTAGGTTGCAGACGCAGCTCGGATCCCGCATTGCTGTGGCTCTGGTGTAGGCCGATGTCTACAGCTACGACTGGACCCCTAGCCTGGGAAACTCCATATGCCGCGGGAGCTGCCCAAGAAATAGCAAAAAGACAAAAAACAAAAAACAAAAAACAAAAAAAAAAAAAAAAAAAGAAAGAAAGAAAGAAAGGAGGGAAGGAAGGAAGGAAGGAAGAAGAAAGAAAGAAAACAGTTTAAATACTGAAGAGTTAAAAAAAAAAAGTTCCTGAGTCTGATTTCTACACAATCTGCCCCCGCAATATCTTTTTAGTCCTGTACTTGAACTAGTCCCAAGTTCTAGATTAGGTTTCCACATTGGGCCTGTGTCTGGGCTTGGAGTTCCTGCACCTACCATGTACCAGGGGGTCTTTCATGTCACCTCCTTTGAACCTTATAAGAATCTTGGGATCCTTAGAAGAATCTTTTCCCCCACTTTCTAGGTGAGAAAACTGAGACTTAAAGACTTAAGTAGCACATTCAAGGTCACATAACTGGATCAAGAGTCTTCGCATGTTCTTTCCAGAGATTCTACGATCTATTGATGGATTTGATGATTAATTCAGTCATTATTGGTTGAGCACCAGATATCCTTGACTGACTTTCTTTTGTGCCTTTGCACCCCCTAGGGAGTGGCTCCATCTCATCCCCATGGAAACCTGACCCATCCTTCCAGGCCCATCTCCCAGGGCACTTTTTTCAGAACAGAAATGAGTTTCCATTGTCATTACCCCCATGGGAGCTCTTCTGCCACTGGCTCCATCCAACAGTTATGAGATGCTTTGTTCACTGTTTCCTCGCCCACTGACCCCTAAGTTCCTGGAGGCTGGTGCTGTGTTCCCTTCATTAAGCACAGGGCCCCACAAGGTGGAGAGCTCAGTAGAGATGGTTGATCCGAGCTATTGCGGTTGAACCACTTGAAGTTGCCTATACCTAACTATTTTTCTAACCTAAAAAAACATCAATTTCATATAGCTCAACTGAAAGAAATGGCATCTGCCTTTTTGGATCAAGAAGCAATTCTGAAATTTATACACCGGGACTTTTTTTTTTTTCATTTTTTTAAAATTTTATTGAAGTAGCATTGGTGTACTATACTTGTGGTAATTTCTGCTATACAACAAAGGGATTTAGCTATATGATTACACATATCCATTCTCTTTCCGATTCTTCCCCCATATAGATTATCACAGCATATTGGGTAAAGTTCCCTGCACTATAGAGCAGGTCCCCATTAAGCTGTACACTGGGATTTGTTGATCTCATATGTTCAAGATATTTCCTAATTGTAGCATCCTGTTATCAGGGAGGCTTCGGTTCTACTTTCACTTTTTCCCATTAAACATCTTAAAATGTTAACGCCATACGCAAAAAACATCCCAAAGTCCCAGACAGTCCTTGCCAGTTTCCATACTGTCGAATTTATGTCCTAATTTCATCCACATCCCGCCCCACTCCCTCCCTCCTTCCCCCACTCCAGTTATTATTAAGCTACTCCCAGATATCAAGATATCAAATTATCTGAAAACAGTTCAGCATGCATTTCTTAAAGATAAGGAAATCTTTTAAAAATAGGGAACCCAAATATTTAAAGACAAATTGGGAGTTCCCGTCTTGGCTCAGTGGTTAACGAATCCCTCTAGGAATCATGAGGTTTCGGGTTTGATCCCTGGACTTGCTCAGTGGGTTAAGGATCCAGCGTGGCCGTGGGCTGTGGTGTAGGTCACAGAAGCGGCTGGATCCCACGTTGCTGTGCCTCTGGCGTAGGCCGGTGGCTACAGCTCCGATTGGACCCCTAGCCTGGGAACCTCCATATGCTGTGGGTGCGGCCCTAGAAAAGATAAAAAAATAAATTAATGACGATTTCTTTTTTTTTTTTTTTTTTTTTTTTGTCTTTTTGCTATTTCTTGGGCCGCTCCCGCGGCATATGGAGGTTCCCAGGCTAGGGGTCCAATCGGAGCTGTAGCCGCCAGCCTACAACACAGCCACAGCAACGCGGGATCTGAGCCGCGTCTGCAACCTACACCACAGCTCATGGCAACGCCGGATCCTTAACCCACTAAGCAAGGGCAGGGATCGAACCCGCAACCTCATGGTTCCTAGTCGGATTCGTTAACCACTGCGCCACGATGGGAACTCCTAATGACGATTTCTTAATGTCATCAATGATTCAGCGCGTGCGCAGATACACACACACGACATATAATTCAATAAATTACTCTCAGACAAAGCATAGTTTGTTGGAAGCAGATCTAAATTAGGTCCACACATTGTGTTTGGTGGACAAGGCTCTTAAAAGTTTCTTTTAATCTTTACGTTTCCCCTGCTAGATGTTGCTTTCATCCAATAGCTCTCTAAGAGTTGCCCTTGACTCAGGTGCAAACTGAGACCCTCGAGGTTAACGGTGGTGTTCAGTGCCCCAGATCAAGGCAGGGACGCAGGCCAGGGATGGAGCCCAGATGTTGGGAGGGAGCTTTCCCACCCACCCACCCCTTGCCAGAGGCCCCGCCCCGCCTAGGCCCCCCAGGGAGGCCCGTCCCAGGGTCAGCATGGCCTCGCTGCCCCCTACAGATCACCCCTTCCTGTTTATCCTTCCAGGAGGCCGTGAGCACTGCTGTGAAAAAGGTTCAATGGGTTTCCTGACACACAAAGCCCCTAAAAGGCAATATTTTGATGATTTAAGTATAAATGATCAGAAACATGTGGATTTCATTTCCTTTAGAATACACTTGGGTATGAAAATGAAGGGGAAACGTGCTTGGCAAAGTATGACCCGGGCTTCCTCAAACCCCTGAAGTGGTTTAAGATGTTTAGCGGATTGGAAGCGAGGTTCCCCTTTCTCCCCGCACTCACCCGCCAGGCTCGCACTCATCTGTGCCTTAAATGTGTGCAGAATCGGCTACTGCAGGGGCCCTGACCTTGTTAAGAAAGACGGAGGGAGAGGAGAAGCAAGAGGAAGAGGCGTCGGGGGCCGGATGGGGGAGTCGGAGAGATTCGAGGAACCCTGGCTCTGCCTTGCAGAGAGGAAGCAGCCTGGCCTGTCTTCTCAGAAGCATCCCCCCGCCCCCCAACCCTGATGCCTGTGCCAAGTTCTGCTGGCCCCTCCCCAGCTCCCACCCCCAGCCCCCTACGCCCCACCCCGGTCCTCAGGCTCAGGACCAGCCTCCCTCTGCCCACCCCCTCCTATCCCCTTGAGATAGAACCATTTGGAGTCACACTAGAGCCAAGGCACCCACGCGGGTGGATTTTTCCCGTCTTCCTTACTAGTGTTAAAGTGGGATTTAGTCCATGACAGCCGTAGGTGAGCTTCAAAGATCCGTATAATCCAGGGCCCCTCGGCCACCCAAATTTCTGGTGTCGGAAGAAGTGAGATCAAAAGAGGTTCTGATGAAAGGAGCTTGCACTGGAAAAAAGAAAGCAGGAAGGGGAAGAGACAGGGAAATAGGAGGGAAGAAAAGGGAAGGAGGGAGGAAGAGAGGGAGAGAGGGAAGGAAGAAGGGGAAATGTGTGGGGTTGCATGGGAAGGGTGGCCTCTGGACCCCCCCTCCCCAAGTCAGGCTTGCTGGCTCTAAAACAACCAGACCTTCTCCTGTAACTGGACACGCTACAACAAATACGAGAAGCCATTTGGGGAGCAAAATTTCACGAACCAAGGATGACTTCCTTTCTCTCTGCTTTTTGTTTTAATCATCACAGCAGGAAAATCTCCAGAAGCCTTCTTGGTTGTCCTGATGAATGGAGCCCAGATCTCCTTGTGTCCCGGGGTGCCCACTGGGGTGAGGGCTGTGTGGGGGTCCCAGTACCACCACTTAGGGGGCCTCCCAGGTGTCCCCAGCCAGGTCAGCACAGATATGGGCACACCCCATGTGTTAGTCCCTGTTCAGGGGGACCCCAAGAATAGGGCAGAGGACAGGAAAGTCAGGGCTCCCATTCCTAGGGACTCACACTGGACAAAATACTTTTCTTGGTGGAGCCTTGGGAATAGAACCGAAACATAATTTTCCCAGTCACATGCTAGCATTAGTTAAGGTAAGGGTTTGGGGTTCCTCTAAAACAGGTGCCAAGACAAGGCAAGGCTCTGCAAGGGGTCAGGTGGTGTGTATGGGAGGTGACGGCGAGACAGAGAAAGAAGGAAAGCCAAAAAGACCTTGTCAATGAAAGGGTCAGTGCTGTGGCCAACTGAGCCTCAGTCTCTTTGAATACCTTGAGAACACCCCTCAAGGTTGTTCCATCAAGAGGTAAGCAGCTGAGGTGTGAATCCACCAATTTTCACCACGAATCGGACCACAGAAGCTCCTGAGGTTGTACACACCCAGATCCCTGCTCCCCCCTCCTCGAGCACGCTTCGTAGGCCCCTGGAACAGCCTCGGGTGGGAAGATCTGGGTTGAATGGAACCATCTTTAGGTGGCTTGCAGGATGCGCCTGAGAAGGTCTTGGCAGGGGCTCTATACCAGGCAGATACCTACACTTGCCCCGATGAACAGAGGGGCAGCTGGGGGTGGGAGGAGGAGGGCAGGTGCAGAGACCTGGGGCTCTACTTACCCAGCAAGAAGATGGGCCAGCATTCCTGCCTCGGGCCCAGCCCTGCCTGAACCGAGCACCGATGACACGGCCCCTGTTCAAGGGACCCGCAGCTCCCCAGACTCCAGCTCTTCCACCTGGAACCAGACACCAGGAACAGGAAAACCCTTTTGCTCTGGATTTTGGGGTGGCCTGGATCAAGGTCACAGGAATCAGAAATAAACCTGGAGCACAATGACGGATGGACCTTCGAGGGCCACGTTTATGAAAGGAATCACTGGTGCATGTTTTGTTTTTGCAGAATGTTCACAAACGAGTGGCATTACCATCCTGTATTTATCTCCTTTCAATTGCAATGAATAGTTTCTGTGACAAATATCAAATTTCTGTATTTACAGAAAACCGGCACATGTGTTGATAATGGCGCAATCCAGTATTTACTCTAAAGTGCTGACTTGTTTTTCTTGAATATAGAAAGTTGGTAATTATTACTATAACTATTCATTAAAATATGAAAGTAGCTAAATAATACATTGATAGGCCATTTATTTTGTGCTCCCAGAAAAAAAAAAAATAGCCAGCTTCTCTTTGGGAAGCTTGGCGTTTTAGATTTTGGACAATTCAGCCTCTGAATGATCCATCCGGAGAGAGCACACCCTTGGCACATGGCAGGTGATCAATAAAAATACTTTGCCAAATGTTGAGTGGTTGACAAAGCTACTGAGAATTGGTTCTGTCCTTCAATCCTCTCGGCAGAGTTAATGCCACTCCGAGAAGTTTCCACCATAGGTATGAGCACTGCATCGTGTCAAGTGACAAAATGAATCCTTGGTTGCACAGCAACCACTCGATCACGCCTGTAACTTGGCAAAGATCTTGAGTAGGATCATCTTACAAAGAAGTTTACAGGACTGAAGGTAAATAACGGCAGTGCGTCATAAAAAATCCTCCAAACTGATTGAACAGCAGTGGCTCCGTATCTGGGCCAAGCAGCCAGGGAGAAACGCACCCATAATGACCCTCCCTTCATTCATGGCTGCACCCGCAGCATATGGAAGTTCCCAGGTTAGAGGTCAAATCAGAGCTACAGCTGCTGGCCTATGCCACAACCACAGCAACTCGGGATCCCAGCCGCATCTTTGACCTACACCACAGCTCATGGCAAAGCGGGGTCCTTAACCCAATGATCGAGGCCAGGGATTGAACCCACATCCTCGTGGATCCTTGTCAGGTTCCTTACTGCTGAGCCATGATGGGAACTCCCCATTCTTGTATTCTGATGGAATCCACTGCAGGGTGGGGAAGAGGCAAAGATGGATGATATACAGCCTTGTCCTCCAGAGACCGAGGCCTTAGAGACACGGAACCCTCACATTGGATGGGAATGGAATCTGAACCAATCCCTGCAAGTGAGCAAAGCAGGGAGGGCCTTTAAGACCTGGGGGGCTCTGGCCCATGAATTGAGTCTCTCTTCTTCTCCCTTGTGACATGGATTTACTAAATGCAGCCACTGCCGGTGGATACAGGCGGAGACCAAAGTGATGGGAGTTAAGATGATTCTATCAGTTTCAAGAGTCCAATTGTCAGTTATGAACCCATATTTGCAGATGCTTCCTCTTGAATCTTGTAGACATGAATGCTCTATCCTGCAAGTTTTTGCATTAAACCCCACATCTCCCACCCTTCTTACATTTTCAAAAATTAAATACATTTATATTTGAGCATATGTACATGTGAACACACACATATAGTTTTTTGTGGAGCTTAATTAAGACCTGAACTAGCAACCACGTTTTCAATGGACCCAAGGCTTCACCTTGGACTTGGTCTTTAGCATGAGCCTTTTGAATTTTTTTGGTTGTTTAAATCGCAGCTGCTTCCAATGACTTCTCAAGTTTTGCTTCCTGGTAGCTAACATTCCAAAGCACTCTAAAAACCAATTTTACACTTAATAAAGTTTAACTATTCAATATTTTTCATTTTAAAACTAAATAACAGACATTTAAAAGAATATTTCTTTTTTAATGACACTCATGCCACTATTTTATAAAGCCAAATGACATCCACCGTGCATTCCTATCTCCTTAACTGCCAAATACTCGATTAGTCAAGTTTGCTCATATTTACAAGATTTTGGGGCGGGGGGGAGATGTTTTACTGCTATCAGAAGATCTAACATCTGTTTCTCCAGGGATTCTCCATGTGTTCTGTAGTTTACAACAATTGAAACCACTGTTTTCGAAATGCATTTGGATGAAACACAACGTATGAAGACTGGATAGCACAGGAGCCCTGCACATACATCTGGGGCTCTTGCGCATGTAATTTCTTGCAAGGTGAGACCTTCACTCTGGATTTAGGTGGGTGACATAGAATAATGGAGCCCAATGTAGTGTATGCACGTGTAAAATAACGTTGGTGAAGACACTCGAATGTGAGAAGGGTTTTCTGGGTGTCTCTGTTTCTGCAGGGAGCACCGCATAGGAACCTTTAGAGACCAGAGCAACGGGAGTTCCTCCAGTTCATCTCTCTGCCTCCAGGTAGAAGAGGGAGTCTTGCCTGGCTATTTATCTACCACACTGCCCAGTAGAACTTTCTGCCGTGATGGAAACGGTCTATATCGGCACTGTCCCTTTGATAATGGGACAATGCTGTCCTAACCACACACAGCCATTGAGTCCTTGAATGAGTTCTCCAGCGAGACTGAAGAGCTGAGTTTTTCTTGCATTTAAGATGTTAAAATTTAAATTTAAATTCTAATATCCATTTATAGTTAGTGGCTACCATATTGGACCATGCATAGAGACATCAGCCACTCCAAATCTAGTCATTCTTTGATGTGTCAGGACTGAATCATCGGATTTCTCAGGAGAAACCCATTGCAGAAAACACAGAGATAATGTGCTAAAGCAACTGAATTAGAAGTCTGCATTCAGAGCAGCTGTGAGGAAACTTTCTCCTCAACCCCAATCCCACGCTCTACACATCTATAAACTTAGCATCCATCAGCTGAATCTGAGAAATGCCCTCTAAGAAAAAGAAAACTCCTGGTAAGGGGTTAATAGGGGCTCATGGAAGGAGCAGTGAGAGTGTAATGTCTCTAAATTTTCTGTTCAAAACTTTTGTTCCTTTTTCTGTTAGGTTGTCACATACACACACACATGCATGAATATAGTCATATATACACATATACACAAACATATTTTATATATAATATGTATATACATACCTACACATATGCATATGTATAAACTCATTTATGTGTATATGCATACATATATACATATATACACATACACATACATACACATAAACAGACATATATACACACACACACACACATATATATGAGCAAAGTTCTTTATATATTCTGCAAAGAAATCATTTGTTAATTATACGTGTTGCAAA
Organism: Sus scrofa; assembly: GCF_054392235.1. Lineage (NCBI taxonomy): Eukaryota > Metazoa > Chordata > Mammalia > Artiodactyla > Suidae > Sus > Sus scrofa. The sequence goes on from NC_139388.1 coordinate 45,124,983, forward strand.
TACAGCATCCCACTTTGTGGCCTCTGAGTTGTGTCTGGTATGCTTAATTTTCTAATTTTGCTGTGGTAAGTTTCATCAGTCTTTTTTTCTTTGTCATTAGTATATTTCGAGTGTGTTTAGGAAAAGTTTTCCTGTACCAAAAGTCATGAACATATGCTCCCACATTATTTTCTAGACGTTTTATAGTTTTACTTTTCATACGGAGCTCTGTAATGTGCCTAAAGTACCTACAGATTTTTGTGAGTGGTGTGATATAGGGATGTAATTGTAATTTTTGCTTCCATATGAATACTATATTGTTCTAGAAGCATTTACTTAAAAATAAATGCTTTTCCCCATTTCTCTACAGTAATGCCCTTGTCTGTGGATTTTTCCATTCTATGGTGTTTGTCTTCTGCATATCAAAGACTTACTATGAAGCTAATGCGTTATTGGGCACAGGTCAGCAAATACACTAAGTCCTTTCACCATGTTCTTCTATTTCAAGAGGGTCTTGGCTATACTCAGCATTCTATTTTTCCATATAATTTCAAATCACCTTGTCAAATTCCATGAGATCAATCTGAGGAAGAACATGACATTTTAAACATATTGAGTTTTCAAAACCACAAACACTATTCCTATGGTTCAGCCCTTATTATTTTAAGTATGATTTAACAAACAGCATGCAAGATTTTGCTTGTTAATCTGGTGAGTTGCTGACCTTCATTCCATCAAATCCAGCAACTGCTGGGGTTTGGTTGTTTACATTTAGGGGCGGCATCACAGATTTAATTTCAGTTTCTCCACCTAGCTTTATGTTTATTGCTTCTTGTACACTGTGGTGTCCTGTTTCCTTTTCCTTATTTTGCTGGTTTGACCCTGTTGCTATTCATTCCCCTTTTGCCTTTGCTTGTTAAGAATTTCTACAGACTTTTCTTTTTTAATGTGGTGGCCAGGGCTTAATCTCCAAAATACAGAAACAACTCCTACAACTCAAGAACAACAACCAAAAAACCCCCCCAAAACCCAATCTAAAATCGGCAAACTTAGAGACATTTCTCCAAAGACGTAAAGATAGGTGGCCAGTAGGCACATGAAAAGATTCTCAACATCACTAACAGTTAGAGAAATGCAGATCAAAACTACAATGAGGTACCACCCCACACCAGTCAGAGTGCTGATCATTAATAAGTCTACAAATATCAAATGCTAGAGAGGGAGTGGAGGAAAGGGAGCCCTCTTACATTGTTGGTGGGAATGTAAATTAGTAAAACCACTATGGAGAACAATATGGAGGTTCCTCATAAAACTAAATATAGAACTACCATGTGATCCAGCAATACCATGCATATCAGGACAAAACCATAACTCAAAAAGATACATTCACCCCTATGTTCATAGCAGTACTAGTCACAATAACCAAGACATGGAAACAACCTAAATGTCCATCAACGGATGAACAGATTAAGAAGATATGACATATACACACAATGGAATACCATTCCACCATAAAAAGAACAAAATAATGCCATTTGCAGCAAATATGGATGCAACTAGAGATTACCATACTAAGTGAAGTCAGAAAGAGAAAGACAAATACCATATGACGGTATGATGTCACTTATACATGGAATCTAAAATATGGCACAAATGAACCTATCTGCAAAATAAAAGGACTCACAGACTTGGAGAACAGACATGGCTGTCAAAGGAGTGGAGGAAGGGAGTGGAATGGACTATGAGTTTGGAGTTAATAGATGCAAACCATCACATTTAGACTGGAGAGACAAATAGGTCTTATTGTATAGCACAGGGGACTATATCCAATCTCCTAAGACAGACCATGATGGAAAATAGTATTAAAAAAAAGAATGTAGGAGTTCCCGTCCTGGCGCAGAGGAAACGAATCTGACTAGGAACCATGAGGTTGTGGGTTCAATCCCAGGTCTCACTCAGTGGGTTAAGGATCTGGCATTGCTGTGAGCTGTGGTGTAGGTTGCAGATGTGGCTCAGACCCCGATTTGCTGTGGCTGTGGTGTAGGCTGGCAGCTGTAGCTCTGATGGACCCTTAGCCTGGGAATCTCCATGTGCCTCAGGTATGGCCCTAAAAAGCAAAAAAAAAAAAAAAAAAAAAAAAAAGAAAGAAAGAAAAAATCTAAGAAGGTCTACTGTACTTTTCTTTTACACTCATAGCTCTTTCCTTCCCCTGCTCTTTGATTCAAATACACATTCCTCTACTATTTTTTGAAAGGCAGGTACCAATTATTTTCCCATCACAATGCACTATTTCTTCCCTTAAAAAGATCTTATTTTTCCTCATATCAGAATTCGTAATATGATGAGAACTGTAGAGTGATTTTACTTCCCTCAACTCTTCCCTCACTGCCTTCTTGCTTCGGATATGACTTTTGATGTGTTTTTCATCCTTCTTTCCTACCTCTCACTCTCACTTAAAGATTTTCAAAATAGTTTAGTTGTTACGTTCCCTTTATTTTGTGCATTTACAAATATAATGAAACTTGCCATATATGTAAATGCATAATGTTGAATATTTGGTATTTCATATATTAGGTAGTTTCACTGTTCACTGTGTTTTCCTCTTCTTTTTATCTTCTCTCATCTTTAGTTTTATTAGAGTCATTTTACAAGTATTCTCTTCAGATAGGTCACTTGGGTGATGTCCTTTTTAATTTTTTAGTACATTTCTTTCACACTGTTAGATTGGTGATACTTCACTGGGGATAGAAATTTTAGGTCATAGACCTTTCGCTACTCATCTATGTGAATAATTCCATGATCTTCCAGCTTCTAGTATTGCAGATGAAAAGTCTGGTGTCACTGAATTTTTCCTTCTACTTAGAAGCATGGATAATTTTTATTTTTCTGTAAAATTCAGGAATCTTACCAAAGGGGTCTGGATGTGTGTTTGTGTCCGTATGTGTCTTCCCATTAGTTTAATCCAACTTGTTTAAGCACTTAATAGCCGCAGACTTTTCTCAGTTCATGGAATTTATACATTTGTTCAAATTTAATGATTTGTCTTGCATCTCCTAGCTGGTTCTTTTCCCATAATTTCTATCATTCTCACGTTAGAGCTCCAGGATTTATGCCTTAATCCTCTTATATTTTCCAACAAGTTTGTAATCTTTCTATATTTTTTCCTATTTTTTTTCAGATATCTCTTGATTGTGGAAGCATTAATTTTATATTAACAGTGATAAATCTCTCATTTAATTTATTTACTATTTTTCCACTTTAAAAATAATATTTAAATGCCCCCAAAGTATTTTATTATGAAATTTTTATTTTCTTAAATCTCACACTTTTTTTTTGTCTTTTTTTTTTTTTGTCTTTTGAGGGCTGTACCCATAGCATATGGAGGTTCCCAGGCTATGGGTCAAATCAGAGTTGTAGCCACTGGCTTGCACCAGAGCCACAGCAACTCAGGATCCAACCCATGTCTGCAACCTACACCACAGCTCAGGGCAACGCTGGATCCTTAACCCACTGAGTGAGGCCAGGGCTCGAACCCACAACCTCATGGTTCCTAGTCAGATTCGTTTCCACTGAGCCATGATGACGGGAAATCCTGATACTTATTTTTTTTATACAGATATTCACCAGCTTCCTCCATTACAGTCTCTTTTACTAATTTGCATACTAATCATTCTGTCTGATCCTTCTAATTAAGGATTCTGGGCTCTTTTATTTTATTTTTAATTAATTAATTGTTTTTTAGGGCCACACCCTAAAAGCACATTGAGGTTCCTAGGCTAGGGGTTGAATTGAAGCTACAGCTGCAGGCCTACACCACAGGTGCAGCAACTCAGGATCTGAGCTACATCTGTGACCTACACCAGAGCTCACGGCAACACCAGATTCCCAACCCACTAAGCAAGACCTGGGAAGAAGCCACACCCTCATGGATACTAGTCAGATTCGTTTCCATTGTACAACAACGGGAGCTCCCTGGGCTCTTTGAAATCGAATTTTTTTTTCTGGATTCATAAAGTGGAGTTACCTATGTTGGAGTTTTCTAAACAACAGGGATCATGAATATAGTAAAAGATGTGGTAATTCCTGGCCCCAAGAGCCTGGAAAGTAAAAGCAGGTGTCATTTGCCACAAAGGCACCTGGAGAAATCTACAAGGGTAGATTGATGCCCTGAAATACTTCCAGCGTAAAATACCATCCATCTTACTTCTGGATCTTCAAGAATGCCCATGGCATCTCTCCCCAGGGCCTAGTACACTCCTGTCGTCCTCCTGAGCCTCACCCCTGCTGTTGAGTCACATATTCACCACTTCTGCTTCCTGCCAGGGCCATCAGGTTCCCAAGACTAATGCCACCAAGCCAACTCCTGTAGGTTCCAGCAGCTCTGTGATTAGGAGACAACTTGGAGGGGCAGCAAAAGGGAACCGGGTTCACCAGAATCCCTTTCACGCCATTGTCCAGAATAATCCAAACAATCCGATAATTTGCAGGTAAGCGTTCAGTGGAACAAAGTCCACAGACTGTAGGAAAAGAATTCTGGGAGTTCCCATCATGGCTCAGTGGATAATGAATCCGACTAGGAACCATGAGGTTGTGGGTTCGATGCCTGCCCTTGCTCAGTGGGTTAGGGATCCAGCGTTGCCGTGAGCTGTGGTGTAGGTTGCAGACGCGGCTCGGATCCCTCCTTGCTGTGGCTCTGGCGTAGGCCGGTGGCTGTAGGTTCAATCAGACCCCTAGCCTGGGAACCTCTATATGCCCCAGGAGCAGCCCTAGAAAAGGCAAAAAAAAAAAAAAAAAGAATTCTGAACCTGAAAATTTATATCCAGCCAGTCAACATTACATTGGGATGGAATAATTATAATATCATCTGACACACTTGAAAACAAATGTTTATAACAATTTTTTTCATAATTGCCAAAAATTGGAAACATCAAATATTACTCAACTTGTAAATGGATAAACAACTATCCATTCAGTGGTATACTATTCAGCAATAAAAAGGAATAAACTATTAGTTCATGCAAAAACTTGGAGAGCTTTTAAAGGCATTATACTGAGTAAAAGAAGGTAGTCTCAAAGTTATGTAATATATGACTCCATTTAAATGACATTCTCAAGGAGTTCCCTGGAGGGTAAAGGATCCGACATTGTCACTGATGGGGCTTGGGTTGCTGCTGTGGCACAGGTTTGATTTCTGGCCCAGGAACTTCTCTATGCCTTGGATGTAGCCAAAAAAGGTAAATAAATAAACGACATTCTCTAAAAGTCAAAACTGTAGAAATGGAGAAGAGATTCATGTTAACCAGGAATTAGGACTCAACAGATGGATTCGAATTGCAAAGTGATAAAAACAAGGGATGTTTTTGTGTGATGGAACTCTTCCGTATACATTTTGTGGTAGTGGTTATATGAATCTATACATGTGTTAATTTTTTAGAAATGTCCACACAAAGTCAGCTTTACTTGAAATTAATCTCAAAAAGAAAAGAAAAGAAGAAAAAAGAGAAAGAAAAGAAATGACAGGCATAGTGGAACCAATCTGAAACTATGCCTTTGACTAGTAAGAATTCTGGAAATGTAGAACTTAGACAATAGAAGAAATGAAATTATATTAAAAAGATAATAACAAATTTCCCAGGCCAGAACCTTCAGTTTGAAGTAATCTATAAAAAATGAAAATATACCCACATTTGGATACACCGTATTGGTATGTCCAGAGAAAAGAGACATCCTCTAACATGGAGCAAGCATTAGACTGGTATCACATGTCCAACCCTCTCAGCTAGATACCAGACAAAACAATGGATCAAACCTTTCAAAATTCTGGGTGTGGCTTGGGAGTTGACTTTCAGTTGGAAGCACATAGCCAGGCAGACTATGAGTCAAGTGAGAAGCAAGAATAAGGATATTTTGAGACTGCACAGATGTGGAAACTTACCTCAAGGACACTTTTTTCTTTGGAAATGATTTGATTGCTCCATGAAAATAGAGGAAAACATGAACCAAGAAAGAGAAAGATATGAGATCCGGAAAACAGTGGATCCAAACTGAGAAATAATGATGTCCTATTTCAGAATCTCTGCAAGCACCAAGCCTGGAGAGCAACTAGTCCCGACCAGAATGGGAGGAAGTCTCAAGAATAAAGGAACAATTAGAGGATTGTGTAGAATGATTGAGACATTGGAAAAAACTATGGGGCATGATACAGACGATTGATTATGTTAGTTTTTTTGAGAATGAATTTAAATTGACTCTAGGCCTATTCTTCTTTGGGTGGCTTTGTGGTCATAATGTTGGTCTCCTGGTGAAGAAATGAACCCTGGTAATTTATTTTGTTCTGCTGTCAGCAACATTCATATAATTATAATAAAATGAACATCATTTATTAGCCTCTGACTTGCAGAATGACTCCATAGATGAAAAACAGAAGATCTGGCTTTTATTGCACTGCAAATACTACAAATCTTTGTCAAATAAAAGTTCATTTGAAACTTTTACTTTTGGTTGGGAGGTGGAAATATTATCTTCATTTTACAAAGTTAAAATTCAAAGATTTAATTCAAATATTTAAATTGATTGAACAAGAAATATAGAGAGGCAGTCTCCAAGGCAGTAGAAATTAAAAAAAAATAAACACTGAGATCTAATCAAACTTATAAGCTTTTGTACAGCAAAGGACACTATAAATAAAATAAGAAAAACAACCTACAGAATGGGAGAAAATATTCACAAATGATACAACTGATAAATGCTTAATTCCCAAAATATACAAACAGCTCATATAACTCAACAAAAAAAAATCCCAATCGAAAAATGGGCAGAATACCTAAATAGACATTTCTCCAAAGAAGAAATTCAGATGGCCAATAGGCATTTAAAAAGATGCTCAGCATGACTAATTATTAGAGAAATGCAAATTAAACCTACAATGAGGTCAATTCTGACTTCACAGCAGTCAGAATGGCCATCATTAAAAAGTCTACAAATAACAAATACTGAAGAGGGTATGGAGAAAAGGGGTCCTTCCTACACTGTTGGTGGGAATGTAAGTTGGTGCAGCCACTATGGAGAGCAGTATGGAGATACCTCAAAAAATAAAAATATTTTACCACACGATCCAGCAATCCCTGGACATATATCCAGACAAAACTATAATTCAAAAAGATGCACACACCCCACTGTTTAAGCGGCGCTATTCACAATAGCCAAAATATAGAAAAAAACTTAAATGCCCATTGACAGATGAATGGAAAAAGAAGATGGGGTACATACATACAATAGAATGCAGCTCAGCCATTAAAAAAAATAATAATAATAATGCTATTTGTAGCAACATGGATGGAACTAGAAGTTTTTGTACTAAGCAAAGTAAGTCAAAAAGAGAAAGACAAATACCATATGATATCACTTATATGTGGGATCTAAACTATGACACAGATGAACCTATCTATGAAAGAGAAAGGACTCACAGATAGAGAGAACAGACTTGTGGTTGCAAAAGGGAAGGAGGAGGGGTGGGAGGATGGAGTGGGAGGCTGGAGTGAGCAGATGCAAACTACTATACATAGAATGGATAGACATCAAGGTCCAATTGTAGCTCAGGGAACTACATTCAATATCCTGTGATAAATCCTAACGGAAAAGAATATAAAAAAGAATATATACACACACACATATATATATATACCTACACACAACTGAATCACTTTGATGCAGAGCAGAAATTAACACAACATTGAAAATCAATGATATTTCAGTTAAAACAATAGAAACAGGGAGGACGGTATAGTGGTTAAGAGCAGGGGCTCCTTGGGTTTGAATCCCATCTCTGCCACTTATTAGCTGTGTGACCTAGGAGAGATGGAGTAATCTTTCTATGCTTCAGTTGCCCCATCTATAAAATGGGGGTGTTCACAGTAACCACCTTAAATGAATGCATTTATCTAACACTTAGAATAGCGCATGGCATGTAGTAAGGGTTATACGCATGTTTGCCACAAACTCAAAAATGAGCAACAGAGAAATGAATGAAAATGAAAAAAGGAAGTTGAGAAGACAAGGATAGAAACATGTGATATAACTGAACAAAAACTTTATTCAGACAAAGCAAGAAGTTAGTAGACACAATCTATAGCCAATACATCAAAAACGATGCACTAGGAGTCCCCATCAAGGCTCAGTGGTTAACGAACCCAACTAGTGTCCATGAGGATGCAGGTTCGATCCCTGGCCTTGATCAGTGGGTTAAGGATCTGGCGTTGCTGTGAGCTGTGATGTAAGTTGCAGAGGTGGCTCAGATCCCACACTGCTGTGGTTGTTGTGGAGTAGGCCAGCAGCTCCAGCTCCAGCTCCAGCTCCAATTTTACCCCTAGCTTGGGAACTTCCATATGCTGTGGGTGTGACCCCCCCCCCAAAAAAAATGATGCACTAAAGTTCTAGAAATAGCACTAAGAAGATTCAAAGAGGTTAAAGGATTAACTTCTGGAAAGTTGGGTTGGGATGGGGAACTGTAGGGGCTGCACTTCTTGCTTCCAAGAGTAAGCACTTCAGAACTATTTGATTCTCCAGCCAGGTTCATGTATGATTGCTATAATTTTATTTCATTAAAACATATATATAGACAAATAAGGTCAAGGTCTACCTTCCCTTTTGTGATGAAATTGAACAAGGAAAATTTAATCTATCTAATAAAATGCAAGAAAGAAATACAAACAAAATAAAGCATAGTGAATGGAAAGCATAAAATAAGCTGACAGGAATTAATCGTATTTAAATAACAGCAATTGACTCCATGAGTTAGGAAACCCACTCAGATCTCCTATGATAAGGAACATAGTGGTAGTGGCTGATCACCCCATCTGTGGCCTTTTCAAAGCCATCACTACTTTCTCTACAGCCAGGCTTGTCCTGGGCAGTTCCCAAGGGTACTTATGCAGACCACTGCTTCAGGACTTAGGAGGGACTCCTGGAACAGGCAGATTTGGATGTGGGTCTCATGCTGGTCAGGCTGGAACTTTCTTGGAATCAGAGGCTCTTCCTCCCCAGTCCTTATTCCTTTTCCTCTGCTTCCACCTGGATCAGACCTGTTTTGCTATAGAAAGTTTCTCCCAGAGTTCCCATCATGGCTTAGTGGTTAATGAACCCATCTAGTATCTATGAGGACCTGAGTTCAATCCCTGCCCTTGCTCGGTGGGTTAAGGATCCAGCATTGCCATGAGCTGCGGTGTGGATCACAGACAAGGCTCAAATCTGGTGTTGCTGTGGCTGTGGTGTAGGCTGGCAGCTATAGCTCTGATTGGACCCCTAGCCTGGGAACCTCCATATGCCATGTGCTCAATCCTAAAAGCCAAAAAAGAAAAAAGAAATACCAATCACGTCAACCAAAATGTGTAAGGATATAGAGAGTGCGATTAACACAAAAAACATACCTTAGTCATGCATGCAAACACACTGTTTCATGCCCCCAAACTTTTTAACACCCATGGAACGTTTACAGAATCATGTTATGTATCAAATCAAAAATTTGAATGTAAGCTACAAAAAGCCTAAACTAAAGCCATTGTTCTCTGGCCATAATGAAATGGTATAAGAGATTTATATCGAAAGAAGGCAAATGTGGGGGGCGGCAGTCAGGGGTGAGGAGAAGCAGTGATCCACTTGAAAAGAGTTATTTAAATAAGGTTTTAATATTTAATATGTATTTAACGTTTCAAATATGGTAAAGTTGTGTGGACGTATAGTTGATTTACAAGGTTGTGATAAAGCCTGTTTTACGACAAAGTGATTCACTTACCCATGTACACACATCCATTCTCTTTCAGATTCTTTTCCCACATAGATGATCACAGAAGGTTGGGTAGAGTTCCCTGTGCTTTACAGCAGGTCCCCATTGGCCCATCATTCCATATACCAATGTGCATATGCAATTCCCAAACCCCAGTCCATCCCTCCCTACTCCCAGCCTGTGCCCTTTGGTAACCATAAGTTTCTTTTCAGAGTTGAGGAGTCTGTTTCTCTTCGGCAAATAAGTTCATTGGTATCGTTTCTTTTAGATTCCACATATAAGCGATATCATATGATGCTTGTCTTTCACTGTCTGGCTAACTCCACTTAGGATGATAATCTCTAGGAGATTTAAAGAAAAAGTCCCAACTCATGAACAAGTTATAAATGAATATCAGTAAATATTCAACACTTCAAAATTGGAAGAATGTGACCAAAGCAGAACTCGAAAAAAAATTGTAGCGTAAGTATATTTTAAAAAGACAAAATTGGGGCGTTCCCATTGTGGCTCAGTGGAAACGAATCTGACTAGCATCCGTGAGGATATAGGTTTGATCCCTGGCCTTGCTCAGCGGGTTAAGGATTCAGCATTGCTGTGAGCTGTGGTGTAGGTTGCAGATGCAGCTCGGATCCCTCGTTGCTGTGGCTGTGGTGCAAGCCGGCAGCTGTAGCTCGGATTCAACCCCTAGCCTGGGAACTTCCGTTTGCCACAGGTGTGGCCCTAAAAAGACAAAAAATAAAATAAAATAAAAGATAAATAAAAAGACAAAAGTAAAAACAAAACATAAAAAAAACAAAAACAAAAACCCAGCGTTCCCACTGTGGCTCAGCAGAAATGACTCTGACTAGTAGCATGATGCAGGTTCAATCCCTGGCCTCCCTCAGTGGGTTAAGAATCTGGTGTTGCCATGAGCTGTGATGTAGATCGCAGACACAGCTTGGATCTGGCGATGCTGGTGCCTATAGCTCCGATTGGACTCCTAGCCTGGGAATCTCCATGTGCCTCAGGTGTGCCCTAAAAAGCAACAAACAAGCAAACAAAAACAAAACAAAACAAAAACTCCTTAAAACAAAAGTTAGGTGTAAAAAACAGAAAAATAAATTCTCAGAAAGTTAAAAAAAAAATAGATAATACAGAATAAGTAATGAAGTAGAACAGCAATATAAAAAAGACACCTTATTAGTAAATCCCAAACCTGATTCTTTCTATGGCAGCAAGACAACCCTCAGAACTGCATGCAGCCTGGTTGTCCACATGCCTCTGGAGTGGTTTACCTGCAGGAACCTGTGTCATTTTCTCCACTATGAACGTGGAAGCCCCGTGGTGCAGAGCGTTATGTGGCAACAATTCTATATGTTTTTATCGTATCGTATCAGTTCCCTCTTTATATAGTGATGATTCATCCATTCATTTATTCATTCAACAAATGTCCAACATGCCCTTTGAAGAACCAGAGACCTGAGTTAAAGAATTGTTCAATACAGTGTTTTGGGATTGTGTTTGAAAAATATTGATCACAGCAGTCTTGTTACTATTTAAATTTCTATTGAAACTGGCATGCTTTTGTATTTACATATATTTTCCAGTTGATTTTTATTGATGTTTAATTCACATTCGATAAAAGTCACCATTTTTAAGTATACTGTTCATCGTAACACATCACACACACACTTGGGTTATCACCGCACACTCGAGATTCAAAACATTTTTGTTCAATCCCCCCCAATTTTTCCTGCCTTTTGCAGTCAATTTCCACATCTTCTAACCTAGTTGCTGGTAGCCACTCATCAGTTTTCTATATCTATAGATTTGTTTATACAAAATATTATATAAATAAAATTATACGGTATGCAATCTTTTGAGTCTGGCTTCTTTCACTTAGCATAATGCTTTTGAAACATGAGCATGATGTTGCATTTATCAGTACTTCATCCCTTTTCTTTACTGAGTAGCATTCCACAGTGTAGATAAAACACAATTTGTTTATTAATTCACTGGTGGGTAGACGTTTGTTTTGGTTGTTTCCAGTTTGGGGCTATTCTGAATAAAGTGCTATAATAATATATACGCTTGTTGAACTTTGTGTGGACATATGTTTTTATGTCTCTTGTAAAAATACATAGAAGAGGAAAGGTAGGTTTGGAAAGCAGGTATATGTGTAACATAATAACAACTGATAATTTTTTTCTGATGTGGGTGTAACTTTCTGCATTCCTATTGGCAATACATAGTGGTTACAGTTTTTCCACAATTTGGCACCTCGTAGTATTTTCACACCTTTTAATTTTAGCCATATTAACGGGTGTGCAGTAGTATTTCTTTGTGATTTTAAATTGTATTTCCCTAATGACAAATGAGGTTAATGCCTTTTCATGGACTTCCTTGCCATTGGTATATCTTCTCTAGTAAAACATCTTTTCAAATATTCGTCCTTTAAAAAATAACATACATACATAGCTTATATACATAGGTATATATAGACATAGCTGTATATACATATATATGTATTTTTAAAAGGTCAAAAGCTATATATATTTGCTTTTCTTATTATTCAGCAGTTAGAATTCTTTTTGTATTCAGGGTACAAATTTATGTTTTTATTTTTTGTATGATTTTTGTTTTTTTCATTATAGTTGATTTACAGTGTTCTGTCAATTTCTACTCTACAGCAAAGTGACCCAGTCACACGTATATACTGTTTTCCTCACATTATCCTCCACCATGCATTATCATAAGTGACTAGATATAATTCACTGTGCTATACAACAGGATCTCATTGCTTATCCACTCCAATGGAAATAATTTGGATCTATAAACCCCAAACTCCTAGTCCATCCCACTCCCTCCCCCTCCCCCTTGGCAATCACAAGTGTGTTCTCCAAGTCCATGAGTTTCTTTTCTGTGGAAAGGTTCATTTGTGCCATATATTAGATTCCAGATATAAGTGATATCATATGGTATTTGTCTCTCTCTTTCTGACTCACTTCACTTAGTCTGAGAGTCTCTAATTATCCATGTTGCTGGCATTATCTTGTTCTTTTTTGTGGCTGAGTAGTATTCCATTGTGAATATATGCCACATCTTATTAATCCATTCACCCCTGTCAGTGGACATTTAGGTTGTTTCCATGTCTTGGCTATTGTGAATAGTGCTCCATCGAACATAGGGGTACATGTATCTTTTCCAATGAAACTTTTGTATGTCAAGTTTGGGATTGCTGGGTCATATGGGAGTTCTAGATTTAGTTTTTTGAGGTACCTCCATAGTGTTTTCCATAGTGGTTGTACATTCCCACCAACAGTGAAGAAGAGTACACTTTTCTCCACAACCTTTCCATCATTTATTTGCTGACTTAATTTAGATGGACATTCTGTCTGATATGAAGTGGTACCTCATAGTAGTTTTGATTTGCATTTCTCTAATAATTACTAATGTGGAGCATTTTTTCATGTGCTTGGTGGCCATCTGTATATCTTCTTTGGAGAAATATCTATTCAGGTCTTTTGCCCATTTTTCAATTGGGTTGTTGGGTTTTTCCAGCTGTTGAGGTGTATAAATCATTTGTATATTTTAGAGATTAAGGCCTTGTCAGTTGCATCATTTGAAACTGTTTTCTCCTATTCCATAGGTTGTCTTTTCAAAGTTAAGTTTTTTAAAATATTTTCTCCTGATGGTATGTGGCTTGCTATTTCACATTCTTTCCCACCACCTACAAAGTGATCCTGTTTAATTTTTATGGTCCCTAAAATTATGGTTTAATTAAAGATGAACTTGAAGAAAAGAGATATATTATGTATATAGCTAACAGTTATAATTTGCCAGTTTTTACCTCATGTAACCAAATTTTATTAAACTCCCACATTTCATATTATTGGTCAAGATTCTTAATTTTTGTGAAAAGCTCTTCAGTAGTCCAGTTTTAGCCTAAAACTGGACTACTGAAGCATAGTCTCAGCAGGAATTTGTCTTTTTCACTCACCACCTCTTCCCCCCTCCCCCGCCACATTCTTAACTATATCTTTTGAAGGGCAAAATATTATTAATTTTGATTAACTCTGATTTAACCGCTTCTGTTTTATATTTTATGCTTTTTGCATCCTATATAGTAAATCTTTACCTAACTTGAAGTCACAGAGTTTTTCTCTTATATTTGTCTTTGTTTTTATTTTGACCTCATGTTTAAGTCTCTGACCTATTTTGAGTGTGTGGTATGAGAGAAGAGTTGAGTTTTTTGTTTGTTGGTTGTTTTTTCCATGTAGATATCCAATTGTTCTAGTAATTTTGGTGAAAGGCTATCATTCTGGAAAACACTTTTCTTCTCCCTATTGAATTACCTTAGTGTCTTTGTCAAAAATCAATTTACCATACAAGTGTAAGTCCATTTTTTGCCTCTCCATTCTCTATTTTGATGTTAGGCTGCTATGTGCATACACATTTAGAATTCTTATGTCTTCTTGGTGAATTTACTCCTTTATCATTTTATAATACTTTATCACTGATAATATTCTTTGTTTTGAAGTCTGCTTTGTTGATATTAATATAACTGCTCTACTTTTTAGATTAATGTAGACATATTGAATCTTTTTTTTTCATCCATTTATTTTTTAACCTATCTGTAATCTTTATATTTAAAGTGGCTTTCTTGTAAACATCATATATCTGGATTTTGCTTTTTATCTAATCTGACAATCTTTTCTGCAATCTTTTAAATGGGGAAATTAGATCAATTATATTTAATACAATTACAGACATTGTTAGATTTAAATGTATCATTTTGCCAGCTGCGCTCTTTTTGTTTCATTTGCTTTTTCATCCTTTTTACTGCATTATGGATACTTTTGGACTGAGTACTTTTATTATGCCAGTTTATCTCCACTATTGGCTTATTACACATCTTCTAAAAATTTTAGTGGTTTCCCTGTGGTTTTAATATAAATCTTTATCACATTCAAATTATTTTATTCTCAGAGTTCCCATTGTGGCTCAGCCATAATGAAACCAAGTAGTATCCATGAAGATGTGGTTTTGCTCCCTGGCCTTGCTCAGTGTGTTAAGGATCCAGCATTGCTGTGACCTGTGCGGTATGCTGGCAGCTGCAACTCTGATTAGACCCCTAGTCTAGGAACTTCCGTATGCTGTGGGTGCGGCCCTAAAAGGACAAAAAAAAAAAAAAAAACAAAAACGTGCTTTTATTCTGCTTCATGTATAAATTAAGAAACTTACACTAGTACCATCTCAATTCCTCCCTCCCTTCTTTTGTGCTCTCTGCCTGAAGAGTTGTAGTATTTCTTGTAGCTCCAGTTGGTTAACGGTGAATTGTCTCAGGGTTTTTTGTTTTGTTTTGTTTTTTTTCCTGAAAAGGCTTTATCTCATTCACCCTCATTTTGGTAAGTTATCCTAGCTGGATATAGAATTGTGTGTTAATAGCATTTTAAAGATGCCATTGCATTGACTTCTGGTTTCCATAGTTATTGATCAGAGAGCTGCTCTAGCAGACTTCTCTCTGTTCTTCTACGAAATGAGTCCTTTTCCTTGCTGCCTTCACAATTTTATCTTTTTCATTGGTTTTCTGCAGTTTCACAATGATACACCAAGGACTTTTTTATTCTTGCTTTTGGAATTTATCTTGATTTGGGTTCTCAGAGCTTCTTGGATCTTTGGTTGGGTGTTTTTAAGAATCTCAACTATTCTCTCTATAAATATTTTTAACATTTTTATGCCCCATTCTCTCTTCTCTTTCTGGGTTTCCATTTAGATATAGATATAGACATAGATATAAATGTAGATATAGGTGTGTGCGTGTGCGTGTGTGTGTGTGTGTTTGACAGTTGATTTATCCCACATCTCCTGGGTGCTTTGTCCCATTTTATTTTTCATGCTTTTTTCTCTTTGTGTTTCAATTTTGGTAATTCTATTCAAGTATCTTCAAGTTCACTGATTCTTTCCCCAGGCATTTTGTGTCTACTGATGAATTCATTGAAAGAATTCGTCATCTCTGATACCATATGTTTTTTAAGACATGTTTAACATATCCATTAGACTTTTTTTCTTATAATTTCCTTATATTTGCTGAATTTTCCCATCTGATCATTCATGGAGTTCATTTTTTTCTACTACATCTTTTACGTACTATTCACAGTTTTATTTCATCAGTTGTCTGATGATTTCAATATCTGGATCCTTTATGACTCTGGCTGCAAATTGTGTTTTTGTTTTAGATTGTTCTTTTATTCAGAGGGCCAGGAACAGATTGTGTTGCTTTCTTACATGTCTTGTCATTTTTCATTAAATGCTGACTTGTGCGTGGGCCAGTAGATACTGAGCTGGGTTTAAATTTTATTGACACCATGGTTTACCTTCAGTGTACCACAGGTTGCAACTTCCATTAGCAATGGGCCATCATTGTTTGTACTTGGGTGAAAGCTGAGAAACCAAAAGGTATTTCTCAGAATCACTGCTCCATTTTCAGATTTTTAACTATCTCTGCTCACTTGCGCCACCAGCGTGCATGTTTTTATCTCTTTCCAGTGGCAGATTACTGTTGCTTGGTTTTGGTACTTGCTAAGCAAGTTCTGAGTGTCTTCAGGGTTCTCTCTTGTCCTGTTCCTGTCTTTGTCTTAGGAAGGACCTTTATAACTGAGCCTCAAGGATATTTAGCAAAGACGATAACTCAAATGGTAAACAATCTCATGTAAATACACTTGAACTTATTAGTCATTAGCTTTATTGAGATATGATTCTATGTATACATAAAACATATATAAAGTTATGCATAAATTTATTTATAAATAATTTAATTTATAGATAATATTATTCAATGGGGTATAAATATATATTCTATTATTCAAAGTGTGTAATATGGTATTTGATATATGTGTATATTGTGAAGTGTTTGCCATAATCAAGGTACGACAAACATCACCTCAAATGGTTAGTTTACGTGTGTATACAGTCATAACCCTTCAGATGTAATTTCTTAGCAAAAGTTAACAGTATTATTAACTGTAGTCACCATGCTTTACATTTGATCCTCAGAACTTATTCCTCTTACAACTGAAAGTTTATACCTTTTGATCAATATCTCTGTATCCCCCACTCCCAACTCCTGACAATCACCAGTTTACCCTCTGAAGAAATGATATGTGAAACCACAATGGGATATGACTGCATGCCCATGGAATGGCTAAAATTAAAAAGGCTGAAAATACCAAGTACTGACTAAGACACAGAGTTACTAGAACTCCCCTACATTGATGTTGACAATGCCAAATGGTATAGCTACTTTGAGAAAACAGTTTGCCAGTTTCTTATAAAGCTGCACTTAATTACTATATAACTGAGAAATTCCTCTTCTAGGTATTTACACAGGAGGCCTTAAAATATATGTCCTCACAAAGTTTTTTCATGCATGTTCATAGCAGTTTTATTCATAATATCCCCCAAATTGGAACAATCCAAGTGTCCATCCACTGGTGAATAGATAAACGAAGTGTGGTCCATACAAAGGACTATTACCTAGCAGTAAAAATAGATTAACTACCCAACAATATGGAAGAATCTCAAAAACATGGTGCTAAATGAAACAAGTTAGATACACAAAACTACATATTATATAATTTCTTTATATTGTAATTCCAGAAAAAATCAGTTCTTCTTGGGGCCATGGTGGGGACGATTTTATTGTAAAGGAGGCTGAGAAAATTTTTCAGAACGATAGGAACATTCTACATTTTGATTGTGGTAGTCATTACAAATCATATATATTTGTTAAAATTTTCGGACTTGGAATAGGTGAATTTTATTGTATATAAATTATGCATCATATATATGATTAAAATAAGATGGGAAAGGATTTTCAATAAGTAATGAAGTATTGAAATAACTGAAGTATTTTTAGGAGAGGGGCCAAAAATGTGAGAAGAAGGTTAAATACTGGACGAGAAACCAGAATGAGAGAAATAAAACTAGAGACTGAAGAGATGAGAATAAGCGGGGCTTGAGGGTTAAACACCGGAAACAGGAAAAGAAATCTGAAGAGACGGGAGAGAGCAGCGGATGGATGGAACAGGCAGAGAAGCCACTGTTTTCTCTCCAGTCTCCCATCCTTGCTAAGAGGCTACTATTGGCTTACTTATCTGCCAGTTATCTTTCTGGAATGGTGTAGACTTGGTACTGGGTGGTCTCACCCCATCCATACTGATGTGGGTGACCGAGTCCCTTTTTGACTAATTATCACCCAGACATTCAATCAAAGAATAAAATAAAATAAAATGAGTATGGGGAAGTGAGTAGAAAATAAATATGAAATGTATGCTTGTCCTAAGTCCAATAATAATGATGATGATAAAAATAATAATAATAAAATAGATCGATGGCCTAGTTAAGTCAGGGCACAGGCAGCGGTGACAGGTCTATGCTGGTGCATCCTTCTTGAGCTGAAGTGCCTCTGAGGAACCACTAAGCTTCCATAGATCTCACTCTGAAAATCAGCGGCCTGGTTTCCTTCACGTCCATTGCACTAGAAGAAAATGAGGACCAGAGAGGATGTGACTTTCCCAGGTCATAGAGTTCCATAATCTCAGCTCTAAGATTTTAACCAGAATAATGTAAGGAAGTGAGATATTTTTAAGGAGAAAGTCAATTATTTTCCATTCATCTCTTTCATCTTCTAAATATTTTTTGAGAATCAACGAGCTCTGTGATATGAAGACAGCTACCTCAGCAATACATAGAAAAGTCAAAAACCTGGCCCTCTAAGTTCTTTCTTTTGAGGACTGAATTCAAGCAGTATTTACTTATCTTTTCCAGGAATGAGTCCATGCTGATTACACTGGCACAGCTTTTACTACAACAGCCACAATAGGGCGATTTCACCTCTCAAAAATCCACCCCCATCTTCAGGGGGCATGATGGGGGGTAAATGGACTTGCTTTTCTAGGAGTTGTGAGAACAAAGCATCCAAGCAGGTGCTGGGACATAGCCATCCCCTAGGAATGGATGACTGCCGTGGAATTGGGGATTAAAGAAACTCACTCAACAACTCATTAGAAGGGACCACTGCCATTTTGTAGAGTCTCAACTTGGCTTAGAAAGATGCTCACAAATTCAGAACATTGCTTTTAAAAGTGCTGATTCTGGGACTCTCTTGTCTTTTGCTCTTTCCCAGGAGAAACCATTCTTGCAGGGTGGGGTGCTGTCATCAAAACCATCCTATCCCTCCAATATGGCCATATTTAGCCATCAAGCTCCTGCCTTATTTCCTTTGGGCCTTGAGAGAAATACATCTCATCTCAAGCTCTCTTCGTATTTTTTTTTCTTGTCTCTTTCTTTGCCTTAAAATTTTTTTCTTTCATACTTTTTTTTTTCTTTCTGAAGGAGGAGGATTGGGGAGGAGAAAGCCATTGTCAATTAATAGAGAGACATTTTCACCAGGTGTTTCTCAATTATCACATTGGCAGCCAGCCTCTTCTGTGTAAATTGTATTAAAAAAAAAAAATCCTTCCAGTGCAGAAATCCTCCTTGGGATTGTAACCAACTCAGTGTCTTATTTTCTCTGAAGAAGGATCTTCCTCTGGGAACAGCCCTGCTTAGAACTATGAGAAAAGCCAAGGTTGCTTCCTCCTGCAACATCATGATTTAAATGTGTTAAAGTGTGTGATTATCATTAGGTCTTAAACACTCTAGGTTTGCTCCCTCATTCTGCACAAGTTTGAGAAATAAACCTGCAACCAGTCTCCAGGAGAGATTGATGCTTATTCTGTGTCAGAGGCCTGGTCCCCAGACATCCCCATAAATTTGTCTCCTGGAAGACCATAAACATAATTCTGAGCATGGAAGTTATTTAGATTTGAATTAATTGCTTTTTCAGTTTTTTTTTCAAATATGCAAATTGGAATAGCCAAAGAAATACACTCTTCAAAAAAAAAAAAAAAGCAGTCCATTCTCCTGGAGGGATTCTGGAATGTCCTTTGTCAAGGTGACCTGCCTCTTCTCCATGAAAAGGCAAAGGTGTATTTTTTAAAAATGATGCATTTGTGTGTGGATATTTCCTCTTGGTCTGACATCTTCCTAGTCATTAAGTCTAGGATGTTGTATCACTCAGAGCCTCTTTGACTTCAACAAATTACTGCAAAGTGAAATAGGGCTATCAAGTCAACTGTGCAGAGGAAAGCTCTCCTGGCCAGCCCTTGGAGCCTATAGAAACTTAATCTTGTAGTTAAGGTTAGATGTGAACACAGAAGCCTCACTGTCTTAAAGCCACCTTGTGACATAAGTTGGACAACCATCATTCTTCTCATCAGGCTCCTCGGTGAAGTCAGGCGTATCACAGCTTAGGGCTGCTACACACTGCAGCCCTGGAGACCCCAGGAGCCCTCTGGGTGGGAAATGTGGTGACTCATCTGGAACAAAACTTTTGTAAACATCCCCACACTGGGAATTTCCCATAAACCTTCTGAGCCTGGAGAGATGCCCAGCTTGTGCCAACTCCTACATAACAGGCTCCAGATGCTTTCTCTCTGGTGCACCCAAGCTTTGCCCTAAAGCCATTTTGTCTGAACCCAAAGCCAGGGGTGGGAAGTCATGGGGTCAGGTCTTTGAGTAGAGCAGCACCGTTCAGGCTTTGGTCCTCTCTGCTTAGGGTATGGTGCCCAGATAGGATGTGCCATGTTCGGTCAGAGGAGAGAACTTACTTCCCGTCCCCTGGCATCACTAGCAAGTAGCCAAAGGTTGACGAGGTGCTATGAGGAGTCAGGTTTCGTGAAGACTCAAGTCCAAGTCAAACTGGGAAATACAGAGGTCAGAGGAGGATGGAACCGTAACTTTTCACAGTGTTAGATTAGGTTTCCCAGAAGCAGATGCTGAGATGTGGAGTCTGATGTTGACGACTTACTGGGGAAGTGCTTTCAGGGGGAAACCAGTGATGGGGAAGGGGAACTCAGGGCAGGGGATATAGCCAGGCAGAGATCTGGTTTTAGCTGAAGTCCAGCCTCAATTTGAGCACATGGGAAGCTTTAGGAGAACACACGAGAGCCTTATGTCTGCGTATCAGTTGCCAGCTGGAGACACCCCACTTCCCATTCCAACCCTAATGGGGTAGAGTATGTCAACTCCAGAAACTCAGGACAAGGCAGCCTCTGAGGGCACTTCTTGAGAGAGGGGGCTTCTAGGCACCATCAGCAGCCATGCTCACTACTGACTGTAGGTGCCCAGGTCAGTTAAAGGACTTCTGGGCAAATCCTTAGGACACCAGCGATACAACCATAGGGGAGATCTTGATTTAGATGCATGGCCACAATGGGTCTCCTATGACTTCCCAAGTCTCAGGCTTGGGGTCCACTCAGGGTGGGTGGGATAGGGATGGATGGGAGTTTCCCAGGAGGCTCATGCAGGATCAGGGTCTGGCTCTCCCCAGTGGAGGGCAGAGGTTCTTTGAACCCCCATTAGTCTTGTCTGCTAAGGAAACCCGTGGATGGCTGAGTCTTGCCACCCTACCACACAATGAGTCATTGCACCTTTCCTCTGTGTGACAGCTGTCCCTGGAAAGAGAACAGATGGCAGCAGATCCTAACCAATTGATTAGAAAATTTAAGGATTGCTCCCCTTGAGTTTGCTGCGGGTGCAGGGTGTGTAGGAAAGACAGTGATCTAGAGAGAAAGCAGCGCAGTGTCCTGGGGAGTGGTGGGGTTTAGCCAGAAGAAAGGAGCCATTCCAGGAAGGATGCCCAGAGTGAGTGACATCGACGTCCACTCTGCTTCCCTGCCGCTTGAAGCAAGGAGACAGCAGGGTCTCAGGCTGGGCACCTCCTTTCAGCACCACTTACAGCTTCTACTCTAAGTGTTAGAACAGGGGGGACAGCATGAGGTCATAGGTACATGCTATAAGCTTGATCATCCCTCTAGACCAGGTCTTATCTCCTGGCCACACTCCCCCCATCCCACCCCAGGGCAACACTGGGCTCCTCTTTATTGCTCTTACCATATAAGCTTGCAAATGTTGGTATGTGTATGTCTGTCGGCCTCCAATCTAGATGAATTCCAAGGTCATATCCTTAGATGCTTTCAAGCGCCAGGCAGGTAAGCCTTGATGAGCTGGGGAGTAAGTGCCCGGCCTAAAAGCCTCAGCCATTGAGTGGTCCAGTCACGTGGGAAGGCGGGACCACACAGCAAGGATTCAGATTCAGAAAACAGCAACAGCAGCCACAAAACCTAAAAGCCTAGATGTGATGTGAAAATCCCCTGATTTTTAAGTTTTGTCTGGTGCTTTTTGGTTCTTTCTTTGTTTCCTTTATTTATTTTTTGGTTGTCTTTTTAAGCCTATGCCCGCAGCATATGGAGGTTCCCAGGCTAAGGGTCGAATCAGAACTGTAGCCACCAGCCTACGCCACAGCCACAGCAAGGAGGGATCTGAGCCACGTCTGTGACCTACACCACAGCTCACAGCAAGGCCGGATCCCTAACCCACTGAATAAGGCCAGGGATTGAACCTGTGTCCTCATGGATACCAGTCAGGTTTGTTAACCACTGAGCCATGACGGGAACTCCCCCTTTCTTTAAGTAAGGACACACACACACACACACACACACACACACACACACACACACACAGGATTATCACAGCAGGATACAGTTCTGCTCCAGAGGGAGCCCTTGAGGACTCCAAGACTCTGAATTCACGGATACAAGATCTCTGAGAAGAGGACTGCTTTGAAAGCAAGGTACACAACACATACTGAAGTTTCAGAACCACGTGCATGGAGGAATTCAGTAGATTGTAAAGGTGACATTGCAAAACACTGAGAGAGGGATTGTCGTTATGTTGGCTTAATTGATCAGCCACTGGTGATTGAGCTGGATCTTGAGTTCACGTCTTTCAACAAAAACCATACAAGAAATAAGGCTAATTTATAATGTGGTGGAATAAGCCGTTGTAGGCTTTCTCAAAAAGCCAGCCACTTTATACGAAACCAAAATTGGATAGATTTGACTACATAAAAATGATGCTAAATTATGAACTTCCAAAATACACAAAGTAGCAGAGTACAAAAGACAAAGTTGCCACACACAGTACAGAAAAATTGAATAACCCTAATTTGCAAAAAAAAAAAAAAAAAGTTTACAAGCCAAAAGGAAGAAGACAGATCTTCCGTATAAAGTTCCGTATTAAACACAAAGAGGCAACTGACAAAACAAAATGTATACATTGTCAGTACATGTCATAGGATGTGCTACCTCGTTAGTAATCAGAAGGGCTAATAAAAGTAAAAGTGACTCATGTTTTTTCACTCATCATATTGGAAAGGAGTAAAGGGTGGATAAAACCCCAAAATAACAGGAATGTGAGAAAATTGAGATTCTCCTATAAGCTGGTTTTCGTTTTCCAGAGAAGAGTTTGTCAACTGAAGCAATTTGTCGTTATGAAAGAAGCATGTCTTTGACCCAGTGATCCACACTCTAAGGAGTTTATTCTAAGGAGGTGATTACTAAAGAGGGCAAAGATACGGGCACTGGGGCATTCATTAATAGGATGTTTAATAATGAAATTCTGGAAACTAGCTAACTATCTCTACATAAGAGAGTGTAATAACATACATAAAAGCCCTCATATGTGAAATAATTCATAATGCCATAATTTCCATTTACTAGAAAGATGGAATACCTCCTCTTTTTGTAAACATGATTGCTTCTCCGTGAGCCACTCTCCTCCACGTCCATACCTCATTCACTCCTGATCAGTCTCAAACCAGCTCACAGTCCCTTCCTCTGTGAAGATTTTCCTACCTTTCTTAGCTACCACCTCTGAACACTGAAGAGCTTCCTTTGCTACTTCCCTGCTAGCGTACATTTAATCACTTATTCAACAAGTACTTTCTTGAGTACCTACTGCTATTTTGAACAGCTCTAAAGTAAGGGACTCATGACACGGCCATGTCTCCCACTGGATTGTGAACCCCTGCAAAGAAGAAGCTGTACCTGATGTATTCTGTTGCCCCAGATGCCAACCTGGAGCCTGATATGAGAATTATAAACTTATTGGATGAAAGGAAGGATGAGAAGGGAGAGAAAGAGAAAGGATAGATGGATGGATGGATGGATGGAAGGATGGATGGATAGATGGATAGTTAGAGTGAGTTAGTGATTCAATGAGTGGCAGGGTGTATAGATAAATGAATGCAGTTGAGTAGATGGACTAGGTGCACAGATTAGTGGGTGGATAAGCAGATGGTTGGGTAAGTGCATGGAAGGGAGAAGTGTCTCTGAATCTAAGTAGTTGCTATCCTTTCTCGGGAAGGGCATTCAGAAGACTCATCATCGGACACTGTTTGCACAGCTATGTATAGGATCCTTCAAAGGGCTCAAAATCAGCAAAGTTATATAACTGAGACCACTGGCTCTACCATGTCAAAACAGAACAGTACAAAAACTCGGTGTAGCTGCCAGGATTTAATTTAAAAAACAGAAAGCAGAGAATTTGTTTCACAGGAAGTGCTGAGAAGCCAACGGAGGACAGAGAAGCAACCCAGAGATTGGCAACAGTAGGGATCCTCTACCAGGCCCAGGCTGGAGAGAGGAGAAGAGGGCTCAGTGTTGCCAGCTCGAGGAGGCAAGGTCACCCAGTGGCAGCTGGGTCTACAGTGCACTTGACCATGGGAGGCAGGCACAGAGGGGATCCAACCAGTAACCAAGCCAGGGGAGCAACCTCCTTGTTATTCTTCTCCTCTTCTCCCTACTCCTGGGTCTCCCACTGGCCCTCCTGCAGGGAACCAGCTGCCAAGGCAAACTGGGAAAGTGGGCATAGACATTAGCAGTGAGCGAGGGGTGAGGAATGGACCTGAGTGACTTTCTTGCTTGCAGCCTTGGAAGGGCTCTATGGACCTCCCTTCACCTGTCTGGGTCTCAGCATCTTTCCTATGAAAGGAGGGATGGGCCAATGGCCCCGGAGACTCTGCCAGGTCTCTAAGGTAAAACGCATCCTCTGAGCCCACATTCAGTTTTAGCTGAGATTGTGAAACAATCATCTAAAGCCAGGATCAGCAAACTTTTTGGTAAAGGATCAAATAGTCAACATTAGGCCCTGTGGCCCAGGTTGTCTCTGTTGCAGTGATTCAAGTTTGCTACTGAACACACACACAACAGCCACAGCCAATGAACAATACATCTGAGTATCTATGTTCCAAGGAAGCATTATTTACCAGCCAGGTGGTGAGTTGGATTTGGCCTGTGTGCAGACTTCTCGTCGAAAGGAAGCTGTGTTTCCAAAGGCTTAATTAATGACTTTGGTAAATGGGTAAAAATTCAGATGATGATCGTGGTGATAAAGATGATACGTACTTCTTTTCTTCCTTTCATAGCAGATGTTTGGGTGTGTTTCTCCCATGTTAAAATTATTTTTAACTTTTTAATTGTGTTCAGCAGAATAAGGTCCCCTGCCCCCAAAGATATCCTTGCCCTGATCCTCAGACCCTCTGACTATGTTGCCTAACATGGCAAAGGAGACCTTGCAGGTGTGATTGTGCTTATGACCTGGAGATGGAAGGTTATCCTGGATTATTTCAGTGGATTCTGTCTCATCACATGAATCCTTGAAGACGGAGAGCGTTTCTGGCTGAGTAGGAGAGATGTGAGGGTGAGAAGGATTGTCCCTGTAGCTGACTTTGAAGATGGAGAGGGGGCCGAGAGGGCCAAGAAATGCGGGGGGTCACTCTTAGCCGACGAAGGCAAAGAAAGGATTTCATCCTTGAAGCCTCTGGAAGGAATACAGCCCTGTCTCGACCTGGATGAAGCCCCGTGAGGGCTATAGAACCCTAAGATAATAAATGTATTTACTTAAGCCATTAAGTCTGTGGTAGTTTGCTATAGTAGCTGCAGAAGACTCATATGTTAACTCAGAAAAATTTGAAAAATACACAAAATCCAAAATATCACCCACGTGGTATTTGTCTTTCTCTTTGTGACTTATTTCACTTAGTATGAGGATCTCTAGTTGCATCCATATTGTAAATGGCATTCTTTTGTTTTTTCTATGGCTGAGTAATAGTCCATTGTGTATATGTAGCACATCTTCTTAATTCATTCATTGGCTGGGGGACATTTAAGTTGTTTCCATGTCTTGGCTATTGTGAATGGATAAATACCATATGATATCACTTCTCTGTGGAATCTGAAATATGCCACAGATGAACACATCTACAAAACAGAGACAGACTCACAGACATGGAGAACAGACTTGGGGCAGCCAGTGGGGATGGAGGAGGGAGTGGGATGGACTGGGAGTTTGGGGTTAGTAGATGCAAACTATTCCATTTAGAATGGATAAGCAATGAGGTCCTGCTGTACAGCACTGGGAAATACATCCAATCCCTTATGATAGAACATGGTGGGAGATAATATAAGAAAAATATATGTGCATATATACATGTGTATACCTATGTATGACTAGGTCACTTTGCTGTACAGTATAGCAGAAATTGACTCAGTATTGTAAGTCAACTATACTTTAATTAAAAAATGAAAAAATCACCCATAATGCCATTCGGGAACACCCACTATGAACAGATAGGTATGTCTTTTTCAGCTTTTCCTGTATGTATTCAGAAAGTGAGAGAGAAAGAGAGAAATATAAATACATTAGTTACATCGGCTGTAATTTATATCCTCTGATATTTCATTTAATGTTTTAAAAGAATGTTCCTATGCCAATACATTTTCTTCACAAACACATTTTCTAGTATAGATGAGTCATAATTCATTCACTCCCCCCCCCTTTTAATTGTTTCTAATCTTTTCACTAGAATAAAAATTGCCATGGAGAAAATGCTCACACATATTGAAATGTTGGGATGTTATAAGGTTGCTATCTCTTTTTTTGCTGTAGAAGTTGCATTGATTTTTCTTCCAGGTTTGTTTGATGTTAATTTTTTGTTTTTTCACTTTTTAGGACCATACTTGCAGCATAAGGAAGTTTCCAGGCTAGGGGTGGAATCACCACAGCCACAATAATGCAGTGTCCAAGCCATGTCTGCCAATTACACCACAGCTTACTGCAACAGTGTATCCTTAACCCACTGACTGAGGCCAGGGGTCAAACCTGCATCCTCACGGATAATAGTTGGTTCATAACCCACTGAGCCACAACAGGAACTCCCTCAAGGTCATTTCTGATGGATAGAAACCTTATATTTCGTTTTAGACCAATAGATTGATGCTTCTTCTTACGTTCTGTGGCTGGCAAGGGGAATTCCCACTCTTAGATGTGTATTTTCTTCTAGTTCTTTGAGGAATTTTTGTTTTCGATTTTACCTTTTGTCCTGCTGGTATTTGTTTAACTTCTCATTTAATTAATCACAGGTAAGCAGTGCTTCTATCATCATCTATTGCAGGATTCTTAACTTCGGCATTGAATATCTAGATATTGGATATTCCCATACCCTACTGCTTCCAAAATGCAGATTTTCCCCCGTGTAAGCCTCTCTGAAATCTGGAGGACCTTTTTTTTCATTCCAGATTAACATGAGAATTAATGCGCCAAGTCCTCCCATATCCATATCAATAAATAAATAATTTAAAAAAAAAAACCCTCTGGAGTTCCCTTTGTGTCTTAGTGGTTAACAAACCAGACTAGGATCCATGAGGATGTGGGTTTAATCACTGGCCTCGCTCAGTGGGTTAAGGATCATGCATTGCCATGAGCTGAGGAGTAGGTCATAGATGTGGCTTGGATCCTGTGTTGCTGTGTCTGTGGTATAGACAGGCAGCAGTAGCTCCAATTCAGCCCCTGGCCTGGGAACTTCCATATGCTATGGGTGCGGCCATAAAAAATATAAATAAATAAATAAATAAATAAATAAACAAAACTCTGTTGGGGGTCTTTATTGGATATTTATTAACCCTATAAATGTGTATGAGAAGAATTGATATCTTTACAATATTCAAAAGCTACTGCATTTCTTAGTCAAAGCTTAATATCTTTTATCATTTTAAAGACATTTTGTATCATGAAAATGTTATTTATATGAGTTCTTTTTTCATATTTCTGGTTAATGACATTTTTTTAGTCATATATTTTAGTGTTACTGAGAATAGATTTTTGTTTTTATTAATTCTCTACTTGATTATTTTTGGCAATACACGATAGATTTTTTTTTTATTTTGATGTTGTAACCAGCCACTTTTCTGAATTGTCTTAATCATTTTCAGACTACACTTTTGTGATTTTAAAAAGTCATTGCCTTTTAGATTGATTAAACTTTTAAATCAAAATTCTCCAGGAAAACAACAGAAACCTTGCCATGTTAAATGAATGCATTGTTTATTTAAAAAATACACTTTGGTATTAAAAAGTCATACAATCTACAATGAAGGATATTATATGTTACAAGCAGGCCAATCATATTATTGACACATAATGATAGTATCATCTGTTTTTCTAGTTTCTCCTCTTATTTCTCTCTTACACGTTATTTTACTAGCTAGTATTACTGATATTGTTCTTGACTTTAATGAGAAAGCCTCTAGTACATGGTTTTTAATTACCTAATTTTTCTTGAGTGCGGGAAAGGTCAGAGCCCTTTTGAAAATCTGCTGAAAGATGTGCGTTCTGTCCTCCAGATAAAGGCCAATGTGCCCCCACACCCAGACTCTCAGAGTCCACACTTTTAAAATTCTCCCAGCACCCCCAGGCTTCCATAATCTGCCAAGGCCATGAAACCTGGTGGGGGATTTTTTTCCCTTCAGAGTTTTACCTTCCAGAGGAATGTTAAATGTTAATTGAAAATAGATCCTCTTTGTCTGTTTAGGATATTCTCTTTATTTCTGTTTTACTTCCCCCCCCTAAAATCAGTAATTGGTGTTGAATTCCAGTAAACACCATCTGGGTATAGTGGTGGGAAGTATCACTCTTCCCATTTCTCCAGCCCACCCTGTATTCACCAGCTTTGCAGTTTCTCTGACTGCAGAGGGAGAATAGGCTTCTGTGCCCCATGGTGATTGGCCAAATGGATGTCCGCTGATTGGCTATGAGCAGAGGTTCGAGATGTTCATGTGTGGTGGATGTCCTACCTTGTGCTTCTGCCATCCAGAGTAATCCACTACCACAAAGAGAAAGAGAGCTGTATGAACAGAGCTGGCTCCAAATTTTAGAGTGGAGCCAAGACAAAGGTCAGGAGTAGCTCTCAACTCCTAGGGGCCACCTTCAGGTCTTTCTCATGTGGCCCTCTTCAGAAAGCCATCTCACAACAAGGAAGCTTTATTCTTTAAAGCCAGCCAAAGAGGGTGAGGGTGGGGAGGGGGATAGTTTCTGCTCTACATCCTTTTGTAAAGGGTTTACCCGATTAGGTCAGGAACACCCAAAATAACCTCTTTTGATTAACTCAACTTCGACTGATTAGGAACTCTAATTACACCTGCCAAACTCATTTAGCCATATTCAGTTGGTTAAACACAAGTTACAGTTCCTACCCATAGTCAGAGGGCAGATATTCAAGTTCACTGGGAGTCATCTTGGCATTCTGCCTATAACAATTATATATCTGCTATTTTTATCTACTAATGTCATTATTTTACTATTTACTCTATCACCAATATTAATATTTTGCCTACTAATATAACATGTAATATAGTTAATGCAAATTAATTACTGTTAATTAGTTAATATAATTAATGCAAAGTGATTTAACATGTACAGCTCACATTAACATATTAATTTAATTAACCCTATTAGTTGATGGCTAATGAACTAATATGATTTATTATGTTAATGTGTTAATATAATATTTACCTGTTAAGCCACTTTGCATTCCTGGAATAAAACTTGTTTGGTCATAGTTTATAATTCATTTATGATACTGCTAATTATATTTCATTGGCAATTTCGATTGTGTTTTTGTTCTCATATTCAAATAGGAGATTAACCTGTAGATTCTTGGCCATCCTTTTTGTTGGTTTGATAGCAAAAAGTGAGGACAACATTGTAAAACACATTCAGAAATCTGGAGTCTCTTTCAGGCCTCAATCAGAAAAACAGAACTACCACAGATATTAAGAAAGAACAAAAAGTTACATGGATAAGAGAGGATCTGGGGAAGGGAAGAGTAAGCTGTGGGGAAAGTTGGAAGATCAGAGAAACCATTACTGTCCTCTTCGATCTGGCTGGCTGGGCAGACAAATTAAAACTTGTGAGAAAATTTGAAAAGCCATAAACACCTGTTGCAGATGTAGCCACAGATGTAGCAGGACAAGTGGCATGCTGCAGGGGGAGCTTACTGAGAAGTCCTGGAAGAAGTCCTTTTTAGAGAACTGTGCCTCTGTAGGCTTACAGCCAAACAGTGGTGTAGTCTTGCGGGGGCGGTGCACTGTGGGAAGATAAGGTAGATGCAGAGTGAGAGTAGAGCAAGGAGACCTTGGGCTCCTCCAAAGCAACTCTGCATCAGTCTGTCACTTTCCTTTCTCAACCTCTACTTCCTTCCCGCACTCCAGATTGTTCTGGGAAATGTATGTCCCAGCCGCAGACAAGAGCAATAGAGTCAAGTTGACATTACACAATCCAAGCCCATCTACTCTCATTTTCTGAAATCAGAAGCGATTCAGATGACATGGGAATGATATACTCCTTGAAAGGTGGAAGGTACTTACAGTGTTTTAATGCTGGACAGGGTCACAAATAGGCAAGAAACAAGAGTCATATAGGTAGTAAGTCTGCAGGTATGGCAGGGAGAAGGAAGATTCCAGGTTGAATAGTAGTTCTCTGTGTGCTGACAGAAAGCACAGATTTCTTACCTTTGGGCTGACAGCCAGCATAATCTCCACAGTGAACAGACTACCTCCTCAAGCAAAGGATAGGTAGGCCCATGCTTGGAGAGTGCATGGAAAGGGAAAAGCTGCTTTCCTTCACCATCTTTATAGATGTAATATCCTTTGCTTAGGCTTCTGTTTCTTAAGCAGTTAGAAGTTTTAAGCAAAAAATAATGCATTTAATAGTAAAGATGAACTCATTTATTCTTATTGTCATTTTTTGGTTACTGAATTGATGAATTCAGCTAAATTGCGCTATGATGTACTCCTGCCTTACAGTTTCCTTTGTTTTGACCTTTCTGGATTATGTAGTATTTTAGTATATTTTTCTTTAATTATTATATAGATAGATAGATGTAGATGTTAATTCTAATAATAACTTTCTAAAATTAGAGAAACAAACTTCAAAGTATGTGTTAAATATTTGAAAACACAAGTAGGTCTTTCTCCATATGTACTGTAAATCCTTTGATAATTCCAAAATCTGTGTCATATCTGGGTCTGTTTCTAATGTTTGTTTTGTCTCTTCATACTGTTTCATCTTATTTTTAGTGTGCCTTGTAATGTTTTGTTGCAAGTCGGACATGTAATGGCCAGAAGGAGATGAAGTAAATAAGCTTTCATTGTGAGGATTTATGCTAAGGTAGCTAGGACCTGGGCTGTGTTCAATGTTTTTTCTAGATCCAAATACCAGAAGCATCACATTCCTCTAGTGTTCCTGTTTTTGTCTCTCTTCTCAACTTTAGGCTTCCCTATGGGCTCCTCCTCACATAGAGTCTGAATCTTGCAATTCATAAAGCTGTGATCTACTGTTACCAGGGGTGGTGGTAAGGTGTGGGGGAGGGGACCATTCTATAATCTTCTGGTTAAATTTGTAGTGTTTCTCAGTGTTGTGAACTTCACAAGCATTTCTTAGGTGGAATGGTTTTTTATCTCAGCACCCTACACTGTCTACTCTGTCTATAGTATTCCCAAGTAATTTCCTTGAAGCCTTTATCCTTGTTGACATGTTCCCATCCCTATCTCATGTTTAGATGCAATGGAAAAGCTGAGGGGTCTTGAGTGGAGTGAAATGCCCTTCATCTAGCTGCAGTAAACTTTCAGAATTTCACTGGAGAGGAATCCTTCACTATGGGAAGGCTTCAGGATTATTTGTATTTATTATGCTCCCCTTTCCATTGCTAGAGCCATAAGGGAATATTTCTTCTTACTCACCATGAGAACCTATTGGGGTTCCTCAAGGTAAAGCTCATAAAGCTGTGTAATCCTCCCTCTTAGACTTGAAAGTTTCTCACTCTCACACTGGTCCACACTCAGCCTTCAGCAATTCATCAAAATAATGAGTTTCTACCAGTTTATGGCTCCACTGGCTTCAACTGCTCTTAAGCAGATTTCCGTTCCTCTATCCCTCTCGATGCACCTGTCTCTCCAGATTTCAAAGTGCCCTGTTACCTTGCTTCTCTGATGCATCCAAGAAACATCGTTGATATTTACTTTTAGTTTGTCCAACTTTTGTTGTTGTTAGGACAGGAACAGTGACTTCTAAGCTCTTTTTATATTGAAGCTAAAGCCAGAAGCCTTCATTACTTTTTAACTTAGATGCAAAAGGACTCTTAGATTATTTTGATTAATTTAGATGCAGACTCTAACCACTCATTGGAAACATGGAAATCGGCAGCTTGGAGTTCATTGCATCAATTTAAATACATCTTTGTAAGGGTGTTGTTTTTTAGATGAGAAGAGATGCCAATACTGGCCTGGGTGGAAGAATTGCAGATTTTTGTCATGTATATTACATGACATATTACATGTATATTACAATGGAATGTCTGTGCACATCTCCCTTTGTCTACTCTTAAAGACATCATCAAGATAGACTTCATGGCTCCTTTAACGAAGAAGGAAAATAGTGTTATTAGTGATGTCTAAATGGCTCTTCTGAAGTCACAGAGCAAAGATGCCATCTGGTCCCCATGTTCCATGATCCTGGGAGGGGACCATCATGGCAAATAGACCCAGCCAAAGGGAAATGCCAGAATTTAAAAATAAATCAACAAACAATCATGATAAAAAATAGTTATCTCTCCGAAATAAGTATGAAAATACAAAATGTGGGATGAACTGATACAAGACTTAAGAGACAAAATTGTACCATGAATGCCTGTGGAAATAGGAATTGAATGTCAGGGTAGAGCCCTATGACCACAGACCAGCCTGCAGTACAGCATGGGCTGGTACCCAAACCAGATTTCTCAAAGACAGACTTTGAGAAATTTTGCCTAATATGGCAATACATTTAAGGCAGAGGGGAATGATACTGACTTAACCACATTTCATTCACTCATTTATTTATTCATTTGTTTAAATGAGTTGAGTTCCTACGACATACCAGGTGCTCCCGAATGAAAAATAAGTGGGATCTAGTTTATTCCTTTGGGGAGATTATAAGCAACTATAAGGATTTCCCATGACAATGAACCTGACAAGGATCCATGAGGACACAGGTTCAATCCCTGGCCTTGCTCCATGTGGGTTAAGGACAGCATTGCTGGGAGCTATGGTGTAGGTTGCAGATGCAGTTCGGATCCTGTGTTGCTGTGGCTATGGTGTAGGCTGACAGGTGCAGCTCCAACATGACTCCTAGCCTGGAAACTCACATATGCCACAAGAGCATCCCTAAAAAGGAAAAAAAAATTATATATATGTGTGTGTGTGTGTGCGCCAATATAGAAGGCAGACAGGGGAACCAAAGAACTACATTTCACTGTGCTACGTGCTAAGAGAGAATATCCTACAGCTTTCTTCAGTCTATCCCAGGAGGAGTCTGAGTCCTGACAGGATGGGGACAAAGCATGCTGGGAGGAGAGTGAGCATGGGATGAGAGGAAGAGTAAGCCCAGCAGAGGACTCAGAGCATGCATGTGTGGGGGAGCCAAACTTCTTTAGGAATTGTTGGATTCTTTGCGGATGCCACTTAGGGTGCTGCAGGTGTGTCAAGGATAATGCCTTTATCCTTAGACAACCAGAGCCAGGAAAAGATTCCTGCAGGAGAGCCACGTGATCAGATCTGAGCTTAAAGGAGACTGCAGGGACAGTTCCCTAAGAAAAGGATTGATGTGCACAGGACTGGGGGCATGGAGGCCAGGTGAGAAATTCACTCAGAAGTGACAAGGGCTCAAAGTTGAGTGGTGAAGAGGAAGAGACATGAAAAGATGGGACAGATATTAGGAAGGGGTAATGGGAAGCACTTGATGGCTGATCTGGTGGAGGAGATGAGGGAAGGGAAGCGTCAGCAGGACCGGGTCCAGGTAATGGAGGGATGGGTGGTCCCGTCTATGTGCTCAGGAACAACAAGGAGTTTGACGAGTACGAGTAGTTTGGGTTGTGTTGATGGGGCATCCATGTGCATGCACCCCGAATTTGGAATGGGGAGAGACCTAAACTTGGAAGTCGTCATCACCTAGACAAAGGGTTCCGAAGCAGACCCCGCCAGCACTCCAATACTTGCAAGACCCACCCACAAGTCCATTGTGGGGGATGCCTCCCCTCAGGTCTGTGGCTTTCTGTAGCTCTGTGCCTTGGAGGGAGGGAGTGAAGCTAGTGTCAGAGGTTAGTTCTTATTAAAACTCAGATTCCTGGGGCCCCTGCAAAGACTTTGATTTGGTTGGTTTGGTGGGGAGAAGGAGGGCCAGATTTGCATCTCTAACAAGCTCCCTTGCTAAGGACTCTTAGAGGGACCCCACTGCGTTGTTCCCAGCTCTCTGAATGGTACCTCTCTATTTTCACACACTCTGATGCATACCTCTGTTCCAGGGCTCCTTCCTTGTTGTGCTTCCTGGGGTCACATCCCAATTCCTTGTCTGAGGTCTGTTTGGGTCAAATTCTAACCGCAATAGCTATTTAAGCTCCTGTCTTATCTGTGACATTGCTGGGAGAGGGATAGTTGGGAGGCTATCTCAGAACTGCCTTCAGAATTCAAACAGTGAAGGCATGCCTGAAGCATCCTCGGGTTCAAACGGCAGTTTGTGAGCTGTGCCTAACTGCCCTTCTCTCCCTTGTAATAGTCCTGAAAATATTTATGGAGAAAGTGAGGAAAATTTCAACAGAGGTGGACATCTGGCTTGTTGGTCAAAGATACTGGGGGCCCTGGAAGGAATCCTCATTAGCTACATGGGGAGGCAGCCCATCCGGCCAAGGAATCTATGGGGCAGCCCTGCCTCCCAGGGCTGTGTACTTCCACCACAGTAAGGAATTGTCATTTACTATTACTGTTGTCGTTGTTGTTGAAGTGCCTTTGAAGAGTGAGTAAGCTTTGGTTACTGTTATTATTGTTGTTATTGTTACTATTATTATCATTGTACAAATCTGAGGAATTTGTCGTAGTTGTTACCGTTGATATCACTATTAATTTTATTAGTTTTGTTTTATTTTATTTTATTTTACTTTATTTTATTTTATTATTTGTCTTTTTAGGGCTGCATGCATGGCATGTGAAAGTTCCCAGGCTAGGGATTGAATCGGAGCTTAGCTGCTGGTCTACACCACAGCCACAGCAATGGGGGATCTGAGCGGCATCTGGGACCTACGACACAGCTCATAGCAACGCTGGATCCTTAACCCACTGAGGGGGGTCAGGGATCAAACCCACATCCTCACGGATCCTAGTCGGTTTCATTACCACTGAGCCATGCATGGGAACTCCTATTACTATTATCATGTGGCCTTTTATGAGTCCATGAATCCCCTGAAACTGACACAAAATTCTATGCCTTTTTCTAAAGGGAAGATTCACAGATTTCATCAGATTTTCCAAGGACTCCTCGAAGTGAAAGTAGTTTAAATCCAGGAGAGTAGTTGAGATTTAAAAAGGCAAAGAGCTCTCTGTGCAGATTGAGGAGAGAACAGGGCCCAGTTCATGGCCTGAGGAGTAGCCAGGTGCAGTGGGTAAGGAGAGGTGGTGTTATGGGTGGCAGAACGGGAGGGGATGGTCAAAAGTTCAAGGTCACTGGAGAATCAGTGAAAGGCGACTGCACGCTCGAGTTGTCTCAGGGAGATGGTGGGATCCAGGGGCACCTGGGGTGACCCAGTCCTGCAGAGAGTGACCAAGAGAAGAGCAGGTGCCCATGGAAGAAACAGACACCTCCTCCAGGAAGCCAGAGAGTGAGGATGGGGGAGATAGCGGGCAGCCTAGGAGGGAGGCGGGAAGGTGGGAAGAGAATTTATTTCTAAACACTGATGATAACGCCAGTGGGCCAGCAACGTTTGATGGAACTTGTCATTTTCTCATCTCTGGGTTAAATACGGAAACCCAGGCTCAAGAAGTAAAGAGACTTATCCAGGTTCATTTTGCCCATTGGCCACAGAACTGGAAGTTGGCTTCAGTCTTTGGCAGGAAGCTGAGGAATGGTCCAGAAGGCGCACAAGACAGAGAGCCAGCAAAGACAGCCCCATGGAGTTTTGCCTAGACGTGGTTGGCAGTAATGACACTCATGTCGTGGCCACTTCTTCTGTCCTTTGATGGCCTGGTGCAGGTGTTGGGCCCGTCCAAGTCTGTCTTCAGCCTTCACCGGAGGACAGGAAACCTGTCCCCAAGGGCAGAGGAGTGGGTACCAGGTGCACCGTGGCCAGCCTTCAAACGGCACGTCTGCCTGGGGAGTATGTGGGAGGCGGCGTGGAAACGCATATGCGCATAGGGATGGCGCAGTCCTTGGCTTTGCAGAAGCCGCCGCCCACGTGTCCCCGCTGCCCACTCCCTATGTGGACACAGACTGGAAACACCCCGGTTGCCAAGACACGGAAAGACAGACGTGGTGAGTGAGAGCATTCCACAGAGGGACGAAAGTGCTATAAGAGGAACAAAGTCAAAGCTCTGACCACAGCAGAAAAGCAACCGCCGGACTCCAAGGATGACGAGAGC
This sequence comes from Sus scrofa, assembly GCF_054392235.1. Lineage (NCBI taxonomy): Eukaryota > Metazoa > Chordata > Mammalia > Artiodactyla > Suidae > Sus > Sus scrofa. Next base: position 45,161,445 of record NC_139388.1, read on the forward strand.
CCCAGCAGGTGATTATTGTCTTCCAAACCTAAGAGTGTCCTGCCTCCTTTCCTACCACTAACTATGTTGATAAGACAGTGGAGCTGGTGAAGAAGGTGAGGGCAGGACGGCCAGAGGACAAGAACTTGCAAGCTGGGTCACCGCTGCAGCAGAGACAGGGAGGAAACATCACCATGGGGCAGGCTTTGCAAGTGCGGAGAGCCCCCACCCACTCTGATCCAGCACAAATACAACTGGTAGGGATCGCAAAGTAGAGGACAGAAAATTAGGACCGGATGCAAAGAAATCTATCAAAGAGCCAATTTGACAGGAATAAATCTGGAGAGCCCTCGCCCACTCCGATCCAGAAAAATATAACTGGCAGGGATTGCAAAGTAGAGAATGGAAAATTAGGACCTGATGCAGAGAAATCTATCAAAGAGCAAATTTGACATGAATGAAAATTCACCCAGGAGTTCCCGCTGTGGCCCAGTGGGTTAAGAATCCTAATGCAAAGGCTTGGGTGGCGGCAGAGGCACAGGTTCGACCCTCCACCCGGTGCAGTGGTTACTCCAGCATTGCCACAGCTGTGGCTCAGATTCAGTCCCTGGCCCGGGAACTTTCATATGCTGCAGGCTCAGTCATAAAATTAAAAAAAAAAAAATTCACCTAATTTATAATTCACTCTCATATATCCAGACCCTAAATTTAACCCGCTGGAATATTGTTTCTTAAGGAACATGATGTTCAACCTTCCAGAAGCAAGGCAGGCAGCCTTAAACAGGTCAGAAATCACTGCCTCTGACAAGCCATCTCTGGATGCAAGTGCAAGAAGTACTGAGCTACCCCAGGGAGTGAGCGCCAAGCCCCCAAAGCCAGACTCCCTCCAGAGTTCTCACCATGGTTTCCAGTCTGAAAGGCAGTGGCCACGTTCTGTGACGACACCTGCTCTGTTTTACCAACTTACCTAGTTATTGAGGTAAGTTACCTAGTTACTGAGCACCTGCTCAATCACTCAGCAGTATTGGTTCTTTTTTCACCTACATTTTCCTTACAATTTAATTGTTAGCAAAGAACCATTTCTTTGAAAGTGTAAGGCATTTCATTTGATTTCAATGGTCATTTCTCTGCTGCGTCTAGTTTGCAACTGAAAAAGAAAACAACAAAGCACAGGATTTTCAAAAGAGTTCTGCTAAAATAAGCAGAGCTTAAAGCAATGGGTTTGATGTCTTTCGCATGCCATCAAACGAAGGGGAGGGATCCAAGCTGGGTGGTGTGGTGAGGGTGGATGGCATAGACAGAAAGGGAAGGGATGCTGCCTGGAAGAGAAAAGAAGGCTTCCCTTCTACGTCGTCAACATTTTGCAAGGAATTGGGCTCATTCCTCCGGGCCACCCCCTTGGGCAGGTGGGGCAGGAAGAAGGGCTTCCAGGGATCCGCGTCTCCATCCTGGAAAAGTCCCTGCCTTCTCTCCAACTAAGCTCCCCTGTCGTCCTCAGGGTCTCCTCAAACTGCTGCGGAGACAAAAGAAAACATGATTTTCATCCAGAGTAAGGCACGATTTTTTTTTTTCTTCTGTTTCCGAATGTTGTATTAGGAATTAGGAGTCCTTAAAATCAAATTTAACCAAATATACTCACTCTGTCCCTTCTCATGGTGTTCATCTTTTTGGTTTCTGCTCTCACTTCCTGAACAAGAGGAGAAATATTAGTTCGGTCTTTAAAAAAGTGAAAAAAAAAAAAAAAAAAAAACACCCAGGGTCAGAGGCATGCCCTTCTCCGATTCTTAGCATTCTGGAACGCACCTGTGTTAAAATATGAAGAAATAAAACAAATATAAATTATGCATTTTCCAACTTAATTTAAAATGCATTATGCTCTGCTTTGTTCTCTGGAATTAGTCTTATTAAGGGGACAGATCTGTATGGATTAATTTTGAGTCAGTTTATTCACTTCTTTGTAATTCAGTGGCAAGGATTTTTGTCCCCAGGCATCAAATTAAATTTTTTTTTTTTTTTTTTACTGTAAGTAACACATACGAAATATAGACCTCTTTGTGTTATTTCTTTGTTTACCTAGCCCGCAACACATTCCTGGGTTATGTTTCCACCAAATCTTAAATCTCTCCTTTTGTAGAATAAAACTTTCCACATGATTTTTAAAGGGAGGTAACCGTTGTCATGATATTTGAGCTGAGCACAATAATACCATTATCCTCTTCCTGGTATTCATTTCTAGAGAGATCCACGTGGCCTTCCTCCAGTTTAAACTCTGAGGCCAGCAGCCCCCCAGCCCCTGCCGTCCCGATCATTTTGGCAACACGGGAGCTGATATTTTACGATGACTTAAAATATGTACCCGGTCCTCATTTTCAAGTATTGTTTGAGTACAGTCATTCTTTGTTCCGCGTCGACGTCTTAAATCTTGATTTTTTTTTTCCTTTCCCCTTTAGACCGAGCAAGAAAATCGTCTGAATTCTTAATTAGTCTTCTTTAAACAAAATATCCTTTCATAGGCACTAATAAAGACTAAGGATCGCTCCCCTCTTGTTTAAATACCTGCTTGCTGTAGGATAAAATTGTAAGAGACACGATGCAGATCAAGTTGCGGGCGTGAAGTGGGGAAGAGGAACAAGCCGTGCCATAATAAGCAGATTTTAATGATTTACTATAAATCAGCATTTTTGCCCTGTCAGTGAGATTGAAGAGGCAGACAGCTCCTCACATGTCTGCCGAGCAAATGTCTTCCTGATGAATCATGTGCACTGAATCACTGATCACAACATTCAAACGGCACATCCAAATAATGAGGAAAACATATACACAGCCTCCCGATGGCCGCTCCAAGGCAGCGGGAATGTATGTTTCTTCGTTGTGTGGTAGTTAAACCCTTCCATTGATCCTCCGAGGGTTCCACGGAGGGTAATGGAAGTGGATATTACCGGGTTAACCGTGGATGCCCTAACGGGGACGGATCTGCATAAATGCTCTGCCCCACCCCCCCGACTTTTGATGAGAATCTAATCCAGTGGGGGGGGGGGCGGTGTCGGCAGAAAGACAGGCTGCGGTAATGAGCATAGATGTAAAGAATCTGGCCACACAAACCCTTAGCAGTCGGAGCTAATTTCTGTTGGTCAAAGGATTGTCGAGTCTGGAGGCAGCTCTTTCAAGGCTCCCCTTGAATGCCCCAAAACACCATCTCATCACTTGCTCTATCAGCGTCTAATTTCCCCTCCAAAGACAGGGTTTCAGGGCTGGGACCCCTCCCCAGGGGAGAAGAGCCCTGTAGAAGGCTGGCAGGATCTGTTTGGAAGCGGGGTGTGCTGGAGCCCCAAACACCATCGCATCACTTGCTCTATCAGCGTCTGATTTCCCCTCCAAAGACAGGGTTTCAGGGCTGGGACCCCTCCCCGGGGGAGAAGAGCCCTGTAGAAGGCTGGCAGGATCTGTTTGGAAACTGGGTGTGCTGGAGCCCCAGCCTGGACCCCGGGGGGCTAGCGGAATCAGGCACAGATGCCTCTGGACAGAACCCATCCCTGGACCTGGAGCCATGGATTTCAGAAGCCTTTCCAACTGACTTACCTGGAAGCTTTCCCTGATGGCTCCGCTCCTTCCCACCCCTGCAGCCTGCCCTCAGCATCTCACTCCTGTGCCTCTTCTCCCTTGTCCTTATAACGGTCACCCATCCTAGGTCACAGTGGCCTCTTCAGTTGCAAGGTCACTGTGTTTTCTTGGAAACCAGGACAATATCTGACACACAGTGCAGGCTTCGTTGTAGCCCACCCACCCTCATGAGTAGTGAAAGAAGGACTAATGAGATCTATTGCCAAGACCAGCCAATCCCACGGCACCCTGAGACCCCAGGCTCACAGACAACGTAACGGGGGTCCTGGGGCCAAGGATCATCAGCTTCCTCTGGCACCCAGTTCTGGTGCCATATTAGAGTCCCCAGGCTGGCCCCAGGGAGCTGACCTCTGGGGGAGCAGACGATACTGTCCAGGGAGTCCTAGATGCTGGGAATTAAAAGTCATTCACCTTGGATCTTGCCCTCAGAGATTTTACTTAAAATACAAATTCAAGAATAAATCAAAGCTACCCCCTGTGCTCACCCCCAGGATGATAAGAACCTAATCAGAACTCTGAAGCTTTTGTCCCATGGACCTTGCAGTCAGTTTTGGACCGTGTCCCTTCCCCACCCAGGACTTCGTGCTGAGTTGACCGAGCCTTCCTACCTCCAAATGCCTCTGGGAGCTCACCCACAATGGCTTTCCCACCCCCTGCTTATTTCACTCTGCCTTCCCCTTAATCACTCTGTTCACACACTCCAGCTTCCCAGACAGGCCAAGACATCAGCGGAGGCTGGGGGGGCTCTAACTTTCAACCAGCTCATGGCTGGTTCTGGAGAAGCCATGGCACCAGGTGTGTCTGAGCGGCTTCCAGAGCTCACAGCCTGCTCCAATGGCTTCGTCCCAACCCTGAACGGAACCGGCTTCATGCTGCTGTTGGGAGAAGCCCTCTGAGGGAGTCTTGACTCTCAAGGGAGGGGCAAGGAGGGGCTGGCTTTGAACCCCAGGGCCTCCCTATGCATCCCTGCCCTGGGAGGTCCCCAAGGCTTGCAAAGCACAGTGGGAGCTCCGGGCTCCACACCTCCGTTTGGAATACCCAAGTATACTCCTCAAGTTTACTCAGCATTGGAGAGGGAGCTCTTTCTTCCCTTGGGGTCCTGTCTCAGTTCCTGCAGTGGAAGCGATCTCGCCCTTCCCTGAGCCCCATAGGCTTTGGAAATGTTGGGTATCCATCCATCCATTCATTCATTCATTCATTTCCCTAGTTACTGGGAGTAACTTTGGGAGACCCAGTGGTGATGAGAGAGAAACTTGGATTCTGCTCTGATGAAGCATCAATCCCATGGGTACATTCCCTAGATGGGGCTTCTCTGCCGGGTCCTGTCAGATCATGAAGAAAACAAGGGTGCCCCTTGCGGGGTGGGTGGTGCTGGAATGTAATGGAGTGTTTGCCATGTGCCAGACAATGTCCTGGGTCCAGCAGTGAACTTGTCAGGGATGGACAGGGTGTCATCCAGGTACCATCAAGGTTCTGTGTACGGTCCCACAGGACCCCTGCTCAGAAGGGCCCCTTATAGTCTTGATGCTCTGATGTCATCATCTTAAAATTCTTAACCGTTTTTGAACCCAGTGCTCTGCATTTTCATTTTGTGACATCCTAACTGTCTTGACCTCATCTTTGAGGGGTTTGCGATTCCATGCAGGGAGGAGGAAATAAATAATAAACAAAGAGATGAACAAGAAATTGGCAATGTTATCACTTCGAAGTGAGGGATGAGACGGAGAGTTGGAAGAGGAGCAACTTTAGACTGGGGAATCGAGGAAGCCTGATGTGAGGGGCTTCTGAGTGGAGCCATAAATAGTGGGGGGATGAGGTATACCAGTTAACCCCATCCCTGAAATAAGCCAAGTAGCTCCATTGCAGGCACAGGCATGCTCTCAGCTTTTTATTGTGTTTGGGATGCATGGGGATCAGAGATTCCCTCTCTGACCCTGGAGGGAAACTGAGAGGTCGGGAAGGAGAGCTCCTGTCACCCGCACCCCCAGCCATTAACACCACTGGGAGCAGGAGCAACACCTTCTGTCTGCAGTCCCACCCCTACCCAACCTCATCCCCCTGGCAGCCTGGGGATTAGGCCCCCTGATCCTCTTGCACCCTGTTGGCCTAACTAGGTCTTGCATAATTTATCTGCCTTAGGAAGGCTCTATGGGAAATGCGGGGGTGAGGGGTCCCACAGAGGACTCGCAAGGCTGGCCGCCATGAGGCATGAGGCATCTGAGCTCCTGGGGACATCCTTGACACGCCCCCCTACCCCCTTCTTTTTTTTTGCTTTTTATGGCAGAACCTGCAGTATATGGAAATTCTCTGGCTAGGGATCCAGTTGGAGCTGCACTGCCTGTCTATACCACAGTCACAGCAACACAGAATCCAAGCCGCATCTGCAACCTACACCACAGCTCATGGCAATGCTGGATCCTTAACCCACTGATCGAGGCCAGGGATCAAACCCACAACCTCGTGGATACTAGTTGGGTTCGTAACCCACTGAGCCACAATCAGAACTCCTCCTTGGAGCTTTCTGATGCACGGGATGTGGTGTCTTGGCCTGAGGTGTGGGGAAAGGCCAGGCAGGCTCTGAGCATGCCCTCATCTACTTAGGTCTCCAACGCCAGACCTTGTGGTCCCTCAGCACTGCGATGGGCTGACTGGAGCTTTCACTGCAGCCTCCCTGACCCACAAGTTAAGTGGGAATTCTCTCACCCCAGGGCTGGTGCTTCCTCTAGGTTTCTGGAGTGGCTCAGAGGACGGCATCCATGATGGGCAGCTCTCAGCCCCGTTCCGTGACTCGCCCTCCTTCCACCATCCCAGCGGCCTCCCGGCCTCCCTACAGAGGAACCAGAGAGCATACAGGTCACACCAGAACAAAATGCACCAACCCCTGGTGACCTGCCTCCAGAAAGCAAGTTCCCTGTGGGCAGAGCCCTAGCTCCAGGGATGACTCCCAGTGGACCGTGTCCACAGCGCCACCAGCCGGCCAGGACTGGATATGCACCAGGTGTGCGGGGATGGAAAGGAAGGGATGGGCGGTAGGGACCAAGACCAAGACGTGGTTTGAGGGCAGCGACAATACAGCCGTGGGCGAGCCTGCAGGAGACTTGTCAACACAACAAGGAATGACACTGAGCGCTGTGCAGCTGAAAGCAAATTTCAGCCACAATATAATTATCCACCCAGGAAAAGAGGGGTCCTCTCTCCTGGGACAGCCATCCATGTGAGGAAACGGAAAATAAACTCGTTCTAGGTCAATTTAAAGGTTAAATGGAGGTCACCATGGGAGCACTGAGACTGTCCCCCACGAGGGGCGCAGTCTCCCGGCCACTCATTCAGGCCTTTAACCTTTGGTTCTAATATTCATCTGGGAAAAAAAAAAATGTGAAGTAGATAATTGGATATTAGCAGACATACCATTTCAGTAATCTCAGAAAAAAAAATAAAAAGAGTGATTGCAAATCCAGTGGCAGTTACTTTAGAAAGATAGTAACGTGTAATTCCCAGTTTCTCAGACTGTAACTTTTGCACTTACCACTAATTTCTCCACTGCTCCAAATGCAGTGTATACATTTAGTTTAGAATTTATCATCACCGTTTGTGTATATTACGCCAGCGGCATCATCCATCCTCATGAAGCTAATGCTCAGCATTAGGAAAATGGACTCCGTATGGATCCTGCCAGCCTCTGGCCTCAAACACACCCGGGGTAGACACGGCGGATGCGCGCTCCCCGCGTCCCTCCCCCAGGGTGCGGGTGGCTTCGTGGTTTGCGCAGTGTCTCCAAACGGCACCGTCTGATTTCTGCAAGTTGCTGGTGTCCATTGTCTGTGGATGTAAAAATCAATGACCTACATAAGATTTTGATTTTGCACTGGGAATTGAGAGAGAGAGAGAGAGACAGAGAAAGAAAGGGAAATAGAAAATAATGAAACAGTCATGTTAGAAAATACAAGCACATGGACCTCCAACAATATATTTTCTAGAGGATAGCTATTTTATTTTTCCTTTGAACAGGAACACAGTTAATTTCATGGTCATTGGATTAAAACAGTTAATTGTATTAATGTGTTTTTGCAAGCGCTGGTCATTCCTAGGCGGACACTCGCTCGGGCATGGAGAAAAAAGAAACCCTAATTCCGAGGCTGTTTGGGAGCCGGTGGTCCTGGGAACTGCTATTGAAACCTCTTGGTGTATAGTGAATCCTTGTTTTTATTTTCTTAAAAGAGAGGGGGGAAAAAAGCCTCAAACTGCTGATTTCTGCAGAAAAATCTGCAAATGAACTGTTCTATTAGCACAAACATACCAAAGACTTTAGAACCCCTCTCTTCAAAAGCATAATTAGGTATTTATTTCAGACATACTAACATCTTTGCAGTAGCTAATAAGATGCAGCCCATTTGAATATTAATATAATAAATGATTAAATTAAACAGCAAGATTCAGACTCAGAAATAGCCTTTATAGGTCCCAGGGGGTCACTAAAACTCTTTCCATGTCTTCCTACAGTTAACAAAGTGCAAGGGACATGAATGCATAGAGCAATATTTGTCTTATGAAACGCGGAGTTTTATATGGTGCTATTCGGTTTTATTACTCCACAGTTTGAATCTGGGCCCTGAGTGAAGTAACCATGCTGAGGCCTGACAGCCCTTCTTCCTGTCTCAGTGCTCGCTGGCATTCCAGACATGCTCCATTGCCTGGCGAAGGGTTCCCTCTGATTGTCCCTGTACCAAGAGGTACAGGCGAGCACCAGGTACACTCATAATGCCATTAAGAGACAAACAACGACAACAACAAAACAGAAGGAAAAAAAAACAAAACTGGTTCTTCAGAGAAACTGCCAGGTTCATTTTGTGAGTCTGTGTGGTGTGTTTCCCGACTCCACGCTGCGCCTGTGTGTGGCTTAAAAGCCACACCCAAAGCCGGAGAGCCGCCAGAGCCAGCTGCGCCAGGATGCGCCAGGATGCGCCAGGCACTCCATCTCTCCACCAAGACGGCCCCCTCCCCGCCCCCAGCTCGAGCGGCACAAAAAAGAATAGGCAAAGTCGGCAATTATAATTGGCCGTTATTCCAATAAAGGTGTTTCCCTTTTTAAATTAGCCCATGAAAACTGCACACTCTCCAAATCCCATGAACCTGAGACGTGTTAATAAACATCTGGCCATGGTTTTTGCTTAATTAGCATTCCTTAGTTTGGACTGAAGTCTGTTTATGTAAAACAAAACACACACACACACACACATACCCACCCTGCACACGAATTCTGTTTTGTAAGCTAGAGCCCCTAGGAAATCCAAAAGCAGCAATCCCCAGTGGTTGGTGAGCATTTTGGGTCTTTCCCGTGGTCCTGTTTTGTCCACTGAGCATCAGAAGAGAAGAGACGTTTCAGTTTCTGTGCTTAACTTCATTGGCACGTCTCCGATCCAATATCTAATAACGCGACGGAGTCAGGCCGTTCTGAAAATATTCACGTTTCCAAAATAGCAAAGCGATGGAAGCTTGGAGGTCAGCCTGAATAAAATAGGAAACAACCCACACCAACCTCAAGCATGTCCACAGGCCACCTTATTATTATCCACAGCCCCAAATCTCCCAGCCCCATCTCTCTAAGGAACAGCGTTGGCAGGAAGGTAATGAATAAACCGTAACCCGGCCTGCAAGACTCTACTGTCTAAATTAGATAAAAGAAAACGAGGAAGAAAACTCAAAGATAAGTGGTACAAAGTAAATCAAAACAAATCATCTTCCCAAACTTTATTCACATCTGATACCATTTTTAGAAATTAAGGTCAGTTTTGTGGAACTAATAGGGAGTTATACCTATATATCTTGGCCACCATGACAATGCTGGAGGGAAAGATTTATACTCCATGGTTGCAGATGCAGAAGAAAGATAGGCGAGATCAAATGGAAGTGCATGATAACAAATGAAAAATGGTCCCCACAGCCCATAAATTAATTGAGAAAAGAAGGTTGTCATTATTTGAACATGCTTTAAAATAAGGTATGGGGTCCAGATGGCTGAGGACAGATAGGCCCACGAAGTTTGAGTAATTGATGACTTAAAAATAAAACAAGATCTTAAAGAAATGAATCACATCGGGCAAGTTAGGGGAGGAATATTATAAGAGAAAGGAAGGGATTTTTTTTTTTTTTAAGCACACAGAGCCAAAGATGAACCCCAAATCTCTGGGATCATTAGAACCAAAAGAAAGCAAGGGCATTTGAGGCGCTTCAGAGTGGGGGAGGGGAGAAAGTCAGAAACAGAGCCCTGATAAAGGTGCATTTTGGGTGTCCCTTTAGCAACACCAAAAGGGTGTTGTTTGGGCTTTCTGCTGAAAACACCCTCTTTCTTTCTTTCTTTTTTTTTTTTTTTTTAATAGTCTCAAAATAGGGTTGCATTGAGGTGGGCCTCCAACCTTGCAAATAATAGTTTTCTGCTGCTGCCTCTGGAGCTAATGGCCCCCTGGAAAATTCAAAAACAATTTGCCTTCGGGGACTCCACCGTGAGGGGTGGCTGGCAGCTTGGGCATTTTCTTTGTGGCCCACGGGGGGGTGGGGGGCAAAGAGGAAACCCCAGTGGATTTCCCACAGCTGTAGAAGACCAGACCTTTCTCTAAGGATGGGCTGTCCCTGCCTAGGTCAACCCATCTCCTCTCCTTCCTACGGCCGACGCAGAGCAGGTGCTCATTCATGGGCTCCTCTCCTGGAAAGAACATTTCTGGGGCAACTAGATGCGAAATGAAATCTGGACTGAACATCAAATTCTTCCTCCCGCCCTCCCTTCCTTTCCTCTCGTTCCTCCTTCTCTTTCTTCTTTTTTGGTTTCTTTCTCTTCCTTCCTTTTTACCAAATTCCATTCTTCCTTCCTCTTTACATTTCTTCTTTCTCTTGCTCACGCTCTCTCTTTTTTAAAATCACTACTTATACTACCATCTGTAATTCCTCCCATATCCTTGAAATACAGGAAATGGAGCAGCGGTGTATGCAGTATTCCATATTTATGACTTCTCAGTACATCAGAGCATCCCTGACTTCGGAGAGACCCCATCTGAGCACAGCTTGGTGGAAATGCCCGGTGTACAAGCAGAGGGAGGACGGCTTGGGGCAGCGCAGCCTCTGGAATATTCTAATCATGCCTCTCCACCCTCCCCAGCTCCACTCGACTTCCTCCTTGGTGCTTAATTTTTTTCTCCCTCTGCTTCTCTTCTTTACACACACACACACACACACACAAGCTCGCGCATTTTGCCCTCAAAGCCATGTATTTGCCATTCATGTTAAGAGAGTATTATGAATATGCTGAATGAAGATAAAACCCCGGGAGAAAATGCTAGGCACAAAGGGCAGGGTCAGTGCAGGCAGCCCGTCGTCCACAGGGTGGGCAAGGAGCGTGTCTGCTTGTTCAGGAGGCTCCCCTCCACAGCGCACCCCCATCTGCACTCTAGATGCCCTGATTATTGGTGACCAAGAAAATACACACAGCAGTGGGATTCCACTGCCACTGGAAGGGCATGACCACAGGCTACCTTTCCCTCAAGAGATATATGCATGCGCACACGTGTGTGTGTGTGTGTGTGTGTGTGTGTGTGTGAGAGAGAGAGACTGGAGCACATAATGTGCTTTTGTGACAAAATAAAGACAGCGTTAAGAGATCTCTTATCAACATCCTCACTCTTGCTATGAAAGGTACGCGAATCATCCAGGAGAGACCCACAGGGAATAAACCAAAATATGGCCCTCCGTGCTGAAGACAAGCCAAAGGACTCGAGAATCATCTGAAGACAGAACTATAGAGGCAGCAAACATTTCAAGAGAAGGAGACTTGCCAGCAGGATTGATTTGAATACTCTGCCTGGAGATTTATTTTGCCCGATCGTCATAAAAGGCAAATGCCCCCCCCCACCTCCCCTCCCACCCCCGCTTCCCCTTTCCCCAGACAGTGAGGGAGATGGGATAAAACCTCTTTGCCCGAGTGGCAATGGCTATGTCTTCGTAGAGGCTAAAAATGGATGAGAAGTATCAGAGAAATGAACTTCTGCGGTTTTCAAAAAAAAAAAAAAAACGGTTCAGAATAGATGAGCCAACTCCTTTACATGTTCAAAAGAAAGAGGGAACAATTTTGTGAAATGCTAAGGCAGTGCAAAGTGAATGTTAAATAGTTTGCATCCACCAAAAAAAAAAAAATAGACTTATTCAAATGCATGTCTTGCTTGTCTTTAACTAAAGTGAAATTTCTTAAATCCAGCTGTAGTCTTATGGACGGCCGGGGGGGGGAAAATGGGGGGGTACAAGAAATGCCAACCATCTTCCCCGAACTGAACAGCATGTCGTTTGAAAAGCAGAGGCACACGCTATTGATTTTTTTTTTTTAAATACAAATTTGGCAGATTTCACATGATCCATTACATTTCTCAGGACGGTTAAGATGCAGCTTGCATGATTTATTCAGAATAAGGTCCATTTTTAGCTATATTTAAGTCTCCTATTTGTTATTTAACATGTGTTTAATGTTTTCTGTCCCTGCTGTGCACAGCTGCAAGCTGCTATTTTTTGGCAATTTTTGTGACTGGGAAGTGATTTGTGTCTTTGCATCTCACCTTTCTATTCTATGGCCTGCTGTTTTGATTTTTTTCCCCTAAACTTTGAGACATAAGTTACTCTATGTCATGACCTCTGCTTCAGTCTGCTGGGCAAACACGGGCGCTTAAAGGACATAAGCGAGCAGGGCCAGGTCCTGAGAGGGGTTTTTAGGAAGCCATCGCTGGGGAGCTGGGGCCAACAGACCCTTCAGAAAGTTTCATATGAAAAAACAAAGTTCTCCCAGCTTAGCCCCTCCTCGGAATGGGTTGAAGCTGGCCAATTTGGAAAAAAAAAATAAATGTCCAACCTCCAGCAAGATCATCCCTTGCAATTGAACGTGATGCTGACACGGTTCTTGGAGCCACGTAGGAAGCAAGTTCTGGTCTAAGGCACCGCCTACCTGGCTATGTTATTTTATGTGTTTTTTTCTTTTTAGGGCCCCACCTGGGGCATATGGACGTTCCCAGGCTAGGGGTCGAATCGGAGCTGCAAGCTGCCGACCTACACCACAGCCACAGCAATGCCAGATCCGAGCCGCATCTGCGACTTACAGCACAGCTCATGGCAACGCCAGATCCCTGACCCACCGAGCAAGGCCAGGGATGGAACCCGCATCCTCATGGATACTAGTCGGGTTCGTTACCACGGAGCCAGGACAGGACCTCCTCCACCCGCCTAGTTTAGAAAACATTGCGTGGTTCTGCAGACACTGGTCCCCCCAAGGGCTTGCCAGAGCTGCCCTAAGAAGGAGGGCACATCCCACTCTGATGGCCCCTTCTAGCAACTGCCAAGTCAAAGATGCCACCGCAACCCCTGCAGTGCCCGTCTTCCCTGTACACACTCGCCCAGGCAGACACAGGGAGTCAGCAGTCACGCTGCCAAGCCCACAGCCTCAGGTCTGGACAAACGGCAGTTTTGCCAACCCAGCTGGATCTATCACTTATAAGTAAAAAAGTCTGTAAGTGTTTATCTGATCCAGGCAAACACGGTGATGGCATCGAAGGGCTTGGTGATTTATTTTCCCAAAGCCTGAAGGATCTTGCTTAATATTGCTTGATATATGCTAACCTTCCCTTTATAGGGTCTGCCATTGAAAGCCATGTTGCAGTGGTTTAATCCTGGGCTTCCTACTTATCTAAAACACACTCTCCGACTGTGCTGTGAAAATTGAATCTTTTCCTCACAATCTTACTGACATGAAAAATATATAATACAGTAAATGATTAATGCAGTTATAAACTATACCTGAGATAAGATTTAAGTATTCATATTTCTATCATGTTAATACAACACGATAAACCCATGAAGCAAACTTGACCGGGGCATTTGTTATTCTGTCCAGTGTTCAATTATTCTTTGTCCAAATACAATTTAGGGGCTTGCTGTAATGCAGTCAGTTGCTGCAACACATTATGTGCTTCTGGGAGATAATAAGCCGTCTTGATGGTCAGCCTCGGAGACCCCGCTCCGTAAAAGGCCCCACGAAATGCAGGACAACGTGCAGATGCGAAGCATGAGGCTCTGGGCCGAGGACAGGCTTCCTGAAAAGATGATTTGCACCAGAATGCCAAGCTCCTTTTATTCACCCTTTCTCCCTTTTATAAGAAACTCTCCCGTTAAAGGAAAACTTATTTGCCATCATCCGAAGGAAGCTGACACTCAGGGTGACTCGTGAACACGGAAGATGGCTTTTTTATCTGTGACTGGAGAAAAAGCATTTCTTTGTTGCCTCCAAAGGGCCCCTCCTTCGTTGTGCAAATGGCTCACACGCGCTGAGTGCCGTGTACCACCCACCTCATTATTTTTATACTTCTGATGATGTCAATTTTGATTTTCAAATGCCAGCCATTTATAGCTCATTCTGAACCACACACAAAATTAAGTGATTCGAGATCTCCACCATTAGCTGGGCTTCGGGGGCCTCGCGTGAAGTTCGGGGAAGGCAGGACAGCACAGTGGTCACCCATACGGGGTTGTGTCCCAGATCTGTCCCCGATTAGCCTCAAGACCTTGACCAAGGGACTTCACCTCTGCAAGCCTGGGTCCCCTGCCTCTAAGGATAAAATACTGCTTCCTACCCCTTAAGGTTGCTAGGTACCCACAAATAGAATGAGGTATAATGTGAAGTTCTTGAAAAATATTCTTTTTTTGGTCACTTTTAGGGCCACACCTGTGGCACATGAAGGCTCCCAGACTTAGGGCTTCAATCGGAGCTGCAGCAACAAGCCTATACCACAGCCACAGCAATGCTGGATCTGAGCCGTGTCTGTGCCCTATACCATAGCTCATGGCAACGCCGGATCCTTAACCCATTGAGCGAGGCCAGAAATTGAACCCACATCCTCATGGATATAAGTCAGGTTCTCCTCGACAAATACTCTACATTACCGGTTGTCATTATTTCTTGACTTTTCTGGGTAGTGAATGGGCTGATGCTGGAGACAGCAGGCTCCTGGTCAATAGCTCCCTGCTCCAAGCTGGGCAGGAGCATCTCAGCTCTATGCCTTGATCCCCGTCTTCAGCAACCACTGTGGCTCTGAGAGATGCCACCACCCTTGGCATTCTAATTGCAGTGCCCAGGAGGAGATGTGTCTCCAAGGTCCCTAAGGGCAGGCACAGGTGAGCAGCATTCGAAGGAAGCTCACTCAGCATCCAGCTCAGGTGGGGCTCAGAGCAGGCTTGAAGTCTAAGGTGGGGAGGGGGTAGAAATGCAGATTGTGTGATGGGGTATGTACACAACCCTCCCAGGAGAGTCTACACACAGGTCCTCTTAGCCACTTTTCGTTATGACCTGATAGTAACAGAGATCATCCGACTGGGCGCTCATGTTCTCAGTAGGGCAGAGTCTGTGCCAGGAGCATGGGAGAACTCAGATTTCCTTGAGTCTTTCCCGGCATCCAGCTCTGTGTCCGGTGGGGGGTGGCATCTATACTTAGGATATACTTGGCTGCACAGTGGCCAAGGTCTAACGAGGAAGAAACCCCTGGGATAGTTTTTGGCCAAGATGAGATGATGGCAGCCAGAGCCCCCTGGTCTCGGGGTGGGAGGAAGTTTGGGAAGGCTGTATGCTGAACTGAACCAGCTGCTTGAGACTGGACCACAATTATTTTATGGTTGAGGTCCAAGTAAGGGGCTCTTCAACCCTATTTTTTTTGGGAAATTGAAATATGAATACTTGTTTTGCAGAGCTTAGCGAAATCAGGTGTCTGTACAACTGCCTTTCTGGAACAAACAACCTGGTTCTTTTTTTCACTTACTTTTTATTTTTTTATTTTTTTAATTTAATGATTTTTATTTTTCCATTATAGTCATTTTACAGTGTTCTGTCTTTTTCTACTGTACATCAAGGGGGTCATACACATACATATGTGTATATGTGTGTGTAGATATATATTTTTTTTTCTCACATTATCCACCATCATGTTCCATCATAAGTGACTAGATATAGTTTCCTGTGCTATACAGCAGGAGCTCATTGCTTATCTACTCCAAATGCAATTGTGTTCATGTATTTACCCCCCCAGACTCCCAGTCTATCCCATGCCCTCCCCCTCCCGCTTGGCAGCCACAAGTCTGTTCTCCAAGTCCACGAGTGTCTTTTCTATGGAAAGGTTCATTTGTGTCATGTATTAGATTCCAGATATAAGTGATATCATATGGTATTTATCTTTCTCTTTCTGACACACTTCACTTAGTATGAAAGTCTCTACTTCTATCCATGTTGCTGCAAACGGCATTTTTGTTCTTTTTTATGACTGAGTAGTATTCCATTGTGTATATATCTTAATCCATTCATCTTTGGATGGACATTTAAGTCAAACAACCTGGATCTTGAGGGTTGCTCGATAACTACTTGATTCATCAGCATAAGATGCCTTTTCTGCAATTGTAGGATTAGCAATTTGCACTTTGGAAATAATGTTCTGGGTGGGATTTTTGATTTCTCAGTGTTAAGGAGGGCCTGATGGGGCAGAGTGCTAAGGGGGTTCAAAGCCCAGCCCTTGACTAGCTGCTCAGCATGCCCCAAAGTTGGCAACCTGGATGTGTCTCCTCATCTGGAGTCCTCTCTCCCTTGCTGGGATCTGAAAGGAGTAGATCTGTATTTTCTTTCCAGGAGGCTCTTTGGCCTTTTCCCACTGTGGGGTGGGGTGTCACATGGGCTGCCAGCTTGAACAGGGGGGTCCTCCATCCCCCCAAATCTCCTCTACCTGCTCCTTGATTCTGAAAACTATTTTTTCTTTTCTTTTCTTTTTTTTTTTTTTTTTTTGTTTTGCTTTTTAGGGCTGCCCTTGCGGCATATGGAAGTTCCCAGGCTAGGGGTCGAATCAGAGCTACAGCTGCCTGCCACAGTCACAGCCACAGCAATGTGGGATCCAAGCCACATCTGCGACCTACATCACAGCTCATGGCCATGCTGGATCCTTAACCCACTGATGGAGGCCAGGAATTGAACCCCCCCGTCCTCATGGATACTAGTCAGGTTCGTTACCACTGAGCCACAACAGGATCTCGTTAGTTTTCCAACCTTCTTAACAAGAAAGGTGCATGTGAAGTTGAGATACTTACAAAAAATGATCTTAGATTTGAAAAGAGTTTCTTTACCAAACCTACAGGTGGATTTTTCTCCTAAGAAGGAGACAGAAGAAGGCTATCTTGTGCCTTATGCCATGAAGACTGTCTTATGATGGGACCAGAAAGTATTTGCCTAATGAGTGAGTAAGTGAAGATTTCATGTGGATCTGGGTATCTGGCCAGGAGGGCACCACAGATCCGGAGAAGTACCTTTTCAGAGACACTGATTTTCCTCTCTGCCTCCGGCAGAGTGCCAACCTAGAGAAGCCATTTAGTAAATATTTCCCGAAATGAAATGATGAAAAAGAGAGCCTAGCGTGGATAAACACACACCAGCCTTGACATCCGTTCCCACGTGCTTCCTTAGTCTTAGACCCATTGGTTCAGGCTTCATGAAGTGGCCACGTGTTGTTCCTGCCCCCTTCTGGTCCCAACTCTTCTGACACACTCCACCTTGGGGTCAAGGCCCTGCCTGTATTCACTGGTCCCTGTCACTTTCATTATAAGCCCTCCTCAAACCCCCAGTCAATGCCTTCAAAAAACCACCGTGCATACACCCCACAGTAATCCCGGGGGCTACCTGGACCCACTCTCTTGTTTTCCCCCTTCATTTTTACACCAACCCTATGTTGAAGGGGTTGTTATTTTAGCAAATAACAGATGCAAATGTGTCTTGTAACCCGATCACCTTAGCTTTCCCAAGACTCTCCTGGTTTAGCCATAGGCGTCTCAATGGCCCAAGAAACCCCGTGGTCCTGGTGAATCCAGGATGGACCATCCCCCTACTCAGCAATCCCACATTGAACATTTTGCTCTAAGAAAATAATCATAGATGTGTGTTAAGATTTAGCATCACTGCCGTGACCAAGAATGTGCTATAGGAACATGTGGAGCCATGAGAGAGATGGAAGAAGATGCGTAATATATATGCATATATAATGCAGATTTATGTAAATGCACACATTCTACATAGGTAGAGTATGCATAGTACTTAGGGCTCTGGAGCCAAACCAGCTGATTAAATCCTGGCTTCACTGCTTACTAGCCATGTGGTATGTTTGACTCTCCCACGCCCTGGTCCCCTCCTCCATAAATGTGGATAATATCAGCACCTGCCTTGTCCGACAGGAGTGAGAATTTGATGAGTTAACATAGGTAAAGCCCTTGGAACAAAGACCAGTGCAGGGCAGGTAGGTAATAAAATAACACGGCTTCTGCTGGAAGAGGTGCTGTGTGCTGTGCCAGGCTCGAGGCTAAGCCAGCAGAGTCTCCAGAAACTGATGTAGCGAGTGGCCAAAGATCTCAGGCCAGCGCGAGTGATCAGCCAGGATCTAAACATGAGCCCTCTGACTCTCAAAGTCAATACTGAGAGCTAGCAGGTGGCTTCTGGTCAGTACCTTAAGAAATGGTTGTCATTAAGTGTTCCCGGGCCACCTTTGCTCTGGATGGAGGTGTACCCATCTGACTCTCACCTCCACCGAGAGTCACTAGCCCTGGGGCAGCAGGACGAGAGAATGGTGACTAATATTAAATGACCTCTGGTTGCCAATCAAAGTGTCTTTAGAAAGATGCTACAATGACTCAGGATGAAACCCATACATTACCGTGGCCAAAGACCGACCATCACACACCTGATGATGTAATTACAGGTGGGAGAAACCCCCAGGTGCTCAAGGATAGAGGAAGAAATTTACAGTTAGGAGAGTCCTGGGTATCTAATTTAGGGAGGACTTTCAGTACCAAACATTTGTTTGCCTAAACCTCTCAATTGACTTTCCAAAGAACAACAGGCCTCAAAGACTCTGTCTGATTAAGGGAGGGGGTGGTATTTAAAAGTTTAATCAAATAGGAAAGGCAGACCAAGCCTTAATATTCTTTGATGCGCTTCAAAGATAGGCTGCCAATCATAAAAGTGTTTGAAGATATCAAAATCAAGATTGCTAATGTGAGTTTTGGAAAAACAGCCCTCCTGTGAAGCTGGACATGATGGCTTATGACCAGGAGCAACCAAAGGTGAAGAAAGCATAGATTCATATTTTGATAACTTTAATTGTGATTTAAAAGAAGAAACCAGAATGAAAGGAGTTGGAGAAATGAAACCCTTATTCCTGAATTGAAACATTGTTCTGTTCATTTAACATAGTGTCCCCCTGCAAAATAAAGAAGCTGTGGTGTTTCTCATGACTAATGGTGTCATTAAATTTAGGAAAGAGGGTGTGTGCATGTGTGTATTATACTCATTACATTATATATTTGTTAGTTACATGTTACATTATCTTTTTACATATGTATATAAATCAAAGGGTTTAAAAGAAAAAAATCATCATTATATCGGGGGCACGGGTTATAGATGTTTGCAAAGTATTCTTTGTCTCTTTCATCTGAATTTTCTGCATCATCCTCAATGACAATGCCCTATTTTAGCAATAAGAAAACTCACACAGAAGAATGCAAAAATATCTGAAGCCAAACCTATGCGGTCCAAAGCCGTCTGTTTCTAGTTTCTATGCTAAGCCCCACTTGCACATGCGGAGAACACTATTCCTGTTACATGCATGCAGTAATGTTTCATCAGAATTGCATCTGGAGTCACATCCCTGGCCACTGGGCTGTCAGGGATTAAGACGGGTGCTTCTAAATTCTGGGGGACGGGCTACCTATTGAGCTGTAGGTAGTGCCTGCATTTTGTTACCCAGGGTGACAGCTGCCAATGTGTGAGTGAATGTGAAATGTCAGGTTCTCTGGCACCATTCCTGGAAGAATCTGAAATTTACTGGCTCCGTCATGTCACTCTCTGAAGTATTGCCTGGGAGACAGGCTATGACCCACCCAGGATCACGGCAGAGTTTTCTTTGGGGTCCTGTGAAGGCCACTTGCCCAGCAGGGTTTTTTGGAGGGGACCTTCCCATCAGTTTTCTCTTGCTTCTCGTTTTCTCCTTGGGAAGTGAAAGGGGTCTTTGGCACCATCCTGGGTTTTTTTTTTTTTTTTTTCCCATGCCTGTATTTCTGGGTGGAATTGCTTGAAGGTGCACAGTGTAGAGCAGGGGCTGCTGCTCACCCTACCCTGTTTTAAACCGTGATAAGGTGGCAGGAGCCTTCATCGATTGGGAAGGAAGAGATGCCTGAGGAGCGGCAGGAGGGAGCAGTGCTGACGCCAAAAAAGATTTTGGTATTTGCGGCAGGACGCACAGAGAGGGTGGCTGTCAGCTCCTTTTTTATTTTTGAACACAAATGTGGTCACCTAAGCTGACCAAAGGCAGTGTGTGGGTTACTTTTTTTTTTTTTTTCAATTGCTGCAAATGAAATGCATGATTAAATGCCAGTGATTAAGAGCTGACACTGGTAGTAGATGCAAACCATTACATTTAGAATGGATAAGCAATGAGGTCCTACTGCATAGCACAGGGAATTATATCCCATCTCTTGGGTAGACCATGACGGAAGATAGTATGAGAAAAGGAATGTCTGTGTGTGTATATATATATATATGTGTGTATGACTGGGCGGGTCACTTTGCTGTACAGCAGAAATTGACACAACATAGTCAATCAATGACACTTTAATCAAAAGAATTTAAGAAACTGACACTGGATCATCTTTCTGCCTCTGATCAAACGAAATAAATCACCCCGAAATGTGGAGAAAGCAGCAGATCGTTTCTTAGTGACCGTCACAGACCTCTCACTGAGGGTGTGTATTCACGCCCAGCGCCTGATGGGGTGCCTGCAAACCCCTGGAGCTGCGACTAGTCCTTGGTCTCCCTACCTGTGTGTTCTGGGGTCAGAGGAGTGCAGATAGGAAACCCACCTGCTGCAAACTGCCATCTCTCACGCAAAGAGTCCCCCTGCTCAGACGTGAATGACTGGTCCATTTGGTCCAACATCTGGACAACTGACACAGCAGGAGGATGCAAGGCTGGGGTGGGAGTAAAATTAAGTTGTGAATCTGGAATCTAATCCCAGGCTGTTAAATACCATAGTCTGAGCTGGTGTACTTGATGGGCATGAATGTATTATTTTGAGTAACACCTCAACCAAAAACATCCAGACTCACTTTATTATTTAATAGGCTCTGAAGCCTCTTCAGCCCTGATCGTTCTTGCTAAACACAGAACTCAAACTTTGTATGGCTGTATCATACACCGTAGTCACCATGTCCATGACCAAACTCAGTGGCCGCTGGCCTGGTTGATGGAAGAAGGAAACCAGAGCCTCTTTTCTGAGCCCTCCCTTTCACCACTCACCCCCAAGACCAGTAAGTCCACAGCCACCAGGGAGCTCACTGGGCCCTCTGCAGTCTTCTCTCTCATTTATGTCCCCTCCAATCGGCCTTCTCTGCTTCAACCAGAGATGGTATTCTACAATGGGCGGGCATGTAAGCCATCTTCGGAAATGCTTGTTAACAGTCCCACACATTTTTTTTAAAAAAATTTTGTTATAATTGATTTATAATATTTTGTCAATTTCTGCGGTACAGCAAAGTGACCCAGCTATACCTATACATACACACATTCTTTTTCTCATATTATCTTCCATCATGTTCCATCACAAGTGATTGGATAGTTTCCTGTGCTCTACAGCAGCCCCCCATTGCTCACCCACTCTAAATGCAACAGTTTGCACCTACGAGCCCCAAACTCCCAGGCCATCCAGATTTAAATGTGCCCTTCGAGGACTTTCTTGATACTCTAACCTGAACATATGTGAGTCCTGAGGATCTAGCATCCAGGTGCAGACCTTGAGACCCCGGCTGTGACAGACCACTCATCCCGAAGAAGGCTGCACCACTTGAACTTGAGCACCCCTCCCCCACCCTGGGAAAAAGCCCGGAGGAATTGGGACCTGTCTTTCCCCACCATCATTCACTCCTCACCTCACCGTCTTGGTCTGGTTCTCTCAAGGCTCAGCTTCCCTTCGCAGCCCATATTCATGGGGCCGCAGCCTGGGCATCGCAGCCCTGTAGAAGGCCCCTTCATTTCTGTGGGTGTTCTCTCATTTAGGCCCCCCCCCGGACGAGATGAAGCATCTTCAGGGCAGCGACCATGACTTTTGTATCTTGTCATCACCCAGCAGGCAAGCCCCGGAGACTCAAGCAATATTGGTGAGTTTGTCCCAAAACTCTGAAGCCATTATTTGGGCAACAGAGACAGGAAAAGCTTCTACATCCCAAGCGTGTGGCCCGTCCGGGCTCTATTCCAAAATGAAAGCAAAGCCCCCGAAGGCGCCCCCCTCCTCTCTTTTGCTCACCTGGGCCCAGACAGGCTGCTGTAAACCCCAAGTCTACGCAGAAACTTGAAGCTGTCAGTCTCTGGCTCCGTCCATCACGGGCCTTTCGCAAAGGCTCACATTCATCAAGAGGGTAGAAAAGGCTTTAGGAAAATGTTGTCAGAAAGAATCAATCAATTTAAACATTTAAAAGTAAAATGTGCGTCTGTCTCTATGGCGGGGTTTTCTTAATGCGGGCTGTTCCCTCCTGGTCCTGAGACAGAGTCCGGAGGGGGAGGCCGTCCTCCTGACGCAGACTGCTTTTGGGGAGGGGGCTGGGGAGGAGGGGGATGGCCACTCGGGAGCTCAGGGGTGCTGAGCTGCCCCGGGCTCTGGCTGCGGCATGGCTTCTTATTCTTAGAGAGGAATGTAATAAAATGATCATTTGGTTCCGTTTTCTGGCTGGCATTGATGCTTCTTAAGAAAGAAGAAGGGGAGAAAGGAAAAAAGAATGGAAGAGGGAAGGGAGGGAGGGCGGGAAGGGGATGGATGGAGGGACCTCCACTATTCGCATTTGAGGGCAGTGTGGGCCTTTTTGGACTTGATCTTCAGCATGGGCCCCCAGGCTAGTTACTGTTGTCTTCATACGATGCTGTTCAGAGATGTTATGTAACTTGCCAGGGACATGCAGAGAGGCTCAAGGCATCCTTGTACCCATTATCTTTTATTGCCTTATTTTTGAAAGGGCAAAAACAAAAAAATAAAGACAAGTGGAAACACTTTCTTTCTCTAGCACGGCGTATCTTTTTAGATAAAATGAGGAGGCAGAGGAGACCAGCTTTGAAAGCGAGTTTGGGGTGGCCTGGGGAGAAGATGCGCTGGGAGAGGGCGGATGGGATGATGTGGCTTGGATTCCGCCCCTGTCTGCATCCTCAGGTCAATAGCAAAGGTGTCTCTAGAATGGCTCTCCTTGGGTGAACGTTAATCCATCCAAGACCAAACTATAGTTTGAGGTAAAATGATAATTTCTAAAAACTTCCCAATAAAACCCAACCAATGGAGTAAAAAAAAAAAAAAAATTAAGTGCTTTGTTCTGATCATGGTCTCCTGGGACCTCACAGCTTGACATGTTGGTTAGCCAGACAGCTGTCTGCAGGGGGAGAGTTCAAGGGTTTTTTTTTTTTTTTTTTTTTTTTTTCTTTTTAGGGCCACACCCCTCTGCATATGGAAGTTCTCATGTTAGGGGTCGAATCAGAGCTACAGTCACCTGCCTATACCACAGCCACAGCAACATGGGATCTGAGCCTCGTCTGTGACCTACACCACAGCTTGCGGCAACACCAGATCCTTAACCCACTGAGCGAGGCCGGGAATCGAACCTGCAACCTCATGGATACCAGTTGGATTTGTTTCCGCTGTGCCACAAGGAGGACACCTCAAGAGCTTTTGAGAAGACCCTGTTGCATTTCCCTATCCTAGAGGACTCCCTCAAATACTTCCCCTGCCAACCTGAAATTCCACCATCGGGTTGAGTTCAGCCTGGAACCTTGACTTTTGCTGGCCTGCAAAGTCCCTCAGCCACAAATAACCCCCAAGGGTCAAGGACTTTCCCAAGGTAGGAAAATGGGCTTAAAGAGGGGAGGGAGCATGAGACCCAAAGGAAAGAGGGGAAGGAGCCAGAGGTCCGCTCTAGGAGTGGGGGTTGGGAGGACCCAAAACGGATCTGGCGTCCTGTTCTCTTTTCGATTTTTTATTAGAGTTGATTTACAGTGTTGTGCCATAGTCTGCTGTACGGCAAAGTGAGTCATACACATATACACATTCTTTTTCTCATAGCATCTTCCATCATGGTCTATCCCAAGAGACTGGATACAGTCCCCTGTGCTGTGCAGTAGGATCCCATTGCTTATCCATTCTAAATGGAATACTTAGCATCTATGAACCCCAAACTCCCAGTCCATCCTACACTTCTCTCTTTTCTTAAATTTTTAAAAAATTAAATTATCTTTGTGTTGTTGTTGTCTTTTTTCGGGCTGCACCGCGGCATACAGAGGTTTCCAGGCTAGGCATCGAAGTGGAGCTGTAGCCATTGGCATACACCTCAACATGGGATCCGAGCCTCATCTGTGACCTACACCACAGCTCATGGCAACGCAGGATCCTTCAACCACTCATGGAGCGAGGTCAGGGATTGAACCTGCAGCCTCATAGATGCTAGTCAGATTCCTTTCCGCTGAGCCACAATGGGAACTCCTAAAATACATTCCTCAAGGCTCCTTGTGAGACAACCCAATCTAGCCTCTAGGCAAGTCATTTTCGGGGACTGACAAGTAGGAAAATGGTCTTATACAGATCAACAGGGAAGGAAATACCCTTCCCCCCTCACGCTGCCACCCTGGGGGATGGCCCCTCTCTCCTGGGCACTGCTGGGGTGCCCAAGGGATTCCAAGCCTGCATAGATGCTTGCACGTCTCTCTTGATCCCACGGGGATCTGGCACAGCACATGCTTGCTTTTGAGAGGGGAGGCAGCAGGGATGGTCAAACATCTCTAATATTTAAATTTCCCATTGAAGTGATTTAAAGGTATTTTAATCATTCATTTATTTTATTCTTTTAAAAAATTGCCATGCTAGCTAGAAATCTCCTTGGTGGTTTTAGGTGTCAGGACACACACACACACACACACACACACACACACACACTCACTCACTCAGATTATATTTGTAGGGTACCTTGTTCTTTTGAAAGCATCCTAGAAGCTCAGAATGGAAAAGAAGCTTAAAGTTATGTAAACATTCTTCAAGCCCTATGTAAGGAAAGGGGTTCCTGTCCATTAGCCTCCAGTGTCTGCTTAATTACTTCTAGTGATGGAGACCTCACTACCTCCAACAACAGTGTGTTTCCAGTTTAGACATCTGACAGACTTTGACTCAACACAAGAGGACCTCTCTGTTTGCTCAGAACATTACCGATGTCTTTTCTTTTGACATTCCAGGTATGGGGCCAAGACTTTCACAAGTATTGCTTCCTTTCAATTATATCAACAGTCCTGTGAGAGAGGGGCTGTTTTTATAGAGAAGGAGCCTGAGGCTCAAAGAGATAACTTGCCAAAGATCATGGTCAGGCAGTGGCCAGTTTGAGATATAACCCTGGGTCTGCTGAATTCCAAATGCTCACTCTTGAATCCTGATCTTGAGCCTCTGAGTATTCGTCCACCCTCCTCATGGAACAAAGCTAATTCTTCTCCTCTTGTGTATTAGTCAGGCTTCTCCAGAGAAACAGGACCAATAAAATACATATATATACACCAAATAGAATATAGACATCGATAAAAGATAGATACCAATAGAATATAGACACCAGTAGAATATAGATACCAATAGAATATATAAACCAATAGAATATTTATACCAATAGAATATATATAACAATAGAATGTAGATACTGATAGAATATAGATACCAATAGACTATAGATATCAATAGAATATATATACCAATAGACACCAATAGAATATATACACTGATAGAATATATATAACAATAGAATATATACTGATAGAATACATAAACCAATAGAATATATAAACCAACAGAATATAGATACCAATAAACTATAGATACCAATAGATTATATACCAATAGAATATATAAACCAATAGATACATATACCAATAGAATATATGCTGATAGAATATCTATAAATATGTATTCACACACACACACCATATGTAGTATGGATAGTATATATTGCATATACACATATACAAGGAACTTGGCTCAGATGGTTATGGGGGCCGAGAAGCCCCTTGTGAGCTATCTAGGAGCTAGAGAGCCAGGGAAGCCAGTGCTATAATTCAGTGAGTCTGAAGTCCTAAGAATTGCAAGACCAGTGGTAAAAGTCTCCATCTGAGACCAAAAGCCAGAGAGAGGACAGGAGGAAATGGGTGTCTCAGCTCCAGCAGAGAGCGCGGGATCAGCCCTTTCTGTGCAGTTTTGTTCTATCAGCCCCTCGATGGGCTGGAGGGTACCCATCCACACTGGTGAGGGGCATCTTCTTCCCCAGTCTCCCCATGCAAATGCGCATCTCTTCCAAAGATCTCCTCGCCGACACAGCCAGAGAGAATGTTTTACCAGCTTTCTAGGGAACCTTTAGCCCAGGGGCACACCCAACTGACCACCACACATGGCAGCCCAGTAGGAGGAAGCATCCACCTGTCTCATGCCCTCACCCTCGCCCTTAGACTTCTCAAGGCCCTATTTTTTCCAGGCTCAATGTCTCCTTCTAGAAACCCCATCACCATTTCAGGGTAGGTGAGCACAGCCTTCTGGGAACATCATGCTTTGAATAAACAAAGACCATCCGTGGGTACCTCCTGCCTACACTGTCCTCAGAGGCATCAGATGAGCCTCCCCAAGGACCAGGGGGCAATCCTCAAATAACCACATGTCACTAGGCTTGGGGCATGGCCTCTGGCACACACGTTCCATCTGGCAAATACACTCCTGTGTCTGTTCTCTCTTGCCACCTGGACTCTGAGGTCCTTAAGGAAGGCTTTACCCAACTTTGTTTCAGCAACACGTCCTGTGACTCAAATACACAGCTGAAGCTCAACGACTCTTTCTTGAATGAATGAATCAATGAATGAAGCACTCAATTAGGGATGGAAATTATGTTGAAAAAAAATCCCTCTTTATAACTGAAGTTAATAAAAATTAAAATGGGAGTTCCCATTGCGCCTCAGCAGTAAGGAACCCGACTGGCATCCATGAGGACGCAGGTTCCATCCCTGGCCTCGCTCAGTGGGTTAAGGATCTGGCATGGCCATGAGCTGTGGTGTAGGTTGCAGATGCAGCTCAGATCCCCCGTGGCTGTGGCTGTGGCTGTTGCTGTGGCTTTGGCACTGGGCAGCTGTAGCTCCGATGCAACCTCTAGCCTGGGAACTTCCATAGGCCACAGGTGCAGTCCTTAAGGAAAAAAAAAAAAAAAAAGAAAAGGAAAAGAAGAATTAATATGATCAGGGATGTGATTATTGATCAAGTATAGAGATAATCTAGGCAGAGTCTTCGTTTCTCTCCTTTGGGAGTGACTTTTTAGTTCTTACTCGAGACCTAGTAAATGCAAAGTCCAAAGCACAGTGTTTTTATTTTACCATTCTTTTTTTTTTTTTTTTTTTTTTTGTCTCTTTGCCTTTTTCTAGGGTTGCTTCCCACGGCATATGGAGGTTCCCAGGCTAGGGGTCGAATCAGAGCTGTAGCCGCTGGCCTACACCACGGCCACAGCAACTCAGGATCTGAGCCGCATCAGCAGCCTACACCACAGGTCACGGCAACGCCGGATCCTTAACCCACGAGAGAGTCCAGGGACCGAACCCGCAACCTCATGGTTCCTAGTCGGATTCGTTAACCACTGCGCCACGACGGGAACTCCTTATTTAACTATTCTTAAAATCTGAATTAGTGGCCAGAACTGGCAACCAACAATCCAATAAAAGCTTGACTATCCAGCTTCTTTTGAAAAGCCAGAAGTCCTGGTCAACCATTTCTTCCTGGCAAAGGTTGGCTGGAGCTGAGTAGCAGCGACAGCTTGAGAAGGGCCCCCCTGCTGCCCCATTGTACCCTGTGGTGTCTGTTCCAGGAGGGGTCTGCATGGGGGCCCCTCTGTGGTCAATGTGCCCCCCTTAACAACGAGCTAGAGTGAAACAAGTTCATGTATTCATTTGCGGCCATGGACGTTGTGAGAAGCTCCAGCTCTGAAACCCCACAATTCTGTGTCTTGTCCTTAGGATGCTTGTGAGTTACCAGCACCAACACGGAAGTTACGGAAAGCTTGCACACTAAAGTCTGCTTCTCAGCTCCATTTTCTTTGTTTTTTCTTTTTTCTTTTTTACTTTTTTGCCATTTCTTGGGCCGCTCCCAGGGCATATGGAAGTTCCCAGGCTAGGGGTCAAATCGGAGCTGTAGCCACCGGCTTGCACCAGAGCCACAGCAACGCGGGATCCGAGCCGCATCTGCAACCTACACCACAGCTCACAGCAACGCCGGATCCTCAACCCACTGAGCAAGGGCAGGGATCAAACCCGCAACCTCATGGTTCCCAGTCGGATTCGTTAACCACTGAGCCACGATGGGAACGCCTCAGCTCCATTTTCTAATATGTACTCTTAGGCTGGTTTTCTTTTTAAAGAGATCCTCGTACATCACATTGGGTTTTGTTTGGAGAACTGTCAAGACTTTCTCAAGACGAGCCCCTCGGGTGAAGCCAAAGTCCTACAACCAGGCAAGTACCACCGCCCCACACACTGCCAGTCCTTACCCCCTGCCTGGGCCAGGACCTTCCGCATCTGTAGATAGAACCATCCTAGGTTTTCCACACGCTTCCCACCCTTACCTGCCAGGTGTCACTAGGGCTAGTTTGCAGAGGACCCAGGACAGCGTCTAGGTCGGGTGGCACGTGTGTGACTGTACCTTCCTGGCATGGGCTTACCATGAGATTCCAAAGCCAGGACACAGAGGACCCGCATCCCCACCCATACAGGCAGAGATGCTTTCTTGAAGCGCAGCTCTGCAGAAAGGCAGGCACGCTCTGGGGCTCTCCCTGCG